>NC_087353.1:655357-1293215 GCF_030014295.1 Loxodonta africana | reverse complement strand
GTGCCCTTCCTGGGGCATGATATCAGGAGGCACACAGTGCTTCATTGCTGACGTCTCATTACTGACGTGAACTCATTTGTGCCACTCAGTGAAAGTGGAATCTGCCGGAGTTTTCTACTAAGAAGTGACTTTTTTTTTCTTTTTGCAACTAAGTATTTTGTGAGGAGAGGATTTATGGCTATGCAAATACCGTTTCTCATGACACCTTCACCCACTGAATCTAACAATCATTCCTAATTCTCGTCTGCAGCAATTATTACTTGGTGTTCGAAAAAATTCTTACATTTTCTTATGTCTTATACATTCTTTCAACCATTAAAAAATTTAATGATTTTCAAGCTTACAGTAAGCAATAGCGAAATCAGCATGATTTCCTGTCCTCAGGAAGTTGATGGTCTAGCCATGTACTTATTCTTCTAATTAGACCTCAGAATTGTATTGCCAAGTTTCCAAAGCAATAATATTGAAATTCTAGTTGTGTTGTACTGTGACTACCCATTGATTTGAAAGAAGGCATATAGTGTAATTTTCCTTTACAAACTCATTCAAATTCTATAGGGATGCTTTGCAGATTTTTTGTTTGTTTTTATGTAAGACCCTTACCTTTATATATAAATAATTTCCTTTTTTATTATTCATTCATTTATTTTGCTGTTGTGAATAAGCTCTTCTCTTTTTACATATTCTAAATGGCAATTACTAATTTATAAAATTTTAAAATTTTTTGAATTTAGAAAGTTAACCAAATTTTATTATTAATTTTAAGAGTGTTTTCATTGTTATATAAATGAGTCAAAATTGCCTCTGTGTGTTGATCCCAAGGTGCTTGCTTCTACATAGCAAGCCAAGGCCCCTTAGCCCAAAAAGCTCACCAGCTCCAAATTCAAATTCGTACATACAGAATTGTTTTAAAAATAGGCCAGATTTTTAGCCACTTAGATTGTCTGCTTTACATACCCCACAAAATTGCACCCAACATCTGTTAAAAAAAAAAAAAAAGACAGAGATAAAATCCTATAGTTACAAGGACCCCAGAGGCTATTGTCCTTTGGAGCTCTCTGACCCAGAAGCTCCCCACCCAGCTACAGCAAGACATAGCTCAGGTACACAAAAGCCCTTCCTTCTCTTCTCTGGAGTTTTTCATGCCCTCCACCCTTCTGGCAGCTACCTGCATAGCTTGCTCTGTAAGATGGTCAATGTGAAGACCGTCAGTGAATCTGTCTGTCTCCCACAACAAATAGCTTATTGAGCAATGCTATCATGTGATCGTATCTCTTAATCAGTCCTGAATTCCCTCAAACTCACTACATTCATCTATTCTCTATGACTTCTAGCTATAAATCAGGTTTTACACAAATGATTATACTTCTTTTTCCATTTTTATTATAACTACACCCACTCTTTAAAAGGAGCCTGGTAGCACAATGGTTAAAGCACTCAGCTGCTGACCAAAAGATCAGGGGTCCAAACTCTCCAGCTGCTCTACAGGAGAAAGACGTGGCGGCCTGCTTCCATAAAGATTTACAATCTTGGAAACCCTATGGGGACAGTTTTACTCTGTCTTATAGGGTCACTATGAGTCAGAATCGACTCGAAGGCAGCGGGTTTGGTTTTGGTTTTTTCTTTATGTTTGACGTCCTATCACACTGGCAGAAATTTCTAAAATAAGGTTAAATGGTAATAATATTTTATTGTTTCTGATTTTAATACAAGTATCTCTAAGTGTTTCACTATTAAGCATGACTTGGACTGTTAGTCTAAGCCAGTATTTTTTATCATTTTCCAAAAGTGTATTTCTATAGATGGCACTTGGTATTTTATCAACTACCCAGCTTCCAACCCACCCCTTTCTGGCTTGAGGGCCCAAACTTTGTGGATAATGGTTGGAGGTAAGGCCCCGCCCTTCATTATGGAGGGTACTACAGACAGCCTCCTCATCTTCTGCCAGGGGGCTGGGAGGGACCTAAGACCTAGGCCTGGTCAATCACATGTTCCCACCTTAGATATTGAATCTTGGGTGAGTGGCACAAAGCTGAAGGGAGATGGACTTTCGTTCATGGTAGCAATGGTCTAGCAGCATCGGTCCACTGGAGTCAGAAGAATTCAGGGCGAGTGGAATACGGAGATGATTTTGGGACGTGGGGGAAACAACCTTCACACAGCTAGCTGCCATACAAGGCTGCAAGTGACTCAAATCACAAAAAGATACTGCAGTAGGATAGCTCAGAGGAAATAATCATTAACTCCAACAAGGCATAGGAGAGAAAACTTTACAGAGAAAGTGGCACTTGAATTGAGCATTAAAAAAAAAGAAGGAAATATTGACAGAGAAAAAAATATTTCATAGGCTATTTCTTTAACAGGTTTTTTTGTTTGTCTTTTATTTCTTAAGAAACATTTTTTAGACTAAAGTTAGCCTGGCTATCTGCCTATGAATTTTGATCATTAGATTGTATCAATTTTTCATACAGGTTTTCATAAATCATCTTTTTCTTAGCACAGTTACTAAAGATGTTACACTGTGCTCTCCCACTGTTCAGAGAGAAGGCAAACATAGAAACACCATGATCATGGATAAGTTTTCAGACGACTGTCTTTTATTAATTCCAGAGACTCAATGACATATTAAGCATTGTCCAGCAGCGTTGTATTTGTATACACATGCTCCAGGAATGTTTCATGAGATGATAACTTTCATAAACTGTCCTTTTCATTCTTTTGTCTCAGCATCGTGCCTTTCCTGGGGTAAGCATCAATAACCATTGGTGCCAGGTAGGCTATGAGACCCCATGTCACCCATGGAGAGAGCTGAGTTAGGTCACAAAGTCCAAAATATTATTGATTCCCTCTCTTCTCAGCTACTGAAACTGTGCTCAGAGCACCAGGCAGAACTGCTGCTCTTGAATTTTAACCATTGTTCTTTGCTTTAGATATCGGTTCTTGTTGTTAACAGCAACTGCCGAGTCATAGCATCTGTTTATTTTGTATTGGGGTAGCGATCCCAATTTAAAATGTAATGCTTTCCTGCAGGTTAGGCATTGCCATAAGCCATCCATCCAAAAGAATTTATCAAAATCACTATTATTTATCACTGATTGTCAAGTATACCATCACTCACTACACTGAAGATCTATACCAGATGAATAATTCAAATGACATGACCCACATTTTGCATAGCTTATAACTGACTACAGTCTTATTTTCTCTTAATGGAGCAATGATCACAGTGCAGGTATACTCACCTTAGGAATTTTACAATATCACAGAGGTCCCGAAAATCCTGTTTTATATGGGATAAATAAAGAATTAAAATTAGGCCTCACAGTTCATCCTTCAATGCCAAGTAAGGAAGGACAAGACAAAAGATCCTCTAGCGTTCCATGACCATATACCCCAAGCCAAACCTGCAGACATTACGCTACATTGCATTGCACCCTAACACCGCACAGAGCCAGGAGGCACGGGGCACTAGACGACTGATCAGAGGAGTCAGAGCAATAATTACAGAAATAAAAGGTAACGGAGGAACCCAATGGCAGCAGAAAGCCAGAAAAGGCACCAAGAGTTCCCAGGGGACCTTCCACGTCCTGTAGAACTGACAGGAGCATCAAGATTTTGGGGTTAAATTCTAATTACCATTCCTTACTGTGATGTTCAAGAAAAAATGAGAAGAGAAAGATCTGATTGTTTCACAGACAGGAAATCAGGATGGGGGGGGTGATTGGTAAAGGTTTAAGGGTCCTAATTCTACCCTGATGCTTAGAGTTACAGCTGTTTATTATTTCTGTATTATACGTCTAGCCTCTGTTGAATAGTTAAAATCACATCTACTTACCCTAAGTCTAATAATCACAAAATACCTAACATTTAATAAAAATTAAGTAAGATACAATCAACCATCAATTAACTATGCATTTTAATGTTACTCATGAGTCACCTCTGTCTGTATCTTCATATTCCAGTCAGCACTAGAATATGCTGTACATACGGTCGCTATGAGTCAGAACCAATTCATTTACCTTTCATTTGCCCAGCACTGGTTCATTTTTCAAGGACTGACATTCCTCTTCTTTTAAAAACTACTTTCCCCCGGGAGAACATGGGGGTTTCAGCAAAGACCACACCATATCCACACTGGATCTCAATACCTGGGCCACGTAGATTGGTCTGGGAGTGAACACCTGCCCCAAACAGGGTTCATCAGAGTATTTCCCTAAGATTTTCTTAATTGGAGCTGAGGAAGAAAGTTAGTTGACGTTTAGAGGTCAAAGCTAAGAGTGAGATGTTACGGAACCTCCGAGATACCTACTATCTGCATGAAAAACTGATTTGTTATGGATAAAGAATGGTGCTGATATGCAGAAAAGGGGAGATGAGAAATGAAAGAGCTCAGATGGCACCCACATCCCTGGTTCCAGCTCTGCCTGAGGCCCATCTGTATCTTTTTCCTTTTCTATGGCTTTACTTAGGTTGAAGTTATCAAGGATTTCATTTTACTTGGTCCCGCAATCAACACTCATGGAAGCAGCAGACAGAAAATCAAATAATGCATCGCACTGGGCAAATCTACTTACAAAAGATCTCTTTAAAGTGCCAAAAAGCAAAGATGTCACTTTGAAGGCTAAGGTGCACTTGACCCAAGCCATGGTGTTTTTAATCCCTTCATATGTATGCAAAAGCTGGACTATGGATAAGGAAAATCGAGGAAGAATTGACGCCTTTGAATTATGATGTTGGTGAAGAATATTGAATATACCATGGACTGCCAAAAAAACGAACAAATCTGTCTTGGAAGAAGTACAGCCAGAATGCTCCTTAGAAATGAGGAAGGCAAGACTTCATCTCTCATCCTTTGGACAAGTTATTAGGAGGGACCAGTCCCCTCGAAAAGGACCTCATGTTTGGTAAAGTAGAGGGTCACTGAAAAAGAATAAGACCCTCAACAAGATGGACTGATATAGTGGTTGCAATAAGTGGGCTCAAGCATAATAGTGATTATGAGAGTGGCGTAGGACCGGGCACTGTTTCGTTCTGTTGTACGTAGGGTCGCTATGAGTCAGAACCAATTTGACGGCACCTAACAACAACAAGATGGCTTTACTGATCCATAGTTTTTGTTTTGTATTTTTACAATGAATTCTCTTTTTACCTAAGCAAGTATCATCTTTTGTAACAAATCCAAACAACAACAAAACCTGTTACTGTTAATTCCAAGTTGATTCTGGCTCATAGCAACCGTATAAAAAAGCCAAACCCCTTGCCACTGAGTCAATATTGACTCATAATGACCTTATAGGACAGAGCAGAACTGCCCCATAGGGTTTCCAAGGAGTGACTGGTGGGTTTAAACTGCCGACCTTTTGGTTAGCAGCCGTAGCTCTCAACTGCTGCACCAGCAGGGCTCCCTGTGTTGTTGTTCTTAGGTGCCGTGGAGTCGGTTTCGACTCACAGGAACCCTATGCACTGCCTAGCTCGCCTGCTCTTCAACACCTCCACATCACCTCTCTCACAGGCAACAGCGATAGCCTCTAACTCACCTCCCTGCCTCTAGCAGCTCCCCTCCACTTCAATTATTTACAATTAGAGAAATTTTCCATGTGTAAAGCGTATCATGTTGCATTTTGTGCAATACTGTTAGTGGTTTCTAGAGGAGATGTTTGTCATCATTTTCAGTGTCTATCATCTAAGCCTCCTTTCTTTTGGGAAATTTCCCAGTATGTGGGCTTTTGAAAGACAAAAGGCACAGCCTCTTTGTAAAGAAACCAAAGAAGGAGACTGGGGACTGACACTTTTTCTCCCACGCTTTCTGATATCCAGGACAAGGTTAACCTTTTTGAGTATTCCAACCAGTAACATCAAACATGTGATATGAAGAGAGAGGAATGACTGGATTACATCAATTCTTTGGTCTTTTCCCCTAGCCTCTTTTGGTCCCCAACTGTGTTCTGTGCCTGGTTCTCTAGCACGTTCCATCAATCATCTGGGCAAGTTGGTGCTTCTTCATCCACTCATACTACATTAACAAAAATAAAAATATTGCCATGGAGTAGATCCTGACTCACGGTGACCCTACAAGACAGAGTAAAACTGCGCAATAAGAGTTCCAAGGCTGTAATCTTTATGGGAGCAAACTACCACATCTTTCTCCAACAGAACATCTGGTGGGTTCAAACCACTGACCTTTTGATTATCAGCCAAGCACTCAAACACTGTACCACCAGGGCTCCTTCAGTACTATACAGGGCAATCAATTAACTGCTACCATCTTACCCATGTCAGCAGTGGGAAGAAAACCAAGGACTACTGTGAACAACTCATAACTGACCACATCGTCTACAAGGAGGAAATCTGCAGAGTCTCGAGAACATACTTAAAATCACAATGTCCATGCTTAAATAATAACCATCTAATTATATAAAAATGAGTGGATTACAAATTATGCTACAAGACATAGTGTTAAACTTCTTATGGATCAAAACACCTGTTTTTCCAGATTCCTTTGATAAGGTTAAGACTAGATGTTATTTTCATGGTGGTCTTCTCCAAAGAAATTTGCCAGGCTTCACTTGCTATTCTTATACTTAAAGTTCTTATTATTTGGTTTTCAGCTTCCCGAAATTTTAAAGCCTTCTCAGACTTGTCTCATATTCAGTCCTGGTATTTCCCCATACTTTTTCCACCAATAGGAATTTATTGTTCAGAATCTTCCTATTTGTTTTCAATTATACAAAGCAAAATAATTAAAAATTTTCAAAGAATATCGTTTTCACTTATCCATTTTTGTTCTTTAAGAACTTTTCCTTCTCTAAAACTCACCAAAGAAATCAAGAAATTTCACTCTTTGTTCCTTATTTCCTATTAGTTACAATGAAGAGGGAAAACGTATATTTTTCATCACTTTGCATTGTATTAAGATAGAGTTAACATAGAAATATATTTATTTTATTGAAGTTCTCTTATTTTCACACTATTTAAATTAGAAAAGCCCTCTGATAATATCTGCAAAAGGGAAGTTAACAAAATCTTATAAGAAAATGTGTTTAATTAAAAGTCATTTAATATAAGGATTATACTACCTGGGTGGCATAAACAATTAAGTGCTCAGCAACTAGCCAAAAAGTTGGCGGCCCAAACCCCCAAGAAGTGCCTCAGAAAACAGGCCTAGAGGTCCGACCCTGAAAGGCCACAGCCTTGAAAACTTGTGGAGCAGTTCTACGCTGCACACATGGGGTCGCCATGAATCGGAAGCAACTGGACAGCAACAACAATGATAACAATATAAGGATAGCAATTGTTCAATATTATTAAGGAAGGGATTGATACTGGTATTAAGAAATGTGTTGTATCGACTGAGGCACATGAATAAAATCTCATGTTTAAAGGATATTCTATCAAGGCTATTACTGAAAATCTAGGTACGAAGAAAGTTAGGGAATATCATCTAAATAAACCCAGTGGTCCAGCTCTTCACACACGTTGTTGGCAGACGGTCTTACCCCTAGGAAGAATGCTGCTGCACTCTCTCTCCCTTTTTTATTTGGGGTGGTATTTACTTCCTTAAACAGTCTTTCTCTCTCTCATAGATTTGTCCCCTTGATTCTTAATGGTCTCTCCTTTCGTGGCTCGGCAAGTACACGTTTTTTTAGGAGTTTAGGGTCGCTACGAGTTGGAATCAACTTGATGGCAATGGATTTGCTTTGTTTTTTTCGGTAGTTCTGGAGGGTTCCCTCTTGAATATTTCACCGTGTTTGTCATATACCTGGGGAAAAAAAGTCAGGCAGGTTTCTTAATCCCTGACAATTGAGAATGTTTTTTCCTTTTTTGGTTCTTGTCACATTGACCAAAATGTTCTGTCTCCCAGATTTCCAAGTGGTTTCCATTCCCCCAGGCTTGCTGGTAAGAAATCCTCCTCCTTGAAAGTCCCCTCGTAAAGTTCTACCTTGCATCACACTTCTAGTTTCATCAACAAAACCTCGCACATTTATCTCACGGACACCCTTTACCATTAAAGGCAACTGGATCCAGTTCCTAATATTTTCTTTTTAAACCACAAAACAGAATTAGTAACTACGCTTTTCACTTATCTTAAAAATTCTTCAAATTCTATTTAGGTCTCATCTTTTCTTTGAAACTTTTCTTAAATACCCCCAAATTTATTAATATTCCCATACTCTATATGTAGCATCTGTTATCCAGCTGACTCCTCAGTTCTTACCACAGGCTAAAATCTGCGGTTTAGTTATATTTATACGCATGTTCAGTCATTTCAACTTCCCTGGGGAAATTTTGTGTAGAACTTTGTCCAGCATCTCACCACATAATAAGATTTTCATAATACCTGGTAATAGATCATCCCTTCTACTAACATGCATGTTGAAGAAAAGGAGGATTTTTCAAAGATTATTAGAGGATATCATACATTCCATACATTAAAATACAGCAAATAAAGTATTGCTTGCAAACAAAACAGAAGATTTTCTCATGAGAAAATTGCAACAGGAAGTTAACTACAACCCTGGCTGCAAAAACACTGTAAAAGTATCAACCCTATTTTCCTGAAGAACTTAATTTGGTATCTTTTCACAGTAAATCCTTCTGATATCTGTATTTATAAATGTGCTTCAAGGGCTCATTTCTGCTCCAGAGCAGCCATATTCCTGGTTCTGCTAAGAAAACGCCACGTGGGTTTTTGTGTAGTTAAATAATACAAGGGTGGCTCCCTCCTACCAGTCATCAGAAAAATTAAAATCTCAGAAGTGCTGAGTCAAGAAGAAATAGAATGTTTGAATAAATCTATAGCCACTGAGGAAATTAAATCGGTAATTATATAACACTTCCCACACAGTGTCTGATGGTCTTGCAGATGAATTCAACAACAAAATATTGTAAGGAACAGATAGTTCTAAACTTACACAAAATCTCTACGTTCTAATCAAAAGTCTTTTTTCTTCCTTCTTTTAACAAGGAAGTTAGCTATTGTTATTTTCGAGAGCTTGTGTGTGTGTGTGTGTGTGTGTGTGTTTGTGCATGTGAGATCAGCTTTTGTAATGAGCAATGGCCATTTGAAATGAAGGTGTACCTGTTTTCAACGTTCTGATATATGTTAGTAAGGTTATCCGTTTCTTGATCTCTCATAAAATGAGGTAAAACAAAGTCTCATATAATCATTGTGCATCTATTTCTACTTTTATAAATTGTAGTTTTGCTTTATAAATATTTATGCTATGAATTTGGTGCATGGAAAATCATAAATATTCTATTTTAATTGTGAATTATATTATTTAGTATTTTAAAGTGTTTTCTTTGCTCTAGACAGCATATTAGACATAAATACCGCCTTACTTGATTGTAAGATCATGACTTCCACTAAGTTACTTTATTATCTGTCTGCTGTCTGCCTACCTACCTTTTTAAATATATTTATATATTTGCATTTGCTGGATGTATGTTTAACCATTCATTATTTTCATCCTTTTTGAATAAGTCTGTTTAAAGTGTCTCATATAATACTTAATAATCTGACAATGTAGGAATAACTAAATGGGAAAGAGGATGAAAATACATATTAAGCTCATTGTTTATCACAAAAGTAATCACGGGACATCACTTAAACTGACAAATCACAGAGCAGATGGTTAAGTTAGGAAAAAGAGAACGTCTTAGTCATCTAGTGCTGCTGTAACAGAAACACCACAAGCGGGTAGCTTTAATGAACAGAAATTTATTTTCTCACAGTTTAGGATGTTAGAAGTCCCAATTCAGGTTCTAGAGGAAGGCATTCTTCTCTGTCAGTTCTGGGGTAAGGCCCTTGTTCCTTTGTGATCTTCATGTGGCTTGACACTTATCCTTCCCCATTTCTGCTTACTTCTCTGTGCTTCTCTGCTCATTTTATGTCTCAAAGGTGTTTGGCTTAAGACATACCCCACATTAATATTGTCTCAGTTAGCATAAGAAGAAAAATCCATTCCCAGATGGGCTTAGAGTCACAGGTATAGGGATTAGGCTTACAACACATATTTTTGGGGGGGGACAAGTTTAATCCGTAACAGAGGACTAAGAGCATTATTATGAGATAGCCACTAGAACAGAAATGCATAACTTTTAAATATATTATTGTTATTATTGTTGGGTGTCATTGAATCCATTCTGACCATAGTGACCCTGTGTACAACAGAACAAAACACTGCCCAGTCCTGTGCCATCCTCACAATCACTGTTATGTTTGAGCCCACTGTTGCAGCCACTGTGTCAATCCATCTCTTTGAGGGTCTTCCTCTTTTTCGCTGACCCTCTACTTTACCAAGCATGGTGTCCTTCTCCAGAGACTGATCCTCCTAATATATTAATACATACACAAATGAACAAGACCTCATAAAGTCATATGATAAATATAACAAAAACATACAGTAAACATAGCATAAACATATATGTCATTAAATGCAAACAGTCATAAGTCAACTGTTAAAACTTTTAACAGAATAGTTTGAGTAAAAAAGCCTAACTCTATACTGTAGAGAAGACACTCACCTAAAAACAAAGGAATTTGGAAAGACCAAAAATAAAGGGATGGACATAGGTATTACAGAGCAAATGCAAACAACAGGAACGCATGGTTGAAGAAGATAAGGTAGAATTCAGGCTAAAAATTTAAATGGAGGGAAAGCTTCCCAACCAATTGTATTAGGCCAGTACTACCGTGATACAAAAACTAGTCAAAGACATCACAAACGAACAGACAAAAACTACAGACCAGGATCTAAGAATAAGGATGCAAAAACCTTCAATAATACACCAGAAAACCAAATCCAGTAACATATAAAAAGAATTATACACTTCCTAGTGGGATTTATCCCACTGATGCAAGGTTGGTTTAATACCCAAAAATCAATTAATACATCATATGAATAGAATAAAAACCAAAAAATAATACGCTCATCTCAGTAAATGCAGAAAATGCATTTGACAAAATCAAACACTCTTTCATGATAAACACACTCAAGAAACTAAGACTATAAGGAACTACCTGAACTGATAAAGAGCATCTATGAAAAAACTACAGCTAACGTTATACTTAACAGGAAACACTGAATGCATCCCTCCTAAAATCAGGAACAATACAAGGATATTTGCTCTTGCCACTTTTACTTAAAATCGTGCTGGAGGCTTTTAGCCAGGGCAATTAGGAAAGATAAACAAATAAATAAATCAAAGGCATCCAGATTGGAAAAGAAGAAGTAAAATGATGTCTATCTGCAGACATGATCTTGAATACAGAAAATCCTAAGGAATACACTAAAAAAGTATTCAAATCAATAAATGAGTTTAGCAGTGGTGTGGGATACAAGATCAATATACAAAAGTCAATTGTAATTCTAAACACTTGTAATGAATAAACCAAAATAAACAAAAAAACTCTATTCACAATAGTATCAAAAAATAAAATACTTAGAAATAAATTTAAGAAGTATAAAATTTGTACCTTGAAAACTATAAAACATTTTTGAAAGAAATTAAAGAAGGTCTAAATAAATGGAAAAACATTCCATGTTCATGATAAGAAGACTTAACATTGTTAAGATGGCAAAACTCCTCAAACTGATACACAGATTCAACACAATCTCTATCATGATCCCAGCTGATTTCTTAAAAATTTTTAAGTTGATCCTAAAATTAATATGGAAATCCAAAGGACTCAGAAGAGCCAAAATAGTAAGAGTGCTCACTTCCTGCTTTCAAAAGTTACGAAGCAATGGTAACCAACACCATGCGGTTCTGGCGTCAGGACAGGCATACAGATCAATGACGCAGACTAGAAGGCACAGAAATAAACCTAGGCAGCAACGGTCAACCGATTATAGACAACTGTTCCAAGACCATTTAATGGAGAAAAAATAGTCTTTTCAGGGAATAGTGCTGGGACAACTGTATTTCCACATGAAATAGAATAAAGCTGAACCCTTACCTTATACCATATGTAAAACTTATTCAAAATGGATCAAAATCTAAATGTAAGAGCTAAAAATGTAAAACTCTTAGAAAAACAAAGTAAGCCAGTTGTCATCAAGGCAACTCCAACCCACGGCAACCCCGTGTGTGTCAGAGGAGAAATGCGCCCCGCAGGGCTCCAGGGGCTGGTTTTTCGGACGTAGATGACCAGGTCTTCCTTCCGAGGCACCTCTTGATGGACTCAAACCTCCATCCCTTCGGTTGGCTGCCAAGAGCTTTAAACATTTGTGCCATCTGGGAGCTTCACTTAGATGAGAACATAGGGGTAAATCTTAGTAACCTTGGATTTGGCAAAAAAAATCTTACAAATGACATAAAAAAACACAAGCAACAACAACAACAAAAAAGACAAACTGGACTTCATCAAAATTAAAAACTTTTGTGCTTCAAAAAAACACCAAGAAGAAAGTGAAAAGCAACCCACAGAATGGGAGAAAAGCTTTGCAAATCAGATATCTGATAAGGAATAATAACTAGAATATATAACCCTACTAAAAACCCATTGCCGTGGAATTGATTCTGACGCATAGTGATCCTACAGGACAGGGTATAACTACTCCATAGGGTTTTCAAGGCAGTAATCCTTATGGAAGAAGACTGCAACATGCAGTGGTTAGATGCTTGGCTGCTAACCCAAAGGTGAGCAGCCCGAACTCAACAGCTGCTCCACGAGAGAAAGAATGTATAAATAACCCTTAAAACTTAAAAATAAGAAGACAACACAATTTAAAAATGGACAAGAAGATCTAAGTAGAAATTCTCCAATGAAGATACACAAATAGTAAAAAAGTACATGAAAAGATTTTCATCTCCAGTCAATAGGGAAACACAATCAAAATCACAATAAGATACCACTTTACACCCACTAGGATGGCTAGAATAAAAGCAAGAAAAATAAAAACAGATGAGTATTGGCAATGATGGAGAGAAATCATGTACTGCTGGTTAGAATGAAAAACGGTGCAGCCACTTTTGAAAACAGTATGGCGGTTCCTCAGACAGACAGACAGACAGACACGTGACACAGTATTTGTACTCTGATGTAGATGCCTAAGTGAGAACATATGTCTACACAGAAACCTGTACATGGGTGTTTATAGCAACATTATTTATAATTGCCAAAAGATGGAAAAACTCAAATGTCTACCAACAAATAAATGAATGAAACAAAATGAAATATATCCATACAATGGTATATTATCCAGCCAAAAAAAGGATGGATGGGCTTTGAAAGCATTATAGTAAGTGAAAGAAGCTAACCACCAAATACCACATAGTGTATGATTTCATTCCATTAAAAACCCCAACTGGGGAAATCTACAGAGTCAGAAAGTAGGCTCGTGGTTGCTGAAGCTGAGCAGGAAGAGACAGGAAGATGGAAGGTGACAGCCAAAAGGTATGGCATTTCTTTTTTGAAATGATGAAAATGTTCTAAAACTGACCATGGTAATGATTGCACACATCTGTGAATATTCTAAAATCCACTAAATTGTATACTTTAAATGGGTGAATGTATGGTATGTGAATGATATCTCAATAAGACCATGATTAAAAAAGCTTTAAATAGAGAAAAAAGGACAGTTTATAAACACCCAATTCACAAGGAAGATGTAACACTGGTAAATATGTACAACAAGTAATACAGACACTGAAACCACCATCACAAAGCAGAAACTACAGGAGATGCAAGAAGAAACAAGTAGAAAAATGCTAATTAAAGCAGACTAATGCTTCATTCTCAATCCCAGGTCAAGGGTACTAAAAATAAGTTAAAAAAATATACAGTGTTTTTTTATATATATAAACCAAACCCGTTGCCATAGGGTAGATTTTGACTCATAGCAACCCCATATACATACAGGAGGCATGAATTACCTAGTCAGTTCAGATTTTATGGACACATGTTCACTATTATACTCAGATAATAGAGAACATACCTTCCTCTCAAACACACATCAAACATCTACAAAAAATGACCACATATTAGGACAGAAGAAAACTTCAGCACGTGCCACAACAACAATATACTGCTACAACAATTATATCAGGCTCTCATATACAGTGGGGTCTCTGGGTGGTGTAAATGGTTAACATGTTCAGTTACTAATCAAGAGGTTCAGCTACTGATGTACCCAAAGGCACCTTGAAATAAAGGCCTGGCAACCTACTTCTGAGCACAGTGCTACTCTGACGCTCGTGGGTGGCTGAGTCAGGATCTACTCAATAGCAATGGGTGATATAGATCGCATACAGCACAGTCTATGGGCACAAGAGAGCCAGACGCAAGCTGTACGGGTCTCGAGACTATGCTTGGCCAACGTAGACCCTGAGCCCTGTGTGCACTGCCTAGTAATAGCATTCCTTTAGCCTTTCAGGTGAACTCAATCTTTTATTAAATTTGATCTGAACTTTGTCCACTATTTACAGTGTTTTCTTTAACTCTGTTATTGCTCCAGATTCCTAAAGCAACCTTTCATATCCACCCTACTGGACTGAAGTCATAACTAGATTCTTACTTCTTTTCATTAACGCTTAAAGATTGCCAAGTCTGGTAATAGTCAAAGACCTTCAAGTCCTGCACAATACCCACTCTCTGCGGTTACTCCGGAACAACAGAAATGGAAGTTTCTGCAAGCCTTGGAACTAGCTGCCTAAAGCAAATACAGGCATGGTCTCCTTTGCATTTTATCTCGACAATGCAATTTCTGTTTCCATATTTGTTTTTAGTAATTCCCTTAGAGTCAAAATGCTTAAAAGTTTAGTTTATTGTGTCCTGCTCTGCTGTTTTCTTCCAATTTTGTTCCAAATCTGCACTTAACATAAACAAAGGTGTCTTACAGGGTTCAACTTCAGGTAATTAAAAAACAAACAAAAGAATAACTCATAGTTGGTATTAAAAAGCCATCTTCTAAGTAAATCTGTGAAGTTCTTTTGGATTCCTGCTATAATATCAGTAGGAAACTAGAAAGCAAGTTAGCCATTCAACATTATCTTTGGATTGAAACATATACTAAAACAATACTAGGACTTGTATTGGTTTAATTGTTCCAACTCCATTCTCATCCGTACCCTTAATTTTCCTTATCTTTTGAACTCCACATAATGGGCTGCCAAGAACTAGAGAAAAAAATCACATCCTTCTGAGTCACCTCTTCACACATTTATAGATTTTTTTTTCTTTTTTTTTTCATTTTTACTGATTTGGTTTTCAGCATTATCCCATAAGCCCTTAATTGGCTCTTTTTTCCATTTCCTGGGGTGGCTCTTTCAAATCTTTGCCAGTGTGTTCCCAAAACCAATATCCCCAAATTCTAATCAGTTACCAGAAGTTGCCTAGTTTCAGACTTCAAAGAGAACATACAGGCTAGATAGATTCTTACACTCTGTTTCTTTCCACCTCCAAATGCTTCTGGGTCTTTATGCATGCAGCCCTCTTTCTACCCCAATCTCTTAACACCCCCTTTTTGTGCTCTTTGGACCTCTCTGAGGCACACAGAACCTTATTACCATACACAGAGCCAGGCAGTTAGCAATTCTACAACCAGAACTGAACTTGGTCCTGGGAACACAAATACAAGTGCCCTACCTCCCGGAAGACGACCTGCCAATTCAGTGAGAACACAGAGGAGAAAATACAATTTTACTTTACAATGTGATTCATGCTGTGAAGGGGAAATGTATGTGGTACCACTATGTCAGCTTAAAGAGTACACCTGGATCCAAAGGAGGACGCATCTGAGATGAGTCTGGAGATTCCAACAAGAGATTCAGGTGAAGCCGCTGGTAAGGATACTAAAGGGCAGAAGAGGAAAAAGAAAACAAGGAGATGAACCCAGACAGCTCAGCTCCAGTCTGCTCTTGTTCCCATTGTTATGTCAGCTCCCACAGCACCTGTTGTCCTAAGTCAAGATGGTCAATGTTACCTACAGTTGTTGTTGCCATGGACACTGTGATGTCCCACCCAGTCCCACTGCACTCCCTCATCTCCCCAGCATGTGGGATTGTTAGCTAAGTCCATCCCTGGGGCTTGCCTGAGTCTGAAGAGAGTTTCATGTAGGATGGATGGGCTGAGTCCTTCCTTGCCTCTATACCTCAGTTCAGCTTCTCCTCTTGCCCCAATCTGCTTCCTTCACTTCTCACATGAATAAAAGAACAAGCGTAGACTGTTGTTCTCCACGTTTATTTATTCATGTATTCATTCATTCGTTTTACAGTGGAATGGATTTTTTTCCCAAATAAATCACTTTAATTCTAAGACACTGACAGCGCGGCTGCCTCCTAAGTAATGGGGTCCTATAGTTCTTGTATTAGGGGCGACCAGCAGAAGCTATGAAGAGCCCCTGAGAAATGCTTAAAAAAAAAAACGCTGTTGAGTCTATTTCAATTCATGGCAACTCCATGTGCTGGGCAGAACTGCTCCATAGGGTTTTGTTGCCTATAATCTTTACAGAAGCAGATTGCCAGGCCTCTCATCTGCAGTGCCTCTGGGTGGGTTTGAACCTCCAACCTTAAGGTTGGCAGTTGAGCACAAACTGTTCATACAACCCAGAAACCACTGAGAAAAGCTACTTCCC
Source organism: Loxodonta africana (assembly GCF_030014295.1). NCBI lineage: Eukaryota > Metazoa > Chordata > Mammalia > Proboscidea > Elephantidae > Loxodonta > Loxodonta africana. The sequence continues at coordinate 1,276,635 of NC_087353.1, read as the reverse complement.
TCATATCTCCAAGATCCTGAGCCTATTCTCTGGCTTGCTCTTCTCCTAGATAGCAAATCCTTAGATAAAGAGATAGAGATAGGTAGCTGCCTTGAAGTCAGCTCTGACTGTGACCACCTTACGCACAATAGAATGGAACACTGCTGGACCCTGTGTCATTCTCACCATCGTCAGCATGTTCAGGTCCATCGCTGCAGCTACTCTGCCAACCCATCTTGCCAAGGGTCCCCCCCACCCTCACTGGCCCTCTACTTCACCAATCATCATGTCCTCCTTCGGCTCCCCCGATGATGTGCCCAAAGTAAGCCAGTAGGACAGTGGGACAGTGTTCTGTTGCAATCCATAGGGTTTTCACTGGCTAATTTTTGGGAGCAGATGGCCAGGCCTTTCTTTCCATTCTGACTTAATTTGGAAGTTTCACACTTTCCAGCATCACAGCAACACACAAGCCACCACAACAGGGCAAACCCACAAATGAATGGTGGAACACACCCTTAGGGTATCCAGAATAGCCCCTGCCTGGCCTCCATGAATCCAAATGTGAAGAACATTGATCTACTGTTCAGAAATTGAGTTGCTGATATACTTTAAGTATCTGTATGATCAGTCATTTCCAAGGATGAAAAGTTTAACATGGTTGGAATAGAATTAGTTGATTTAGAGCAATTTGGAGAGGGTTCTATTTTGAGGTTTATGGACTTTTAAAGTCATGCTTTTTGAGATGAGACTGAGAATTCTGAGCTATTTTAAAAATAGAGAAAAGCAATTAGTGTGGATTTCTTTAGAGTCTGTCCATCACAGTATTCCTGAAAAGACCTCAATAACACCAGAGGAAAACTCTGTGCTCTCACTCCGCTTCATACTTTAAAAGTTCGGTCATTGCCATATAGGGAAAAATGAAATGCCAGGTACCTACAGACGTGAAGAAGTGAACCACTGTTGGTCTGAGTTTTCTAGAGATTAATGGCTCATTGGATTTTACAAAAACCAAGGCAGTTGTGAAACCCCAGTGGCACTAACCAAAAGTCGGCAGTTCGAATCCACCAGCCATTCTCTGTCCTATAGGGTCACTATGAGTCAAAATCGACTTGATGACAATGGTTTTTTGTTTGTTTGTTGACTGGTTTTAAGGCAGTTGTGGCTCCTAGAATTTATAAATAACAAGGGTCCAGTTTCATAAGTTTGACTTGAAACTGCAAAAAAGACTTGTCCTTATTCTGTGTTTACATAAGCAGCTCGTATTTCTTGCTTGAATCTGTTGTATATTTGAGGAGGAATCCCTAGGTGTGGGGTGGTGCAAACAGCTGACAAGCTCAGCTGCTGACCAAAAGTCTGGAGGTTTGAGTCTACCCAGACGCGCTTCAGAAGAACAGCCAGGGGATCTACTTCCGAAAAATCAGCCACTGAACACGCCATGGGTCGCCGTGAGTCAGGGTCCACTCCACGGCAACCGGTTTTGTTTTTCATTTATTTGCTTGTCCGTTTTTTGGTTATATTTAAGAAACATTTTTTTGGTCAGGGAATTGACCGATCGAAAAACTGTGATGCTGAAGGAACCTCATGCAGCAATCGACCTATGAGTATGAGGGTTATTCTGTCACGGTTTTCAAGCTGAAAGATACTCCTGGCAAGAGCGCTCCACTTAACCGTATCCTAATACTTGCAACCAAATTACCAACTTTTAAGTATCACGTGTATCCTACCAGAGTATCTTTGCTTTTAATATTTCCTCCCAAAACTGCTTAAGAACTCCTTCATTTCTTTTCTTTGTAAATCCACCATACAAGTGTACTCCCCCTATAACTCTTAACTAGTCCATTTTTTCTTTGAGAATGAACTCTACTTTCACTTGCATTGGGGCTTTCCCCACCCGTTCAGATCCACAGCCTCTCGCCTTCAAAAACACTGCAAAGCTTAGGGAGCCCTCATGGCACAGTGGTTAAGAGCTCGGCTGCTAACCAAAAGGTCAGCGGTTCAACTGACTCCATTAGCTGCTTCCTGGAAACCCTACGGGGCGGTTCTATTCTGTCCTATAGGTTCACTGTGAGTCGGAACTAACTTGATGGCAATGGATTTTTTTTTAATTGAGATATAATTACTATAAAACGCACAGACCTTAAGTTTACAGTTTACAAGTTTAAATAACCGTATATAACATTATATATTTATACACAGTCGTCATTTAGTAGTTCCCCATAAAATCCTTCACTATTGCAACTCAAGGCTTGAGGAGAACAAGATGGCCTGTATAGCTTCTGCTTCGACGAGGCGTGATGTAGCCATAAATACACTCCCCCACAGGGAGGAATCCTAGGGGTCAGGTCATGAAGAAGGGCAGCAAATACCTTAAATAGCTAATATAAGCTATCTTACTTCTAATACTAATGACAGGAGACATGTAGGACCAGTGCTATAGAAGAAAGATACAAGGTGAGAATAAATATTTGCAGTTTATTCACATTGAAGTAAGAGATAATAATATGGAAATGGATGAGACCGATAATAAAATATAGAGAGGAGCCAAACAAGACAAATAAGTGGAAGGAAAAAGGCAGTGTCACTCTGGGGTGGGAAATCTCCCCCACAAGTACAGGAATTAAGGGCAGGGGGACTTGAGAATAAGAGGGAGGGCAGGATTTACCAACTGTGGAGACAAGACCGAAGAGGGTTAGAAAGACAGCCTGTAGTCAGGTGGTTGTAATGAAGTAATTTTTCACTTGGTTAGTGAAAGAAAGAAGAAACTATATGCATTTATTGATCTACATCCTGGTCTTTAAAAGTATAAAGGCATTTCAGAAAGATAAATAAATATTGCAAGATAATGTATTATTAGAACTAAATTAAAGGAAAATCAGAGGAAAGGTAAAACCCTGAAATGAAGCCAACAATGGGCCTAATAAAAAGCACCATTTAAAGTGTTTCTTCTCTCTGTGGGTAATCCACACACTGAGTTTTCTGCTAAATAAGCTCACATCAAGAAAAAGGGTTCATTTTCATAAGATTATTCGTAAGCAAGATAAATCAATTACTTAGAGGCAACATAACTGTTATTGATTTAACTGAAAAATAATCCACTCTTAGGTTTTCAAGGCTGTGACTTTTTGGAAGCAGACTACCAGGCCTGTCTTCTGAGGCATCTCTAGGTGGGTTTGAACCACCGACCTTTAGGCTGGCAATTGAGTTCTTAACTGTTCGCGCCACCCAATAGGCCTCTTTTTGAAGAAGCTCTAGTGGGGCAATGGTTAAGTGCTGGGTTGCTAACCAAAAGGTTTGGGCTAGAACCTACCAGCTGCTGCCCGGAAGATGCGGCAGTCTGCCGGGCTAGAACCCACCAGCCTCTGCCCAGGGGGAGGATGCGGCAGTCTGCCGGGCTAGAACCCACCTGGCGCTGCCCGGGGGGAAGATGCAGCAGTCTGCCGGGCTAGAACCCACCAGCCTCTGCCCAGGGGTGAAGATGCGGCAGTTTGCCGGGCTAGAACCCACCTGGCGCTGCCCGGGGGGAAGATGCGGCAGTCTGCCGGGCTAGAACCCACCAGCCTCTGCCCGGGGGGAAGATGCGGCACTCTGCCGGGCTAGAACCCACCAGCCTCTGCCCAGGGGGAGGATGCGGCAGTCTGCCGGGCTAGAACCCACCTGGCGCTGCCCGGGGGGAAGATGCGGCAGTCTGCCGGGCTAGAACCCACCAGCCTCTGCCCAGGGGTGAAGATGCGGCAGTTTGCCGGGCTAGAACCCACCTGGCGCTGCCCGGGGGGAAGATGCGGCAGTCTGCCGGGCTAGAACCCACCTGGCGCTGCCCGGGGGGAAGATGCGGCAGTCTGCCGGGCTAGAACCCACCAGCCTCTGCCCAGGGGGAGGATGCGGCAGTCTGCCGGGCTAGAACCCACCTGGCGCTGCCCGGGGGGAAGATGCGGCAGTCTGCCGGGCTAGAACCCACCAGCCTCTGCCCAGGGGTGAAGATGCGGCAGTCTGCCGGGCTAGAACCCACCTGGCGCTGCCCGGGGGGAAGATGCGGCAGTCTGCCGGGCTAGAACCCACCTGGCGCTGCCCGGGGGGAGGATGCGGCAGTCTGCCGGGCTAGAACCCACCTGCCGCTGCCCGGGGGGAAGATGCGGCAGTCTGCCGGGCTAGAACCCACCTGCCGCTGCTCGGGGGGAAGATGCGGCAGTCTGCCGGGCTAGAACCCACCAGCTCTGCCCGGGGGGAGGATGCGGCAGTCTGCCGGGCTAGAACCCACCAGCTGCTGCAGGGGAGGAAGATGCGGCAGTCTGCCGGGCTAGAACCCACCAGCTCTGCCCGGGGGGAGGATGCGGCAGTCTGCCGGGCTAAAACCCACCTGCCGCTGCCCGGGGGGAGGATGCGGCAGTCTGCCGGGCTAGAACCCACCTGCCGCTGTCCGGGGGGAAGATGCGGCAGTCTGCCGGGCTAGAACCCACCAGCTCTGCCCGGGGGGAGGATGCGGCAGTCTGCCGGGCTAGAACCTACCAGCTGCTGCCTGGGGGGAGGATGCGGCAGTCTGCCGGGCTAGAACCCACCAGCTCTGCCCGGGGGGAGGATGCGGCAGTCTGCCGGGCTAGAACCTACCAGCTGCTGCCTGGGGGGAGGATGCGGCAGTCTGCCGGGCTAGAACCCACCAGCTCTGCCCGGGGGGAGGATGCGGCAGTCTGCCGGGCTAGAACCTACCAGCTGCTGCCTGGGGGGGAGGATGCGGCAGTCTGCCGGGCTAGAACCCACCAGCTCTGCCTGGGGGGAAGATGCGGCAGTCTGCCTCAGTAAAGATTTCAGCCTCGAAAACCAAACGGGGCAGTGCTACTCTGTCCTATAGCGTCACTATGAGTCAGAATCGACTTGGAGGCAACGGGTTTGGTTTTTCGCTTTTTATGGGTCTTCTTGCAAAAGAAAAAAAAAAAACGTATTATGATAAATAATATACTCAACAACATGCTTGGAAAATGCATAATCATTTTAATAGTTCTGGTTCACATAAGAACCCTCAATATAAACTACAGAATCTTAGAAAGGCACAATGCAGAAAAATTATTTGAGTGGGTAGCTGAGAATATTTATCTTTTTGTGTGGTTGTTAGTTTTTGGCTTAACTCTTAGTTTTAGGATAAAGGAGGAAGTGTATTTGAAGGCTAAGAGAGGGTGATTCCAGGGGGAAGAGAGAACTGAAGGTGCAAAGAGAAGGCTAATTGCTAGACCCAAAGACTGGTGAGTCAGGAGATGGTATTAGTGGCCAATACACAAACTGGAGAGGTTAGCCGTAGAAAAAAAGGATCGCTCCTTCTCTGTGCACCGAAGGAGAAATGATTGTATAGTTAAATACACAGACATTTTTAGATGTAGAGGAAGAAAGCTGAAGTAGAGCAAATCAAATGAGCTGAATTTCTCAAACATTAGTTACCTAGTAACTGCTTACTGAATTAAAGTTTTTTTTTTTTTTTGTCTTAAACACAATCAATCTTATCCTGGCAAAAGAAATATAAACTAAAATTACAGCTAGGTTATTTGAATATCTTTGGGAGGTGGGATTTTAAAGTATTACATGAGCTGCCTCTTTTAGGTAGCTAATTATGATATGTTTTCCTGGCCCAGAAACTGAGCACCTGTTTTCTTTTCATGATTTGCTTCTAGGGTTTCTTGCCCTGGTATCACCGTATCTCAGAACGGAAAAATTTAAAATAAGTGAAGAAAGAATTCAGATGATCTTCCAGCAGCCCAAGAAGCTGGCATTTCATTCTGCACAGTAAGCACAATGAACCATGTAATTTGGGGGTGGGGAAAGGGGCGGACCTACCATTGTGATTACTACAACATTTGAACGCCTAGATTCCCAAAATAGGCCATGTTCCGCTTAAAGCAGATGTTACCTTTAACCTAGCAAGCCCTGCTCCCCAGCTGAGAGTGTGACTATAATTTAATAGCGCCAAGTTGTCTTCAGCATGTCCTTTTAATGCTCTGGAGAGGCAAGTGTGATCTCACACAGAAAGATTAGAGGAGGCCCTTGGAAGCAGCTCAGAGCTACTTATTAAAGGAATCAGCAGAGATAATTAAAAGTAATTTTGCCAAACTCCAAAAGGGCACTGAACAAAACACAAAGGTGTAGGAGCAAGTAAAATTCTACTGTTAGCAGAAACCCAACCACGTAGCTATTTCCAAAGAATGAGTCAGTGCTTCAGATGGGTTCAAAGCATAAAGTTAGAGCTAATTTTTTATTTTTTTAATAAGGGTAAAGCTATTCCAGAAAGTTCCCACAGAAAGAGGAGAAAGCAAAGTGTACAAAATGTGAAGAAGGAAGACTCAACGGGAATAATCTGAATGACAATAAACACTTGTATTAGTGGTCATGTTTTGTTAACACAAAATGGACTATAAGGCTTAAAGCACGTATCAAAACGGCTAAAGAGACGAATAACCTAAACAGATAACTAATTAAGAGATTTGCGGCATGACTAAAATTGACACACTTGCTCAAACATGTTTCCCTCCCCCACCTTCAATCAGACCAGTTCACTCTACGTTCATTTATCCACCCACCTAATGGACATCTAAAGATCTGCTTTATGACAGGAACACACGAGGCTCTGGTAAGCCGGGGGCTGGGCAACAGATGGAGGGAGTAATAACAACGAAGCAATGGAACAGTGTTTATACATTAAATTCCAGAAGATACTGTGTTTCCTCTCTCCACGCTATGGTGCAATTTCCCATCTCCTTTCTCCCGCAGAGTGGCTCCCCAAAGAGGCTGTTCGCTGCTTTGACACTGATTCACTCTGGAGCTCTTCCTGCTGTGACTTCCAGCCCTTGAGTTCCATGGAAACTGCATGTCTTAAACTTTGGAATGTGCTTCAAGGTTGGGTTTGCTCTTTTGCGCTTCTGCCATTGCCCTGAGAAGAGTTTTCCCCATGAAGCTTCCGTCTCTTCAGCAAGAACCCTGGAATAAAATCTGCAGAGCAGATCTGAGCCCGACCTATAGCAGTAAGAACATCACTGGAATCAACTCAACGGCACTGGGTTTAGTTTTCGTGGGTTTAGCCTGATGTACAAGTTGAAGAGCCACCCAGCTGGGCCCAGCCTAAAAAGGCAATCCACTGCTCACACTTAGACACAGGATAAGAATAAATAAACTTGCCATAAGCCGCTTAGTTTTGGGGTGGTTTGCTACACAGTATTAAAGTGGCAATAATTACCTGATCCACAGATCTATCTGGGAAGTTATGTCATAATCAGAGGTGTGTTCGATAATCATGAAATTAGAGCAGGCAAGGGAAATTAAACCAAGGAGTCTCTGGGTAGTGCAGATGGTTAACGTGCTCAGCTGGTAACTGAAAGGTTGAAGGTTCAAGTCCACCCGAACATGCCTTAGAAGAAAGGCCCGGTAAACTACTGCCAAAAAACCAGCCGTTAAATCACACGGTTGCTTTGTGACCTTTGGCAAATTGTTCCCCTTCTCCGAGTTTACATCCTCTTTTCTGTGAAAGCAGCGACTGGAGAATTTATTATTTTAGTTTGGTTATTTTTTGTTATTACTCTAAATTAAAGGGAAAAGAATAACATTCATTCTGTGGTTTACCTTGCACTAAATGCCTACTTCCTGTCCGTCCGTGGGTTACGTGAACCAACACTCTTCACCCATCCTGTGACGAGGCTAGTATTATTTTACACAGTAGTGATGGTTTTACAAATAAAACCAGAATATTTGAGGTACTACAATTTATATGTTTATATTTTTATTTGAAGACTGATACAGTCTTCAAAGGGACTGCCATGGCTTACCTCAGAAACTCTTTTTTCCTATCATTTCACGACCTACCAAACCCTTGTCTGATGAGAGATGACTTCTTTAAACATGCACACACTACAACAGGTTATAGAACAGGTTATAGATGCCAAAGTCATTCTGTTCCTTGGAGTTGGTTACATACCTTTGAAAGTCGAATCTCACTTTGAAAACTGAGGCGATGATTCATTGTCCTGACAGCTGCCTTTAGCGCTTTGTGTTGATGAAAGCTACAGTTTAGAATAATTAACTGATTTATTCACATTCATAAAGTTAGTAAATAGATCTATGACTTCTAGACCACTACTAATTCAAATACAATCCAGCCCTTTCTCAAGTTGATTGTTTCTTAAAAGTTATGACAGTTTTTATCATAATGTTCAGCCAGTTTGAAACTAGTAAAAAGCAATTTTCTATATTTTAAACCAAAACATATTCTTCATGGCAAAGGGTACTTTGGAAGAAGATAATAATAAAACGTAGAAGGCATTTTGTATGCATTGAGTATTTATGGCTCATTTGAAACCCTTCTTTTCTCCCAGAAATAATAATGCTGCTGTCAGCAATGTATCCAAAGTACACAAATAATTACACTCTATGAAACAGGAAATGTGTAGATACAGCAGGGAGTTGGCATACAAATTAAATTTTGAAAAATAATTAAGTTGTTTAATGCTTTGAAAGGTCAATTTCCAGGTGGCATTTTGATGGATGTCTAGGGTAAAAGCAAATACAGGCTGTCCCCAGGTTAATGTCTGACTTATGGACAACTTGTTCTTAAGAACTAACCGCCATAAGAAGTTAAATATTAGGGTTCGTAAGAACTAACTGCCATAACAAGTTAAATACTAGGGTTTGTAATAATGAATTCATTCATTACTTTGTGACACTCTGAAAACATCGCAAGTCTGATGTGTTTCTTAAGTGTTTTATCTGCATAGAAAGGTAAAGTATATATACTAAGGCAAACATTTGACTAACTGATGCTAAATAAGAACCACACGTATCTGTTCTGACTGAACTATAAATTTGACTTAAGGACAGGCTTAGGAACAGATCTCGTTCATAGAAACCCAGGGACTACCCGTGCAGATTTGTGCTGGAACAAGGCCTGATCGTGTAGGTCCACTGATAGTGGAAGAAAAATGCAACCCTGGAAATCTTAAATCCTGGGAGTAGCCTCTGTTCTGTCACGCGGTTGCTTCGTGACCTTTGTCAAATTCCTCCGCTTCCCAGAGTTCATGTCTTCTTGTCAGTGAAATTAGTGGACTGGAGAATTTATTAGTTATTTTAGTTTGGTTATTTTTTTATTCCACATTTAAGGAAAAAGATTTAGTAACGTTCCTTCTATATCTTGCCCTAAAGGCCGTACTTCCTACCTGTCTGTGGGTTACGTGAACTAACACTCTAAACCACCGTGTGAAGGTGCCAGGATCTTTATTTTACAAAGGAAGAAACTGCAGCTCAAACAAGATAATTACAGGGTCAAAAAAGTCCAACACTCTTTCCACTAACCAGAGCTACTGAAAAAAGGATTAGTATTTAAGAAGGTAAAAATGGAGGAAGAAGAACATGAAGAATAGGTGTGTTCAGGATTGAAGCTGTGAAGAGATGGTTTGAAATCCAGATGTTTGAAATTTCTGAGTTTATTTACCCCATTATTGCACAGAAATTGTTCTTAATTCTTATGTTCCATCTATTATATTTAAGTATATTACTCGATAGAAGTAAAGAAATATTATCAGAAAAAATTTGCTTATGAAAATATAGATTTCTTATAAAACAGTAAGCCAGATGCTTTGTCCTCTAAAAATGAATGGGATGTTGTCCTAGGGCTCTCGAGAAACAGAACCAGTGAGATAGACAGACGGATGGATGGATGGACGGATGGATAGATGGATATGTAGGCAGATGACTGACAGGTAAATAATTACAGAGAAAGAAAGAGATAGATAAACAGAGAAAGAGACGTACTTTAAGGAATTGGCTCACGACATTTTGAAGGCTGACAAGTCCCAAATCTGTACGTTAGGCAAAAGGCTGGAGATGCCTGTAGTCTTATGTTCCAGAGTCCACAGGGCAGGTGAGAGGAAGAATGAAGGAGTTCTGGCAAGAAGTCTCTTTACAGTCTGGAAGCAGAATACTCCCTAGGGAAAACTCCATTTTTGCTCTTAAAGCCTTCCCACATGTGGACGGTCATCTGCTTTACTTAAGACCAACTGATTTAATCCCATATAACCACTTCATAACAGCATCTGTATTAGTGTTTGGCCAAACCACTGGGCACCACAGTCTAGCCAAGATGAAACATAAAATTAACCATCACAGGCGTCAAAGACAAAAATAATATTAAGAAAATTTCCTCCCAAACTGAAGACCCAGAGAATAGATAAAATCTATTTTCATGTCTGGTATTAACACACTGACATTGGACTCTATCTCTAAGCCGTGTTTCATTACATCTTTCCAAAGTAACTACCAGTACTATACATCCCAAACCCTAAATCAATGAAAGTTTAAAGTAAGTATGAAAATTACATCAGAAGTAATATGTTTGATGTATACAAAGTGACCATAATATTATAATTTTTATCCCCTTGAAGTACATTCACAGAATGAAAAATGTTGTACTCTTTAGTAAAAAGAATTATCTGATTTATTTTGTAAGGTAGCAGTTGAAAGAGGAAAATACAGATCTCTCCTTTCTTTCATTTAACAGCTGCTGGCACTGGAAAAAGAAACAGAGATTTAAGACATCACAAATAAAACGACTTGTTAATGTTGTATAGAGAATGGATTTTACACATTTTTAGACACTGGGGAAAATAAGTAGGTTTAAGAAAACATACGTTTATTCAAACAAAACACGGTTTTCCTTAGGGTTAAATATAATCACCCCAAATCAAAATGAAGACTTGTCACTAGACAGACAACCTCCAAGCAAATACACCTATAAATATACAGAATAGAAAGAGAATATGACTGTCCCATGAAACTGTCTTTTATAAGTTTATTTCTGTAGACTTTATCATGAGTGTTGTTGTTGTTAGGTGCCGCTGAGTCGGTTCCAACTCACAGCAACCTTATGTACAACAGAACGAAACACCGCCCGGTCCTGCGCCATCCTTACAATCGTTATGCTTGAGCTCATTGTTGCAGCCACTGCATCAATCCACCTCATTGAGGGTCTTCCTCTTTTCTGCTAACCCTGTACTTTGCCAAGCATGATGTTCTTCTCCAGGGACTCATCCCTCCTCACAACATGTCCAAAGTATGTAAGACGCAGTCTCGCCACCCTTGCTTCTAAGGAGCATTCTGGTTGTGCTTCTTCCAAGACAGATTTATTCGTCCTTCTGGCAGTCCATGGTATGTATATTCAATATTCTTCGCCAACACCACAATTCAAAGGTATCAATTCTTCTTCAGTCTTCCTTATTCATTGTCCAGCTTTCACATGCATATGACGAGATTGAAAATACCATGGCTTGGCTCAGGCGCACCTTAGTCTTCAAGGTGACATCTTTGCTCTTCAACACTTTAAAGAGGTCCTTTGCAGATTTACCCAATGCAATGCATCTTTTCTTGACTGCTGCTTCCGTGGCTATTGATTGTGGATCTGAGTAAAATGAAATCCTTGACAACTACAATCTTTTCTCTGTTTATCATGACATTGCTCATTGGTCCAGTTATGATGATTTTTGTTTTATGTTGAGGTGTAATCCATACTGACGACTGTGGTCCCTGATCTTCATTAGTAAGTGCTTGAAGTTCTTTTCACTTTCAGCAAGAAAGGCTGTGTTATCTGCATAACACAGGCTGTTAATGAGCCTTTCTCCAATTCTGATGCCCGGTTTTTCTTTCTATAGTCCAGCCTCTTGTATTATTTGCTCAGCATACAGATTGAATAGATAACGGTGAAAGGATTCAACCCTGATGCACACCTTTCCTGACTTTAAACCACTCAGTATCCCCTGGTTCTGTCTGAACAACTGCCTCTTGATCCATAGAGAGGTTCCACACGAGCACAATTAAGTGTTCCGGAACTCCCATTCTTTGCAATGTTATCCATAATTTGTTATGATCCACACAGTCGAATGCCTTTGCATAGTCAATAAAACACAGGTAAACATCCTTCTGTTATTCTCTGCTTTCAGCCAGGATCAATCTGCCATCAGCAATGATATCCCTGGTTCCATTTCCTCTTCTGAATCTGGCCTGAATTTCTGGCAGTTCCCTGTCGATATACTGCTGCAGCCGTTTTTGAATGATCTTCAGCAAAATTTTGCTTGCGTGTGGTATTAATGATATTGTTCTATAATTTCCACGTTCGGTTGCAACACCTTTCTTTTATCATGAGTAAGCACATGCATTAAACTCAAACTACCTACCACCTTAAAGAGAGTGGTGGTCTTAAGTTCTCAAATGCAGGTATGGATTATCACAGTCTTCATAAAGGTGTGGTGGGGGGATGGACAGTAAGAAATTCATGAGGTTAAGATTATGCATCTTGTTAGAGCATCAGCTTTACCTAAAGGTTTTGGGATTGTTTACCGAGAATTTTTTTCTCCAAGTACCTAAAAGCCTAACTCACTGTCCTAAGAACATTTTACCATCTCATGTAGCAGGAAGCCCTGGTGTCAGGTATCATCAAGGTTGGATAACACAGAGTCTCAATGGTATCATGAAGAACCAAATCCCAGACTCTATTTTTAGCTTTGCCATTTTTCCTTATGTCAGCTTTCTCTTCAGGCTGGTTCCCCAGCATTTACAGAATAAATCTACCACAACTCTGGGTATCACATCCAGACACAGGAATATCCAGAAAAGACTTTTCTTTTGTTGTTATGTGGTGCCATCGAGTTGATTTTCAACTCATAGTTGACAGAGCAGAACCTTCCCATAAGGTTTCCTAGGCTGTAGTTTTTACAGGAGCAGATTGCCGGGTCTCTTCTCAGATGGAGTCCTCGGTGGGTCCTATCTGCCAACCTTTCAGTTAGCAGCCAAGTGCTTAACCATTGCACCACCATGGTTTCTTATATCTCTCTTAGGAACATGGAAAATTTTTCAGTTACCACCCTCCAAGAAACATGGTCACCCCTAAATCAATGACAATATTAACAGATATTAACGGATTCTCATGATTGGTTTAAATTAATCACCATTGTGCCTTGAGCTAGAGGTAGCATTGTCTTACCTGTGAATACTGCTTTGTGGGGGACGGTGGACATAGGAACAGAACTGAGCATTTATACAAGCAAATGGATACTGGGTAGACAACTTGTTTTTCCTCTAATTCAACAATAACACATACACCATGGACATATTAGGAAGAAAACTGCAAGACTCCATACATCTTAAGATAAGGCGGAAGGCTTAAAAGAATATTTGTGCACATATGGTTGCTTTGTGTTCCGCTCCAGGCTTCCCAGGAATACGTGACGTGTCTTCTCTGCTGTGAAGGGAATGTCACTGGACAAGTTTAAGAAACATCTGTGGGTTGATCTCACAGATTCGAGGCTGGCCTCAGTACAGTCTGCTCTCTGACATTGTCAAGGGATACAGGGATGGGGTGGGGGCTAGTGCTGACAACCCAACCACACTATAATTCATTTTACTTGGATCCACAACCAACAGCCATGGAAGCAGCAGTCAAGAAATCAAAAGACGCGTTGCACTAGGTAAATCTTCTGCAAAGGACCTCTTCAAAGTGCTCAAGAGCAAAAATGTCACCTTGAAAACTAAGATGCGCCTGACCCAAGCCATGGTATTTTCAATTGCATCACATGCATGTGAAAGCTGGACAATGAATAAGGAAGACCGAAGAAGAGTTGACGCCTTTGAATTGTGGTGTTGGTGAAGAATACTGAATATACCACGGACTGCCAAAAGAACAAACAAATCTGTCTGTCAGAATGCTCCTTAGAAGCAAGGACGGCAAGACTGCATTTTACATACTTTGGACATGTTATCAGGAGGGATGAGTCCCTGGAGAAGGACATCATGCTTGGCAAAGTACAGGGTTAGCATAAAAGAGGAAGACCCTCAGCAAGGTGGATTGACACAGTGGCTGCAACAATGGGCTCAAGCATAACAACGATTGTGAGCACGGCGCAGGACCAGGCAGTGTTTCGTTCTGTTGTGCACAGAGTCGCTATGAATCAGAGCTGACTCGACAACACCTAACAACAACAAATGTCCTACCCATAAACAGCCCTCACACACCTGTGGTAATAGTTCCTGAAAACAAAAACCACCACCTCTAGAATACCTATTTGCCGTTGAGTAGATTCCGACTCACTGTGTTCCCATGTGTATGGAGGGGAACTGCTCCATAGGTTTTCTTGGCCATAATGTTTACAGAAGCACGGCCAGGGCTTTCTTCCCTGGAGCTGCTGCGTGCATTTGAACTGCCAACCCTTAGGTTAGTAGTCAAGTACAAACCTCTTCTTGCACCACCCAGGGACCTACCATTAGAATGCTAAGTCCTAACCCCCTAAATCCTATTTATCTTTCCAGACTCAAAACCAGCCCACTTTGCCAAGTCCATGCTCTGGTCACATTCACTTTTTTTTCCCCCCCCAACAAATACAAGATGTTCTTTCATGCTTCTGTGACTTTCCACTTTCTGTTCCTTCTACTCAGAACACCACTTGGGGAGCTCTTATTTTTTTGAAATGATGGTGAACATTTCTTGTTTTGCTGCTGCCTGTCGTCCATTCTCCTCATAACAGCACACAGATCCCGTCAAAGAAGCATCTCTCCCTAATTCCATATAGTCATGACGAGAGCTGAGTAAGCATCTGTCCCTCGTTGTGGAACCCTGCGGGCCCAGAGCTTTCCCCTCTCTGAGGCCTGGCATAGAGGGAAGGGGCACACAACGTTAAGTTTAGCACATCAGACCTCTTTCCAGGGGCTTAAGACCTTGAGAGGAAATGCAAAGAAAGGAGAAACAGTTGAAGGTCGCTTTTCATCACAGCTTTCCCAGTTGTGACACTGATGATAGCTCTCTCAACAGGCTGTTACAACCGGAAGCTGCTCTCCGCACTCGCCTCTTCAGAAGCGCTCTTGGTGTCCACCTATTCCAAGCCCCGGGGGCCATCTCCACGTCACGGGTGGTTCTGTCGCCTGAACCAAGAGCCCTGACAGAACAAAGAATTCTTAACTCTTCTGTAAAGCGTTCACCGAAAGCAGAGTTAGTCACTCCTTTTTTCGTGATTTCTTAGTGTATCAAACATATGCCAATCATAGCATTATCACATAATACTTTACAAAAATGTCAAGTACCTGAAGAAAGAAAACATATATTTTAATTACTTTGCCCGACAGAAGCAATCTTACATTAGAAAAAGCACAGTCTTTGGAATCAAAGGCTTGATTTAAACCCTGGCTCTTTCATTCACCAGTGCTGTAGTCCTGTGTGAATTAATTAACCTCTCTGATCCTCAGTCTCAGCATCTTAATAATGGGCTAATAACACAAAGTTTGGAATTATGAAGATACATTAAAGGATGCTGTTGTTGCTGTGCGGCTCTGAGTCGATTTTAACACACAGCCACCCTACAGGCGAGAGCAGGACTGCTCCACAGGGTTTCCGAGGCTGTCACCTTCATGGAGGGAGGCTGCCAAATCCTTCTCCCACAGAGGGCTGGTGTGTTTTAACTGCCACCCTTTCATTTAGCAGCCGCGTGCTTAACCACTGTATCGCAGGGCTCCTTAAAGGATATATTAAATACATTTTTGAGCCCCCCTCCCAGATCTTATTAGCGCTTTAAAGGATATATAAAGCACTAGTAAGATGTTGAGACTCAAAAAATATTTTTGCAATGAATGGATAAAAAAAAGAACTCAACTGCTGAAAAGAGAAAGCAGGTGACATGTTTAGGATCCACCTATGAACAGTCATATTATCACTGCTAGACCATTACAATGCCGTCTGACATACATATATACAGCTTTGCAGTGTGTAAAATGTTTTCACCTAAATTGTTTCATTTAATTACAAAATGTGTAAGAAATAAGTCCATTTTACAGATGAGGAATGAGGTTTAGAGGGTTAAACACCTCATCAAAGGCACAGAGTGTTAAGTGGTGTTCCAACAACAACAACAAAAAAGAATCGAGTATCTAACTCTCTATTGCCTTGTACAGCTATTAAAATATTCATGACAGCAGGTTATTTTTCTCAAATTAGAATATGAGGTCTTTGGAACTAGAGGTAATTTGTATTTACGTGTCATATGTACATAAAAAGTAATCAATAACTATAAATTAGTCAATAAAATTAGATAAATTTCCAGCATAGTGGTAAATGACCCAGCTCTTGAACCATATCATCTAGAGTCAAACAGCATCTCTACCTCCCACGAGCCACGTAACCTTGGGCAAACTACCTAGCATGATCTGTGTTTCATTTTTTCAGCTAGAAGGTAAAGATACTAATCACACAGAATTTATGGAAATAATTAATGGCTAGTACATGTTTAATGCTTAGAATACAGTTTAGGAACACAATGAAGAGTCAATAGGTTATAGCTATCACCATACTACTACTATTTTTTATCACCATCATCCTTATTATTATCATTATTACTGACTTATGTCACAATAAGCATCAAAAAAAATCCAAGGCTAAAAGTCTAGCTAGCCAGGGAGAATCAGGCAAATAGTCAAGGTCAGGAGGACAAGAGGTTAAACCTGGAGAACATCCCAAGAGCAAGGAAGGGTTGGCATATGCATCAGATTGAGACAGGTGGTCAGAAATCCAGGAAGCCAAAGTGTCAGCAAAGCCATCTCAAGCCAGGAAAACTGACACATGCTAACTTACAGCTTTCTGTCTAACCTGTACTCATATCTCCTTAAACACAACTTTCAGCATATATGGTCCCTTGGACTGAAATGTCTTCATCATGGTCAAAAGGCAATCAGAGACCCACAAATAAAGGACGACTTTTTTTTATTTCATAGTCCCTTTGATGTATTGACTCCCCTTGATGACCCCACTGACAACCTCAATACATTCAATGAGAAAACGCCATCCATTTGGCAAGAGGTTCCTCCTGCCATCTGCAAGCGTCCTCATTTTGGGCAGGCTACTGGCCTGTCTCCCTTTGTCTTATGGCCTCAGGCGTGAAAAGCTTGTTATTCCACATCTGACCACAGAGTCTCTGAAGTTCACTACAAAGAAGGCAGAGACCCTGACAGTTGACTCAGGGTAAGAATCTGTCATAGTCCCAGCTTATTATAAGAATAAATAAATAAATAAAAGCACCATCCACTGACAGCCAGACCAAGATATCCTTTTCATGCTGGCACTATAATCCAAAGAGAATTCCTCCAGGCAATCTTCAATGATACTCCTAAACTTGTAGAAAATGATCAAAGACGACGACTATTGGCTTAGAACGGGTGCTGCCGCTGACAAAGTGCCGACTCTGCCGGCTGTGTGCCGCAGCACATGCGCTCGGCTGACTCGGAGTGTCTTTCAAAATAGCTGTAAACAGATAATTATTTTACCCTTTTCTTTCTTGCTTTCGCTGCACATTGGCTTACATGGGAAAAGTTTGCAATCGTTGCTTTGATAAATAGCATTTTGTAAATAAATTTGGAATAAGATAAAATCAGCTTGTGAAGCTAAAATGGAACCCAAGATGAAAAAGAATTGAAGATTAAAAAAGACCATGAGGGAATAATGAGTCTAGGACCTGACCAAGAAGTGAAATGAGAAATCTCTGAAGGCTTTCCATGATATTTTCACATCAAAACTATTGAATTTAATCTTCTGAAACCGAGTAGTCAAGTTGTCTGTTTGCTGGAATCCCCTAGTACGATACAGCTTCTGTACACCTTGGTTTTGAGGAACTATTCCTAGCACAGGTATATTATTCTTTTCCAGGCTGATTTTGTGCCGTGCTTAATACTGAAGAAGAACATCACGCTTGGCAAAGTAGAGGGCCTGTGTAAAGGGGGAGGGCCTTCCAAGAGACAGACGGCACTGTGAGGGCAACAATCAGCTCAAACACAGCAACAATTGTGAGGACAGCACAGAACAGGGCAGTGTTTGGTTCTGTGCACACACGGTCGCTATGAGTCAGAACTGACTCCATAGCACCCAACAGCAACAACAAGCTTTGATCATCACGCATGAAACTGATAATCAAAAAGCGAAAATTAAATACAAATTATCAGTGCAACTTTCCATTACACTTAATGGGTTCTCCATTCATAATATGTTACAATTCTTGTTACAATTTTTCTAATTTTCTTTATTTCCAGTATCTATTCTATTCTATTTCAAAGATAACTACTACAAATTGAAATAATATCTTTCTACATACACAGTAAGTAACCAAGAATAAAAGATTAGTATACGCTCTTTCTACATACACAGGAAGTAACCAAGAAAAAAAATATTAATATACACAAAAAGAATGATATGCTGTTAAAATAACTCCCCAAATCTTTCTCACCATGTTTTAGAGATCAGTAAACGTCAAATTCGTGTTTTACCCTTGTTCTATTGACTATGCAAAGGCACTCGACTGGGTGGATCATATAACAAAGTATGGATAACATTGCAAAGAATGGGAATTCAGAACACTAAATTGCGCTCATGAGGAACCTGTACATAGACAAACAGGCAGTTGTTCAAACAGGACAAGGGGATAGTGAGTGGTTTAAAATTAGGAAAGGTGTGTGTCAGGGTTGTATCCTTTCACCATGCTTATTCAATCTGTATGCTGAGCAAATAATCTCAGAAGCTGGACTATGTGCAGAAGAATGCAGCATCAGGATTGGAGGAAGACTCATTAACAAACTACAATATGCAGATGACACAACCTTGCTTGCTGAAAGCAAAGAGGACTCGAAGCACATACGGATGAAGATCAAAGACTGCAGTCTTTGGTACGGTTTACACCTCAACATAAAGAAAATGAAAATTCAATAAACAACATCATGATAAAGGGAGAAAATATTGAAACTGTCAAAAATTTCATTTTACTTGGATCCACAATCAACATGGTAGAAGCAGCAGTCAAGAAATCAAAGGATGTATTACACTGGGCAAATCTGCAGCAAAAGACCTTTTTAAAATCTTAAAGGCAAAGACATCACTTTGATAACTAAGGTACACCTGACCCAAAAACCAAAGCCAAACCCACTGCTATCAAGTCAAATTCTACTCATAGCGACCCTATAGGACAGGGTAGAACTGCCCCATAGGGTTTCGAAGGAATGTCTGGGGGGTTCAAATGCTGATCTTTTGGTTAGCAGCCATAGATAGGTCTTAAATACTGCACCACCAGGGAGACTGACCCAAGCCATGGTCATCTCAATTACTTCATATGCATATGAAAGCTTGACCATGAATAAAGAAGACCAAAGAAAAATTAACTCATTTGAATTATGGTGTGGTAAAGACTACTGAATATACCATGGACTGCCAGAGGAATGAACAAAACTGTCTCAGAAGTACAGCCAGAGCGCTCCTTGAAAGCGAGGATGGCAAGCCTTCATCTTGCTGTCTTTGGACATGTTGTCAGGAGGGACATCATGCTTGGTAGAGTACAGGGTCGCGAAAAGGAGGAAGACACTCAATGAGATGGACTGACAAAGTGGCTCCAACAATGGGCTTAAGCGTAGCAGTGACTGTGAGGATGGCATGGGCCTGGGCAACATTTCATTTTACTATACATAAGGTAGCTATGAGTAGGAACCAACTCGACAGTAAAAAAAAATAAAATTACTCAACAGTACTTACCAACAAATGTCAAATCACATAAGTATCTTGCTGCATTTCTAAAATAATTTTAAAAGATCCATGGTAGTTAGAGGCCATAACATCAGTAAAACAAGATACAGATATTTGGAAGCTCCATATCTGTATATTGGAAGGAAAAAAAAGGAGTATAGAAGGGGAATCACCATGTGGGTTAGAGGGGTTGACAAAGACAACATAAGCAGGAGAAAACACCTGGAAGAGCAGAATGCTCAAGCTCTCTGCTGAGAGAGGCACTGTCAACCCACTCGTCAGTCTGAGGTCTCACTGAGCATCACATAGAGAAGTAAGGGAGTGTGCTGTCAATCACAGAATGGCACTCTAATTAATTCTCTTTTTTGTTTATATAAAAATACTCTCGGTAAGGGAAAGTACACTACAGAAAAAAATGTTTCGATCTTTCACTGATCAATCGACAAGCATTAATTTTCTTAAAAGAACATCTACTTGGTGACATCGACCAACCTAGATCAGGAAATACAGAGAAACAGATGCATAATTTCTTCATTTAAGAGTTTAGTGGCTTAGTTGTTAGTGGTGTACAGAAAAGGAAGACAATAATGACAATGTAGCACAAGCACTATTAGAAGACAGGACAAGAACTCTGAAAGAATAAACACTGGATAGTTCCTGAAGGAATTACGCATTTTTGACCTTGCCTTATGGTAAGAATTTAATTTCCAGTCTTTGACTTTGAACTTGGCCGTGACACTTGCTGTAACCCGTGACATAATAGTTGATAGACATGAATGAGGCTTGAACTATGTCTGTGAAGCTGGGCTGCTCTCCCCCAGCCCCCATACTTCTGCCATCATCCTGTTCAAGAGCTGCTTCCTCTTCAGTCTGGGTCTCTGAATGAAACGTGAAGAGCATAGGATCGGGGTTTTACCCAGAGATGTCACTAGGGGTAGCATCACCCAGTGTGGTAACTCATAGTGTCACCCCCCCCATGCTAATTACCAAAATATTGTAGCTAAAAGACCAGAAAATTTGACAAAATTAGCAGCTATAAAAACACCAGCAGCAATGAAAACAACAGCGTGTGCTTATAGCGTGTGCAGAAGAAATCACATGATCTGAAGCATCACTGCAATTAGGTAATAATGACAGTTCTGACCAGAGCACTTTAGAAGGTTCAAAAAGTAAACCAGCATGGGGTTCAGCCTTGTAGGTATAGTGACACATGGAAGCTGGGCTTATGAAAAATGTTTTTGTTGTTCTAACTAACTGCAGAGATATTTTTATGAAAAATAATAAATTTCTGCTGAAACACTGCACAAAAATTTTAGTCAGTCATTTTGATGTCACCCCCTCTCTCAGTGACACCTAGTATGGCCTATACCCCCCAGTGACGCCACTGGTTTTACCTGGACTCGGGGCCTGAAGCTGCTTCGGCCACCCCACAGAACCACTGCCTGAAGCAGAGCTATCCCAGTGGACCTGCAGACTTGCTTATTATTACTATGCCACTGAGATTTTGTGATTATTTGTTATAGGCCAATAGCTGACGGATGCAGAAATCGGTACCCAAATTTGAGTAGGGTTGATATAATCAAAACCTAAAATATGTGGTACTGGCTTTGAAACTGAATAATGGGTACGAGGGAACTGTTGTAAGAGGCTGAAAAAATGTTCACCTGTGTTATGTGGTGCAAAAAAAATTTGTTTAAATTGTCAGCTGTGGCAACTGGCAGATGAGAAATGTATCTAACGACTATGTGGAATCTGAGGAGTAAGTTTCCAGAAATAATGTTAAAAATGAGAGCTAGTTGCTGTTAGCTCCATCTGATATGTTAATGGCAAGAATGAGATGGGCTTAGAAAAGACCAAGCTGGCAGCCAATCTAGAAGGAAAATAGAGAACCCATAAATTCCACTATTTTCATGGTTGGAATATAAAATTATTTCTTCTATCAACATTGTGGCCATGAAAATACAGGCTCAGGATAAAGACCAAAGAAAGGCCATCACACTGCACTGTTAAGACATCTGAAAGCCTTGAGGCACCACCTAGTGATACCTTCAGCACAACAAAAGCACTCCTTGGAAGATCATGGATTAGTCTGACAGGATCCTAAAATGTTGAAATTGCCATAATGAAGTCCAGAGAAGGAGAATGTCTTGATCTGTTGCTTGTTGTCTGCGCTTATTCTCACAGCCATATTATGTATTATCTCTATCTATATATGACATGTATGTACACCCATATAGGTGTGTATATTGTTGTTAGGTGTCATCAAGTCAGTTCCAACTCAGAGCAACCTTACACACAACAGGGCAAAACACTACCTGGTCCTGTGCCATCCTCACAATCACTGTTATACTTGAGCCCATTGTTACATCCACTGTGTCAATCCATCTCACTTAGGGTCTCTCTTTTTCACCGACCCTCTACCTTACCAAGCATGATGTCCTTCTCTAGGGACTGGTCCCTCCTGACAACATGACCAAAGTATGTGAGATGAAGTCTTACCATCCTTGCTTCTAAGGGGCATTCTGGCTGTACTTCTTCCGAGACAGATTTGTTCATTCTTCTGGCAGTCGTATATTCGATATTCTTCACCAACAGCATAATTGAAAGGCATAAATTCTTCAGTCTTCCTTATTCATCGTCCAGCTTTCACATGCTTAAAAGACAATTGAAAATATCATGGCTTGGGTCAGGCGCACCTTAGTCCTTAAAGTGGCATCTTTGTGTTTTAATACTTTCAAGAGGTCTTTTGCAGCAGATTTGCCCAATGCAACGTCTTGTTAGATTTCTTGACTGCTGTTTCAATGAGTGTTGATTGTGGATCCAAGTAAAAGAAAATCCTTGACAACTTCAACCTTTTCTCCATTTATCATGATGCTGCTTATTGGTCCAGTTGTGAGGATTTTTGTTTTCTTTATGTTGAGATGTAATCCATAGTGAAGGCTGTAGTCTTTGACCTTCATCAGTAAGTGATTCAAGTCCTCTTCACTTTCAGCAAGCAAGGTTATGTCCTCTGTATATCCTTCTCGGATTATCTGCTCAGCATACAGGTTGAATAAGTATGGTTAAAGGATACAGCCTTGATGCACATATTTCCTGACATTAAAGCACGCAGTATCCCCTTGTTCTGTTCGAACAACCGCCTGTTGTTCTAAGTACAGGTTTTTCATGAGCACAATTCAGTGTTCTGGAATTTCCATTCCTTGCAATGTTATCCATAATTTGTTATGATACACACAGTCCAATGCCTTTGCATAGTCAATAAAACACAGATAAACATCTTTCTGGTATTCTCTGCTTTCAGCCAAGATCCATCTGACATCAACGATGACATCCCTTGTTCCAAGTCCTCTTCTGAATCTAGTTTGAATTTCTGGCAGTTCCCTGTCAATGTACTGCTGCAACCACTTTTGAATGGTCTTCAGCAAAATTTTACTTATGTGATATTAATGATATTGTTCGACAATTTCCACATTCTACTGGATCACCTTTCTTTGGAATGTGTACAAATACAGATCACTTCCAGTCAGTTGGCCAGGCAGCTGTCTTTCAAATTTCTTGGCATAGGTGAGTGAGTGCTTTCAGCACTGCATCTGTTTGTTTAAGCACCTCAATTCATATTCCATCAATTCCTGGCGCCTTGCTTTTTGCCAATGCCTTCAGTGCAACTTGGATCTTTCCTCCAGTATTATCAGTTGTTGATCGTATGCTACCTCCTGAAATAGTTCAGTATGTATTTATGTAAAGTACTTTCTTTTTTCCTTTTGTCTCATGTACTCTGGACATGTTATCAGGAGGGACGAATCCCTGGAGGAAAACATCTCGCTTCGTAAAGAAGAGGGTCATCAAAAAAGAGGAAAACCCTTAAGGTGATGGACTGACACAGTGGCTGCAAACATAAGTTCAAACATAGCAATGATTGTGAGGATGGCACAGGACAGCGTACTGTTTTGTTCTGTTGTACACAGAGTCACTACGGGAACCAACTAGATGGCACCTAATAACAACAACATTTACAATACTGTCAGGGGAATATACAGCACCCCTGACTACTGTTTGTATCTCTTTTGAATTTGTTAAAGTGTAAATGTTACAACTGATGTTTTATATACCATATAAATGTGAGGATAGGGGATGTAGTACAATGGAAACATTCGACCTTTTGACATTTCTCTATGGAAGTAATTCAATCTTATTTAATATCTTGCACATAATTACATTTATATCATTGAAACAAAGTGACATTAAACCCGTTTTCATTTTGCTTGAGTTCAGAACCACAGCATTCTTCCAGATTCACCTCACTAATTTTTTTTTTATGGCAAGTATTTGCATATCTTAAAACTATAACCTGCCAAATGACATGGAAATACAAACAGCAATTTGGAACCCTAAATAACTGCAAATGGACCAGTGTCGTTGTTGTTGTTGCTGTCATTGTTAGGTGCCGTGAAGTCAGTCCCGACTTATAGCTACCCTAAGAACAATAGAACTAAACCCTGCCTGGTCCTGAACCATCCTCAGGATTGTTGTTATGTTTGAGCCCATTTTTGCAGCCACTGGTTAATCCAATAGAATATACGAATTTGAAGGCCAGGCTCACGGGTACCAAGTTCACTATGCTCAAAAGAGAATAACAGAAAAAAATAGTATTAATAGCTCATAAAGGTAACTTTACCTATCCATTTTTAAAGCACCATTTCATACAAAATTAGATATAATTAAGATTCAAGACGTTATAATAACTTAACGGCTCTGAAAAACAAATGAAGAGTGTTAAGTATTCATATTAAGTACAGAACACCAGCAAAACCTGGAACACGGTGATATTTCCAGAATTGGGAATGACAATTATTATTCTACCAAAATAATATAATCTTTCTGTAAATATTTAGTGTCCATCATAAATGTCTCTTATACACCAATCACAGAAATAAATGAAAACGGACTCAGACTACCCAACACGTACAGATTCATGTTGTTGTTGTTGTTGTTATCAGGTACCGTTGGGTCAGTTCTGACTCACAGTGACCCTATGCACAACAGAACAAAACACTGCCCGGTCCTGAGCCATCCCTACAATCATTATTATGCTTGAGCTCACTGTTGCAGCCACTGTGTCAATCCACCTCATTGAGGGTCTTCCTCTTTTCCGCTCACCCTGTACTCTGCCAAGCATAATGTCCTTCTCCAGGGACTGATCCCTCCTGACAACATGTCCAAAGTATGTAAGACGCAGTCTTGCCATCCTTGCCTCTAAGGAGCATTCTGGCTGCACTTCTTCCGAGACAGATTTGTTCGTTCTTCTGGCAGTCCATGGTATATTCAATATTCTTCGCCAACACCACAATTCAAAGGTGTCAACTCTTCTTCGGTCTTCCTTATTCATTGTCCAGCATCCACATGCATATGATGCAACTGAAAATACCATGGCTTGGGTCAGGTGCACCTTAGTCTTCAGGGTAACATCTTTGCTCCTCAACACTTTGAAGAGGTCCTTTGCAGCAGATTTACCCAATGCAATGAGTCTTCTGATTTCTTGACTGCTACTTGCATAGCTGTTGATTGTGGATCCAAGTAAAATGAAATCCTTGACAACTTCAATCTTTTCTCCGTTTATCATGATGTTGCTCACTGGTCCAGTTGTGAGGATTTTTGTTTTCCTTATGTTGAGGTGCAATCCATACCGATGGCTGTGGTCTTTGATCTTCATCAGTAAGAGCTTCAAG
Source organism: Loxodonta africana (assembly GCF_030014295.1). Classification (NCBI taxonomy): domain Eukaryota; kingdom Metazoa; phylum Chordata; class Mammalia; order Proboscidea; family Elephantidae; genus Loxodonta; species Loxodonta africana. The sequence goes on along the minus strand of NC_087353.1, from coordinate 1,251,381 downwards.
CCCTCTTCACTTTCAGCAATCACAGTAGATGCTATAGTAATCCTTGAGTCAAGGGGCAGTTGTCTTGAAACAGACATAGTGAAAACAGCTCAGGGGACTCATTTCCGCTGCCTGTGGCTCAGGGCTAAGAAAAGTGAAGGAGGGTGAAGTGATTTTCCATATTTAAGGCAGATCTCAGGAAGCAACAATTTCAGCCTCTGCAGGAAGAATTTTGTTGATGCACTCTTCTCTCTGGGATCACATAGTGTACCAGAAAATCCATTTGGTTCACTTTTGGATGAGTTTTTAAAAAACGGAATTTCATTTTTGACTGAAGAAAGAATGTACACCATTCATTTAAGCTCCCACATATCAACCAAAAACACACAAATATGTCCCATAAATTCTAAGTCATTTCTTTTTCATAATAATACTATCTAAAGCACTTCATTTTAAGTCATCTGTTACTAGCTTTCTCAAGAAAACAATCCTATGATATTGTATTAAGTTTACGCGTAAGAAGAAATTCCAGAGATAGAAATGTTAGTATAGACAAATCAACAAAAATGCCCAAAATCTAAATATTTAGAGAATATGCACATACTTACGATTGTTATGAGCCAAATCTATGAACCAGAATCACTCATTTTAGAAACAAGAAGAAAAGAAAGATGATTATTTTAAATTTTATTTCTGTTTCTTACATTCTCTCCATTTTCTACTTTTTTTTTCCTGTTAGTTTTTGTCTTTGTCCTGCATGTTAAAAAAATTACTGCTTTTCAGGAGATTATTTCAAACAAAGCAAAGCTGAGTGTTAAGTCTTTTTCCCTTGGTAGAACACGTAGAGTACAGTTTTCGGGATATTGCTCAAAACTTTATTTTTTTTTATTATTTTACTGTAAAACTTCATTTACTTATAATCTTTAAAGCTCTCTAATAAATTACTTTCCATATAAAAGAGTTACACATTTACATTTTGAAATAAAAAAAATTAATATTATAAAAAACTATTTTAATTATATTTCCCAACTTCTGTGTTTAATATGAATTGTATCAATCGACAAGCCTGTTTGAGGTTAAAAAAAAAAAAAAAACTTGGAAACAATTACAGATTATTTTAAACACAGAGTACTTAATATAGAAAATTACTAAAGGATTTTGGGTGATCTCAAAAGTAAGAAGGGAAGATGAGATTATCCAGAGATTAGTGATTTCAGAAAGTTGCTCTCATCCACTGACTGGAAGAGGAAAATGGGAAATAGCTTTAAGCAGAACCTATGCTTTTTACGATTTCTATAGAAGTCCCCAGGTGGTGCAAACAGTTAACTTGCTCAGCTGCCAAATGAAAGGCTGGAGGTTCAAATCCACCCAGAAAAAAAAAACACCACAAAAAAAAGGCTTGGCAATCTACTTCCAAAATATCAGTCATTGAAAACCCTATGGTGCACGGTTTTATTCTGACACACATGGGTCACCATGTTTCAAAATTAACTCAGTGGCAACTTTTTTTTTTTTTTTTTTTAAATGATTTCTATGTTGCTGGGGCCAATGAGGAAACCACTGCTGTTTGAACTACTACCACCATCCACTGAAGGAAGCCAGGAGCCTTGACTCTCACTAAAGGGCACCAGCATAGATCCCTGAAGCCTCTGCCCCCGTCTTAGTCACTGCCTGAGCTACAGTGACTACAGTCTACCTGAGCTACAGTCCACTATATGATTGTACTGCTGGAGCTGTTGACGCTACATGGCAAGTATCAAGCGTCCTCCATAGCCTGCTCCTGTTTCTAACACTGCCAGCAACGTTGTTGGAAACAAAAACAGCCTCTTACTTTCCCTCATCTCCTAATCTTTCGCCAGTGCCTCCCATTACCCGTTGCCCTTGAGTTGATTCCACCTCATAGCAACCCTATAGAACAGAGTAGAACTGTCCCCATAGGATTTCCACGGCCGTAAATCTTTAAGGAAGCAGACTGCCACATCTTTCTCCTGTGGAGCGGCTGGTGGGTTTGAACCACTGAATTTTCAGTTAGCAGCTAAGTGCTTCAATCCAAACTAATAAGAGAGACTAGGAAATGTAGTTCTCAGAATTCCAGACTCCTATTATACAAAAGAAGGACTAAAGGTCAGGCATGCAGCTAAGGGCAAACAGACAAATGAGCCACACAAGAATTTAAGTATCCCTTATTGGAAACCCTGGTGGTGCAGTGGTTAAGTGCTACGGCTGCTAACCAAAAGGTTGGCAGTTCGAATCCACCAGGCACTCTTTGGAAACTCTATGGGACAGTTCTACTCTGTCCTATAGGGTTGCTATGAGTCAGAATCAACTTGACAGCAACGGGTTTTGGGGGTTTTATTGATTCAATCATTAGAATTTTCTATCATCAAGAGAGGCCTTAGGGCTTGTTGGGTTAGGTAATAAGGTTTACCTCAAGATCACTATGCTCGTTAAGGTCTTGTTTAAGCCTGATACACTTGTAAAGTAGCTAAAAGAAAGTCAAATTCATTTTCATGGGGAAAAAAACTCAGAAATGTCAAAGAGAGAAACAAAAGGTACTGGTACATGAATTAAAAGCCTTACAGCATTTTGTTCTCAAATCGTTTTGTAACTGGTATTTTGGCATGGTTGAAAAACAGAAAAATTAAATGAGGAAAGGAGAGGAATATAAGATTAAGTATCAATTATGGGCTAATATACAGAGCATTATACCGTATTAATACAAAAACTCTACGTTAAGCCCATTTTATGCATAAAGTAACTGAGGTTCACCAAAACTAAACAGTTGTCCAAGGTCGCGAAAGTATCGGAACCCACATCTATCTGAACCCAAAGATTGGGATTTAGTCTTAGATATGTTCTAAAAGTTACAGCCCTTCTCTGAACTTTGGTTTTCCGATTTACAAAGAAGGACTCTGGATGATTACTGGGTAATGCATGCTTGTTGAATAAATGAGGGCGGATGCTCTATTCCTCAAGTCCTAGTCTTCACAGAAGAGCCTTCTACTGCCTGGTTGATGGCTTCAGCGCCTCAGAGATGTTTAAAACAATAATGAGAAACTTTAAAAGAATGAGAAAAAGGTAAAATTAAATGTATTTTATATGTTTTCTTTACTAATAGGACAAAACCTTTTTTATGTTTTTCAATATGATTTAACATACTTCATTTGAAAAATTTTTTGTTTAGTCCTTTGTAATACTGTAATTTGAAGATCTGGATCTAAACATAAGTCATGAGAAAACTGACACATTTTCAAAGAAATCTCTTTTCAAACTAATACTCTTTCCATAGGATGACTTCTCTTCCTCTGAACAGCACTGACTTTGGGTGCATATTAGAGTATTACTTATCTTAAAGGCTAAATTATGTTTGTGAACTATAATGAATTTCTGCTGTTTTCTTGGTGTTCATTAGCGTTTGCCTCACTGGTATTATTTTCATTCTATAGATTTTTTTCAGAAATATTTGTAAATTTTTTTTTCATTTTGCAAGGGTTGGTTTGGCTAAAATGATATAATTTATGAATCCATTTTATCATACAAAGGTAAATGAAAATATGTCACAATACTTAAAAGTAAATCTCATGACTGAGGTGCTAGCAACCTCTTCCTCTTCCCCGAGGATACCTTATTCTTAACTACAAGACACACATCTGCCTGACATACGACCAAGAACAGCACCAATGGCATACATGAAAAAGTAGTAAAACTGCTTTATTTAGAAAGAATAAATACAGAAGATAAGCTCTAACATTTTCTTTCTGCATTCCGCTGATATTCTTGTGCACTCTATTACAGAAATCATTCTCTACACCTCTCACTCTCACTGTGTGTAATAATGTCTACTAAAATTTAAATACTTCTTTACTAGATCAGGCTTGGCAGTAAAAAAAAAAATTCTTCATCTCAGGCTACCGTTTCCCCACATCTCTGTCCCCAATACACATCACACGCACTTAGATAATGAGATCATTTTAAATGAAAATACACAGAGATTTCTCTACTGAAAACAAATTATCCAGGCTCATTCAGAAACGTACCAATGAGATATATTTAAGACTAGAGAGTGTGTGTTTGTGTATCTGCAAACACAACAGCACTTGTGCAAACAGACCTGAGACTGACATCTGGATGGGCATTCATTAAATCAAGAACTAACTGAAAAACCAAGTTTAGATATTAAATCAGAAAATACATGCAGATCTATCCTTTTAAGAAGAAAGTATTATACACAGTTTACCTGCATAATCTGACCATTTTAGGATTAAAAACCTTTTTTTTTTTTTATTGCTTCTGATGAAAGATAAAGATCCAGAATTGTACCTCTGTAGATATTGCCTCCCCCACATGTGTCCTCAGTGTGTCGTACTGTGGGGGCTTGTGTGTTGCTGTGATGCTGGAAGCTATGCCACCAGTATTCAGATACCAGCAGGGTCACCCATGGAGGACAGGTTTCAGCTGAGGTTTCAGACTAAGACAGACTAGGAAGAAGGACCTGGCAGTCTAATTCTGAAAAGAATTAGCCAGTGAAAACCTTATGAATAGCAGCGGAACACTGTTTATTATAGTGCTGGAAGGTGAGCCCCCAGGTAGGAAGGCACTCAAAGGACAACCGGGAAAGGGCTGCCTCCTCAAAGCAGAGTTGACCTTAACGATGTGGATGGAGTCAGGCTTTTGGGACCTTCATTTGCTGAAATGCCATGACTCAGAATGAGAAGAAACAGTTGCAAATATCCATTAATAATCAGAACCTGGAACGTAAGAAGTATGAATCTAGGAAAACTGGACATCATCAAAAATGAAATGGAATGCATAAACATCAATATCCTAGGCATTAATGAGCTGAAATGGACTGGTATTGGCCATTGTGAGCTGGACAATCATATAGTCTACTATGCTGGCAATGACAACTTGATGAGGAATGGTGTTGCATTCATCATCAAAAAGAATATTTTAAGATTTATCCTGAAGTACAATGCTGTCAGTGATAGGATAATATCAATAAGCCTCCAAGGAAGACCAGTTAATACAACTATTATTCAAATTTACACACCAAATACTAAGGCCAAAGATGAAAAAATTGGAGGTTTCTATCAAATTCTGCAGTCTGAAATTAATCAAGCATGCAGTCAGGATGCATTGATAATTACCGGTGATTGGAATGCAAAAGTTGGAAAGAAGGAGGATCGGTAGTTGGAAAATATGGCCTTGGAGACAGAAATGATGCCAGAGATGGAATGACAGAATTTTGCAAGACCAATGACTTCTTCATTGCAAATACCTTTTTTCGTGAACATAAACGGCGACTATACATGTGGACCTCGCCAGATGGAATACACAAGAATCAAATCAACCACATCTGTCAAAAGAGATAATGGAAAGGCTCAATATCATCAGTCAGAACAAGGCCAGGGGCTGACTGAGGAACAGACCATCAACTGCTCACATGCAAATTCAAGTTGAAACTGAAGAAAATCAGAGCAAGTCCATGAGAGCCAAAGTACGACCTTGAGTATATCCCACCTGAATTTAGAGACCATCTGAAGAACAGATCTGACAAGTTGAACACTAATGAGCAAGGACTAAATAAGTTGTAGAATGACATCAAGGACATCATACATGAAGAAAGCAAGAGGTCACTGAAAAGACAGAAAAAAAAGACCAAGACGGATATCAGAGGAGACTCTGAAACTTGCTCTTGAACATCGAGCATCTGAAGCAAAAGGAAGAAATGATGAAGTGAAAGAATCGAACAGAAGACTTCAAAGGGCAGCTTGAGAAGACAAAGTATTATAATGACACGGGCCAAGAGCTGGAGATAGAAAACTAAAAGGAACATGTTCGGCATTTCTCAAGCTGAAAGAATTGAAGAAAAAATTCAAGCCTTGGGTCGCAACAGTGAAGGCTTCTACGTGGGAAACATTAAATGACACAGGGAGCATCAAAAGAAGATGGAAGGAATACACAGAGTCACTACACGAAAAAGAACTGGTCGATGTTCACCATTTCAAGAGATGGCATATAATCAGGAACTGATGGTACTGAAGGAAGAAGTCCAAGCTACACTGAAGGCTTTGGTGAAAAACAAGGTTCCAGGAATTGACAGAATTATCAACTGAGATGTTTCAACAAACGATGCTACACTGGAAATACTCACTCATCTACGCCAGGACATTTGGAAGACAGCTACCTGGTCAACCAACTGGAAGGGATCCATATTTATACCTATTCCCAAAAAGGACGATCCAACTGAATGCGGAAATCATCAAAGCATATCATTAATATCACATGCAAGCAAAATTCTGCTGAAGATCATTCAAAAACAGCTGCAGTAGTATATCGACAGGGAACTGCCAGAAATTCAGGCTGATTTCAGAAGAGGACGTGGAACCAAGGATATCACTGCTGATGTCAGATGGATCCTGGCTGAAAGCAGAGAATACCAGAAGGATGTTTATCTGTGTTTTACTGACTATGCAAAGGCATTTGACTGTGTGGATCATAACAAATTATGAATAACATTGCGACGAATGGGAATTCCATTTCCACAACTATGTAATCTCAGAGAGTTAGAGGTCTACCTTCAGGAATTACCAAAATGCAATATTGTGCTTGAACTAGGGAAGGACAGATGTGTATCTTTAAGTTTGTGTGTGTGTGTGTGTGTGTGTTTTTAAGCAGAGGTATGAAAGTCACGTTGTATATTATCTTCCTAAAATGCCCAAGACACCTGTGCGTATTGGTCTCCCCTAACAAAATGTAATGTTAAAGTAGAGGGTCAATGAAAAAGGTGAATTGACACAGAGGCTGCAACAATGGGCTCAAACATAGCAAGGTTTGTGGGGATGGAGCAGGACTGAGCAGCATTTTGTTCTGTTGTACATAGGGTCGCTGTGAGTTGGAACTGACTCAAGGACACCTTACAACAACAACAAAATGTAAAGAGATCATTATTTGGACAGTTGGAGTTTAACAGTTTTGTAGGAAAACAAAAAAAAACAGAAAGCTCATGGAATTCACAGGGATTATAAAGGGAGAGAGTAATAAATCAATGATAATTTAAAGTGAATCTAAGATCTTAAGACACAATATGGTTGCTGTTTTCTCTTGACTTTTTGTTGTTAAATATATTCCCTGGACTTCCAGCTCAATTGGTATAACGTGGATTAGAAAGAAAATGTTCTTTATTCTACTTTGCTGAGTAGCATCTGGGGTCCTAAAAGCCTGCGAGCGGCCATCTAAGATATTTCACTGGTCTCACCCCTCCGGAAGCAAGGGAGAAGGAAGAAAACTAAAGATACAAGGCAAAGATGAGTCGAAAGGGCTAATGGACCACAACTACCACACCACAGCCTCCACCAGACTGAGTCCAGTACAACTAGATGGTGCCTGGCTACCACCACTGACTGCTGTGACAGGGATTACAACACAAGGTCCTGGACAGAGCTGGAGAAAAATGCAGAACAAAATTCTAGCTCACAAAAAAAGACCAGGCTTACTGGCCTGACACAGACTGGAGAAACTCCAAGAGTATGGCCCCCTAACACCCTTTTTGCTCAGTGATGAAGTCACTCCTGAGGTTCACTCTTCAGACTAAGATTAGACAGGCCCATAAAACAAAACAAGACTAAAGGGGCAGACCAGCCCAGGGGCAAGGACTAGAAAGGAGGAGAGGACAGGAAAGCTGGTAATAGGGAACCCAAAGTCGAGAAGGGAGAGGGTTGACATGTCACGGGGTTGATAACCAATGTCATAAAACAATATGTGTACTAACTGTTTAAGAAGAAACTAGTTTGTTCTGTAAACTTTCATCTAAAGTATATTAAAAAAATACATCAAAGCAGCATGTTTAAAAAAAACTATATATATATTTCCTGTTCTTCTCCTCCTGTACCTATCTTATCCTATTTACTGTACCAAATAGCATGAAATATGTAGAAACATGGCCCTCACCCTGTTTCTGAAAATATTGTGTGGTAAAACTATTTGGTAAATTATATTTTAGATGCAAAGAGAAGTATGAGGCTTAAAGAGTCATTTCAGCTTGTTATCAAACCCTGGTGGCGTAGTAGTTAAGAGCTACGGCTGCTAACCAAAAGGTCGGCAGTTCAAATCCACCGCGCGCTCACTGGAAACTCTATGGGGCAGTTCTACTCTGTCCTATGGGGTAGCTATGAGTCGGAATCAACTCGACAGCAGGTTTTTTTTTTTTTTAACCTAAATATTGCTGCCTTATTTATCTCTTTTTTATAGCAAAATTTATATATAAATATACTTACAAGTAGACTTTTCCTAACGTGAAATACCCATGGTGGCATGAGAGAAGAAACTTAATTTTGTCTGAAGAACTCAAAAACATATTACCTGTGTTAGTCTCCACAGGCTGTTGCTGACTATGTTTGAGGTAGTTGGCCTTGATTAGAACTGTTAGTATAGCACTCCCTTGTGAAAAAAGCAAGACTTCTGAAATGTAAACACTCTGGTGGAAATGCAAACACATTTTCATTTACTAATTGCTGTAATCAAGGCAGAAGCTCATAAACCATTAGTTTTGAAATAGTATAAACAAGTAATAAATTGATTAATCATCTTCTGCAAAGACATTAGGCTATATTTGCCATGTGAACATTTTAGAGCTATACTGTGACCTTAAGTTAGTCACGGGCAGTTTTCTACTCTATTCATTTGTTTGTAACAAAGGTGATTTTAGAGACTGACAAAGCACTAAATAGAAGAAACATCAAAGATAACTCCTGGTATGGAAGACATGAATTGCATTAATAGGCTAGATAAAGAAGACCTCAAACTTGCTGGCTGCATTTGCAACTGCTATCGGTAAGCAAATGAAAGAAACAAGGTGAATGTTGACAAGAGCTGATGAAAGAGTAAATTAAAAATTCTAAAGCAGACAGTAGCATTTGATGTATAATCTAGCAGTATAGAAGAATGAATTAACTAGTATTAACTTAAAAGGATAAGCAAGTGTCCCCTTACCATCTTGGAATTAACAATTTAAGGCTGTCCCATACTCAACTCACCATCAAACAAATTGTCCCTGAAACATATTTAAACCAAGTGCACAGGAATTAGGAAACCCTGGTGGTGTAGTGGTTAAGTGCTACGGCTGCTAACCAAAGGGTCAGCAGTTCAAATCCGCCAGGTGCTCGGTGGAAACTCTATGGGGCAGTTCTACTCTGTCCTATAGGGTCGCTAACAGCACTGGGTTTCGGTTTTTTTTCTGGCACGGGAATTAGAGGACCCCTTTAGTGGCACAGTGGTTAAGCTCTCAGATGCTAACCCAAAGATCAATGGTTTGAACCCACCAGCTGCTCTGCAGAATAAAGATATGGCAGTCAATGGGATCACTAAGGTTGGTGTTGCCCAGTGCAATAACTCATGGTATTACCCTTCCCATGCTAATTACCACAATATTATAGCTAGAAAAAAAAAAATTCTTTTTTTTTTTTTTTTTTTATTATAGCTAAAACACTAGAAAATCTGACAAAACCAGGGACTATAAAAACACCGGCAGCAATGAAAACAATCCTGCTATTGCTTGTAGGACATGCAGGCGGAATCATGTGACTCGAAGCATCACTGTAATTGGGTAGTACTGACAGCTCGGACAGGAGTCCATTAGAAAGTTAAAAATGTAAATTAGCATAAAGTTTTAGCCATGTGGATATACTGATACATCTAAGTTGGCCTTACAAAAATTTTTGCAGTTGTTTTCGCTAACTAAAGGGATATTTTTATAAGAAATAATAAACTTCTGCTGAAACACTGCACGAAAATTTTGTAGACAGTCATTGTGGGGTCACCCCCTCTGACAGTGTCACCCAGTGCAGTCTGCACCCCCGGCACCCCCCTAGTGACCCCACTGGTGGCGGTCTGCTTATGTAAAGACTAAAGCCTTGGCAACCCTATGGGGCAGGATCCTCTAGGGTTACCATGTGTTGGAATCAATGACTTTGGCTTTGGGTTTGGCATGGGGAGTTCAGGGATTGGAAAACTTAAATTTCATTGAAGGAATCTGGTAATACGAAATCCAGTGAAGTCTTATAGGATAAAGTGGTAAGGAGAGTGGCAATAAGGCTACTGACCAGGGCAGGGGAATTTAGGATATTTTAATAACTGGCTTTTACAGAATGCACTTTCAAAGTCTCTTCTTTGGTTTAATTTTTTTTTGTATGCTTTTAATTGCAAGTGTTATCGCCAAGTCAGCAAGTGATAAATGAAGACATGAAAAATATATCATAAGTACTGTAAAGAATGTTTCTGTTCTTTGGGGTTTGGGTAACTAAGAAGAGTTTAGATAAAAATAGATTTGAAATCACAGAAATACTTCTAAATCACGTACATGTTTATTCAGATCACTTATTCAGAAAACAACATTATATGTTAACACCATAAATCACAGTTTACAATGTGGCTACATATTATCCTGTAATTAATAATCACTGATAATTATTTTATTATTTATACTATGCCAAGTATACTGCTAAACACTTCATATGCCTTAACTCATTTAATTATAAAATCCCATGAGGTAGAGTTTTTGTTTGTTTGCTTTCTTCCTGTATCAACTTTTCAGATAAGGAAATTAGGTCAGAGAGAGAAATTAACCTGTAGAATGTCACAGATAGCCAGTCTAGGCCTTGGACTATAGGGCTAACTCCAAATCTCACTCTTTAATCTCTTGGCTAATGTTTTCCAAACATTATAATCTGTCTCCTTTGTTCTGTGATATTTTAAATACTGGCTGTGACCTACTAAACTGATGTTGTTGTTGTTGTTACGTGCCTTCTAGTCAGTTCAAACTCATAGCCACCACGTGGACAACAGAACGAAAGGCTGCCCAGACCTGTGCCATCCTCACAATTACTGTTATGCTTGAGTCCATTGTTGCAGCCACTGTGTCAATCCATCTCATTGAGGGTCTTCCTCCTTTTCACTGATCCTCTACTTTACCAAGCATGATGTCCTTCTCCAGGGACTGGTCCCTCATAATAACGTGTCCAAATTACATGAGAGGAAGTTTTGCCATCCTTGCTACTAAGGAGCATTCTGGATGTACTTCTTCCAGGACTGATTTGTTCCTTCTTCTGGCAGTCCATGGTAAATTCAATATTCTTCACCAAAACCACAATTCAAAGGCATCAATTCTCCTTCAATCTTCTCTATTCATTGTCCAGCTTTCGCATGCATATTTGTTGACTGAAAATACCATGGCCTGGGTCAAGCACACCTTAGTCCTCAAAGTGACATCTTTGCTTTTCAACACTTTAAAGAGATCTTTTGCAGCATATTTGTTCAATGCAACACTTTGTTTGATTTCCTGTTTACTGCTCCTGTGGGTGTCTATTGTGGATCCAGGTAAAATGAAATCCTTGACAACTTCATTATTTTCTCTATTTATCATGATGTTGCTTATTGGTCCAGTTGTGAGGATGTTTGTTTTCTTTATGTTGAGGTGTAATCCATGCTGAAGGCTGTGGTCTTTGATCTTCATCACTAAGTGCTTCAAGTCATCTTCATTTTCAGCAAGCAAGGTTGTGTCATCTGCATATTACAGGCTGTTAATGAGCATTTCTCCAGTCCTGATGTTGCTTTCTTCTTCATACAGTCCAATTTCTCAGGTTATTGCTCAGCATACAGATTAAATAGGTAGGCTAAAAGGATACAATCCTGATACACACTTTTCTTGACTTTAAACCATGCGGTATCTCCATGCATCTGTCGGTTGTACTGTGGTGGCTTGGGTGTTGCTGTGATGCTGAAAGCTATGCTACTAGTACTTCAAATACCAGCAGGGTGACCCATGGTGGACAGTTTTCAGCAGAGCTTGAACACTAAGGCAGACTAGGAAGAAGGACCTGGAGGTGTACAAAAAATTGGCCAGTAAAAACCTAATGAATAGCTGCGGAACATTGTCTGGTATGTGCAGGAAGATGAGCCCCTCTGGTTGGAGGGCACTCAAAATACAACTGGGGAAGAGTGCCTCCTCAAAGCAGAGTCGACCTTAATGAGATGGAGTAGGGCTTTGGGGACCTTCATTTGCTTGGGTGACACAACTCAAAATGAGAAGAAACAGCTGCAAACATCCATTAATAATAGGAACATGGCATGTAAAAATTATGAATCTAGGAAATTTAGAAGTCACCAAAAATGAAATGAAATGCATAAACTTCAATATTAGGTATTTAAAAAAAAAAAAAAAAAACCCATTTCCACTGAGTCAATTTCAACTCAGTCCTAGGTATTAGTGAGCTGAAATGGGCTTCTATTGACCATTTTGCATCCAATAATCATGTGGCCTACTATGCCCAGAGTGACAAATTGAATAGCAATGGTGTCACATTCATTGTGAAAAAGAACATTTCAAGATCTGTTCTGAAGTACAACACTGCCAATGATAGGATAACATCTATATGCATACAAGGAAGATCAGTTAATACGACTATTATTCAAATTTATGCACCAACCACTAATGCCAAAAATGTGGAAATTGAGGGATGTTACCAACTTTTGCAGTCTGAAATTGATCAAACATGCCATCAGGATGCATTGATAATTACTGGCAATTGAAGGATAGGATAAGTAGTTGGAAAATATGGCCTTGGTGATAGAAATGATGCCTGGAGATCATGTAACAGAATTTTGCAGGCACAACCACTTCTTCATTGCGAATACATTTTTTCAACAACATGAACGGCAACTATATACGTGGACCTCTCCAGACGGAATACACAGGAGTCAAGCTGACTACATCTGTGGAAAAAGCCTATGGAAAAGCTCGATATCATCAGTCAGAACAAGACCAGGGGCTGACTGTGGAACAGACCATCAGTTATTCGTATGCAAGTTCAAGTTGAAGCCGAAGAACATCAGAGCAAGTCCACAAGAGCCAAAATACGACCTTGAGTATACCCCACCTGAAATTCGAGATGATCTCAAGAAAACTGATTTTCTGAACTACTAATCTGATCTACTATTTGGAAAATTCTACATTATGGCAATACACTTAATTAATGAGGTATTCAGAGTTTACAGCATGCTTTATATATCATGATCTCATTTTATTCTCGTAACGCTGATTTGAAAGAAATAAAGTAGATCTTGTCCCCATTTCATAACTAAATGTTAAATCACTTGACTGGGTTTTCATAGCCAGGATTTTACAGAATTAGGACTTAAACCCAAGACTGATGCTCAAAATTTTCAAACTATTCTCAGCACCTCCCATCACCACTCCCATGGTACTGATCTGAACCATAATCTTCTCTTGTCCGGGTTATTATAAAAGCCTCCAACTGATCTCCCTGCTCATCTCCTTACCCCTCACCAGAAAGCCCATTCTCACCAAAGCAGCAAAAGTGATCTTTTAAAAATCTAAGTCAGTTCCTACCACTCCTTTGTTCAGAACTCTTCATGCGGTAAAGTGTAAGATACTCTAGAAGCCTCCACATGACCTGGCCCACAGCAAACTCTGGCGTTGACCTACCGAAGAATGTCTTGCTCACTCTGCTCTAGTGACATCACACAGGCAACCTCATGCTTGTCTTAGACCCTCTGCAGAGACTCTTCTGTCTGTCTGGTAGGCTCTCCCCTAGATGTCAGGATAATCCTTCACACAACTCCTTCAGGTCTCTACTCAAACGTCACATTAACATGGAGGCCTTCTCTGACCATGATCACCCCTTTCTATCCCTCTCCCTGGTTCCTTTCTCTCTGTAACAGTCATGGTCATCGCCATCTGACACACTGTGTACCTCACCATATTTGTCTGTTCCTCCCCACTTGGAAGGGAACACAAGATGTTGTCTTTTCTGTTCACTGCACAACTCCCTGTGACCGGAAGAGTGCTCAGCTCATGGTGGCTCTTGACAAATATTTTTTTGCGAGAATGCCTGAAGTTGCATTCTATACATCTTAACTTGGTAAAAAACAAACACACTACACTTTAATTTCCGTTTACCCTACTGTTGCTTAAACCTGTTACCGTTGAGTCGACTCTACCTCGTGGTGATAATCCACATGCGTCAGTGCAGAAATGTGCTCCATAAGGTTTTCAATGGCTGCATTTTTGGAAGCAGATTTCCAAACATTTTTTTCTGAAGCACCTCTGGGTTGACTTGAACCTCCAACCTTTCAATTAGCAGCTGAGGACATTACCATTTGCACCACCTAGGGACTCCCTAACTTGCTTGGTGATGTACTTTTTAGATTCTTCCTTACTTACACAGTTTAAGTAAGAAGCTTATTAGTATATATATGTTTAAATGATTTTTAAATATAAAGATAAAAAGAGAAAGTTTCTGTGTCTTATCCAATTTTTAATGTACCCATGATGTTGCATCTCCTAAAATGAGCACTGTCTGCTCCCTGGCTCAATGTCTTCCTTCTAAAAAAACAAGGAGCACAGTGGTGAAATAAAGTTTTCTTCCCACAATTTCTTTTCTTTCTCCAGATGTTTCTTTGTCAAAACTTCTTTTTGCTCTATGATCTCTTTTGATCCCCTTTATTTTCCCTACCGCTCACCCTCCAGATGCCTATTTTACCATTTTCTCCAATAGTAAGATCAATTCACCTTTCACTTAGTAGAACAGAAATTCTCCTGATTGATGAAGAAGCATACAGAGTTAAATCTCCCACATCAGAATTGCAGTGCTTGGAAAGAAACACACTACTGCAATAACGAACAGGAAGTGACAATTTCAAACCTGCTCATTCATTCAGTCATTCGTTTGTTCAAATGCATACAACCTGGCAAGCTCTGGGCTGTTAAAATGAACAGTACAAAGCACCTGCCATCAAGAAGTCCACAGTCCAGTCAACTTGTCTCCAAGGAAGACAAAACATTTATGATTGTGGCAATATTTGGAGAAGGAAAAACAAAGTGAGCAAGCATGAGCCTCATTCTGTCCACAGTTGTGAGAATTCTTTTCCCAGATGTGTTATCAATTTAAGCAATAAAACAAAATTATTAAAAGTCTAAAGAGAAAAAAAAAGTTTTAGTTTCATCCAACAGAGACTATTTTTTTTTTTTTTTTTTTTTAGGAATGGTAATTTTTATCTTTGAATATTTGTATTTAACAGCCACCTGTGTTTCCTCAGGAGTCCCTAGGTGGTACAAATGGTTAACTTGCTTGATTGCTACCCAAAAGTCTGGAGGTCCACATTCACAAGAGGTGCCTCAGAAAAAAGGCCCAGTGTTCTACTCCTGAAAAATGAGCCAATGAAAATCCTACGGAGCACAGATGTACTCTTCCCCACACATCGCTGCCATGAGGTCAAATCAACTCACTGTGAACTTTATACGCATGTGTGTGTGTGTGTGTATAAAATATGTTTCCCAAGACTTCATAAACTAAGAGTCATATTAACAATTTTAAGTTGTATTTGATTCTTCTCTCCATCTACTGTTGCTGCATGGCCAGCACTCTCTGGAGTTATAGAACCATTTTGGACAGGAGGTCCTATGTGTTGTCTTACAATATGGTTCTTACCTATTTTCCTGAAGAATTTGGCCTGTTCTACAAGCCAGAAGAGTTTTCATATTATTGTTGGAAATTATCCAAAAATATTAATCTTCATACTATGGCTGATACCCATGAATGAAATAAAAGTTTTTGGGGATTAAACTTCCACTAGTGCTCCCTCCTTTAGCTTCCTGGGTGTGCCACAACCACTGCGGACCACTACAGCCACCGGCATTGTCCCTGCACCGCACTCGTGCAGCTGGATGAGCAGGGTTTTACCTGAGTTCTCCAGGAAACAGAGCTTGGATCAGTTCAATTACACTGGCAAAGGCCATAGGTCTCTTTGGGAGTGCGGGGATATTTAACATATAAACTTGCAATGGTATTTCAGAGTCCTTCCTCGAAAGAATCTGGGACTCCTTTCAGTCGATAGGCTCTGCTTCAGTGAACTGATGAATCTTGGAACCAGTGAACAACCACAGTTTTCCAATTTGGTGTTTTGGTGGTTGACATCAGCCTTTGCTGTGTTATACATATTTTTTTTTTCTTTACTAGTTAAGAAACACCCTGTCATTAGGTGTTCATCTCTCTTTCTTCTAGAAAACACCATGATCTACTAACCATTGCCACAAATCCCTGCAGGTCAAGGCATCTGTGTTGCCACTTCAGCATTACTAACCATTACAATAATTGGATTCACATTTTTCCTAACGGTTACGTGCTTCCATTGGCCTCTGTCATTCAGGAATCCCATAAACCCTCATTGATATTAAGGAATTTCACTTCATTGCACCATCTACCACTATCAATCATGGCCTACATCACCACAAATTGGCGCCTGCTCTCCAGCCAGTGCATTTCCTATCACCTTAATGAATGGATTGCAATTTGGGCTCTTTTGGGAAATTCAGTCAGAAGTGGGTTCTCAGATTTTATTTAGTATATCTAATCTAATTTTACTTCCCCGAGCCTTCTGACTTTTTCTTCAATTCTATTCTGAAGAAGTACTTATATTTTCACCTCATTTAATGAAAAACAAATTTATATTCAACCATCAATCATACCCACAAATTATTAGGGCCAGCCAGCCCCAGGCGTCCTTGTGTTACCTTGAGTGAATTGCTCCCATGTCAATAATTCTCCCCTATTCTGCCTTATATCCTTCTCCCAATCAAATACCATCAGTATCCATTCCCAAATATGTCCCCTCAGTTCCTGCTGGTGTACATTAGCCAGATCCTGTGATTCATTTGATGTTTAAGGCATTTCCCCCCACCCCGAGAAAAAGGAATATATTTCTCTACTCACACTATGATGAGGCCTGAACCTGTATACTGGCCTGGAGTTGGGAGAGAAGGGAAGCTCATAAGGATAAGTATCATTTTGCAATATACCTGCCTCAGCTGAGCTCTTTAAAAGGTCTTCAGCCAAGAAGAAACTTGGAAATGCATAATGGTGATAGCTGAACAACATGATAAACATAATTAATGTCATTGAATTGTGTATGTGAAGAATGCTGCAACGTCAAAAGTTCTATTTTTTTTTTTTAGGCAATCCTGACTCATAGCTACCCTACGTACAACAGAACAAAACACTGCCCAGTCCTGCACCATCTTCAAAATCATTGCTACGTTTGAGCCCACTGTTGCAGCCACTGTGTCAATCCATCTCACTGAGGGTCTTCCTCTCTTTCACTGACCCTCTACTTTACCAAGAATAATGTCCTTCTCCAGGGACTGGTCCCTCCTGATAACAGGTTCAAAGTATGTGAGAGGAAGTCTCACCATCCTAGCTTCCAAGGACCACTCTGGCTGTACTCTTCCAAGACAAGCTGTTTGTTCTTTTGTCAGTCCATGGTATATTGAATATTCTTCACCGAAGCCATAATTAAAAGGCATCAATTCTTCCTCGGCCTTATTTATTCATTGTCCAGATTTCAAATGCATATGAGACAATTCAAAATACCATGGCTTGGGTCAGGTATACCTTACATATCTTGATTTTTAATACTTGAAAGAAGTCTTTTGCAGATTTGCCCAATGCATCATTTGATTTCCTGACAGCTACTTCCATGGACACTGACTGTGGATTCAAGTAAAATGAAATCCTTGACAACTTCAATCTTTTCTCCATTTATCATGATGTGGCTTATTGGTCCAGTTGTGAGGATTTTTGTTTTATGTTAAGGTGTAATGCATACTGAAGACTGTAGCTTTTGACCTTCATCAGTAAGTGCTTCAAGTCCTCTTCACTTTCAGCAAGCAAGGTAGTGTCATCTTCATAACACAGGTTGTTAATGAGTCTGCCTCCAAACCAGATACCCTGTTCTTCTTCATACAGTCCAGCTTCTTGGATTATTTGCTCAGCATACAGACTGAATAAACCAAAACCAAACCAAACCTGTTGCTGTCGAGTCGATTCGAACTCATAGTGACCCTATAGGACAGTGCAGATCTGCCCCATAGAGTTTCCAATGAGCACCTGGTGAACTCGAACTGCCTACCTTTTCGTTAGCAGCCGTAGCATTTAATCACTACAGCACCAGGGTTTCCACAGATTGAATAAGTATGGTGAAAGGATACAACCCTAATGCACACCTTTTCTGACTTTAAACCACACAGCATCCCCTTGTTCTGTTTGAACTACTGCCTCTCGGTCTATGTACAGGTTCCTCATGAGCACAGTTAAGTGTTCTGGAATTACCATTCTTCGCAATGTTATCCATAATTTGTTAAGATACACACAGTCGAATGCCTCTGCATAGTCAATAAAACACAGGTAAACGTCTTTCTGGTATTCTCTGCTCTCAGCCAAGATCCACCGGACATCAGCAATGATATCCCTCATTCCAATCGTCTTCTGAATCCAGCTTGAATTTCTGGCAGTTCCCTGTCAAGGTAATGCTGCAACTGTTTTTGAATTATGTTCAGCAAAATTTTACTTGCATATGATATTGTTCGA
The DNA here is from genome assembly GCF_030014295.1 of Loxodonta africana. Lineage (NCBI taxonomy): Eukaryota > Metazoa > Chordata > Mammalia > Proboscidea > Elephantidae > Loxodonta > Loxodonta africana. The sequence goes on along the minus strand of NC_087353.1, from coordinate 1,232,962 downwards.
TAATGTCCACATTCTGTTGGATCACCTTTCTTGGGGTAGGCACTAATACGGATCTCTTCCAGTTGGTTGGCCAGGTTGCTGTCTTCCAAATTTCTTGGCATAGATGAATGAGCACTTCCAGCATTGCATCTATTTGTTTAAATATCTCAACTGGTATTCCATCAGTTCCTGAAGCCTTGTTTTCTGCCAGTGCCTTCAGTGCAGCTTGGATTTCTTCCTTCAATACCATCAGCTCTACAATATAAAGGAGGAGGAGGAGAGATTGCTTTCCTATAGCAATGGGCAAAGAGCTGCATATGGCACTGTGCAGGGTTCAGAAGAAACTAGGTACCAAAGTTTTCCAGGTCATCCATGTATCTATTTCCACCTAAGCTCTAGGGTGCCACTTGTCACACTGGGGCCATGACTTTGATATACGGTGCTTGTTAGGGATGTGCATTCAGTCACCTTTGCAGATTTGCCACCCTTGCAAGTAAATTCTGTATGTGATTTTCAGCAGGACGTGAAGTTTCCACACAGCTGTCACAGAAACACTCTAGTACTTACATAATGCTTTGAGTGGCAAATTGGCTGCCTGTCATGGATTGTGTCCCCCCCCAAAAAATATCTGTCAACTTGGCTAGGTCGTGATTCCCTTGTATGATTGTATGATAGTCTACCATTTTCTCTTCTGATGTGATTTCCCTAAATGTTGTAAATCCTACCATTATGATGTAATAAAATGGATTAGCAGCAGTTATGCTGACAAGGTCTACAAGATTAGGTAGTGTCTTAAGCCAATCTCTTTTGAGATATAAAAAAGAGAAGTGAGCAGAGAGACATGGGGAGCTCATACCACCAAGAAAGCAGTGCTGGGAGCAGAGCGCGTCCTTTGGACCTGAGGTTCCCACACTGAGAAGCTCCCAGACCAAGGGAGACTGAAGCATCACGATGACCTTCCTCCAGAGCCAAGAGAAAAAGCCGTCCCCTGGGGCTGGCACCCAATTTGGATTTCTAGCCTACTGGACTGTGAGAGATTAAACTTCTCTTTGTTAAAGCCATCCACTTGTGGTATTTCTGTTATAGCAGCATTAGATGATGAAGACACTGCCCTAGGCTCTGATTTCTCTCTCTCTCTCTCTCTATATATAGACATCTTTTTTTTTCTTCCTTTCAAAGCTTCCAATGCAGTTAAAGAAACGAGCCCATGACCACGATCATTAGAAGCAGCATTGGTTATACTGTCCAATCCCCATAGCAACCTCATGTCCCAGAAACTTACCTTATTTCTGGACCTCATTCTATGTAACCATACGTAAAACTGTCAGTAATTGTGATGTTGTTGCATGCCAAGGATTAACACCATCACCACACTTACAACCAGCAATGGGGATCTAACTGACATCATACCAGTGAGTACCCTGGCTCCAAAATTGTATCCTGAAGACATGTTTTCTACGATCACTGCTTGTCTTAGATTGGATACTCTAGAAAACAGACCCCAAAGCAGTGTTTTATTAGGAAACAGAATTCTAGGGAACAGGAATGAGGGACAAGGGGAGTTAAGCATGATAAAAGGGGGATGGAATACAAGGATATATTATCTAGATGACTGCAGATAAATACAACTTGCCGCTCAATACTAGGGTGCACCTTTGAGAACATCCAGAAATACATTTTATGACCATAAATTGAGTGAGAGAAAAGAAGAATTCATGCACCAACATCCACCTCCCTTTGGTCAAAGATTGGCTTTATTGGGCTTTAACTCCCTGACCTCTAGGTTGTACATGGTGAATGTGGGCACTTAACACACTAAGGCTGAGTCAACAGAAAAGTCCTGGGCAGGAGAAAAAGGTGTGTTCTGCGGTTGAAAAGCAATGACCATTAGGTTGCGTGAAAAAAAAAAAAAAGAAGAAGCTGGCCTAAACTCGGGGAAAACTTTCAGCTATGGTAACATCTGGAGCAAGAAACAGGTCACTTACACAAGGCTTACCAAAGAGGTGTCTGATACAAGCAGGCATGCCTAAGATGTCAAAATTTCACTCTCTTCTAACTGAAGTTAAAAAGAAAGAGTTGCATCTTACCTTAGTATAATAATCTGCTGATATCAAAGTAATGATACTTTAAAAAATTTTTTGCTAATAACAAGTCCTTATATAAATTTATCATTACACAATGTTTAATCCACAAAGGATTCGAACATGAATCAGCAGCATCACCAGGGAGGCACAGGGGCGCAGACCACCGGGTCACACTGTCAGAAGAGGTAACACCAAAATGACGCTCTATAAAATCTTTGTGCGGTGTTTCAGCAGAAATTTATTATTTTTATTAAAATATTTCTGTAGTTAGTTATAACAACAAAAAAAGTTTCCATAAGCCCGGCTTACATGTATCAATACACCTACAAGGCTAAAACCTATACTAATTTACCTTTGTTGGTCACATCATTTACAATTTTTTTTTTAATTTTTATTGTGCTGTAAGTGGAAGTTCACAAATCGTCAGTCTCATACAAAAATTAATACACCCCTTGCTATATATTCCTGATTGCTCTCCCCCCAATAAGATAGCACACCCCTTCCCTCAACTCTCTATTTTCGTGTCCATTCAGCCAGCCTCTGATCCCCTCCACTCCCTCATCCCCACTCCAGACAGGAGATGCCAACATAGTCTCATGTGTCCACCTGATCCAAGAAGCCCACTCCTCACCAGTATCACTCTCTATCCCATAGTCCAGTCCAATCCCCGTCTGAAGAGTTGGCTTCACTAATTTACTTTTTGAACTTTCTAATCCACTCCGTCAGAGCTGTCATTATTACCCAATTACAATGACACTTGATATCAAGCGGTTTTGTCTGCATGAGCTACAAGCATGCACTGTGGTTTTTGTTGCTGCCGGTATTTTTTCAGGTGCTGATTTTCTCAAAATTTCTGGTGTTTCAGCTATAATACTGTGGTAATTAGCATGGGGGTGTGACAACGTAAGTTACCACACTGAGCGACACCAACCTCAGTGACGCCACTAACATGAATTATTTATGGTCAGTTCAGGGGACAACCCTTAGTGAGTGAGTCCATACTGTGAACAGAAGCACTTCCTTTCTCTCATCTACTGCGACTCCATCATTGAACTAAGCTTTACCGCCTGAATCTGATCAGTTTTTCCCTCCTCGGCCCTCAGGGTACTCCTCAATCTCTCTTAGAAATACACCCCAGCAGTTCTACTTTCTAAGTCTGGAAATGTGGCAGATGTGGTGGGCTGGCCATTTGAAAGGCAGGCACAGTAACTTTCTCCATTGACTCCCTGTGCCATAGGGGAAAGAAGGCTAAAATATTTGTCTCCCCGGGGCCATGTGATATCCAATAAGATCTAAAGAAACCTACTGGGAACAGTTGTCTTTCCTTAAGTAAAAGGCCAAAGCTTAGTGAGAAGGCTTTTGGCCCTTGATTCTTCTTCCTGTATAGAACACCCAAGTCTTGTCTGGAGAAACAATATCTATCTTGTGACCCTGAAAATCAAGTTACACGGAAGAAAGGGAGGGCATAAGGGCACCATGAGCTTGGGACTATGACACATTATTAAGCCCCCTTAAGCCACTGATTTCCCACCCCAAGAATGACTTCAGGGTTCAGTGCAAAGTCCTAGAGTTCAAGCTGACCCACAACTGCGTTCTGGTGATGGACACAGCTTAAACTTAAACTGGGGTCCCTTGCTACGTAGGTAGCTTGTTTTTTAGATCAACCTCAGCTGGATACTAAAGTCACCTAGAGACTTCAGACTACCGATGTCTGATTACCACCCTCGACCTTGATCTCTGGGTGTAGGGTCTGGTATTGGAGAACAACTGCAGTAGAGTTAAAAAGAGAAAGACATGAGCAGTGCCTTAAAGGAGTTACACACACACATACATATATAGATAGATAGGTAAATGTTATCGTAAAAATAATCACAAAGTGTCTTGTGAGGGTTCAGAGAAGGGAATAATGAATTGCCTACAGGAGTTGAGGAATGCTTCTCAGAGTTGATGACATTGAAATTTGTCTTGAAGGTTCAACATACTATTGCCAGGCAAAGGGAATATGCCTGTTTGCAGACACACAGATAGGAAAGAGTCTGGTATTTGGAGAAAAGTCAAAATTTTAAGGATGTTTTTAGCCTTGCATCATAATTTTTTCCCTCCATTTCCATCACCCACTGCCACACTGGTCAAGCAATAACTTAGATTTTAAGCTCCTTTAGGGTAGAAGGATTTTCTTTGATTTATCTGCACCATCCTCCCCTGCTGTCTCCCAGGCCCCCGTAAAGGTGTTTGGCATGAATCGAGTTAATACTGCTGACTGACAGAAGAGGCTTATTTAATAAACCAGCCCTCGTAGCTCCAGAAGTAATTCCTCTTCACTGAGCTCTGTAGGAACAGCCTGTGCTGAGCAGCATGTTAATTTGCTCCAGTATTTTGTGCAGCCTGCTTATTCTCTCTTTGACGACAATATCTCAACAATCATCCCCTGTGCTCCAGGCAGGTAATTAGCTCATTCTCTGTCACCACGAGATCCATGAGCAAGGCGAGGCCCAACACCTGCCTGGAGACCACGGAAATGGATTCAGGAAAGAGAAAAATACTTAGGTATTCACGGATATGAACCAACCAGCCTTCAAAAAAAAAAAAAGGTGGAAGGAAACCAAAGAAACACACTGAAAGTTACTCGTGCAATTGTTAAGCAAATACTTATTGTCTACTATGCGCTGGGTGCTGTGCTAAGTGAGAGACATAGCAGCCAGCAAAACATCCGAAACTCCTCACCCTTATGAAGAGTGTCTTCTTATGATTAAAGCCAGACAATAAACAATAAAGCAGACAGTATCGTGTGAAGTGGACAGGAGCGCTGTGGTGAAAAGTAGAGCATGGAGCCCAGAGATAAAAAAGGAAGGAGGGAAGGAGTCACACGAGTATCAGAGGAGGAGCTAGGCAGTCCAGGCAGAATGGACAGCAAGCAGAAGGCTCTGAGATGGGAGCTGACTTGGCGTGCTCAAGGAACACGAAGGAGACCAGTGTGTTTGGAGCCAAGTGAGCCAGCAGTGAGAGGCGCTGTATCGCGAAGGGCCTTGTCGCCCATCGTAGGGATTTGCCTTTTACTCCGAGTGTAAAGAGAGGTCACTGAAGAGTTTCGAGCAGTTATGTGCTCTTTGTTGCTAGTTACCACGGAATCAGTTCCAACTCACGGCAAACTCATGTGTAACAGAACAAAACATTGCCTCACTCTACACCATCTTCGTGATCACTGGTGTGCCCCAATCCACGGCTGCAGTCACTGGGTATTTTGAGTGCCTTTCAGTCCAGGAGGCTCATCTCCCAACACTATATTGAAGAGCATTCTGGGGTGATTCATGCCTTCTTTGGCTGATTTTTGGAAGTAGCTCACCAGACCTTTATTCCTAGTCTTAGTCTGGAAGCTCCGCTGAAACCTGTTGACCATGGATGACTCTGTTGGTGTTTGAAATATCAGTGGAATAGCTTCCAGAATCACAGCAGCATGCAAGCTGACAGGCAGGCAGTGGTATATACCTTTACCTTTAAAGGATTACTTTAAGCAGAAAAAACATTTCAAAGAGAAGGGAGTATTTGGTTTTGTCAAATGTGCTGATGGGTAAGATCAATTCTGAGACTAGATTATTACATTTAACAACATGGAGATCTTTGGTGACTGTGACAAGGTCAGTTTTAATAAACGTAGTAGTGAATGACTGCTCAGAGTAGGTTCAGAGGAGAATGGGAAGAGGAGAATTAGACTTTGCAGATTCCTGTAAGGAAATGCAAGAAAAGTTTCTATACAGAGACATGGAGAAAAGGAATGGTAACTGGAGACGATGCAGATTAAAATACATGTTTTTAATGATAGAAGAACTTTCGGAATTTTGTATGTGATTGTCACTCATAATTTCTGAACAATTTCTGATGTGTAAGATACAAGCACCCAACAGTCAGTATGCCTCTCAGAAGACATACATCCATACTCTAATACCAATAAATTGGACAAACCCATATACAAAAGACTTTTATCCCAGGTAGGTCATGGTTTCTTAACAGTCCCGTTCCATATTTCATACCAGCTTAGAGGATTATTTTATACTGCTATATTATTACACTGATTCACAGAGAGCATTTTTCACCCTAGTAATCATTTAACTGCTCATAATAATTTGCCAGGGTCTACTGCCTGTGTTGGACTAGGCTTTCAAAGGGCAGGATCTGTGACAGCTTCATTCACACACCACCTCCAGTGACTAGCATATTGTTCATTTTATAGTACATTCAGACCCCTGACTAACTGACCAATACATCTGCCACTGCCCAGGAATCAGTGTGTCTGTATATCAGATCACCTTTTACTCTACCGAAATAAATGACCAAGTGCACTCCTCAAAGTTCTTTGTACTGTAAAGATTTTCCTTCCCTTTTGTCCTTCAATGCCACCCTTAAACTGAGGATATAACATGCTGGTAGTGCATCTGAGGCTAGTATATCATGGCAACTGTCAATGATCCAGGCCCAAGACCTTTTCTCCTCTCACAGTTGGTCACAGTCCAAAAGTCAGTCAGGCCTACAAAGCTCTGTGCCTGTTCCTGAGTAGCATAACGTGTGAGGTGAAACCATAGTTTACATTTTAGGCAACACACTAGCATGCCCCAGCACACTAGGCTGCTAAAAACTTTTCCAATACAGCTGGACCCCGAATCTTCATGAGGGTTATCTTCCACTCTCTGACGTGTGTGTGTCTTACCAGGGAATTTATGATACTTCCCACCTTCTGTTCACCATGTCCAATTAACATGATGTCACCAATATAGTGGACTAGCAAGATGTTCTACATAATGGGAAGGTGATCAGGTTCTCTGCGGACTCTATCACAGAGTTGTACAGATATCCTCGCGTGCAGAGACGAAGTGTTTTTTATTATCCCTATCCAATGGCACAAAGAAGAATTCTCCAGTTCAGCTGCGGCGTACCAAACTCAGAGGCTATGCTTTTCTGCTTCAGTAAATATATCACATCTGACATTCAGCAAAGCAGCTACAGTTTGTGTTATCACCTGGTTAAGTTTAGGGTAATCCACCAGCATCTACCCAGGATAATTTTTGTTTTTTTTTCAGAGACCAGAGAGGTCAATAGAATAAAGATAGATGGGGACCAACATTACTCAATCCTTCAAGTGTTTTACGGTGGTGCTTTCATCTTCTATTCACCTGAGAATGTAACATTGCTTCTGATGTATTTTCTTATGTGTGCAGGGAAGAGAAGCATTTTTAGGCTTTTCAACTTTCCCTTCCTTGATGCTCCAAATTCCACAGGTCAGGAAACTAAGATAAAGGTTCTTCCAGCTACTAATTATATCTATCCCAATTTTACATTTTGGGCAGAGAAATCACAACAGGGTAGGCCTACGGTATCACTGAATCCATTGAAAAAGGAAAAATTCAACCTTCCATTTGGCTTCTGTAAACCCCAGTCTATCTGGAGGATGACCATGGTGTTTAGATCCCCTGAGTTTAGAGGCAGCTCAGACGTCGTAACTAATAATCCTCAAAATCTGAGTATTCTCCCTTCCTCAGTGTATAGTTTCCCTGGCAGATGGACAGACCTGAAGAATAATTACTGTGGAGTCTACAGGGCCGTTATGAGTTGGAATCAACTCGGCAACAATGGGTTTGATTTGGATTTAGTCTTTTGAATTAAGGTTCTAGATGGCGCAAACAGTTCGTGCCTGATAGCTTACCTAACAGCGCTCCAAACATACCCAACAGAAGAAAAAGTCTGGAGATCTGCTTCCACTAAGATTCAAAAAAAAAAAAAAACAAAAACAAAACCCCATTGCTGTCCAGTCAAATTCAGTCTCATAGTGACCCACAGGACAGAGCAGAACTTCCCCTTAAGGTTTCCAAGGCTTTAAATCTTTTCAGAAGCGGACTGCCACATCTTTCTCCTGAGGAGTGGCTGGTGGATTCGAACCGTCAACCTTTCAGTTAGCAGCTGAGTGCTTAACAACTGTGCCAAGTCTTAAAGTAACAACTAATTGGCATAATTCCATTATTTTCTTTTTGTAATGCTTCTAATGCCATCACAAAAAAACAGCCCCCCCCACAAGTCTATAATTATCATTGCCCACATGCTTAATAAGTGCCACAATTACTTGCTCTCCCAAGATATCCCCCATCTACACATTATCCCAATTAACCACAGGAAAAAGTTTAGTAATTGTGATGCCACGGCATGTCAACAGTTGCTACCATACCACTTACCACTAGCACTGCTTTCAGGCATTGGGCAATGGGTCTAAAAAAATTCTACCTTGAGGGACTTCTTTCTAGAATGCTTATGCAAAACTCCCTAGAAAAGAGTACCTGAGGCAAAGCTTAAAAGCTAATGAATTTTTGGGAGAACATTCTCTCAAAGAGTAAGAGTTAGAGGAAAAAGAAGTGATGCAAGGAGGGTGAGAAGAACATACTTTGCCAGCCTGCCTTGTGCTTCTGAAGAAACACTGCTAAGCTACTTGGCCCCGCGGGATGTTTACAGACCACAACCCAGAACCAAACCCATTGCCATAGAGTCTTTTCCAACTCATAGCAGCCAGCTCTACTAAACACTATCCCTGGGAACAGTTTGTGGGAGAGATGAAAGTAAAGAAAATTTATCTGCTGTTTTCTATCTCTCTTTATCCCATTGGTCAAATTTAGCTCTTGGCAAGTTGCCTCCTCCCTACACATTCATGTTGTATCACCTGAGCAATTCAGCAGCTGCTGAGAGTCAAATTTCTTACCCTGTGCACGCTAACCAAAAGGTTGTTTATCAGAGACAAGAAATGAGAAGAGAAGCTAGGGCTTCAGGAGATGGATCAACACTTGTCCAGTGGATTTAGTCTCCATGGTAAAGGCTGGAGGGGACCAAGTATCTAAAGGCTCAGGAAGGACATGAGACCATCAGAGTCTGAGACAGTGTCCCACAGAGCCCCTCTGACAGCTGTAGAAGGATTGATATTTTAAAGTACAGAGATATCTAATATTTAATACTTTATTTTTTGACATTATGATGTGATGCTCCTTCTCCCCCATCACCCAGGAATCTCAGTAAAGGTCTATCATGGAAAAAACACTGCACTGAGAGGGTGTGAGGCAGAAGGATAAGAAGATCCCCCACAGAGAGGACGTAAGTAAGGCTGAGAATTTGGTGGTAAAGAAATCAGGATGAGAAGTTTTCACAAAAATATAAACCCTTGAAAATTCAGGGAATTCTTGGAAAAGTTTTGTATTTACTAGATAGTAAAGGGTGGAGGATTCAATCTAATTCTATTTAAACCTTAAAGGGCACATGACACCAGTTGACAGATTTCGTATGGTTGCCACTTACTGATTTGGTTAGTCACTAGACAAAGACTTAGTAAACTTGGTATATTTTGTGTCTTTATGGTTATCTGGGAAACTCGATTCTTAGTTTATTCCAAACACACTGTGAGGAAATTGACTTTGATGTTATTCAATCATTCCAGTTATGTCTGTTTATCTACTTATGATCAAGTGAGATTCTGACAATCACCTTTAAATAAAAAACAAAGAAAATGAAAAATACTTCAAGTAAATTTACTATTTGGGCCCAATCACACTTCTCCAAATCTTAGCTTCTTATCATGTTTGGTGGTAATATAACATCTTCCACAGCATGCCACACTGTGGGTATTTGGATTTAAATCAACTGATTCTGCTCAAAGAATGGATCATTACTCTTTCGGTTTCATTAGTCTAAATTACATGAGGTTTTAAATTATTCTATGGGAGCTGCTATACGAATACAAAAACAAATTTGATCAAAATTCAATCTAACAAAAAAAAAACATATAACACTGAACAATTTCTCTTAAAGTGTCAGAAACTCTGTGTAAGAAGAGACATTTTTAATGAACTTCATGAATATGCTGACCTCATTTCTGATAAAACCCATATAATTTCATTGGGAAAAGACTTCTAGGTTTTGAGAGTTGCAATTAAGGTAAATGTGTCTTGAGTTAGGAAGCCCTCTTTGTTCAGATCCACTAGCTTGATATTGATAGCTTTCATTTGTATTAGCACCAGGTACCACCCCCCAATTAATGCAAAAATGTTTCAATGCCTAACATGGTTCCCCCAACATATATGGCTTATTTAAATGTGTAAAATGTTTGAGAACGTTCTGGGTTAACTCTTTCATTACCATTGAATTAACTGTATACCATCTATTCTTTATGCTTACTGGAGCTCAGAGGTAAGGCCTTATTCCAGTTCTACTGCATTTAGCATCAAGGTGGGTCCCTTTGGAAGCACATGAAGCTCAAAGGACCAGAGTTGGAGCCTCACTGTTGTGTAGGTTGAGCATTCTACTAGGTGATGCTTCCTGGATGTGTTAGTTCTGTAAGCTTTGGCCTTTTCTCCCTTAATAAAGGGATAAGGCTTGTAAGACCCTGGTGGCATAGTGGTTAAGAGCTCCAGCTGCGAACCAAAAGGCTGGCAGTTCAACTCCAAGAGGCACTTCTTGTAAACTCTATGGGTGCTATTCTACTGGGTCCTATAAGGTCACTATGAATCGGAAATTACTCGACAGCAATGAGTTTGGTTTTGTTTTTTAATGGGTTTGTTTTGGTTTTCCTGTGTCATATTTGTAAAACCAGAGATTCCCCATGTAACCCAGTGGAAAGATGCCGGCAATAAATTATTTATATAGATCTCATTGGTATACTGAGACCTGGTGGTGCGGTGGTTAAGAGCTTGGCTGCTAACCAAAAACTTGACAGTTCAAATGCACCAGTCTCTCCTTAGGGAAACCTATGGGGCAGTTCTACTCGGTTCTACAGAGTCACTGTGAGTCAGAATCAAGTCAAGGCAATGGGTTTTTGGGGGGGGTGGGTCACTGGTATATTGTCATACCATGTAATAGCTGGCACCACAGTGCTACTCCCTTCATTTGTGGCTTGTATTACCAGAGCGTATTTCTCAAAATCTATATTACCCACCAAAAATTTAAACACACTCAGTAAGTATGCACTCCAATACTGAAAACATGTAACAACAACAACAAAAAAAACCCATTGCCGTTCAGTCAATTCCAACTCATAGTGACCCTATAGGACAGAGTAGAATTGCCCCATAGTTTCCAAGGAGCACCTGGTGGATTCGAACTGCTGACCTTTTGGTTAGCAGCTGTAGCACTTATCTACTTCACCACCATTAAAAAAAAATTTTAAGGAGATAAATACATAGTAACAAGTAATTACTTCCCTTGCATTATGGTCCACTTTTAAATAACAGAGCAGTGTGGTCAAAATTTAACTATGACATTCACATGGCTTCCCCTCGGTGGTTATTATGTGTAATCACTAAGGCAGACTTGTATTCTTTGTCTAAATTCATGGGAAATGTTTAAAAATTTTAATTAACCTTCATGGTTTTTATATTTTACATTCCTCCTCTTATTAAATGGAAGGAGGTGATTTGGGGTGGATTTTTGTTTGTGTAAAGTAATGTGGAATAGCTTTCTCTTTTAGGTTTTAGAGAACTTGACGGGATGATAAAAGAGGTCTAAGGAAGATCAGCTGTGACCTCTTGTTTCACTAGTCCATAGTTTCTCCTTTCTGCTAGGCTTTGCTGTCTTAAAGCAACAACATTTCTGTAGTGCACTGGAGAACTTTCATCTGAGCCTTATTCTATTGTTTAAGTGCCTGCAACACTTTAGATTCAAAGCATAAAACAGCATTGCTATGAATTTTCTTGTAAAGCAAGGAAAGTCCCAAGAAAGGTGCAGACTTAGTAACCTGAACACAAGTTCAGTCAACTCTTAAAATGGTGGTGGATGTAGCAGTAACACACACACACACACACACACACACACACTCACTCACTAACTCAACTCACGTGGTCAGAATTTCTTCTATGCTAAGTAGGGCTTTTCTGGCTACTTGCAAATGTGTACTTCTCTGAAAATAAGTGATTACATTTTAATGTTACCTGCAAAATTTTAAATTCAGGATTTCAAATTTCATTGGACGCTTCTATGCTTTGTCAATTTTTCTATAAACTTGAATGTAATGTTAAATTATAGAAAAAAAAATCCATTTTTAATCAGCCAGTCGTATGGTCTACTATGCCGGGAATGACAACTTCAGGAGAAACAGAGTTGCATTCGTTGTCAAGAAGAACATTTCAAGATCTATCCTGAAGTACAACGCTGTAAGTGATAATATTCATACGCCTACAAGGAAGACCAGTTAATATGACTATTATTCAGATTTATGTACCAATCACTAAGGCCAAAGATAAAGAAAATGAAGATTTTTTACTAACTTCTGCAGTCTGAAATTGATCGAACATGCAATCAAGATGCATTGGTAATTACTGGTGATTGGAATGCGAAAGTTGGAAACAAAGAAGAAGGGCCGGTAATTGGAAAATATGGCCTTAGTGAGTGACAGAAATGATGCTGGGTATCACACAATTGAATTTTGCAAGACCAACGACTTCTTCAATGCAAATACCTTTTTTTCATCAACATAAAAGGTGACTATACACATGGACCTCACCAGACAGAACACACAGGAATCAAACCAACTACATCTGTGGAAAGAGATGATGAAAAAGTTCAGTATCATCAGTCAGAATAAGACCAGGGACCAACTGGGGAACAGACTATCAATTGCTCATATGCAAGTTCAAGTTGAAACTGAAGAAAATTAGAACAAGTCCATGAGAACCAAAGTATGACCCTGAGTATATCCCACCTGAATCTAGAGACCATCTGAAGAATAGATTTGATGCACTGAACACTAGTGACCGAAGAACAGACAAGTTGTGGAATGACATCATGGACATCACACAAGAAGAAAGCAAGAGGTCATTAAAAAGACAGGAAAGAAAGACAAAAATGGATGTCAGGAGAGACTCTTAAACTTGCTCTTGAATGTCGAGCAGCTAAAACAAAAGGAAGACACGATGAAGTAAAAGAAGTGAACAGAAGATTTCAAAGGGTGGCTCCAGAAAACAAAGTATTATAATGACATGTGAAAAGAACTAAAGATAGAAAGCCAAAAGGGAAGAACATGCTTGACATTTCTGAAGCTGAAAGAACTAAAGAAAATATTCAGGCCTCAAGTTACAATACTGAAAGATTCCATGGGAAAAATATTAAATGGCAGAGGAAGCATAAAAAGAAGATGGAAGGAATACACAGAGTCAGTACACCAAAAAGACTTGGTTGACATTCAACCACTTCAAGAAGTAGCATATGATCAGGAACTGATGGTACTGAAGGAAGAAGTCCAAGCTGCACTGAAGGCACTGGTGAAAAACAAGGCTCCAGGAACTGATGGAATATCAGTTGAGATGTTTCAACAAACTGATGCAGTGCTGGAAGTGCTCACTCATCTATGTCAAGAAATTTGGAGGACAGCTACTGGAAGAGATCCATATTTATGCCTATTCCCAAGAAAGGTGATCCAACCGAATGCAGAAATTATTGAACAACATCATTAATATCACATACAAGCAATATTTTGATGAAGAAAATTCAAAAGCGGCTGCAGCATTGTATGGAGAGGGAACTGCCAGAAATTCAGGCCAAATTCAGAGGAGGACGAGGACATGGAACAAGGGTTATCATTGCTGATGTCAGATGGACCCTGGGTGAAAGCAAAGAATACCAGAAAGGTGCTTACCTGTGTTTTACTGATTACCCAAAGGCATTTGACCGTATGGATCCTAACAAGTTATGGATAACACTGCAAATCACGGGAATTCCAGAACACTTAATTGTGCTCATGAGGAATCTGTATATAGATCAAAAAGCAGTTGTTCAGACAGAACAAGGAGATACTGAGTGGTTTAAAGTCAGGAAGATGTGCATCAGGGTTGGATCCTTTCACCGTAACTATTCAATCTGTAACCTGAGCAAACAATCTGAGAAGCTGGACTATATGAAGAACAACGGTGCACCAAGATTGGAGGAAGACTCATTAACCTGAGTCATGCACATGACAACCCTGCTTGCTGAATGTGAAAAGGACTTGAAGCACTTACTGATGAAGACCAAAGACCACAGCTTTCAGTGTGGCTTACACCTCAACATAAAGAAAACAAAAATCCTCACAATGGGACCAACAAGCAACATGATGATAAATGGAGAAAAGTCTGAGGTTGTCAAGGATTTCATTTTACTTGGATCTACAATCAAAACTCATGGAAGCAGCAGTCAAGAAATCAAAAGATGCACTGCATTGGCCAAACTGATGCAAAGGACCCCTTTAAAGTGTTGAAAAGCAAAGATGTCACCTTGAAGACTAAGGTGTGCCTGACCCAAGCCATGGTATTTTCAATCACACCATATGCATGTGAAAGCTGGACAATGAATAAGGAAGACCAAAGAAGAACTGATGCCTTTGAATTGTGGTGTTGGCAATGAATACGGATGATACCATGGACTGCCAAAAGAATGAACAAATCTGTCTTGGACGAAGTACAGTAAGAATGTTCCTTAGAAGCAAAGATAGCGAGACTGCGCCTTACATACTTTGGACATGTCATCAGGAGGGTTCAGTCCCTGAAGAAGGACATTGTGCTTGGTAAAGAAGAGGGTCAGCGTAAGAGAGAAAGACCCTCAACAAGATGGACTGACACTGTGGCTGCAAGAATGGGCTCAAGCATAACAATGATTGTGAACATGGAGCAGGACCGGGCAGTGTTTCATTCTGTGGTACACAGGGTCACTATGAGTCTTAACCGACTTGACAGCACCTAACAACAACAACAACATCCCTCCAGTTGTTTAAATGTCCATTATTTATCCCTATCTGGATCACAGCAAAAGCAAAATATGAGAAAAGAAAAACTTCTGAATAATGAGAACTGATACTGAAAAAAAATCTAGGTACTAAAATTCATATTGGTTATTAATTGGGAAAGTTATCATTTATAGTCTCTGATCTGATACCCTAGAAGGTAGAATATTCAAAAGATAAGACCTAAATTTCTACCTCCGTTAACAAGTTTTTTGAGGCAGTTGATCTCATGGAATTTTATGAGGGGAAATTTACCCCACAATTTTCTTCATAAGAGTATCTGAAACTTGTAAAAAGCACCATTACAAAAAAGCTAAGACAAGGTTAATTATACAGTAGGCCCTAAGCTTCTATATCACACACATACAACAGCAAGCATACATGATATTTCTAGGATCTGGGAATTTACTGTATATACCACTGCTTTATTCATTTTCTGGGTAGGCATGTGTTCCAGTTACTACTGCTCCATTAAAAAAAAAAAAAAAATTAATGATGAAAACAACAATTTTATTCGCTCATAGATTCTGTGGTTTGGAAATTTGCAAAGGGCACAGAATGAAGGCTTCTGTCTGTTCTGCAGGCTCAGCTGGGAACACTCCAAGCCTGAGGGTGATCGGCGCGTGGTGGCTGGAGTTATTTTGAAGACTTGTTTGGTCACATGGTGTTCAGAGAGCCTATGCTGGCCTATACAATTTACAGGAAGGAAGTTTGCCTCTGGATGGGGCAGTGGCACGTTGTAAAAAAAGCATGTGATTTAGAGATATTGCTGTGGTCATCTATTGAAAATATAATTTGCCACAGCATGCGAAACCTTGGGTGGACTTGCACCCTTGATCAATCTTCCAGTTTTCCAGAGTACAGAAAACTCTGTGTGCTAAGATACATCCGTACCCCTAGGCCCAAAGCAATAATTATGCATTGAGCACATCTTTGCTAGAGGAAGGAGTTAAGTCACTCCTTTCCCAAGGCAATCTGGGTAGTTAATGCACACAGAAGCCCAGGAGAAAACTCTGACATACATTATTTAAACGGCTAGCTTAACTATCTACATGATACTGGGCAAGTTACTTGTCCGTGACTCAGTTTTCTTACCTGTTACTTATTTTTACTTATAGGGTTGTGGTGGAGATTACAAAAAGTTCCTTCGAAAAATTCCTGGCACTTATTAGACATTCAAGGTGTTTTACTTATAAGTATTAATATCATTGATACATTATATTATTACTGTTAATTCTCCATTCACTTCCAAAATTGCTATGTCAGTCTTCCTAAATTCTGAAGATCTCTAATGATAACAATTTCTGAGGTGTTATGGAATGAACTGTGTCCCCCAAAAATGTGTGTCAACTTGGCTAGGCCAAGATGCCCAGTATTGTGTCACTATCCAGCATTTTGTCATCTGATATGATTTTCCCATGTGTTATAAATCCTACTTCTACAATATTAATGAGGCAGGATTACAAGCAGTTATTGTAATAGGGCAGGACTCTATCAACAAGATTATGTTGTATCTTGATTCACTCTCTTTTGAGATATAAAAGAGAGAAGTGAGCAGAGAGTCAGGGGGACCGCATGCCACCAAGAATGAAGAATCAGAAGAGAAGCATGTCCTTTGGACTTGGGGTCTCTGTGCTGAGAAGCTCCCAGACCAGGGGAAAACTGAGGACAGGACCTTCCCCCAGAGCTGACAGACAGAGAAAGCCTTCCGCTGGAGCTGGCACCCTAAGTTCAGACTTCTAGCCTCCTAGACTGAGAGAATAAATTTGCCTTTGTTAAAGCTATCCACTTATGGCATTACGGCTATAGCAGCACTAGATAACTAATATATGAGATATATCTTTATTACAAAATAAACACACTGAGCTAGAAAAGGGAAGAGATCTGGTAAAGAAGGCTTCCACATTCAACAACATGAATAACTAATAGTCCAGTAAATACTTTTTGCTACAACCTACATTCATTAGATAAAACTTATTTTTCAAAAACCCTTTTTATGTCTGTCTGACCTAGGGGAAAAAATAAGTGATTTTATCAGAGGGCAGAAACCAAAAAGCATAAATCTGTAGGGATACGAAAGCACTGCAGCCAGAGCTTGCCCTGGATGTATCTGATGATTTCTGGTAGCCCAAAGTCTAAGTTGAAATGACATGTATGAACTAGGAAAAGAAGAAATACCTGAAGCCTCGGCAAGATAAGAAGTGAAGACACATAAAGACAGAACACTGAATGGTGATATCTTCAGTAGGAAAAAAAAAAAAACAGAAGAGCAAGTTTTTTCTTTACTTCGCAGAATAGCAGGTATATGTGGTTTTCTCAGACTTATCTCTGGATAAAATTAATTATATAACCCTTGATAACTCCTACACATGCGCCGATACTCAATATGTTGCCCACTCACTTTTTAAAAAAGGGAAAAGTCATAGTTTAATGTGATACCAAAGTGATACACTATCAGATACCTAAAAAAATCAGTTAGCATGGAGTCAATTCTGACTGATGGTGACCCCATGTGTGTCAGAGTAGAACTGTGCTCTACACGGTTTAAAAGGCTGATTTTTCAGAAGCAGACCCCTCCAAGTGGACTCGAACCACCAACCATTCATTCAGCATCAGAGCACGCTAACCATTTGTACCACCCAGGAACACTATCAGGTACCTATCAGGTGCCTAGCCAGGTACCCATCAGGTGCCTAGCAGAAGTAAACCTTTTCTGGACAAATTCACTGTAAAACTAGGTCACAGAGAATTCCACTTTTTATATGGAGAGGAGCAATCTCAACCAAATGACCTGAGTGCCAACACCAATGGAAGCAGCCGTCAAGAAATCAAACAACACGCTGCATTGCGCGAATCTGCTGTGAAAGACCTCTTCACACTGTTAAAAAGCAAAGATGTCACCTTGAAGACTCAGGTGCGTCTGACCCAACCCATGGTATTTTTAACTGCCTCACATGCATGGGAAAGCTGGACAATGTATAAGGAAGATCAAAGAATTAACACCTTTGAATTACAATGTTGGTGACAAATACTGCATATGCCCATTGACTGCTAGGAGAACGAACAAATCTCTCTGGGAAGAAATACAGCCAGAGTGCTCCTTAGAAGCAAGGATATCAAGACTATGTTTCACATACTTTGGACATGTTATCACGAAGGATCAGTGCCTGGAGAAGGACACCATGTTTGATAAAGTAGAGGGTCAGCGAAAAAGAGAAAGACCTTCAACAAGACGGACTGACACAGTGGCTGCACAATGGACTCACGCATAACAATAACTGTGAGGATGGCGTAGGACCAGGCAGTGTTTTGTTCCGTTGTCCACAGGGTCACTATGAGTAGGAACCAACTCGACGGCACCTAACAACAACAACAACAAATTTAATTTCAGAATAAACAATATTAGCAAGTGCACATGGTATATTTATAAAGTAGACCCATCTATATGGACCATAGAAAGTCTCAATAAAATTTAACAAGTTGAAATTTTACATAGTATGTGCTCAGACAGTAACAGAATTAAAATGAAATTCAATAATAGCAAGATATATAAGAAAATCTCAAATCTTTGGAAATGGAACAATATATTCCTATACCAAAGAAATTAGAAAACATTTTAAATTGAATTATAATGAAAATATTAGCATTTACATTAACATTTGGGTGACACAACTAAAGCAGTACTTAAAATATGTATAGTTTTAAACACTTATATTAGAAAATTAAAACAATATTGTAGGATTTTACTTCAAAAAGATTGGGGAAAAAAGGAAAGTAAGTAATATGTAAACATAATAAAGAACATAAGGAGAAGACTAGAAATCAATGGAATAAAAAACAAAGGAAAGAGAAAATGAACAAAAGTCATTTCGTAATAAATTTAAAAGTATTCAAGTCAAACATTCTCTAAATATGATGGAATTAAATCAGAAATGAATAACAGAGATATATGGAAAATACATAAATATATGGGATCTAAATTACACACTTCTAAATAACCCATGAGTTAAATAAGAAATCATAAGAGAGATCAGAAAGTATTTTTCAGTGAAGGAAAATGAAAGCACAACATATCAAAATTTGTGAGATGCCACTGAAGCAGTACTTAAGGAGAGATCTGTAGCACTAAATGGCTGTATTAGAAAAGAAGGCCTCAATCTCATGACCTCTGCTTCCAGCTTAAGTAACCAGAAAAAGAACAAATGAAACCAATAGTAAGCAGAATGGAAATAATAATGATCAAATTGATACTATATTAAAAGGCAAACAAAAATAAATAAATGAAAACAAAAGTTGGCTCTTTAAGAAAAATAATAAAACTTCTAGTTAGGCTTATGAGAAAGAAAAGGAACAATAAAATTTCCAACAGGAAAGTGAGGGATGGAATTACAATAGATCCTGCAGCTGTAAAAATGACAATAAGGAAATATAATGAACAACTTTATGCCAGTAAATTTGATGACATAGGTGGTGTGATGGTTAAAATTGTATGTCAACTTGGCTGAGCCATGATTCTCAGTGTTTCAGCAGTGATCACTGCCTGTTGAGATCTGATACGTGATCACCCCCATGACGGGACCTGCTGAGTGGTACCAGTGGGAGCAGCACCCGTGGCAGCTCACCACCCCCCCAGCCGTCATGTCTCTGCACCAGTGGGGGCAGCACCCGTGGCAGCTCACCACCCCACCAGCTGTCATGTCTCTGCCCTCCACCACCTAGTCCTTCCAGCTCACCTTGCCAGAGCTTTTGCTTGTTCTAGATCCTTCAGGTGGCTCCTGTTCATCCGATCTCTGGTTCTTGGGACTTGAGCTAGCGGCTTGCTTGCTGATCTTAAGATTCGTCAATCTTCACAGCCTGCAACAGCCCCACTCTCCAGCCTGCTAATCTTGGGTTTGTCAGCCCCTGCAGCTACATGAATCAGGAGAAATCTTTTTCCTGCCCCACGGACTTGGGAAGTTACAGCCTCTCAAAACCACGTGAGCCATTTCCTTCATATAAATCTCTCTCTCTCTCTCACCTAGCCTAAGACAGATGGAATGGACTATGTTGAAAAATCACAACCTGAAAGACACAAACTTACAAAACTCACTCAAGAAGAAATATATACCATGTATTGTCCTGTATCTATTAAAGAAATAGAATTTTTAGTTAAAGCAATTCCAACATAGAAAACTACAGATTAGCGCATTCTACCAAACATTTGATTAAGAAATAATACTAATTCTACACAAAAATCTATAAGAACTAATAAATATGTGATCTTGCAGAATACAAGATCAATATATAAAATAAATACATAAAAGTAATTACTAAAAAAAAAAATTTTTTATAATTACTATAAACAAGAAATTATAAATCTAAATTTAAAAATTAATACAATTTACAACAGCATCAAAAATAAAATACTGGAGGTGGAGAAAGATGGTAGCATAAGCAGTCTCATACCCCAAACCCTCACAACTATTATAGAAGAAAATAAGTAAATATTGAAAAAAGAAATCGTCTCAGAACTCCAGATACCAGATAAATGATTGGAGGACTAAAAGGGATACTGAATCAAATAAAATGTAACACACTGACCAAGGGAGAGCAGAGGTTCACAGAGCATTCTCACCACATTTTCCTCATAGTGCAGTTATCTTGGGTGGTGGCAACCAGCGCAGAGAGCAGTGAGGCACAGTGGTTTCAAACAGCCAGGCCCCAGTGAAGTCACTGCAGGCAGATAAACCTGAGAATACAGATCAAAGACAGGGCTCCTTGCCTCGCTGGAAGCCTCAGGCCTCGTGAGCTCCAGGAGGCAGCATTGCGTGAAGTGCAGTGAGACCTGGACTTTGAAAATAGCCAGGTCCCAGTGAAGCCACTGTGGGCAAAGAAGCATCTGCATGTAGACCTGAGAATGGGCACCCTGGTGCACAGCAAACCCGGGGCTGTGTCTGTCTTGGGAAGGAGCAACATGTGGAGCCCAACGAGCCCTAGACTTAAAATGGTCATGCCCTGGTGAAGGCACTGCAGGCGAAGAAGCCTGAGCATGTAGACCTAAGAAATGTCACCTTGATATGCTGCTCCCCAAGATAGCTATGTGAGCAGAACACAGCACAATTCCACCATAAATGTAAAAATTCCACCATACAGAAAAAAATAAATAAATAACTGAAAAACAGCACTGTCACAAAGATATAAATGCAAATGTAGAACCCTGAAAACCAATCCCAAAGTTAAAGCAACAAGCTATGTACTGAAGGAGAAACTAAGCAGCCAACAAGAAAAGCCCACACTGAAAGCAATTTCAGGAAAAGAGAACAATCTGAAATCCAGAATTACCTCAACAAAGTATTCAAATGCCTCAGGTTCAACAAAAAACTGTAACGCATAACAGAAATCAAGAAAAGATGGCCCAATTAATAGAGCAGCAGGAGGAAGCAGAAATCACTCCCATGGAACTGAGGATAACAACAAAAAATAGATTTTTAAACAACAAATTTAAATATCTTAAAGAATTCAAGGATGACACAAATGAAAAATTAATGGAGATCACAAAACGATGTGAGAATCTTAATAAGGAGATAGGAAACATAACAGAGAAACAAACAGAAATACTGGAATTGAAGAACAAAATAACTAAACTGGAAAATGCCAGAGAGGGATAAAACAGTACACTTGGGTAGGAAGAAAAAACAGTAAGTGAAATACAGGATAAAATAGCTAAATTTGCCTAAGCGCAAGAGAAAAAAAGGAAAAAAAATTCAACAAAGCCAAATGAAACTATGGGATACTATCAAGAGAACCAAGGTACATACATGGGAATTCCAGAAGGGGAGTGTCTTAGGCTGGGAGTGTCTTAGGCTGGGTCTACAGAGAAGCAGAACTAATGACGCGTGTGTGTATGTACATACATAAATACATACGCATACATACATATATATATATATATATATATAGGAGAGAGAAAGTTGTGGGAACTTGTTACCACCAGACCTGCCTTGCAAGAACTGTTAAAGGGTGGCCTTCAAGTGGAAAGGAAAAAACACTGAACAACTATCCGATCCAGTACATGGGGAAGACGACTAAAAAATAATGGGAAGATTTCCAATGGTACGGGAAAACAAAAAAGCTTGTTGCAGGATATTTTCAGTGGGTAAATTTAGTTGCTATGTACTACAAGCATCATGTCATCAAATGTACAAGAAATAAATACCAGTTTATCCTAACAGACGTAGAATGCCTAATTATGTGAAAAATGATTCAATAACAGAGTCAGGGGAGGGAAGAGAGAATTAGAATTAAATTATGTTAATATTGTATGTTACTATTTGTACATTAATTGCCGTTCGTTTGTTAAACTGCTGTTTGTTTGCACATATCAGAAATATATATGCACCCAACATGAATGCACCAAAATACATAAAGAAAATACTGACAGAACTGAAAGAAGCAATAGAAAACTCTACAATAACTGTAGGAGACTTTAACTCACCACTGTCAACGCCGGACAGAATTTTCAGGAAGATCAGTAAGGAGATAGAAACCAAAAAACAACAACAAAAAAAAAACAAATAGAGGACTTGAAAAATACCATAATAACAAATTAAATCTAATAGACATATACAGGACTGTCTACCAACATCAGAACAATACACATTTTCTCTACTGTACATGGAACATTCTCCAGAACAGACCCTATGCTGGGTCGAGAAACAATGAAATGATACAAAGTATCTTCTCTGAACACAAAAGAATAATTCCAGAAATTAATACACGGAAAAACAGAAAATACATAAATATGTGGAAACTAAATAACACACTATTAAACAACCAATGGGTCAAAGAAGAAATCAAGAATGAAATTAAAAAATATTTAGAGTTAAATGAAAATGCAAACACAACATAAACCAAAACCAAAACCAAAACCACAACCACAACTGGAAGAGCAGTCATCAAAGGGAAATTTACAGCAATAAATGCCTACACCAAAAGAGAAAAAAGATCTCAAGACAACAGAAGAATAATAGGGAAAATCAACAAAACCAAAAGCCTCTCTTTTTATGATCAGCATAAACAATATGACCAGAAAATTCCTCCAATTTCCATTAGCCTGGATATAGGTTACATTTAGAAGGATCAGCTCAAGGAAAAAAAGTGTAGTTGAAGGACAGAGGGAGGAAAGAGAGAAAGAGAAACTGAAAGAGACAGAGACCACAGTCAGAAGGAAAATCGGGATTATGCTAAATGCTAGGAAAGAGCAAAAATAAATTTTAGGGCATATTAGGGCTGTGATTTAATGGTATCAGTGGACTTTGCTGAACAAGTTGAAAAAATAAAGGAGAGAGAGAAGACAGGAAGAAAAGAGAAAAAAAATAAAGCATTTCTTGCTCAAAGTTCCCAGTTAGAAACCAGGCACTTTCACACACTTAATAAGCACTGTGCATAATTACAAAATATTTGATACATCCCATCAGTAAGGGATTAACTAAAAAAACAAAAACAAAAACAAGCGACAGAAAGGAATACCACACACTTAAAAAAAAGGATGAAGAAAATCTTTATGTAATGACATGGAAACTGAAAAAAACAAGGCCAGAAACAGTATATAGTACGGTCTCTTGTACGTATGAAATGGGGAAGTAAGAATATACCTTGATTATCGTTTTGATTTTTGAAACACATGAATGTGCCATGTATTCAAAACATCACACACACATACACACACCCCTGGTTCCTAGTTGAAAGGTGAACCTTCCTGATCGTTGCAACGTGCTTCGTATATGCCACTTTTTTCATATTTCAACATGAACTGTCTATGTATACAGGAAAATATTTTGGTTTTAAGGTCATACCTCTAGCAAGGCTCAGAGAACAGTAAGAAGAAATAACAGCGAACGTTTCCTGCTTGCATTTGTGTGAGGTGTATTGGATTTATCAGTCTGCAAATACAAAATAGAAAAACAGAATTAAGAAAGTCTGGACCCTCCTCCTTCCCTGGTCTACCACAGAGAGGTTGTCTTTGCTGGTTTGTGTAAAAAATTGGCACAAAAAATACAGATGAAAAACCGGTGACACCTATAGGTCAAATTGATTTCCTCTGCAAAGGATATAGAGTTTCTGAAGGAAGGGAAATGATTCATCCGGAAGTTGAGGGGCCAGTGAAAAGGAAAGGAGTGAACATAATCAGGGTTTGAAAAAAAAAGGGGGGGGGGTTTGTGTAGAGGAAAGAGACTTATTTGAGAGATTGCTGCCAGAAATGTTTTTCCTCTTCTTTATTTTTTGGTTTTAAGATTGGTGTTTTATTTTTTTCTTCTTCTTCTTTTGAACGTGTTATTGGTTATTGACAAAAAAAAAAAATAAGCCTTAAGAAATATATACATATATCTGCTTACAAAGTATTTTGCATGTTTCCCATTTGATCATTGTAGCAAACTTTTAAGAAAATAATGATTTAAAAATAAGCAAGCAGAATCGAAGTAGTTAAGTACCTTGTTCAATATATAGCTAATATTGGGCAAAGACAAATTCAGTCATTTAATAAATATATCCAAAGAGTTTATCACAGACCAAGTACTTTCGTTTGCTCTGGGAAGACAAAGGTAAATAATAATGGTCTCTGCCTTCAAAAAGCTCACGCGCCAGTAGAGGAAGACAAAAGCCAAGCAAGTGCTCTGAGAAACACATAAATGGGAAGAAGGGAAGCACAAACGTTACCTGATGGGCAGGGCAGGACCTAGTGGACAAGATCACGGGGCGCCGGGCCCGGAAGGCTGTGTAGCTATTCCCCAGGTAGATGGGGCAGACAGAAAGAGCAGCTCCAGCAGAGGAGTTCTCAGTATAAAACAACAGATGTTTTAGATGAATATTACACAGCCTGTCAAGTACGGGGTACGATAAGGGGAGTCAATTCACAAAAATCCCTTCTCTGTCTTCAAATCGATCTCTTTCCACGATGCCAACAGTTTTCATACTTTACGTGCATATCATCTGTGATGCCCATGAAAAATTCATAGGGAACTTCTAGGGATACTGATTTTGATGCCACATGCCAAAAAACTGAAGCAAAACATCAAAAACCCTTGGGTTAAGGAGAGACTCTGCATGGCGCACAGAACCGCAGGCAGTGGAGCGCCAGAGGCGCGTCTGCTGGTCCTGGCTTGGCCGCGTGAAGTTCCTTCATGTCTTTGGGCCTGTGTTTAAACAACCGTAAAGTGATGGTGTTGTACCAGAAAAAGTAGTTTCCAAAAACTTGATTTCTTTTTAATTTTATTTATTTTGTTGTTGTTGTTGAGAATATACGCAGCAAAATGCACACCAGTTTAACAGTTTCTACATGTACAATTCAGTGACAGTAATTGCATTCTTGAGTTGTACAACCATTCTCATCCTCATCCTCTTTTTCTGAGTTGTTCCTCCCCATTAACATAAACTCACTGCCCCCTAAGATTCCTATCTAATCCTGCAAGTTGCTTTTGTCAATTTGATACCATATAGGTAGTTATTAAAGAGGCATAATGCTCAAGGCAGACACTTTTTTTTTTTTTTTACTAGTTAAGTTAAACTATTGTTTGGTTTTAACAAGAACTTCAGGGGATATTTTTGATTTAGGGTTTAAAGATCATCACAACGCAATAGTTTCCGGGGTTTATCCAGCCTCCGTGGCTCCAGAAAGCCTAGAGTCCATGAGAATTTGAAATTCAGTTCTGTACTCCCCCCCATTGATCAGGATTCTTCTACATATTCTTTGAACCAAGTGTGCAGTAATGGTAACCAGGCATCAACTGGTTGTGGTCTCACAGCAAAGGAGGCAGCTGTTCATCGAGGCAATTAGCCACGCATTCCATATCCTCCTCCTATTTCTGACTCCTTCCTCTGTTGCTCCAGGCAAATAGAGACCAATCCTTGTGTCTTGGATAGCTACTTGCAAGCCTTTAAGACCCCAGGCACCACACAACAAACTAGGAGGTAGAACAGAAGCACTAAACACGTTACTAGGCCAATTAACTGGAATGTCCCATGAAACCATGACTCTAAATCTCCAAACCAAAAAACCAAACCCCATGAGGTATTTGGTTGCACGTAAACAGCCTCAGCAGCT
Organism: Loxodonta africana; assembly: GCF_030014295.1. Taxonomy (NCBI): domain Eukaryota; kingdom Metazoa; phylum Chordata; class Mammalia; order Proboscidea; family Elephantidae; genus Loxodonta; species Loxodonta africana. Next base: position 1,207,050 of record NC_087353.1, on the reverse strand, counting down.
ACTCTTTTTTTTTTTCTGTAAATATATCACACTTTTGCTACATGGACTTTTTACAGGTGTACAACTTATCGGCAACACTTAAAATAATTGGCTGTTCAACTCTACCCTTAATCAAAGAGATTCCTCCATCACCATAAACTGAAACTCAGTACTCCATAAACAATAACCACCCCCTTTCTCCCTCCCTCCCTCCCTCCCATCTCGGGTAACCACTAATAAACTTTGGTCCCTCTACATTTGCCTTTTTTGTCTTTTTATGTAAGTGAGGTCATACAATCTTTGTCCTTTTGTGAGTAGTGCTTGTCAGTCTTGATGATTTTCAGAAACTTTTTACATGAAACGGGACTACATAAATAGCTAATAGTTGTATTATTCTGATACGAGTGGGAGAGAGAAATCTGGAACCCATGGAGCTTTTGCTTCTGTCTTTGAGGCGACACCTAAGGAACCACTGAATGTTCTAACACCCTACTAAACACGTCTAACGTCACCTTCACGCATAACACACTACGGTCCTAGTGTAAGACACGTCTACTGCTAATTTCTCAGCAGCTGAGACACAAACAGGTTTAAGAATAGGTCAAATAACATACAACCAAAAACCAAACCCATTGCCGTCAAGTGGATTCCGACTCATAGCGACCCTATAGGACAGAGTAGAACTGCCTCACAGTGTTTCCAAGGAATGGCCGGTAGATTCAAACTGCCAACCTTTTGGTTAGCAGCCAAGCTCTTAATCTCTATGCCACCAGGGTTTCCAAATAACATAAATGCACTAAAAATTGACCATGGTTAAAAATTTCTCTACAAAATGATGGAATACTATTCAGAATATAGTTGATGATGCCTGAAAGGGTAAATACAATTTTTATTTTGCCAGGATAACACATCTAGCCTTAAAACTGAAAATTAAGTCATTCACTTACAGACAGAAATCTCTTGATGGTCAAAGACCATTATTATTCTGCTCAACATGAGAGTGCTCAGCACTCTAGCTCCTTAGTGAATATCTTTTGAATGACAAGATGTGATAAAGAAGGAAATAAAGAGCAAATATGTCAAACTAAAACATATGAAAGAGAAGCAGAACGAAGGAAAGTTCGAGTTCATTATATTACACAATTTGCCTTCTTATTTGGGAAGAAACCAGTCTCAGAAGAAAAAAAATGAGAGGCAAAAAAAGAAAAAAGGCTTTCTACCCCAGTGTCTAACAGGTTTTCTAAGAGCCTGGGGTGATGTTAGATTAGACCGCACTTTACAAAATTTATGTGAAAATATTCCAAGGAAAGACTAGAAGAAAAACGGGAATAACATGTGCCCATCTCATTCACATGCATCTGTACGTGAAAGTGCTGATAAGTGATGGAGTCTATGTATGGCCTGCTTTATACTTTCTCACTGAAAATGATAAATTAGAAAATAGAAGAAGCTGAGACATGGCTGGAATTACATGGCACCGCAGCTGTATATTTTAGACTTGATACTTACTTTGAACTACAAGGGCAGCAGTGACCGGTTTCACTCATTAACACATCTCCTTTGGGGGCCCAGAAAGAGATCCTAACTTTCTGGAGACAATAAGAAAAATTTAGCTCTCCCTAAAAAATACAATGATCTTGTTAACAAAAAAGAAGACATGACTTACAACACCAGCAGAAGAAGACTTGATATCATAAAGGGGTTAAGTGATATATTAGTAGAGAAAATGGTATTGATTCAGAAGGCAAGTGTTACAGATTGAATTGTGTCCATCAAAAATGTGGTCAACTTGGCTAGGCCATGATTCTCAGTATTGTCCTCCATTTTGTGATCTGATGTGATTATCCTATGTGTTATGAATTCTAACCTTTATGATGTTAATGAGGCAGTTATGTTAGTGAGGCAGGACTCAGTCTACAGGATTAGGCTGTATCATGAATCAATGTCATATGTAAAATAAAGAATCAAGCAGAGAGGAGAGGGACCTAATGCCAAGAAAGATGAGCTGGGAGTGGAGTGTGTCCTTTGGAGCCGGGGTCACTGCGCTTAGAAGCTCCTAGTCCAGGGAAAGATTGAAGACAAGGACCTTCCCCTAGAACTGACAGAGAGAGAAAGCTCTCTGGGAGCTAGCTCCCTAAATTTGGGCTTCTAGCCTCCTAGACTGTGAGAGAATAAATTTGTTTGTTAAAGCCATCCATTTGTGGTATTTCTGTTACAGTGGTACTAGATAACTAAGACAGCAAGTTCCCCTAGTAACTAATGTGATTCATTTTCTGCCATGTGTACAACTTAGGAAACTGCCACCGTGGCAAAAGTGTATTGGTTAGAAACGAGAAGATGTTAACTGAAAATTGGGATAAAGCTCACAAATCAGTCAGTTTTGACTTCTTCCTAAATATGTAATGTCCAAATGAGAAGAATTTATGATTTGTTTTATACAATAATGATTAATGGGACACTGTAGGCCACATAACTCTGACATGCTCATACTATACTGTCAGTAGTTATCATACCAAAAAAAAAATCCCATTGCCATCGAATCAATTCCAATTCATAGTAGAACTGCCCCACAGCGTTTCCAAGAAGCAGCTGGTGGATTTGAACTGCCAACATTTTGGTTAGCAGCTGAGCTCTTAAACACCGTGCCACCAGGGCTCTAGTTATCATGCAGCCAGCACTTTTGGTGCTTAATATATATTGATGATTAAATTAATAAATATGAATGATCTAAACTGAAAAATATTGAAATATAAGAAGAAATATTGGAATTAACTGTGACATAAGTGCTATCTAGAGTTATCATCTATAAACTATTGATCGATGTTAATCTAACTCTAGATTAATTTTTTTGTCAGCTTCAGAGCTTAAAATCAATTGTAACTTGATCTACTTTCTGTCCATAGCCCTATGGGCTAAGAGAATGCATTAAGCCACTTCAGTCACTTGGTTTTTTAAAGACAAGCTTATCTGCCTATCGTTCATTCAATAATCACCCATCCACTCACTCATTAACTCACACACGTACACAACTTTGATACGTTTGCCTCTCTCTCTCCCTCTCTGTACCTATACACCTCCCTCACCTTCCTGACTTCTCTCGGCACGTGGGAATTTGGCTGCTGCTTCCTCTTATTGAGCATTCAACGTAGAAAACTCCTTAATACAGAGGATTGATGGTGCTGTTTTCCCCTCAAATCGAGATTTTTCCTGAAAGTTAGCCTGATGAAGTACTCGGCGGCTGATCTCAGAACTGACCCTTGGCTGGCCCTCTTCTTAACCCTTCATCTTCCTATAAGGATCAAATCTTTTGTTAGAAGAGATTTTGAGATTACCTCTGTTTCCATGGTCCATTTTAATATTAAAACGTTGATGAAAATATAGACAAATTCATAACCACAGAATAACAGGAGACAAGGAGCCCACATCGAATCTGGAAAAATAAAAAAGGATGCTGATTCAAATAAATAAGTCAGAATCATTAGCAAGCAATAGGGAAAATGAAATCAGCTTTCCTTCTTTTACATTTATATACTGTCTAAAACCCAGTGCTGTCAAGTCGAAGAAAAATAAAATAAGTAGCTGTTAGTGCTAATATGAAATACGTAATACTTATGGCAATATCCTCCCTAATTTTAATGATAATATTATATGACTGTCTTCTGCCAAAAGGACTTTTCTCTCCTCCCTTTACTGTTCTTCGCTTTAACCATTAAACCAGCACATGGTTCATGAGTGCTTCTCTGGGTTCTGGTATCTGCACCCAGGTAGGATTTGCAACAAAACGTCATCGTTCCCTGCAGAAATCTCTCACTGCACTAATCCCACCTGCATTCACAGGAAGAGGATCTCTCATTTCTAAAGTGACTGTTCCCTGATTTAAAAAAAAAGTAGCAAAAGAGTCTTCACTTTTAATTGTTTTAATTTTGTTAAATTTTTGTTTTGTCTCTCTGTTACTTCAGGGATATCAAGAATGCATTACGTTAGAAGCTTTTTAGTTCTTGTAGTTTACGTTAAGATTTGTGCCTCATTAACTCCTCGGAAGCATAGAATGTTCTTTTGCCAGGTCATCCAGTTCCACTTTCCAGGTGCTTCATTACACAATAAAATCAAACAGATCTGAGAAACATGGCCTGACCTCAAATGTAAAAGCATTGATTTAACCTGATTTCATGGACTTTCTCACACTCATTTCTTTCAAAATACTAAAAGCTGTTTAGGTACCTGACACGAACTATGCTGACAAAGAAGCGAAAAAGGTAAGACGTGGTGTCTGTCCCTGAATACCTTACATTTACTTAAGTGAGATAAGGTCCATATGCCAATCACTCATTCCCCGGAAGCATGTAACGAGCGGTAGAGTAATAACACAGAAGTACAAAGTGTTATGTCAAACCGACAATAACCCAGCAATTCTTCACACTGGGAGATTACATCCGCGTGTGCCTTGAATTGTAGGTAAAATTTTTACAGCTAAAGATAGTGGAGAAAAGTATCCAGGGAGAATTTGCTTTACGGAAAATGATAACTGTATGACCACACCACCGACGTTTTGAGAAGCAGGGAGGGATGGGGCCGGGGAAGCAAGTTAGGGCCCATGAATTGCTCTTGCTGTTGTTAGGTGCCCTGGAGCCAGTTCTGACTCAGCAACCTTACAGGACAGAGCAGAACTGTCCCATAGGATTTCCAAGGAGTGGTCAGTGGCTTTGAACTGCCGACCTTTTGGTTAGCAGCTGAGCTCTTAACCACTACACCACCAGAGCCCATGAATAAAAAAAAAATAAATGCCAGAATAATTAGTTTTGACTTTATTGACTGGTCACTGAGAATTTCTAAGCAAAGAAGTAACAATCATAGTTGTGTTATAGGAAGACTTTGGAAGCAGAGTGCTTCTGTAGATGTGGGATGAGTTTAAATTATGTTTTAATTATTGATGTGCATAATTCATAAAGATTTGTGGGATAAAACTGCATTACTAGAGGACTATTCATAACTATTAATACCTTATATTTGCAGAGTGTTTCACAGTTAAAAATATTTGTATGTCTATTATCTCACTGGATCTTCACAATAACATCATGAAGTAGGTACCATTATCCCCATATAAATGGAGAGGAAGCTGAGGTTCATGTATCACCGTTAGAAGAGCTCGGACCAGGACCTGGAGGTTCTGAAACCAAGATCTCTTTCGACATCAATAACTATATGAATTAGATGTAAATAGGTAAAATGAATATAACACAGGAAATATCAGTAAATAAAAAATGAAAATTTAAAGAACACAGGTGCCAATTTGGGAATAGTTCATTGCTTCAACTCCGCTCCACTCAAACATGTAATTTTACCTTAAAAGAATACAAGTCGATTTAGCAGAATATAGGAGGAAGACCAACAGGAGAGAGCAACCCCAACACCTTGATGAAATTCAGAATCTCTCTCCCTGAAGTTTAGCATGAGATCTGGACTTCTAGATTATCTAGTTTTATATTATTCACTTCATTATCAGACTCTACTGGAGTCTTGTTTAAAGACCTTGTTTATACTGTAAGTGCCTACAACTTTTGGGGAATGGACCCTGGTTCAAAAGTCACAGCAACAGTCTTCATCAGAGCCACTGTACTTACTTGACTAATAAATTCATAGAATTCAGAATCAGAGTAAATTTTAGGAGAACCTCTTTGTGGTAGGCACAATTCCAAAACGGCCTCTCAAGATTCCCAGTCCCTGGTATACACACACCAGCCCTTGGTTGTTCAAATGCTAACCTAGGTACTGTTGTGAAGGGGTTCTGCAGGTGTAATTAAGGTCCCAAATCACTTGACTTTAACATAGGAAGATTATCAGGCTAGCCCTGACATGATCACTTGAATCCTTTAAAAGCAGGGCATTTTCTCCAACTGGTAACAGAAATGAAAGTCAGAAAGAGGCACTCTGGCTTATCAGAAGACAGCAAGCATCCAAGCTGTGCACAGCCTATGAAGGTCACGTGACAGGGTCTGTGGTGGCCTCTAATTAAGAGCAGTCCCTGGCCAGCAGCTAGAAGGAAAATGGGTACCTTAGTCAAACAAGGGAAGGAAATTAATTAAACCAACAACCGATGAGAACCACAGTCCCAGTCAACAGCTTGGTTTCAGCTCAGCTCAGGATGACCCTAAGCAATCCGTGTTGTGCCAGGACCTCTGTCCTACAGAAACTGTGAGATAATAGATTTTTGTTTTTTTAAGCCACCAAGTTTGCCGTAATGTTCTACACAGCAATACAAAGTGAATATACCCTTTATTTTGTAAAAAACAAAACAGACCAAGAAAGATTTCCGTACTTGATTCAAGGTGACCCAGCTAGCTGGTGACAGATCTAAGGTTTCCTGACTCTGGGTCCAACGTTATTTGTTCTTCCCTGCTTTGGTGCACTCAACATTTCCTCTTACTCTCACACTCTTTCCAGACTGCATCTCTGGTGCTGCAGTTGTTGTTTTTATTTTATTTGTTGTTGTTGTTATTGAGAGTATACACAGCAGAACATACACCAACAATTTCCACACGTGCAATTCAGGGACACTGATTACTTTCTTCACGTTCTGCAGCCATTCCCATTTTTAGTTACTCTCCCTCTTCTATCAAGACCTGAAACACTGGTCATATCCTTCCTGTATAAACCTTCTGTGACTCATGGTACACACCGGTACCACATACTTTTTCCACCTCTGGGGTTCATTGGGAAATTAATCTCCCAGAGACAGTACGTGCTGCGGTCAAGCTGAAACCCGCAGAACAGTCTGAAATGGAAAAAACACGTGTGGGCTGCAAGCTACGGTTTTCATAGGGTAGTGTAGGAGCCGGTGCTGAATCGACGTTTTTGGTATGAAAAACATGAATTTTGATAAAAAGTTATTTGGAACACGTATGTTGCTCTGGACTCTGAGGGTAGGATTGGTGGGATGAGGCAAGAAAAAAATCCATAGTACCTACCAAAAATTCATACGCACTCTATGATTCGGTATGTTCCATTAATGAAAACACATGGTATCAACAAAAAATTCAAAGCAGAAAATAACTGGGTCCTGAAATGGTTAACAAGACTAAGGTCCTAAGCTGTTCCCTCTGCCCTGTCCCACTGCCATGCCCTAACCTGGTACACAATAATGCAATTTCAGAATCATGACACATGCCTGACCAAGGTGGGCTCACTTTGAGAACCACAGGCACGGGAAACACCACCAACTCCACAACCGGGTGTCTGAGGTGCTATTCCACATCCCTGGAAAAACTTCAGTGTGTTCCTCATTTTGTTCTAGTTCCTTCCTTGATTTTTCAGCTGCTACATTGGTACTCCCAGTATGCCTCACTTTCCTTGCAAGTTAACTTTCTGGATTCCCCATGCATGATCTCTACAGCTTTAGTTGTACAGCAGCAGACTTTTTTCAATCACCCTAAGAACCCTACTTACACTGAGAAAGTTAGGTATATTTACTCATCTAATTAATGCTTGTTGTTTTTATTAGTGATTGTTAGCATTTCAACAATATTAGTTAAATCAAGAATTAAACTGTTTTAATCACAATGCACTTATAAATAAAAACACAATTAATTCAATTGTGATTAACGGGAGCAATCTTTCAAAGGTAACGCCAACAGTCATCAGCCACAAAAATGATTATACATCATTCTTAGCTTCAGTCCCATCCAAGCACTGAATGAAAAGTACAAGTTCAAATGAAATGGGAAGACTTCATTACTCTTAATTATGGGAATTTATACATTTATAAGTAAAAGTATAAAAGCCAAGAGTTGTCCCATTCTGGAACAATTCTCAATGTTTAAAAATGGGATTTTTAGAACTTCATATTTATTGTGTCCTTAAATTATCTTAAGCTATTTGAATTCCAGTTATATTATCAATCTGGAAAGTTTCCATTAATTGACTTTTACATGATGGCTTAAGTCAAGAAGAGGCTGAGTCACAGCCACAATTGTAAATATATACACAGAGTTTAATTTTCTTTTAAAAGTTGGTGACATGAAATTAACCAACTGAAAAGTAGCTAACTTGCCTTTATCGGCACATTTTCAAATCACAGTTAATCAAAGGGTGGACATTCATTTTCTCTGAACAAAACATCTGCTTCATTAAGCAATACGTTGACAGCTAATATGATAAATTTAAACAAAAAAATACAAATTTTACAAGCACATTAACTGATAACAAAAGATGCAAAAGAGCATACTTTTGAAAAGGGTGATTGCCTCATGTCAATAATTTTGTCACATTTACTTGAAATACACATAAAAGAGTAGTGATGTTGAAGAAATTACCATAGCAATTTGTTATGTTCTACACAGCTGAATGCCTCTGCACAGTCAGTAAAACACAGGTAAACATCCTTCTGGTATTCTCCGCTTTCAGCCAGCACCCGATGTCAGCAATGACGTCCCTGGTTCCACATCATCTCCTGAATCTGGACTGAAGTTCTCGCAGTTCCCTGTCGATATACTGCTGCGGCTGCTTTTTAATGATATTCAGCAAAATTTTGCTTCCATGTGATATTAATGATATTGTTCGATAATTTCCCTATTTGGTTGAATCACCTTTCCTGGGAACAGGCATAAATACGGATCTCTTCCTGTTGGTTGGCCAGGTAGCTGTCTTCCAAATTTCTTGCCATAGATGAGTGAGCATTTCCGGTGCTACATCGGTTTGTTGAAACATCTCAACTGAAGTTCCATCAATTCCTGGAGCCTTGTTTTTCACCAATGCCTTCAGAGCACCTTGGGCTTCTCCCTTAGCACCATCAGTTACTGATCATATGCTACCGCTTGAAATGGTTGAAACGTCGACCAATTCTTTTTGGTATAATGACAGTGTGCATCCCTTCCATCTTCTTTTGCTGCTTCCAGCATCGTTTAATATTTCCCACACGGAATCCCTCACTATTGCAACTCAAGGCTTGAATTTTTTCTTCAGTTCTTTCAGCATGAGAAATGCTGAGCGTGTTCTTCTCGTTTGGTTTTCTATATCCAGCTCTTTGCACGTCATTATAATACTTTACTTTGTCTTCTCTAGCTGCCCTTTGAAATCTTCCGTTCAGTTCTTTTACTTCATCATTTCTTCCTTTTGCTTTAGCTGCTCGACATTCAAGAGCAAGTTTCAGAGTCCCTTCTGACACCCATTTTGGTCTTTTCTTTCTTTTCTGTCTTTTTAATGACCTCTTGCTTTCTTCATGTATGAGGTCCTTGATGTTATTCCACAACTCGTCTAGTCTTCAGTCATTAGTGTTCAATGAGTCAGGTCTATTCTTGAGATGGTCTCTAAACTCAGGTGGAACATACTCAAGGTTGTACTTTGGCTCTCGTGGACTTGTTCTAATGTTCTTCAGTTTCAACTTGACTTTTCATATGAGCAACTGATGGTCTGTTCTGCAATTGGCCTGTGGCCTTGTTTTGACTGATGTATTGAGCTTTTCCATTGTCTCTTTCCACAGATGTAGTTGATTTGATTCCTGTGTATTCCATCTGGTGAGGTCCATGTGTACAGTCGCAGTTTATGCTGGTGAAAAAAGGTATTTGCAATGAAGAAGACCTTGGTCTTGCAAAATTCAATCATGCGACATCCAGCATCATTTCTATCACCGAGGCCGTATTTTCCAACTACCAATCCTTTTTCTTTGTTTCCAACTTTTGCATTCCAATCACAAGTAATTATCAATGTATCCTGATTGCATGTTCGATCAACTTCAGACTGCAGAAGCTGCTAAAAACCTTCAATTTCTTCATCTTTGGCCTTAGTGGTTGGTGTGTAAATTTGAATAATAATCATATTAACTGGTCTTCCTTGGAAGCGTACGGATATTATCCTATCACAGTGTTGTACTTCAGGATAGACCTTGAAATGTTCTTTCTGACGATGAATGCAACGCCATTCCTGGCATAGTAGACCATATGACTGTCCGATGCAAAATGGCCAATACCAGTCTGGTTCAGCTCACTAATGCCTAGGATATCAATGTTTATGCATTCCATTTCATTTTTGATGATTTCCAATTTTCCTAGATTCATACTTCTTATATTCCATGTTCTAATTATTAATGGATGTTTGGGGCTTTTTCTTCTCATTTTGAGTCATGCCACATCAGCAGATAAAGGCCCCAAAAGCTTGACTCCATCCATGTCATTAAGGTCAACTCTACTTTGAGGAGGCAGCTCTTCCCCAGTCATCTTTTGAGTGCCTTCCAACCTGGAGGGCTCATCTTCCAGCAAAATATCAGACAATATTCCCCTAATACTCATAAGATTTTCACAGGCTAATTCTTTTCAGAAATAGACTGCCAGGTTCTTCTTCCTATTGTGTCTTAGTTTGGAAGCTCAGCTGAAACCTGTCAACCATGGGTGACGCTGCTGGTGTATGAATTCCAGTGGCACAGCTTCCAGCTCCATTACCACATGCAAGCCCCCGGAGTATGACAAGCTGACAGACACATGGGAGCATGCATTTCTGGTGTTATCTTCTGATAAATGTATAAACACTAACTAGTCTCTGAGATTCCTGTTGTCTTCTCAAGACTACTAAATTTACGTATCTCTAATTCTTTACTCAAAAAGAAGGAAAGAAATAGTATCACAAAGTGCCTATTCAATGATGGTGCACATAAGCACACTGTAGAAAAAATATCTGAGGTGGGGAGATCATGCAACATCATAGCACATTTATGTAACTGCCTTCTCTGTTTTCAGTTTGTGTTACGGAGAAGACACGCGTAAGAGGTAGTTCATTTAGTCCTTTCCTCTAAGCTGATTCTTCTAACTAATTTTCTGCTTCTGTAGCCTTTCCAATGTAATTCACCCAATACCAAGGAGAACATGCCAGGCAATCATAAGGATGCTGCAGTACCAGGCAGTGTGTCGTTCTGTTGTATGTAAGGTACATAAGATGCCATGAGTCAGAGTCGACTAACTGGTAGCTGTCTGTCTATCTTTCTATCTACCCACAGGTTTCAGATCCTCTGCATTCCACCAGTGTTGGAAAGAGCATGCTCACCATTTCTATTCTTGTTTTACTGGCTAGAAATCAGCTACCTGGCCACACCTGAGAAGGAAGCTAAGAAGTATAAAATTACTGTATGTCCAGAAATAAAAAATAAAAATAAAGTCTGCCAGGCAGCTAGATAGTTGTTGATACATGAATGACTTGTCTGTCCCTTTTATTACTATACATTTTCATGTATCTCTGCCATCGATGCAGTCTAGTATTTCCTTTGCCAATTTTCCTCATGAATACCGAAAGGTTCACGTATAAATACAGCACAGGAATGATATATACTGTATAAGAGGTACGTGCTTCATTTTAAAACTGTCCAATGTTTTCTCTTCTCAGATTTCAGATATTTTCTTGAAAAATTTATTTATTTATCAAGAATCACAATCTTCTCTCATTCGAAAAAGTTGCAGTTGCTCTCATATATCAAGATTTCCCACAGATGTAAATTTTTTGGGAAATAAGTTAAACTTTTTCCAGTGACTTTATTTACTTGAAATACACCTTTGACCCAGCAGTGATGTCAACCTTCACTTAATCTATGAAACCAGAATTACCCCAAGCCATGTGCACCCAGTTCTCTTTTTTATACCCAATACTTTGATGCAAGCCCTCCCTATTATTTTCAAGCTGAGTTAGAATGACTTCAAGTCCGGTGAGATTCACACTTGCCACATCATAAAGCTGTCCTCAACGTAATTTAGGAAAGATTCTGATGGCTGTATTTGTAACCCAACAGATGTCTAGGTAGTTAAAGTCCCCCTGGAGTATGGTGCCACGCAGTTTGGAACTTCTTGAAAGTGGTCCAGTATTTTTCATTTTCGCGGCTCTTAGTCCCCAGGGACTGTGGCAGATGCAGCAGATGCCCACTGGGATTTCTCCCTTCTCACCCATCTTTACATCCTTTCCAAATACCCAATAATTTTTAAAAACGAACTACAGCCCCTTGCCAACACAAATCAAAACCACACCTCGACTATAACTAATTCCCTCTACTGAAGAGGTCAAAAGAATTCATGCATGACACATTCTCAATACATTACATAATACATAAAAGGAATATGATATTGCTTCCATTTTACTGAACCAGAATCTTGAAAATTAAGATGTAAAACAAAATTGATATAATCTACTAACAATATATAAAATTCATGCACATTATTTCAACCTCCAAAACTGAAAATCCACAGGGGGAAAAATAATTTGGAATTTTAAAAGGGGCAATTGGATTTTGCTATCTCTCCAAATATTTTATCAAATACCCTGTATGTGTTCTTGTTCAAAGTGACTTGCATTGTACCACCTGAATTGTCATTCACTCACCTGAAATTCACCATGCCTTCCAATCTTAATCTGAAGTCCCCTCTTTCCTACCTTACTCCTCTCTAAACACACATACATACACACACAATCCTCTACAATCAAAATTACTTATAACTGACTGGCAAAAATTGAGAAAAAGTTAAAGATGCCAAGAACTTCATGCCATATTTTGTGGGCAGAATATTTTAAACAACATTTATTTGTGATTTGATTTGTACTTGTTGATTTGCCAAGATGAAACAGATTAAATTCAGAAACTAGAATCCCTAACTGTACTGAGAACCTGACAACCCTTTAACCGTAACAGAAGAGAAAATAATACTACAGAATCATAAAACCAAATCTATAAATACGAACACTGTAGAGAGGCCAAAAGTTCTTTGCAATATTATTCACTCACACAAACACAGTTCATTAAAATAAAACTGAGTAGTTGTAAGACCATTTTTATTTTGGAGACCTTATTTATCACAGACACAGACATACATACACACATAAAAGATTTTCAAATTCATAGGTCATGTTTATATGAAAATAATAATTTATCTAGTTACTGTATAAACTATCAACAAATAGTGCATATCAAACAATAGATCTGTTACTAAACAGACACTTTTGAGACTTTCAGATTTTTCCTTCATAAAGACTTTTTTCTCAACTCTTTGTAGCACTAAAATGAAGCCACGCAGGGAAAGGGGTCCGTTGGGGTGGTAATGATTGTTCATTCATGTAGCTAAGATGCCTAGAACAAGGCCTGGCACACAGTAGGTGCTCATTAAATGCTTATGCCTTTCAATAATTGATTATAAAATTTGTTGTGCAATATATAATGGCATCTTTTTTTCACAAATGCGTACATTGGAGAACAATTACCAACTGAAATAACAAATATGTACATATGGGTATTTATAAATACATTATACGCTTCCTTATTTGATTAGGTAAAATTCGATCTCTCTTTCTTCTCAACCCTCAGCAGGATGGATTACACAGTGGATGCAACAATGGGCTCAAACATAACAAGACTGTGAGGATGGCGCAGAATCAGGTAGGGTTTCGTTCTGTTGTACAGAGCTGCTATGAGTCAGAACCAGCTCGATGACACTTAACAACAACACATTTCTTCTAACAGAATCTGGACCAGATTACACAATAAGCAAAGTACATACAGACTTACTTGTACTCACTTACTAATCTGCAGTGCAGTTTCACCTGTGAGGCCCATGTGAAATTGTGCACTACAGGTTAGTAAGCAAACACAATTAAGTCCGTGTGTACCTTGCTTGCTGTAAACTTGTGTGTAACTTACTTACTGGTTAATCTGCCCCTGAATAGAATACATAGCCTATCTTGTAATATAAATATCATAGACATTTAACAGCAAATCTGTGGATTTGACTAGCCTGTCACTCTTAAGCTAGAGAAGATACTCAAGCCAAAAATTAGAGATTGGCGGAACTCTGTCTTCATTATTCTGGGAATTGCTTGGCATATAGCACCCAAGGGAACAAAGTGATTCACTAGAATTACAGTACTCAGTGCCTTGTTCCTTGACAAGAGCTCAATCAAATTCTGGAAAAAGAAGAAACTAAATTTCACACTACTTATTGCTAGGCATCTTTCTTTACATAATTTTGTGTGGTCCTAAAACACAATTTCTGAGGATGAGTTAATAAAAATGGGTGTTTTTCATAGCCTTCCAGATTTGGATGCACTGTTAGTCTTGTTGAAGCCATGGGAGCCATGGTAGCACGGTGGTTAAGAGCTTGACTTCTAACCAAAAGACTAGCAGTTGGAATCCACCAGCCGCTCCTTGGAAACCTCAATGGGGGCAGTTCTACTCTGTCCCATAGGGTCGCTCTGAATTGGAATCCACTCGACGGCAATGGGTTTTTTGGCTTATTATTCTCGTCAGGAGGATTCTTCTCTAATTTATTCTGCATGGTTTCTAAATATTACTTCTTGATTTTGGTCACATGAATTTATACAATGAAGGTAGTTCAATAATATTAGGTCTCTATTTTGACCATATCACTAAAAATACATTTTTTTTTTCTGAATTGAGCTGAGAAAATATAAGGGGCAACTTTTCGCTCCATTTGCTACTTTCATTCTCAAAGATAATTAGAGTGTTTGTATGGCAAGTTCAGCATCCTTAGGAATAATACAGAAGACAGAGAATTTTACAAAATAACCATTTTTGTTTCTAGTGCAGCCCAAATATCAAACTAATGGAAGTAATACTTCTAATATTTATGCCTTTTAATCGGTTTTCGGAAAACCTGGTGGTGTTGTGGTTAAGTGCTAGGGCTACTAACCAAGAGGTCGGCAGTTCAAATTCGCCAGGCACTCCTTGGAAACTCTATGCGGCAGTTCCACTCTGTCCTATAGGGTTCCTATGAGTTGGAACAGACTCGACGGCAGTGGGTTTGGTTTTGGGTTTTTAATGGGTTTTGCCCTCTTTTCACTGTACCAGGCCATGAGACCTGAAGTGTAGGAGAAGAGGTGATTTGGAAGTTGAAATTTTAGACAGCTTCAAGTACCATCCCTGTCTGCTGAAAAAAATGATGATGAACAGGTAACATTATCTTAGAACAGATTAGTTATATATGTAGACAAAACAAGATCAAGAGGCTTACCACCTGACTGGTCAAGCATACTACCTGGAATTCCACTTTCTCAGAAGTCTATATGTCCACTCTGAATGGAACACCTTTTCCTCCTTTATCTTTCCTTTCCGTGTCTACCTATGTCCACTCTGTCTTCCCTTCCTGTCCTCCCTTTCCTTGTCTACCTGAGAGTAACTACTCATCTTTCAAGGCTCAACCAAGGTGTATCAAACTATGGACACTTCCAGGTCCCCTCAAACTCCAGGTAGACTTACCCATTCTTTTCACTCACCCTGTACATACCTTGAGTATATTTCATGCTTTTCTGACAAATTAGATTCTGAACTTCCAAAGGGGAAAAAAATTGTAATACCAAAAAAAAAAAAGAACCCCATAATTCACACACAAGGAAAATTTTAAATACTGAACAAATGAATCATGAGTAAACTGATGCACCAACTCATCTACCCCCCAGCCTTCCACTGAACAGCATATACTCATTGGAGTAAATTTAATTGAAATTCCTTTTAATCTGCCAGTATCTGCTGTTGGAACATTTTATTTGAAATCACCAGAAACGAACTCTTGCTAACTTAAGACATATATTAACTGATAGGATGTACATCTTTAAAAGAACCAAAGGAAGGCTGACAAACCCAGGATTCATGAAAAGCACAAATCAGAGGAGCTCTTGGGATATAGACAGAGGATTCTGCCGAATTCCCCTCTGACGATGACTAAGCTTCTATAGTTTCTAGAGTTTGTGTCAACTCATTCAAAATTAAAATGAGATCATCTCATAGGCCTACTTTGGGTCAAGTGCCAACCCTCTAGCAAGAGAGAGTAGGTCAGCTTTCTTTCCTGTGCCACCTGGACTTCAGAAATAGAAAATCTGTTGAGTCGTAATGCTGTTTAAAAAATTAATTTATAATTAAACGTATTTTCAAAAAGAAAACACCAGGACCACGTTTCTTCACCAGTAAATTTTTATAGTAATGAAATGAATTTAACACCAACTTAGCCAAATTCTTTAAATTACTTTAGAAAAAAGAGGACTTCCCAAATTGTTCCATGATGATTACTCGATAGCTGCAGACAAAGCATCTGACAAAATTCAATGCAACGTCATGATTTGAAAAAACAGTTAACAAATAGTAACAGCAAGCAAGGAATAAAAAGCAATTTATTTGTTTAAAAAAAAAACAAAAATACTACAGAAAATATTATGCTTAATGATGAATTATAGAGAATTTTGTAATTAAGAATGAACCAAAAAAAAAAAAAAAAACCCAAACCCGTTGCAAGTCAAGTCAATTCCGACTCATAAGAACCCTATAGGACAGAGTGGAACTGCCCCATAGGGATTCTAAGAAGCGACCGAAGCGGCCGGTGGATTCCAACTGCTCACCTTTTGGTTGGCAGCCACAGCTCTTAACCACTACACCACCAGGGTTTACAGGTTGCTCATTTTCACTATTCAACATTTTACTGGAGGTTCCAACCAATAGAACAAGGCAATAAAATGAAATGAAAAGCCTAAGGATTGAAAACAAAGAAGAAAAACAAAACAAAAACATGTTATTTTTTCCTACCTGTCATTTTTGTGTTCTTAGAAAGTCCAAAAGAATCTAGAAAGAAACTATTAGGATTAAATAATAAATTTAGCAAGGTTTCTGGAAACAAGGTTAATATTTAAAAATCAATGTTATTTCTTCCTAACAGGAACAAACTGGAAAGTAAAATTTAAAAAATATCACCATTACAATAGTATGCAAAATTATCAAACAACAAAAGAGATGCATGATCTATACAAACAAACAAATAAAAATACAGTCTCCTATATTTTGACAAAATTCTCAATGTGTACTGGGGAAGAATGATCTTATAAATATATGGCTCTGGAAAAAATCTACATACAAAAGGAAAAAAATGAACTTTGACCCCTACCTTACGATCATATGAAAAATCATTTTCAGGAGATTCTAGATTAAACGTTAACAGTAAAATCATCGGGTGAATAGGCAAAACTTCCTCAATCAGAATATAGACAAAGGGTTGATACACTGGACAATATTAAATTTAAGAAATTGTTTTCATCAAAAGACATCATTAAGATAGTGAAGAGGCAAGCCTCACTCCTTCTCCCCCCTCATTCCACACAACGTGTGACAGCGAAGTGTGCAGTACAGCCAGCAGCTTCCAGAGGCTTGTGGTATGAATACATTTGAAGGGTAAATGACATCACTATAAAAACTGCATGGACTTTTGCCTCAAAATCCTTGATTCATGTCCCAAGGTCGCTGAGTAAACTTTTCATGTCTATAAAATCCAATTATTAATAATAGCTCACAATATAATTGTGTGTCTCAAGTGAAAGCACTGTGAAGAATATGAGTTGCTATCTTGATTTTAGTGTATTATCTTGTCATTATATTTTTTGAAAGGCTGGAAGATCTTTAGACCTGTATATAAATTCAACATACTTTTCCCCGTTCTGATGCTTGTTACAAAACAAATTTCAGCTTTGGGTCAATGATGGGATTTATTTCATATAAATGATTTCTCTAGAGTTGTAACCAGCTTGTGATCTACTTTGAGGCCTTGGAGTTTCTGGCCATGCTCGTATATATGTAAACGTCTACTTCTCTCACTTCAAGCGAAAGAAGGGACCAAACATAGATCTGACGCAGAATCACCTCAGTGACCCAACCAAGTACTATTTTGTCTCTCCTCACCTTACGAGGGTCTAACAGGTTGTTTTATTATTTTTTATTGTGCTTTAGGTGAAAGTTTACAGCTGAGGATCTCATTCAAAAATTTATACACATACTGTTTTGCGACACTGGTTGCAATCCTCACAACGTGGCAGTATGCCACAGTTCCTGTCCCTTCCTGCCTTCTCATCTTGCTTTTGGAAAGAAGCTGCCCATTTGGTCTCATATATCTGACTGAACTAAGAAGCATGTTCCTCACGTGTATTTTTTTTTTTTTTATAGGCCTGCCTAATCTTTGCCTAGAAAGTGGGCTTTTAGAATGGTCTCGGTTCTGGGTTAGCAGAGCGTCCAGCGGCCATAGTTTCAGGGGTTCCTCCAGTCTCCATCAGGCCACTTGTTGTTAGGTGCAATCAAGTCGGTTCCCACTCATAGCGACCCTATGTACAATAGAACAAAACACTGCCCGACCTGCGCCATTCTCATCATCGTTGTCACGCTTAAGCCCATTGTCGCAGCCACTATGTCAATCCATCTCCTTGAGGGTCTTCTTCTTTTTCGCCGACCCCCTACTTTACCAAGCATGATGTCTTTCTCCAGGGACTAGTCCTGCCTGATAGCATGTCCAAAGTATGTGAGATGAAGTCTCATCATCCTCCCTTCTAAGCAGCATTCTGGCCATACTTCTTCCGAGACAGATTTTTTAGTTCTTTTGGCAGTCCATAGTATATTCAATATTTTTTGCCACACCATAATTCAAAGGCATCAATTCTTCTTCAGTCTTCCTTATTCACATGAATTTGGACTCTGCTCTACATTCTTCTCCTGTTCTGTCCTGGATTCTCTGTTGTGATCCCTGTCAGGGCAGTTGGTGGTAGCCAGGCACCATCTAGTTCTCCTGGACTCAGGCTAGTGGAGCCTCTAGTTCATTTGGTCCTTTAGTCCTGTGGGCTAGTATTTTCCTCGTGTCTTTTTCTTCGTTCTCCTTTGCTCCAGCATGGGGTGGGACCAATAGATGTATCTTAGATGGCTGCTCGAAGGCATTTTTTTTACTTTTTTCTAAATTGTATTTTATATAAAGGTTTACAGAACAAACTAGATTCTCATTAAACAATTAGAACACATACTGTTTTGTGACACTGGTTGCCAACCACACATGTCAACATTCTCCCCTTCTCAAACTTGAGGTCCCTCTTACCAGGTTTCCTGTCCTATCCTGCCTTCTCATCCTTGTCCCTGAGCTGGTGTGCCCATTTAGTTTTGTTTTGTTTTATGGGCCTGTCTAACCTTTGGCTGAAAGGTGAACCTCAGGAGTGACTTCATTACTCAGCTAAAAGGGTGCTCAAAGGCTTTTAAGACCCCAGAAGCTACTCACCAGAGTGGGATGCAGAACATTTTCTTAATAAACTTTGTTATGCCAATTGGCCCAGATGTCCCCTGAGACTATGGTCCCCAGGCCTCAGCCCCAGCTACTCAGTCCCTCAAACTGTTTGGATATATCTAGGAAACTTCTGTGCTTTTGCTTTGGTCCAGCTGTGCTGATTTTCCCCTATATTGTGTGTCTTTTCTTCACCGAAGTTGATACTTGCCTACTATCTAGTTAGTGATTTTCCTTACCCCTCCATCCCCAACCTCGTAACCATTGAAAAATGCTTTTGTTCTGCATATAAACTTTTTCTTGAATTCTTATAATAGTGGCCTCATAAAATATTTGTCCCTCTGTGACTGCTTTATTTTACTCAGCATAATACCCTCCAGATTCACCCATGTTGTGAGATGTTTCATGGATTCATCGTTTTTTATCACTGCATAGTATTTCATTGTGTATGTAACATAATTTGTTTACCCATTCATTTGCTTACCAATTTGGATGCCCTTTATTTCTTTTTCTTGCCTTATTGCTCTAGCTAGGATCTCCAACACAATGTTGAATAAGAGTGGTGATAAAGGGCATCCTTGTCTGATTCTCATTCTCAAGTGGAATTCTTTCAGTCTCTCTCCATTTAGAATGATGTTGGCTGTTGGTCTTGTTGACTTTCTCAATTCTTTTTCTATTTCATTGATTTCTGCTCTAATCCTTGTAATTTCCTTTCCTCTGGTGCCTGAGGTCTTCTTTTGCTGCTCTCTTTCTATTTGTCCATGTTGTAGGGTTAATGTTTTGATTTGGCCCTTTCTTCTTTTATGAGGTGTGCATTTATTGCTATAAATTGACCTGTAACCACTGGTTTTGCTGTGTCCCAAAGGTTCTGGTAAGATGTGTTTTATTCTTATTTGATTCTATGCTTTTCTTTATTCCATCCTTGATTTTCTTCCATAACCCAGTAGTTTTTGAACAAGGTGTTGTTCAGTTTCCATGTATGTGATTTTTTTCCTTGCTGTTTCTGTTACTGATTTCTACATTTATGGCATTATGATCAGAGGGACACTTTTTATTATTTTGATGTTTTCATTTCTGTTAAGCCTTGCTTTGTGGCCTAAAATATGGTCTATTCTGGAGAACGTTCCGTGTGCATTAGAAAAGAATGTATACTTAGCTGCTGTTGGGTGGAGTGTTCTGTGCATGTCTATGAGGTTCTAGGGAAACCCTGGTGGCATAATGGTTAAGGGTTTGGCTACTAACCAAAAGGTCGGCAGTTCAAATCCACCAGGCACTCTTTGGAAACCCTATGGGGCAGTTCTACTCTGTCCTATAGGGTCGCTATGAGTCCGAATCAACTTGACGGCAATGATTTTTGTTTTTTAATGAGTCAAGTTGGTTGACTGTGGCATTTAGATCTTCCATATCCTTACTGAGTTTCTTTCTAGATGTTCTGTCCTTCACTGAATGTGGTGTGTTGAAGTCCCTACCATTATCGTGGAGATGTTTCTCTTCTCAGTGCTGTTACAGTTTGTGTTATATATTTTGGAGCTCTGTCACTGGATGCGTAGATATTTATTATGGTTATGTCCCTCTGGTGTAGTGACTGATTAATCATTATATATGGTCCTTCCTTATCCTTTGTGGTGCATTTTACTTTAAAGTCTATTATATCAGAGATTAATATTGCCACTCCTGCTCTTTTTTGATTGTTGTTTGCTTTATGTATTTTTTTCTAGCCATTGAGTTTTAGTTCATTTATGTCTTTGATTCTAAGGTGTGTGTCCAATAGAAAGCATACAGGCTGATCGCGTTTTTTTTCCTCCATTCTGCCACTCTGTCTGTTACTGGTGCATTTAGGTCATTTACACTCAGTATAATTATCGATAGGTGTGAGTTTACTGCTGTCATTTTGATGTATGTTGCTTTGTTTCTTTTTGGTGCTGACAATTCCTTTGTTTTACTTAATTTTCTGTGCTGAGTTCTTTTTATGTATTATCTTTTTATCTCTTTCATTATTGTTGATTTTTCATCTGCTCAGTCTTTATGCTTTTCTTCTTTTTTATTTTGATGAGTAGATATGTTAGCTAGCTTCCTTTGTGGTTACCTTGAGATTTACGTTTATTTTTCTAAGTTTAAACCAGTCTTTTATTTCTTGATATTGCCTTAACTTGCTATCCACATGGAAATTCTATGACTACACTGTTTATTCCCTCTTTTTTGTTTTGACGTTGTCATCATTTATATATTGCCTCTCTGATTACCTATTTTCAGTCTTTTAGCTTTGATTTGTTTTTGTGAGTTCCCTATCTGGGTTGATAACTGGTTGATCTGTCCTGTGTCCTAGTCCTGATTCGTTATCTGATATTACTCGTTTTCTAACTGGAGGACTCCCTTTAATATTTCTTATAATTTTGGTCTGGATTTTACAAATTCCCTTAATTTCTGTTTATCTGGAAATGATCTAATTTTGCCATTGTACCTGAGAGACAATTTTGCTTTCTATATGATTCTTTGCTGGCATTTTTTTTTTTTTCCTTCAACTTTATATATGTCATCCCATTGCCTTCTTGCTTGCATGGTTTCTGCTGAATTGTCAGAGCTTAGTCTTATTGGTTCTCCTTTGTTTTTTTGTAGATGGAGCCCTGGTGGTGCAGTGATTAAGAGCTTGGCTGCTAACCACAAGGTTGGCATCTTGAATCCACCAGCCACTCCTTGGAAACCCAATGGGGCCGTTCTACTTTGTCATATAGCGTCACTATGAATAGATGACTTTTCGTTTATCCTTAGCTGCTCTCAAGATTCTTTGTCTTTGGCTCTGGCAAGTTTATAATATGTCTTGGTTACTTTCTTTTGGGGTCTACCCTGTATGGGGTTCGTTGAGTTTCTTGGGTCGGTATCTTCTTGTCTTTCATGATATTAAGGAAGCTTTCTGCCAGCAAATATTCAATAGTTCTGTGTTTTCTGTTATTCTCCCCATCCTGCTCTGGTACTCAGATCACCTGTAGGTTTTCTGTCTTGATAGTATTCCACATAATTCTTAGGCTTTCTTCATTTTTTTCAGATTTTTCCTCAAATTGGTGACAAATGATTTATCTTCTGTCTCACTAATTCTGACCTCCATTGTCTCATTTCTGCTCCTGTGACCTTCTATTGCGTTGTCTAATTCTGAAATTTTATTGTTAATCTTTTGGAATTCTCGTTGCTGTCTCTAGCAGCCTGTTTATTGTTTCATCTTGTTCTTGTACTGCTTTCCTGAATTCTTCTATCGCTTTATCTGTGTGTTCCATGGCTTGGTCTGAGTTTTGCCTGATCTTCCTGATCTCTGTATACTAGTCTTTTGAATTCTTTCTCGGGTAGTTCAATTGCCTTATCTTCTTCTAGAACATTTTCTGATTTTTATTTTGGTCCCTTGCTGGAGCCATCTTGTCCTGCTTCTTTATATGATTTGATATTGACTGTTGACTCTGAGGCATCAAAATGTTATATTTCTTTATTGTATTTTTCTTTACAGCATCCTGTAGTTTTGTTTTGTTTTGATATGTCCAGGTAGGCTGGGCGTGAGCTACTTTGGTTGTTGGCATCTATGAAGCTCTCACACACTGTCTCCAGGTGATCAGAGCAGCTACTAGTTGTGTAGGCCCAGGAGTCTTTTCACTGGTCTTATGGGGGTTTAGTTATTCAGGGCACAGCTGTCTGGATCATCAGTCACCAAGCGTGTGGTACAGAATCTCCCCTATGGTACTAGGTGGGCAGGGCCATGTGGGAGCGTTCAGAGCAGGCACAGATCTGTGGTTGCAGTGGGGGAGGCGAAGTGTGGGGCCAGGTTGATCGCAGCTCCTGGGTGCCTGGATGGAGGGCATTTCCCTGTCCCCTAGAGTGCATAGCTGAGTGGGGGTAACGCAGCTGGTCACTGGGCCCCCAGTGCAATTGGCTGGAGGGCTTGGAAGGCACCACTAATTCTTAGACCCCTGTCATGGGTGGCTAGATAGAGTACATGGTACCACCAGCTCACAGGCCCCCCGTGTGGGGAGGTGAAGCCCTTTCTCAGGGGGCAGGGCGATGACAAATATCACAAACATGCAGCTTCCCCTTGACTGCTGCACATGAAATGGGCTTCAGGTGTATGCCCCGCCGTTTTATGCTCATGAGGGCACGCAGTATTGAATCAGCTCACAAGGGACTGGACGGAGGTGAGGGGTGCTGCAAGTCCATGGACCTTGTACACCAGTGGCTCTGCAAAGGGGCAGGGCCTCCTGACCGACTCTGGGTTCCCCGCTTAGGGTGTATGGTGTTGTTGAATACAGCAGGACTGGTGTCGGAGTGGGGTGCAGGGTGGGTGAGGCAAGGAAGTGCTTCTCCACTGTGAAGCTCTGGAAGGGCGGGGGGAGAATGGGTTATTTTACCAGCACACACCGTAGATCGAGAGCCTGTACTTAACATTCCCAAGTCTGGCGTCACTCCTATTTGGTTCTGGAGGTGCATGCAGATTCGCTGCTGCTTGTCTGCACCAGATGTGGTGGGCCTCGGTTTGGGATGTTGCTGCTTGCCTCGGCCCGTGTGCACCACCCAGACTCAGCTAGCAAAGGGCACCGGATAATCTGCAGTATTTAGCTCTCCGTTTCTCCTCCTTTTGAATTGTTTCTCCTTTCACCTGCTACTCAGCCCAATGCTTCAAAGCTTTGTCTTTGATGTTTAGGGTTCCTACACTGTCATATATACTCAATTCACTTGTTTTTTCAAGTCTTTGCTGTACGAGAGACAACATGAAACGTCTGCTATTCTGCCATCTTGGCCCTGCCTCCTAACAGGTTATTTTGTAGACATGGTTTTACAGAATTTGAAAAGGCCCTGCAGTAGTTCTTCCCTCCCTCTGACCAAACAGTCACTTTATATAAGGTAATAACCCACTGCTGTCAAGCTCATTCTTACTCATAGCGACCATACAGGACAGAGTAGAGCTGTTCCATAGAGTTTCCAAGGCTGTGACTTTTTGGAAGCAGATTGCCAGGCCTGTCTTCAGAGTTGACTCTGGGTGGGTTCGAACCACCAACCTTCCAGCTTGTAGTCGAATGCTTAACCATTTGTACTACCCAGGGACTCCTATATGAAGTAGTAAGAAATATAAAACTATACTGCTTTTAAAGACAGATTATAATAAACCAGTATACTGCAAAATGTATCTGCAGCATTATGATTTTCCACTTATTCATTGAAAATAGGAAGGTTCTTCAGGTAAAAACTCATCTCAGGATGTTGGTCATCTTAGAAAATGGGACATTCAGTTTTAATAAGCTCGGTGCAAAAATTAAATATAAGAGGTTTTGGTGTATACATACATGCACAGTGCATATATATATATGATACATCTACAGTGTCGCTATGAGTCGGAATCGACTCAACGGCACTGGGTTTGGTTTGGTTTTTTGGTCATATGTATGCACATATTCTTCACAAATCCACATGGTAAGTGCATTACTATCCCTGCTTCACAGAAAATTTGAGGCACAGAGAGAATAAATAACATTCCCAAGGTTACTCAGCTAGTAACTGGTGGAGCTGAGATTACAACACACTCAGGCTGTTAATCTACCTGAGCTCTTCATCATTTACTATGTATTTCTCGAATTTATTTTCTCCTTTGTCCCCCTCTTTCTTCTAGCACTGTCATTTCTAGGTACCAAGGACCAAAACATCATAGTCTAACCTCATATTCCACTCGTGAAAACAGGCACACAACTTACCTTAATATAAACCCAGAACCCAGTGCCGTCGAGTCGATTCCGACTCATAGCGACCTACAGGACAGAGTAGAACTGTCTCATAGTTTCCAAGGTGCGCCTGGCAGATTTGAACTGCCAACCCTTTGGTTAGCAGGTGTAGCACTTAACCACTACACCACCAGGGTTTCCTGTTACCTTAATATAAATAGACTGAAATAATCACTCTAAAGATTCCAAAAAATTAAAAAAGAGAGGTAAAGAGAAGAAGTTAATTCTAGTTTCAAGGATCTAGGGAAGATTTCACAGATAATAAAACACCAATCTGAGTGAATTAGTGCCACTGAAAATTCACGGCATCTAACCTGAATCTATTTCAACACTGCTGAGCATATCTCCTGTATTTCACATATTAGCTCTTCACCCCATTTTCCTCAATGGCTCTTCTGACCTTCACCATACTTCTTAAATCCATTCCCACATCACCCACTGCCCTTTGTTCTCATTAGAAAAATTTATCAATTACTTCATGGAGACTGTAAGTTATCAGACCAAAAATTAAAATTAAGAATAAGTAAATAATTAAAAAATACCCCCTCAAATTTATCCATAAATATCTGACTCTCCATGGAGATTTTTTTTTTTAATTTTTCTCTTTCTTCTTTATGTTTAACCTTTCCTCCCAACCTCCACAGACTTATATGCTGGATTCCATTATCAAAAGGAAAAACAAAACCCGTAAAAACCTGTTGCTGTCAAGCGGATTCTGACTCAGAGAGACCCTACGGGACAGAGTGGAACTGCCCCATAGGGTTCCAAGGACCACCTGGTGGATTCAAAATGCTAACCTTGTTTAGCAGCCAAACTCTTAATTACTACACCACCAAGGTTTCCCAATAAATAAATAAAACAAAAAACCTCATTTCATCAATTAATCAACTAATTCCTCTCAGGCTTCTATCTTTCAATTCTTTTCCATTGATTTCTTCCTCACCCCACAAAAAATTCTCAAATCTTTTCGGTCTCTGTATTTCCAACAGTATTCACATTGTCTATGTCCATATCTCTCTTCCCTGTTAGACAATGAGTTTCATGAGAATAGGAAAGGAGAAGTATCTACACTTATGTGCTGAGCAACTAACACAAAAGCTGGCATGAGTTCAATGAAAGCTTGCTGAGTGCATTAATAAAAAAACCAAACCAAACCCACTGCCGTCGAGTCAATTCCAATTCATAGTGACCCTATCGGACAGAGCAGAACTGCCCCATAGGGTTTCCAAGGAGTGCCTGGTGGATTCAAACTACTGACCTTTTGGTTAGCAGACGTAGCTCTTAACCACTATGCCACCAGGAATGCACTACTAGATGATTTAAATATCACCAAATCTCATGCTTCTATATTTTTCAAGCAAACTCATGAAATTACTGTTAGCAACAGGAGACAAACCTATTTGTTTTTAGATTATATAGATCCAGTATATAAGCAATGGATGACTATTTCAAGAAGGAATGATTATTTCCAAGTAAATGAAGGTGCATAGGTGAAGATAAGTCTTGGTTGACAGGTTTTTTTAACTCTTTCTTGTAGAACATTTCACTGAAAATGCTATTACACATTATTGACTATTCATGACATCTTGTTTTAATTCAAAGGTTAATGGTCTGATCCATTATAAATCCTATACTCCTGCTTCAAAATAAGATTTGGGAAAACAAAATCCTATTGTTCTAATTTTATGACAGTATTTAGATAAATTATCTCATAACCTGAATTTTGAAGGGATAAATTTTTTTTTTTTTTAATTCTGACATATGGTTTCTAGACACAGCAAATAAAAATACAGGACACCCAGTAAAATTTGAATTTCAAATAAGAAATGACCTATCCTTTAATATAAGAATATACCCAGAAATATATATGGGGCTTACTTATAGTAAAAGGGGCCTTGGTGGCACAGTGGTTAAGAGTTGGCTGCTAACCAAAAGGTCGGCAGTTCGAATTCACCAGCTACTCCTTGGAGACACAATGGGGCAGTTCTACTTTGTCCTATGGGGTTGCTATGAGTCAGAATCGACTCAATGGCAACAGGTTTGGTTTTCTGGCTATTATAGAAACATTATTCATTGTTTATATGAAATCCAGATTTAACTTACCTTTCTGTATTTTACCTGGCAACCCTACTTTAATACAAATTTACAGAAAGTGATGAACTCAGAAGTCAGAAAACTCCAAACTGACACTATGTGAAACTGTTTAAAACTGTTATACATATTTACAGTGCAAATCCTTCTTTTGTTATGCCATGGAATTATAAAATTCCTAAACATTCTTTCTTTTAAATAAATAATAATAATAATAATGACATTGAAATTTTACTCGGGTCAAGCCAAGACCATACTATTTTCTTTACTTGTGCATACTCTATATTCTTAAAGGAAGTTGTGCCTCATTATTTATCTTAAAGGTTATTCCTTTGTGTTAACATTCACACTGAACTGTGATCCTGAATAATCTCAGGGCACTTTCATCAAAATAATTTTTTTTTTTCCTTACAGATCCTGAACTTAAGTAGCTCTTTTGGTGACCTGGATCAGTTAGTCTAACTAGATATTCAACAAGAGCCTCTAAGTTTTTCCTCACACTTGGATTTTAATTTAAAGAAGAGAAAGATTATGCTTTACTGACTCTTCTATTCACAAAGAAAGTGCAAGAAACAGTTTACCTGCTTTCAAGACCTGTAGACATTGCCGGTGGGCTTCCGTAAGAATGAAGGAATCAGTCTTGCTTCATAAAGGCAAGGATGGCAAGACTTCAACTTGCTTACTTTAGACACATCATAAGGAAAGACCAATTGCTAGAAAAGGACATTATGTCTGGTAAAGTAGAGGGTCAGCGAAAACAAGGGGAACCCTCCAAGAGACAGACTGACACACTAGCTGCAGCAATGGACTCAAACACACCAACTGTGAGGATGGCACAGAACCTGGCGATATTTCGTTCTGTTATGCATAAGGTCGCCATAAGTCAGACTGGGCAACCAACAACAGACTTTTCTGCGCTCAGCACAGAGCCTGGTGATATTTCGTTCTGTTATGCATAAGGTCGCCATAAGTCAGACTGGGCAACTAACAACAGACTTTTCTGTGCTCAACAGACCTTTTAAGGCCCTTGGACTAGATTGAGTTCCTTCACCTAAGGGTTTTAAACATATTTTAAAATCAAAGATGAGATCAGTAAGAACACGCAATAAGAAAAGAGATCCCAATAAAAACTATCATATTGTCTCCAAAAAATCCAAATCCAAGTCCGTTGCCATCGAATCGATTCCGACTCACAGCAACCCTACAGGACAGAGTGGAACTGCCCCACAGGGTTTTCAGAAAGTAGCTGGTGGCTTCCAACTGCCAACCTTTGGTCAGCAGCCAAGCTCTTAACCACTGATCAAATGTCTCCATGACGTTCCCATTCACAGACCAGACTAGTCACTTGGTGTTTCAGAAGTAGAAACTTATTTTCAAGTTAACACAACCTGTTCAATTTACTTTTTCACTCATCATAACTAAGATCCATTGAAACATGAAGATATGCTGCTTTACTTATATTTGTTCCTTTCCCCCAACTTTTCTCCAGAAAGATGGAAAAGGAAAGTATGCCCAAAAGGCTCTTGGCTGGAGATGGCAGTAAGCTAGGGATAAAACCTTCTTGAAGTTACTCTCCTTTTAAATAAACTGAGTTTGAAGAATTTGGATAAGTTAGTTCTCTGGCTAATGACTAATGTCAGAAAGAGGAACCTCTAAGTAGAAAATCTAAAATTGAAGCTAAAACATCCTTTGATGCGCAGCTATAAAGTTATGAGGTACTTTACAGGAGTTTATAGCTAAGGAATTCAAGTCGATTAATACAAATAATGAGAATCTAGAACGGGAGTCTGGCACTATGCTGAATGACTCAAAGCTCGGGAGAAAGGCTCTGGGCTTTCCTCTCTCAGCCCAGGGCGCTGACCTTGAATCGTCTGTGGGCGTAAATCTGGTAGATCCACCTATGCTGGCAGAGACCCACCTAGAATCAGTTTTAAACTCAAATGATTCTAGAATATTCTGATTTAGAGAGGGGTCACAAGGTGGTCCTTTACAGAAAACTTGAGTGGTGGGGTTGCTGGCACTGGAAATGACTTAAGGGTAACCTGGGCTTGCAAAGGCGATCTACGGGATAGTTCCTTGGTCTGTCCCAGCATGGAAAAGCTGAACATTAAGTAAAGATTGCGACTGGCAATGGAATTACCGTGCTGAGAACTGGGGTACCATTCTCTAGGAAATAAGTAACCAGTCAAATACTTAGAGCAGGGAATGGGTATCCTCCAATAGCTATTATCTCATATACCACTAATTCAAAGTATGCATTCATTCAGACATAGAATATCTTTCTTCAAAAAAAAAAAACCTTTTAGTTAGGATTTTTCATAATCTTAATATAAAAACTCAAGAAAAGAAAGCTTCCTATAACAACTGAGTCCAGTAATTAATTTAGAAAGAAATTTTATCTTTAAAATTTTTAATTGACTTTGTTTTTATAATATTTTATGTTCACTTGACAAAAATTCATTTACTTCCTTGCTTTTATTAGTAGCCATTTCTATCTTAGCCTGTAATATATACTTCACTTTGAAGTAATAAAACAGGTTTCTCTAAACATAAAAAGAGATTCCATACGAATCAATTTACTCTCTTTATATGTGAAAGACCAGATAGGAATAAATTTTGCATAATTTAAAGATGAGTAAACAGAAAAGAAAAAGTGTCCTGTAAATAGAGTCTAAAACAAAAGACAAAAGGGAAGGAAAGCATGGCACAAGAAAGGGGAGGAAATGCAAATTATTGCAAGAAGACATTTTACAAGTGTCTGCTTTGAACTCCAGTAGAAAGCACAAGGTTTTTTTTTAAAACAATGTTTGAAATATGAGATTGTAAGACCATAGGCAGATTCTAAAAGAAATATAGCCAAGAGGCAAGCACAAATTTAAAAAGATTCAGATTAAGTAAAAAGTTTGTATTTAATAGAAGCAAAAGTTTGATTACGGAAATTTAACCAGCATTAGGATCAGTAACTAACAGAAGCAACACTGCAGAAAATTGAATTAGTAAAGTGGATGATAAGCTTGAGGCAACTGCCCAGTTTTATAAATTAAAAAAAAAAAAAAGAGTTAACATAATCTGAGAGGAGATACGAAATGGGTATGGCAGGCATGAAATTGCATATAATTTGTGTCCATCAAAAGGACCCAGGGCACCAGAAATAGAGACAACCCAAAAGCACAATAGAAAACAATTTCTTGGAGCTAAAAACCTGAATCTGC
The DNA here is from genome assembly GCF_030014295.1 of Loxodonta africana. Lineage (NCBI taxonomy): Eukaryota > Metazoa > Chordata > Mammalia > Proboscidea > Elephantidae > Loxodonta > Loxodonta africana. Next base: position 1,176,972 of record NC_087353.1, on the reverse strand, counting down.
TGGTTGAAGAGCATTTGGAATAGCAGCAAAATTATTTTAAAAGATGATTAAATACCTAGTTCCAATCTGATGAAAATTTTGCACTTGAAGGAAAATAAAAGAATCTTATAGGCATTAAAACAGAATAATTAGATCAGCTACTCAGAAAGAAATCCGATTGAGCTCGGATTGCTTCTTGCTGACATCAGATGCCAGAAAACTTTAAGGCTACCTTCCAGAATTATGAACAGAAAGTTTATAATTTAGGAATTCTATATGCAGTAATTTTTTTCAACAACTGTTGAGCTATATACTATACTATACAAGGTAGTAGCTATATTCACTAAGTTTTCACTCCTGTTTAGTGGCGGTAGAAAGACTTAGAAAGTCAACTGCCTACGTTCCTTATTGGGGGTGAAAATCATAAGCATTTTAGCCTACCAAGACGAATCACACCAAGAAATTCCGCAAAAGGGAAATTGCCCAAGTGGCATAACCAGAAAATAACTGACCTGACATGCATCTGGGTAGAGGCTGTGTCTACAGAAAGCTGACTTCCTTCCTCTGTAGGCCGGAAAACTGGATGTTGTTAATCCAGGACACTTTCCTTGAACTAGAAATGGGGAAAGCTGATGGGGAGAAAGGATTTAATTTTTCTTAAGTGGCAGAAGGGAGTATGCTAAAGAGAAGAGATGCCTGGGTATTGTAATGCAATTGCTGAAAACTGGATCCTACCCTTGTAGGTCTGACATATTCCCAGAAAACAACAAAAGTGAGCTCTCTTCTCCCAGAGATCAGTCTCTCCTCTCACAGGTAGCACAACCTCCTGTGCCCGGAGGAGTAGCCACAGCCTCCTGGAGTATACCTTTCTTTTTTTTGCATTCTTTTACCTACATGTACCCTTTCTCCCTTTCCTAACCCTGTCCTCTGTAACCCTTCCATCCACCCGTGGTAGGAGCTGCATTACAGTAAGAACGTGTAGCTTTAGCACTTGCTCCGAAAGGGAGCTTTGCATGTTCACGTTGGCCAGTACCCTCCCCCAACCCTAGACACAGCCACACCTGCCTACTATAGCCTAAAGCACAAACACAACCACCAGCAAGGTCTGCCAACTGTCCTCACTGAGTGCAAGTACAGAAGGCTGACCTTGGTCTAAGATGGATGAGGACCAGAAAATACTATTTAAACCTAATTTTTTAAAATATTTTTATAATACAATTATAAAATATAATGGAAATCTCATTAATATATCTTGAAATGTAAGCTATATAATGTAAAATAATAACATTGGTCAAAATTTCAGAATAATCAATAAAGCCTGGTACCAGTTTAAAAGAAATGTAATTTCTTTTATGTAAATTAAATGCAATAATTTTCGTGTATTTCATAGAAGTTATTTCTGCCATTGAACACTAGAAAATATAGCTCCAAAAATGTTTCTGAAATATCTAATGATAACTGAAAGGTTGTATAATAATAGAACACATAGTTTCTACATTAGGTACAGAATGTCTTGGAAGCAGTGCACCCAGAATGCTCCTTAGAAGCAAGGATGGCGAGACTGCGTCTTACATACTTTGGACATGTTGTCAGGAGGGATCAGTCCCTGCAGAAGGACATCATGCTTGGCAAAGTACAGGGTCAGCGGAAAAGAGGAAGACCCTCAACGAGGTGGATTGACACAGTGGCTGCAACAATGAGCTCAAGCATAACAACGACTGTGAGCACGGCGCAGGACCGGGCAGTGTTTCATTCTATAATACACAGGGTTGCTATGCATCAGAACCGACTCGACGACACCTAACAACAACAACAACAGATAGAGAAAATGATAGGTGAGAAAAACAAGCTATGATAAAAGTCAGGAAGTAAGGAATGAATAACAAAGCATAGAATGATGACAGAAGTGTGACAGACATAACGGTTAAGACTGTTAACAAAATGGGAAAACTCCCCTTAGAAATGCAAGACGCTCAGGTTGGATTATTTAAAGAGTCCAAAATAAGCTATCAACACCAACAAAACAAAGCAATTTACAAGTTAAAAATAAAATATCAATAAGTTCTATCAAGCAATAATAACAAAAAATAAAGGTTTCAGTACTACTGTGAGTCAAAGTCAAAATTAAAAGGACAGATATTAGCATGGATAGTCTACCATGAAGATACAGCAGTGAGGATTATGTATTTCCCCTGAAATATGTATCACTGATATATATATAATGCAAAAACTGATGGAAAAAAGAAGAAATTGGTAATCATAAAGGGAAATCTCATGTGCTCTTTCATATTTAAAGCAGGAAAAATGTGAAAATGTATTTGAACTAATAACAGCTCCCTGGGATGAATGGTAACAAAATATTATACTAAGATCAATAGCTTCTTTTTCTATCAGAAATATTAATCTGGAAAGCATAAAGATAAATATCCCACTTACAAAAGCAACTAAAAAGTTTTGCTAAGAAAATAAACTTTAAAATGTATGTACATGACTACACGAAGAAAACTACAAAACCGTGTGGAACAAGCCAGAAGATGAATAAATGCAGAATACGAAAACCAAACCAAACCCACTGTTGATTCTGGTTCACAGTGACTCCACAGGGCAGAGTAGAACTGCTCTACAGGGTTTCCAAGGAGCGGCCAGTGGATTCGAACTGCTGACTTTTGGTTAGCAGCCTGAGCTCTCAACCACTGTGCCAGCAGTGCTCCAGAGACTACCTAAATGGCAAGAAATCAATAGGGTAAAACTGTCAATCCTCTCCAAATTAATTCATCAGTTTTACGCTACTCCCTTTATAGAATATAGTAGAAACTTAGTAGATAATCAATAATTCCATTTCCTCTGCTTGCTTTCTTTGCAGCTGATTTGGAATCACTAACCTGGATTTTGCCAGGATGGAAGGAATGTGCTCCATTTCAGGACTGGCCATAAAACGCACAGACTGGCCCAGCTCTCTCTTCCCTGCCCGTGACTATGGAGACCTTACGTTTAAGGGGCAGCATCACAGAGCGAATGTTTCCAGAGTCCCAAGTAACTGCTAGGAGGAGAGCCCTCCTGCTGCTTCAGACTGTGACAAAAGCAAGAAATAAACCATTGTTTTTGTTAGGTCAGTGAAATTTCTTTTTTACAGCAACAAACATAAATTAGAAACCAAATACACACATTGCCACACATCCTGAAACATTCTTCTCAATTCAAGAATTTTAAAGCCCTTTATAATCTTAGCTGTATTTCCATTTTTGTTGCTATTGTTGTCAGCTGCTATCAAGTCGGCCCCGATCCATGGTGACTCCATGCACAACAGAACACGCTGTCCAGTCCTTCACCATCCCCATGAGAATTACAGATTGGACCGTCAGGGCCCCCACGAGAGTTGCAGGCCGGACCGTCAGGGCCCCCACGAGAGTTGCGGGCCGGACCGTCAGGGTCCCCACGAGAGTTACCGACTGGACCGTCAGGGCCCCCACGAGAGTTGCGGGCCGGACCGTCAGGGTCCCCACGAGAGTTACCGACTGGACCGTCAGGGCCCCCACGAGAGTTGCGGGCCGGACCATCAGGGCCCCCACGAGAGTTACCGACTGGACCGTCAGGGCCCCCACGAGAGTTGCGGGCCGGACCGTCAGGGTCCCCACGAGAGTTGCGGGCCGGACCGTCAGGGCCCCCACGAGAGTTACCAACTGGACCATCAGGGCCCCCACGAGAGTTGCAGGCCGGACCATCAGGGCCCCCACGAGAGTTACCGACTGGACCGTCAGGGCCCCCACGAGAGTTGCGGGCCGGACCGTCAGGGCCCCCACGAGAGTTGCGGGCCGGACCGTCAGGGCCCCCACGAGAGTTGCGGGCCGGACCGTCAGGGCCCCCACGAGAGTTGCGGGCCGGACCGTCAGGGTCCCCACGAGAGTTACCAACTGGACCATCAGGGCCCCCACGAGAGTTGTAGGCCGGACCATCAGGGCCCCCACGAGAGTTACCGACTGGACCGTCAGGGCCCCCACGAGAGTTGCGGGCCGGACCGTCAGGGCCCCCACGAGAGTTGCGGGCCGGACCGTCAGGGTCCCCACGAGAGTTACCGACTGGACCGTCAGGGCCCCCACGAGAGTTGCGGGCCGGACCGTCAGGGTCCCCACGAGAGTTATCCACTGGACCGTCAGGGCCCCCACGAGAGTTGCGGGCCGGACCATCAGGGCCCCCACGAGAGTTACCGACTGGACCGTCAGGGCCCCCACGAGAGTTGCGGGCCGGACCGTCAGGGTCCCCACGAGAGTTGCGGGCCGGACCGTCAGGGCCCCCACGAGAGTTACCAACTGGACCATCAGGGCCCCCACGAGAGTTGCAGGCCGGACCATCAGGGCCCCCACGAGAGTTACCGACTGGACCGTCAGGGCCCCCACGAGAGTTGCGGGCCGGACCGTCAGGGCCCCCACGAGAGTTGCGGGCCGGACCGTCAGGGCCCCCACGAGAGTTGCGGGCCGGACCGTCAGGGTCCCCACGAGAGTTACCAACTGGACCATCAGGGCCCCCACGAGAGTTGCAGGCCGGACCATCAGGGCCCCCACGAGAGTTACCGACTGGACCGTCAGGGCCCCCACGAGAGTTGCGGGCCGGACCGTCAGGGCCCCCACGAGAGTTGCGGGCCGGACCGTCAGAGCCCCCACGAGAGTTACCAACTGGACCATCAGGGCCCCCACGAGAGTTGCAGGCCGGACCATCAGGGCCCCCACGAGAGTTACCGACTGGACCGTCAGGGCCCCCACGAGAGTTGCGGGCCGGACCGTCAGGGTCCCCACGAGAGTTGCGGGCCGGACCGTCAGGGCCCCCACGAGAGTTGCGGGCCGGACCGTCAGGGTCCCCACGAGAGTTACCAACTGGACCGTCAGGGCCCCCATGAGAGTTGCGGGCCAGACCGTCAGGGTCCCCACGAGAGTTACCGACTGGACCGTCAGGGCCCCCACGAGAGTTGCGGGCCGGACCGTCAGGGCCCCCACGAGAGTTGCGGGCCGGACCGTCAGGGCCCCCACGAGAGTTGCGGGCCGGACCGTCAGGGCCCCCACGAGAGTTGCGGGCCGGACCGTCAGGGTCCCCACGAGAGTTACCGACTGGACCGTCAGGGACCCCACGAGAGTTGCAGGCCGGACCGTCAGGGTCCCCACGAGAGTTACCGACTGGACCGTCAGGGCCCCCACGAGAGTTGCGGGCCGGACCGTCAGGGTCCCCACGAGAGTTACCGACTGGACCGTCAGGGTCCCCAAGAGAGTTATGGACTGGATCATTAGGATCCACAGGTTTCCATTTGGTGTAGATCACTAGGCCTTTCCTCCTTGTCTGTCTTAGTCTGAAAGCTCCACCAAAAGCTAGGAAGCATCATTGAGCATTTACCCATTTTACTGAAAGGGGTGTTAGTCTAACAGTAATGAAAATATTAGATCCTATCAACATTTAACATGAATCAGAACCGAATCAACGGCAATGGGCTTTTTTTTTAATCAACATTAATTACTCATGGAAAAGCGTAGTTTACTTTATGACCAATTCTTTTTTTTTTTTTAATTGTGCTTTAGATGAAGCTTTACAGAACAAACTAGCTTCTCAGTAACAGGTTAGCTTACCTGTAGTACACATACCGTTTCATGACACTGGTTAACAACCCCACAACATGTCAACACTCTCCTTTCTCTACCCTGGGTTCCCTATTACCATCTTTCCTGTCCTCTCCTGTCTTCTAGTCCTTGCCCCTGGGCTGGTATGCCCCTTGAGTCTTGTTTTGTTTCATGGGCCTGTCTAATCTTTGGCTCAAGGGTGAAGCTCAGGAGTGACTTCATTCCTGAGCTAAAAGAGTGTCTGGGCGCCATACTCTCGAGGTTTCTCCAGTCTCTGTCAGGCCAGTAAGCTGGGTCTTTTTGTGTGAGTTAGAGTTTTGTTCCACATTTTTCTCCAGCTCTGACCGGGACCCTGTATTGTGATCCCTGTCAGAGCAGTCAGTGGTAGTAGCCCGGCACCATCTAGTTGTTCTAGACTCAGTCTGGTGGAGGCCATGGTATGATGACCAACCCTATCACAGAAGAACAGTCCCTTTGAGGGACTTTGAGTGCAATGTATTCTAGAGAATCCTTAATGATACATGTGGGAGAATGTGATGTCCTACTAATACAGCAAATATAGCAAAGCTCTGGAAAAGGTCCAAAGCACAAATATCAGAAGAAATTAGTACTCAAGATACAGCAGCAGCAAGATGTTCACCAATGTAAAGACCTGTTGTTATAAGGAAGTCATGACCAGATGTAAAATCATTTCCTTGTGAAATTCTAGGCAGACCATTGTAGCTAGAGAAGATATTTAACAGTGTTGCAATGGACATATGGGAGAGTCCGCTACTATGCCAATTCCTGCTTTAATTCAACCTAAAATATCCTCCAGCTGAAAATCTAGGGACTTTAAAACTTTTTCAGTGCTTTCAAAGGTAGACGTCAAAGAACACAGACATCTGAGCAGACACTGGACACAGGAGAGCTACAGTACCGTGCACCTAAAGAAGCAGTCCTTTCCAAAAAATAACTGTTAGAAAATCCACAATGTTCATGATGAAAAGCACCTCCTTTAATTAGTACTGATGAAGACCATAATTAAAATTTAGCCCTTGAACATATGTATATGCAGAGACTGGGAAATCTTTTAAAAAAGTAACGAAAATCCTATAAAAGGCCAAGACCCTTGCAAAACAAATCAGCATGAGGCAAAAACCGTGCAGTAGGCAAAGAAATGGCAAACAAAATATGAATAAGGAGAGCTAACGAAGATAGACGGTTCTTCTTAGCACAGTTAAGAGTTTCTACAAGTGCCTTAATGAGGCCACAGTAGAAGTATTAGAAGTCGCCCATGCATACACACACACACACAACACAGAGTAACTATACTCCACAGGGCATGGGTTATTTTTATCCCCATGGTATAAATTCAATTGCTCTCCCTATTTCTTTTCCAAACATGTCACACCTGAATTATTTTGTAACTACTGGCAGCACTGCTTCTTGCATAGCACTAAACACTACAAATATTTGAAAACTTGACAGCTAGAAAATATTAATAAGGTGCCATTCCAACACTGGATATTTTAAAAAAAAAAGAGATTATCGCGCTACCTGAAACTATGCTATAGATATAAATTGCAGATCGTTGTAATAACATTTTGGCATTGGCAATAAGAAAGCGTATGCTTTTGTTTTCTTTTGCTAACTCATCATCCATTGCGGAACAGACAGCAAAGACGTCTGAAACTAAAAATATTGGGAACAACCAACAGTCATTCATACTAAACAGAAAAGTACTCTTAAACTTTTAATAATACTCAAAAGTGTTTCTAATAACATGGCATAACTTTCCTATCTTGTTTTATGTAATCTCCATCATTCTGAAAAAGAAAAATTAAGATGAACCCTGTGCCTACCAGGGCTCATCCGGTTTTGGCATGACTGGAGACTCATGTGAGTCACTGCCAGCGTGTGGGGTGATGTTCAGTGCAGCACCTGGACTGTCACTGAAGCTATCCCCAGGTCAAAGCCCCATGGCCTCATGCCGGAGACCTAGGCAGAGTAAACTGAAATGCAGAACAATTAGAAAAAAGAAACTAAAATGACCATTTCTCTAAACCCTCAGAAATCAGTAGGAAGCACCACAGGACAGTAACAGCGTAGCAGAGTGAAGGAGAGGTGGGGGAGGGTATCCACCTCTGCAAGGTCTGTTGGAACAGAAAACAATGCAACCCGAGCAGTGAGCTGCCTCAGGCTACACTAAGAACAGAAAAATGGCACCAGTATGTATACAGAGTCAACAGTCCCAGGAGATATCAACACGGGGTGCCAGAGTGGGAGAGGAAGAAAGAAACAGTGTTTTATAAGGTGAAGAGGGTGGCTTCTGCAAGCACATGGGAAATACCAGCTAGAGAAACCCAGAGTGGGGTGGGACGGAAGGCTCTGGAATATTGTTGTTATTGTTACTGTCACACTTATTTCATCCCTCACCTAATGTGGACAGGGGGAACATGAATTTCACTTAGAGAAAATATGCCTTCAATTTGTTGACATTTATACTGATGCTAATTAGGGAGTGGACGTGCTGTCTGAGAAGGCAGAGAGAAAATACCAGGCCATTTGTTCCTTCCTCCTCACCGCCCGTCTCTCGTCCCCCAGCCACCTGTACAGTGGGCTGATGAATACACGTAAGAAAGCCTGCGTGGATAGAGAGGGAAGGAACCACAAGCCACAGCTACTTATCTCAGCATGCTATAAAAATTAGAGGCAATAAAGCCAGTTATTTTGAACCACTGGAAATAATATTTTATGATTTGAAATTTAGCATAACAGTAAACAATTAGAGGAAAAGGCACACAATGATAAAATTTGGAAAAACATACAGTTTAAAAGTAGGCTTTAAAGTTTAGAACTGTATTAGCAAAGCCAGCTATGCTTTTAAAAGTAGGTTGTGTAAACAAGAAATAAGAGTTATTAAAATTATTTTTTAAAAGAGTTACGAGAAGGCATTATGCTGAGCAAAATTAGTCAGAGGCAAAAGGACAAATATTGTATAAGACCACTATTATAAGATCTTGAGAAATAGTATAAACTGAGAAGAACACATACTTTTGCGGTTACGAGGAGGGGAGGGAGGGAGGGTGGGAGAGGGTTTTTTACGGATTAATTAGTAGCTAAGAACTGCTTTAGGTGAAGGGAAGGACAATACTCAATACATGGAAGGTCAGCTCAACTGGACTGGACCAAAAGCAAAGAAGTTTCCTTGATAACCTGAATGCTTCAAAGATCAGCGGAGCAATGGCGGGGGTTTGGGGACCATGGTTTAAGGGGACTTCTAAGTCAATTGGCAAAATAATTCTATTATGAAATCATTCTGCATCCCACTTTGAAATGTGGCGTCTGGGGTCTTAAATGCTAACAAGCGGCCAACTAAGATGCATCAATTGGTCTCAACCCACCTACAGCAAAGGAGAATGAAGAACACCAAGGTCACACGATAACTAAGAGCCCAAGAGACAGAAAGGGCCACATGAACCAGAGACTTACATCATCCTGAGACCAGAAGAACTAGTTGGTGCCCAGCCACAATCGATGACTGCCCTGACAGGGAGCACAACAGAGAACTCCTGAGGGAGCAGGAGATCAATGGGATGCAGACCCCAAATTCTCACAAAAAGACCATACTTAATGGTCTGACTGAGACTAGAGGAATCCCTGCGGTCATGGTCCCCAAACCTTCTGTTGGCACAGGACAGGAACCATTCCTGAAGACAGCTCATCAGACATGAAAGGGACTGGACAGTGGGTAGGAGAGAGATGCTGATGAAGAGTGAGCTAATTATATCAGGTGGACACTTGAGACTGTGCTGGCATCTCCTGTCTGGAGGGGGGATGGGAGGATAGAGAGAGTTGGAAGCTGGCAAAATTGTCACAAAAGGAGAGACTGGAAGGGCTGACTCATTAGGGGGAGAGCAAGTGGGAGTATGGAGTAAGGTGTATATAAACTTACATGTGACAGTCTGGCTTGATTTGTAAACGTTCACTTGAAGCTCAATAAAAGTTAATTAAAAAAAAAAAAAAAGAGTTACGAGAATGAACTAGCCTATAGCGTAAGCTTTGCTTCCAACAGAAAATTCTGAAATCTCTGTCCTTAACTGAGACACACACTTCTCACAAGAGTAGGCAAGGAACAAGAACGCCTGGCAGAGACTTGCAATAGCTCTAAAATGTTAGTTGGGTATAGTACACCTTATGTCCACTCACATGCTATTGGTCAAAGCAAGTCACATGGCCAAGTCCAAAGTCAATGGGGGCTAGAAATCATATCCCCCTTAAAGAAAAGGCGGTGTAAAATAAAGTAAAAATAATAATAAAATACATCACCCAGTCCTACCGGCTATTAAAAGTTTCTAAAATAAATAATGAGACACACAGACCAATGAAACAAGATAGGAAATCCAAAATAGATGTAGATAGATAGATATAAATCTAGACAGACAGATGTATGTATCTTTACTAAATAATACAGTTAACATGGAAAATTAGTGGGAAGAAAATCCAATGATGATATTAGGATAACCAGATATTTGGATAAAAATAAATACCTAGCATGCAACTGACAACCAAGAAATACCAGCTGGACAGATTGTTAAACTTGCCAAGTGAAATGAAAAAATATCAAAAGACAGAAGCATGCTTTTTTATAATATCTGAAAGAAAACATTTCTGAGAAGGCAGAAAATCCAGATTATCATAAAAGTAAAGACTGACACATTTTATTACAAAAATAAATAGAAAGATTAGATATAGACAGACGGATGATAGATGAGAGATAAATGGATGGATGGATAAATTTCTTCATGGCTAAAAACCACTTAAGGTCAAAAGACAAGTACCAATTAGTGAAAGTATTTTCAATACTGCCGTACAGAAAAGGTTAGCCTCCTTAATAAATATTTGAACATCAATAAGAAATAAACAATCCAAAAGAAATTGGACAAAAAATAAAGCTGAAAAGACATTTTACAGAAAAGGAATGCAAATGTATCTTTAATAAAAGATAATAATTCTCAGCCGTAATAAAAGGAAGCACAATAATAATTTTGATTAGATACATTTCAAAGTATGAATCAATCAGTATTCTCATGTACTACTAGAGAGAGCATAAATAAGATCAACCTTGCATACTGGGAAATATCAATATTTAAAACGCAAATACCTTTTAACCAACAGCTGCACTTTTAGGTATTTGGTTTATAGATGAGCTTCCACCTATGTGAAATAATGTTGGCCAGAGGCAGGGCAGGAAAACAATAGAAAGACTGAAAACAGGAGGTATAGTGAAGAAATTTATGGTCTTATGGGAGTGGGTACAAAGCCCGTGGATCTTTGTGTCTCATGTAAATGATTCCCTAAAAGCGTTCATTACAAAGACACTTTTAACAACCAAGGGGAAAGGAAGTCATCTCTTATAGTTAATTAAAAAAAAAAAAAAATTATTAACCAATGTACCTCAAACACAGCCACCACCTGCCTGTCAATAGAGGCTTGCATGTTGCTATGATGCTGAACAGGTTTCAATCAATGGAACTCCTAGATTAAAACAGACTAGGAAGAAAGCCTGGGGATCTACTTTTGAAAATCAGCCAAAGATCCCTCAGGGAGTTTGGATGTGCCTATGGAGGGAGCTACCACGGCCATCCCCTCACCAAATTGCTGGGCTGAGGGCTGTGGGGACCATGGTCTCAAGGAATATCTAGCTCAATTGGCGTAACAGAGTTCATAAAGAATACATTCTACGTTCTACTTTGGTGAGTAGCGTCTGGGGTCTCAAAAGCCTGTGCACGGCCATCTAAGATACTCCACTGGTCTCATCCCTTCGGGAGCAAACTAAAAACATAAGGGAAAGATTAGTCCAAAGGACTAACGGACCACATGTACCACAACCTCCACCAGATTGAGTGCAGTACAACTAGGTGGTGCCCAGCTACCACCACTGACTGCTCTGACAGGGATCACAGTAGAGGGTTCCAGACAGAGCTGGAGAAAAATGGAGAACAAAATTCTAACTCAAAAAGAAACACCAGAGTTGCTGGACTGACAGAGACTGGAGAAACCCCAGATACTCTTTCAGCTCAGTAATGAGGCCACTCCTGAGGCTCACCCTTCAGCCAAAGATTGAACAGTCCCATGGAACAAAACAAGACTAAAGGGGTGCACCAGCCCTGGGGCAGAGACTGGAAGGTAGGGGGGAACAGGAAAACTGCTAATAGGGAACCCAGGGTTGAGAAGGGAGAGTGTTGACATGTTGTGGGGTTGCTAAACAATGTCATATAACAATGTGTGTACTGTCTGATGCAAGCTAGTTTGTTCTGTAAACCTTCATCTAAAGTTCACTTGAAAAGAAGAAGAAGGAAAAAAAAGAAAATCAGCAATGAAAACCCTATAGATCACAATGGTGTGATCTACAACCAGTCATGGGAATTGTGCACTGTTTTGTTCTATTGTGCACAGGGTTACCATGAATCAGGGTAGCTGATGGCAGCTAACAATAACAACAACATTAACCATCACAGTGCTGGGAAAAAACTTGGTGGTCATTAACGGCAGATATTAATCCTATATATGAGCCCGAGAGCATGAGTTCCTGTTCATAGAAGCTAATCCAGCAACTAACACTGCTGAATTTCTAACCTGCCAGCAGCAGACACAGAGCCCTTACAGTGGCACCACCCTCTGAGGAAGCCAGCCTCACAAGATGAGGGCAGACAGATGACATTACACCTTCTTCTTCCTAAGGGAGGCAGCAAATTTATTCTTACAAGAATCAACCTGTACTCCAAATATGTATTTGCCTTCAATGTCCACCATGCCCTAACCAGCACCACCCTCTGAGGACTTACAGAATGCTTAGTCTATTAATACTGTACCCCAAACGACATTGTTTCAGGTCAAGTATTCATTTCATTGTGAAAGGCTTTCAGCAAAGGAGGCATAACCAGAGCCTACTATGCATCCCTTCACTCAGAGGCAGTCAGACTAAAGGATGGTGGAATGATCTGAAAAAGGCTAAGATGCAGCTTAGGGAGTAACATCACTTATATAGTGTTATGTTCCCAATAATTAAAATACATGGTCCCAAAAGCCAAGAGGTGGAAGTAAGACCAGCTTTTTTTGCATCAGAGTGACCACCACCTATCTGTCAGTTCATTGTACTGTTATGCTGGAAGCTATGCCACCAGTATTTCAAATACCAGCAGGATGACCTATGGTGAAGAGGTTTCGGTGGAACTTCCAGACTAAGACAGACTAGAAAAAATAGCCTGGTGATCTACTTCTAAAAATTAGCCAATAAAAACCCTATGGATCACAACAAAATATTGTCTAATCCAGTGCTGGAAGACGAGCCCCCAACAATGGAAGGCACTCAAAATACACAGCGGCCACAACAATGAACTTGAGCATACCAATGATTGTCGAGATGGTATAGGACCAGGCAATGTTTCGTTCTGTTGTACACGGGGTCTCCGTGACTTGGAGGTGACTCAAAGGCAACTAACAACAAAACGTGTTATGAAAACAAAACAAAACACAAAAGCTAAAGAGTACAGTATCAGATTAAAAAAAAAATCAAATAATAACATGCATTGTATTTGTTTCTGTCTAAAACTATACTTGGCTCTTAGTTCATGGCACATTCTAACCAAACTTTCCACTCGTTAATCTGGCAAACATTGGTTGAGCACCTACCCTGTGTCAGGCACTCTCTAGGACACTGAGGACACGTCTGTTGAACAACACACACAAGTCTGTCCTCATGGGGCTTACACTCTATGGGGCGGGGGGACAGACCACAAACGAAATAAATAAGCGTAACAGGTCAGAAGGTGAAACCTGCTATGAGAAAAACAGAAAAGGAAGGGAGTTAAGAATTCCATGAAGAGAGTTGTAACTTCAAACAGTGTAGTCAAGAAAGGCCTCTGAAAAAGTGGCATCTGAGCAGGGTCTTCAAAGAGATGAGGAAGCAATATCCAAGAGAAGACTGTTCTTGGCAGAAGAAACAGTGCAAACGCAGGAGTGTGTCTGAAGGTAAGCACTGTGGGAAAGGAGCGAGCAGCGGTCTTCTAGTGGACATGAGCGCAGAAGGACAATTGGGGCCAGATTACTTTTACTAGGATCACTCTGGCTACTGTGTTGGAAACAGACTGTCGGTCAGAAGTTGAAGCAGGAGGCCAATTAGGGGTGACTGCAATAATCCAGGTGGAAGGGACATTAGCTTGGACCCGAGCAGTGTGGCGATGGCCGGGTAAGAATAGGTGGAATTTTGGACACACTGGTGAAAGAACAAAGGACCATTTACTGATGGATTAGACATGGATGTCTGAGAAAGAAAGGAGTCCGAAATCACTCCAAGGTTCTTAGCCTGAGCAGCTAAAGGGTGGAGCAACCATGAACTAAAACACCTTCGAAGACTCCAGATACAAATCCACACCAACGCTGAAAATTCAAAGGAATCTTACTTGTCGAAAGAAGATCTGAGTGTGCACATCAAAAAAAAGAGCACCAAGTTCTAGGAAATGTAATTAAAAAGTTCGCCCTAGCCAAAGACATTTGGTAAATATCTGAATTTCAAGGACATTTCAAAAAATTCTAAAAACATCTAGGCATTAATGAAAAAAAAGTTACCTAAAAAGGGAAAAAAAAAGACTTCTCTTCAGTTCTAAATATAAGACAACCAAGCCACATCTAAAGAGTTTTGATGGGTAACAGATGTGATCCAAAAATTTTCTTCTCAGCTAAGTGATCTTTTATGCATGAAAACAAGAAAAAAAATCTCAGATACACAAAGAAATGCCTCAGAAACTACTATACCCATGTAAATCCAGAAAAATTACTTCACTACATAAATATCAGTTTAGAGTGTGGAAGTTGAATAACTGATACTTATTTTACCTTCTTGAAATCTGTAAGAAAATATTGTTAAATGCAAATAAATATTATTCCCAAATATATGCATCACATTGTTATTGTCAATAATAAAAGTTGTACATAATCTCAATTCCAAAATTTGAGTAATATTTCTACAATGATATAAAATTTAGCCATTAAAAATTCTAGTATGATGAAATTTTAATATTGTGGGAAAATGACTACAATGTGAAGTTCAGAGTAAAAGAATGAAGCAAAAATTTGTAATACTGTTTAAAGAAAATGTACAAGATAAAAAGATCACAGAGAAATACGTCAAAATATTAACATTGACGGTTTCAGGATGGTAGGATTATTCGTAATGTTGTTTTTTGTGTTTTTTTTCGCTTGCACATTTCTGTGTTTTCCTCATGTATTATTTTTATAATCAGGAAAACAAAGAAGTAAAAAATTAAAGGCAATGGGATAGAGAACAATGATCAAATATGCAAATAATAGCAGCTCCTTAATATGAACACAAAACAAATAGAGCAGAAACAGTAATAAGGGTATAACTGAAGAATATATTTAGAGAATTAAAAGGTCTAGAAGTTAAACAGGCTAACCATGCCTCAAGTAAAAATTAATAAACAGGAACCAGTGTCAAGAAAATACTGGTAACATTCTTCAATTTAAAAATAAAGTATGAATATTCTACCCACTGGGGGAGAAAAAGGGGGAGGGGAATGATTTTTCAGTGCAGGGTGGTTTTGTACTTCTTATTACAAAACTTTAACTGGAATACAAGGCTATGATAGCCTGAGAATCCTTTAAGAAAATCTGCCATCCAATAATGCCAGAAATGGAACAAACTGGTAGTCGTAAGTGAAGGCGGCAGAGACACATGCTGAGACTGGAAAACTACTGAGGTGCTTTCTCTGTGAAGATCAATGGAGAGCAAAATACAAAATTTGAGGGTGGGTGGAGAGAGAGGATATGAATAACCTTGCATGAAAAGATTGCTTCAAAACCTTATGGTGACGAATAAGACCAATTACCCAATTTGGAGAAATGAAAATATCATGAATGTGGGTGGTCTATTACTGATAGAGACCAAAAGGAAATATATCTAAGCAGGGGAATGCTGCTAATGAGTATAATTAACCATACCAATTGATGAAACAAATATAGGACTTTTTAAAAGGATAGAGAAAAGTTTCATTTCAAATCTACAAATTAATAATAGAAAAGGACTCGAGCGAGGTAAAGGAGAACTAGGATCACTAACAGGCTCAAGTTCTTGGGTGGTGAGTTCTTACCTTCACTCAAAATAATGTAAAACCAAGTGTGTTTGAATGAAGAGATAGATAAATAGGTAGGTTGGCAGGTAGGTAGGTAGACAGACAGAGATGGGAATACCCTTTTTAATAAATCACATGAAGCTCTTCATGTCCAATGATATGTCTCAGAATTGAGTATTCTGCATGGCCCATACCTGAAACTGCTTACACTACATTAAAGACACAGAGGTTACTCGAAGCCTCTTGCCAAGATGTCCAGATATGAGGGTTCAACTCCAATACGTCAACAGCCAAGTTATAAAAGACCAGGCCTGAAGTAGATTTGGACGTAACTATACTTCTAGAGGTTAAAGACACCACTCAATGTGCCTTCTATTTTGCAAATGGCTTTAACGAATATATTTGACCATCAACAACCCCATGAAGCCATTACTAATCCTACACTACTCAAGGAAACTGTGGCTCACCAAGTATGCAGAAGATCCTGGCTTCAGTTTCCGGCCTCTGAAATAAAATTCCAAGTGCTTCCCATTACTCTCATATCCCTTTGTCTAGAAGGGAATGGTATATACTCTCTTCATTCCCCAGGCCAGAGAAGAGATTCCCTAAATTTTCTCCTATTGTTTTTAGTCATCTAGTGCTGCTATAACAGAAATACCACAAGCGGATGGCTTTCACAAAGATAAATTTAATCTCTCACAGCTCAGAGTGATAGATGTCCAAATTCAAGGTACAGGCTCCAAGGGAAGACTTTCTCTCTGCTGGCTCTGGAGGAAGGTCCTGATGATGCATCTGTCTTCCCTTGGTCTAGGAGCATCTCAGTGCAGAAACCTCAGGTCCAAAAGATGTGCTCTGCTCCTGGCACTGCTTTCTTGGTGGTATGAGGTCGCCACAATCTCTCTGCTTGCTTCTCTCTTTTACATCTCAAAAGAGACTGGCTTAAGACACTACCTAATCTTGTAGATCTCATCAATATAACGGCTGTTCATCCACTTTATTACATCACAGAAATAGGATTTACAACACATAGGGAAACCACATCAGATGATAAAATGGTAGACAATCATACAATACTGGGAATCATGACCTAGCCAAGCTGACAGATATTTTTGGAAGACACAATTCAACCCATGACACCTACGACGGAGCAATTATCAGGCTCTCTTACCTCTACTTACCAGGAGCCCTGGTGGCACAGCTGTTAAGAGCTACACCTGTTAACCAAAAGGTCTACAGTTCAAATCCACCAGCTGCTCCTTGGAAATCCTATAGACAGTTCTGCCCTGTCCTGTAGGTTTCCTATGAGTCAGAATCAACTCAAACGGCAAGTGGTTAGGTTCTGGTTAGACTATTTATCAAAGACCCAAACGTGTCCTACTTTTACAAATCCCCAGGCTCTCTTACTTTACGCACTTATTACATCATAGCAATAGGATTTACAACACACAGGGAAATTACATCAGATAATATTTTTTTTTTTAATAAAATGGTAAGTAATTCTTCATTCAATCCAATCCTGGTAGTTCAAAGTAAAGTATGTACTTGAGGCCTTAGGTTTCCCTCGGACAAGTCTAAATCTGTTATCCAACATGGTAGCCACTAGTCACATGGAACTGCTTCACAGGCTGTTGAAGGCTGTGATGTTTGGGAAGCAGATAGCTGGTCCTCTTTCCTGAGGTGCCCCTGGGTGGGTTCAAACTGCTAACCTTTAGGTTAACAGTTAAGCGCTTAACCATTAGCACCATCCCAGGGACCGACCGTACATAATAATACCAGCTACAAAATACATTTATAGTGTAAAGTTGTGAATTTTTAAAAACAATGCCTACAATCTGTCTCACTTCCAATGTTGTTTGTATTAACTTACTTTTGTTCTTGATAAATTTGTCGTCAAAGGTTCATCCTAATATTGGTCTTTATCAATGTGTTTTATCAATAAAGAACGCCTTTTTATTGTTGTTTTCTACTTCATTAACCTTCGCTTTTATTTTTGTCACTTCTCTTACTTTCTTTTGGTTTGTTTTACTAGTCTTTTTCTGTGCTCTTGAGTTGAATACTTAATTATAACACAAAGCTGATTCTATTAAAGGTATGGTTTCTGGTTATATCTGGTCATTTGCATGTATATTACACATATGTACATGTTTAGTAATATTCATAATAGTGTATGTACTAATATTATCTCAACTTTACAGTTGAAAAAACTGAGAGACAGAGAAGTTACGTAACTTGTCCCAAGTCACCCAGCAAATAAATGGCAAGTCAAGGCATGCCTGGATATCAAAAGGAGGCTATCCGATGTCAGGGTCCACGTGCTTAACCACTGCAATATCCCGCCCCCGAACACTACGTTAGAGGCACCTGTGAGTTTTCGGATGGACTGCACACATTGGGGCTGATTACTGAAAAGGTTTCTTTTTATTTGTTTCCTGATTTAACACTAGTTATTTTTAAGTTTTTTTGTTTTGTTTTGTTTTTGTTTTGCTTTGTTGTTTTACAACTCCAAGGAGACAGAACTGGCAGGGCAATGACTTTGTGTTTTTGTTTTTCTCTGTACGTTACAATTATATTGTTTTAAGTGAATATCTGTCCAAATGATTTTTTCCTTTTGAAATTTCAGTTTATCTTTTCAGTCTAATGCAATATTATTTTTGCTAAATATTACATTGTGTTTAAAATGAGTACATGTACTCTTTTGAGTTCGAAACATCACACTTTCTAATTATTTTTATTAAAGGGTTTCTGTTATCAGTTTTTACGTTGTTTGTATGCTTGCTCCGTCAGTTTTGATAGCGGGACAGTTAAGTCTTTCAATATGATTGTGATTATGTCATTTTTGGCTTATATTTTAATAGTTTCTGGTTTATACATTTTAAAGTTAAAAAGGTAGTTTGATAAATGCTTACAGCATTTTGGGGTAGGCTGAATACTTTAACAACATGGAATATTACTTTTTACCATATTAAATGCTTTGGGCTTTTCTTTTTTCTGTTATTGTCACATTTGTTTTCCCTTTTGTTAGCACTGTCTTAAAAAACATTTTTTTGTTTACAACTTGTACAAGGCAAGGTTATAGAAGCTCCACAGACACATTCAAACTCCCCGAGGGACCGAATTGCTAGGCTGAGGGCTGTAGGGAGCATGGTCTCAGGCAACATCTAGCTCAACTGCCATAACAGAGTTTAGAAAGCAAATGTTCTACATTCTACTGTGATGAGTAGCGTCTGGGGTCTTAAAAGCCTGTGAGCAGCCATCTAAGATACTCTACTGGTCTCACCCCTTTGGGAGCAAGGGAGAATGAAAAAAACTAAAGATATAAGGGAAAGATTAGTTGAAAGGACTAATGGACCACAACTACCACGGCCTCCAACAGACTGAGTCCAGGATAACAAGAAGGCACCCGGCTACCACCACTGACTGCTCTGACAGGGATCACAATAGACAGGCCCAGATAAAGCTGGAGAAAAATGTAGAACAAAATTCTAACTCACAAAAAAAAGAGCAAACTTACTAGCCTGATAGAGACTGGAGAAGCCCTGAAGAGTATGGCCCCCGGACACTCTTTTAGCTCGGTAATGAAGTCACTCCTGAGGTTCACCCTTCACCCAAAGGTTAGACAGTCTCACAAAACAAAATGAGACTGAAGGGGCACACCAGTCTAGGGGAAAAGACTGGAAGGCAGAAGGGGACAGGAAAGCAGGTAATAGGGAACCCAAGGTCAGGAAGGGAGAGTGTTGATATGCCACAAGGTTGTTAACCAATGTCACGAAACAGTATGCATACTACCTGTTTAACGAGAAGCTAGTTTGTTTTGTAAATCTTCATCTAAAGTACAATTAAAAAAAAAAAAAGATTGCAAGTGTCCATCTTAAAAAAAAAATTCTCTAACATTAATTGCAGGTGTATTTCTTACACATTACAGCTGGTTTTTAAAATCGTCTCTTTCTTGTACTGTGGAATTTAACTTATGCTTATTTGCTTATGAATACGTTTGAATTTGTTTCATTTTTACCTGAACTTCTCTTCTGTCTTTCTGGACTCATTCTCCATACTTTCTTTACATTTTTCAGTTTTTTTTCTTTTTACTCTACAGTCTAGGACAATTCCCTACTGTTATGGATTGAATTGTGTCACCCAAAAATGTGTACCAACTTGGCTAGGCCATGATTCCCAGCATCGTGTGACTGTCTATTATTTTATCATCCGATGTGATTTTCCTATGCACTGTAATTCCCACCTCTATGATGCCCTGGTGGCAAAACACTTAACAGCTTGGCTACTAACCAAAAGTTCAGCAGTTCAAATTCACCAGCTGCTTCTTGGAAACCCTGTGGGGCAGCTCTACTCTGTCTTTAGGGTCCCTGTAAGTCAGAATTGACTCGGTGGCAAAAGCTTTTTCTATGATGTTAGTGAGGCCGGATTAGAGGTAGGTACGTTAATGAGATTAGATTGAATCTTAAGTCTATCTCTTTTGAGATATAAAAAAAGAGGCAAGCAGAGAAACAGAGGGATTTCATACCACCAAGAAAGCAACGCCAGGAACAGAGCACATCCTTTGGACCTGGGGTTCCTACCCTGAGAATCTCCTAGTCCAGGGAAAGACTGATGACAAGGACCTTCCCCCGAAGCCAACAGAGAGAGAAAGCCTTCCCCTGGAGCTGATGCCCTGAATTCGGACTTCTAGCCTACCAGACTATGAGAGAATAAATTTCTCTTTGTTAAAGCCATCCACTTGTGGTATTTCTGTTACAGCAGCACTAGATGAGTAAGACACTTACTTCATCCTATGAAACACCATTTTTTGTCTTCAATCATTTCCGTTTGGCTAGTCATATGCTGATTTTTTTTTTAAAAAAAACAATAACATGTTTAACTTCCAGGACTAATTATTCTTCTCTGATTACACCTTTTAGGAGCATCCCATTTCTTTTATATTACTATATTACAGTTTTATACTTTATGAAAACACTTTGTGAATTAATTTTTCCCAACCCTGTCATCTGCAACCTTCAAAAAATCATTTACAGGGAAAAACAGACTTCCTGTCTGCCACAGGAAATAAGCCCCAAAGAAAGACTCTATCTTTTGACTTGATACTTCATGCCCTGAGAATTAATTTTTTTTTTTACTGAAAAAAAAAAAAATCCTGTTTTACATAAAGCAAAGTGTAAAATAATACACATTCCTGTTGTAACAATAACTACATTATAAAATAGAACTCATCACAGAATGATTGTAAACAGAAAAAAGAAAAGCTAAGATCACGAGATTACCCAGATTCAGAATGTAGTATTTTGCCCATTTTATCACCCCTGCCTGCCTTGAAATTTTTCCTATCCACTTTAACCCACAGTTATTTCTTTTCCCTTTAAAGTGTAAGAGCACATTTGTTCATATACTTCCTCTAATACTTATCATATCCTACGCTGCTGTTACAGTTTGAGAGTTGACAGCTCCAGGGTTTGACACTTGGGAGAGGAGCGGAAGCGTGTTTTGATAGTGACTCCAAAGAGAATCGGACAGAACTGAACGAAGTCTCTTGCCTTGACTGGCATTAGCAACAAACAAGCAAACAAAAAAAATTAAAAAATAGGTTCAAATCCAAGCAATTTTCTCAGAACCCTGCCCTCCTCTCCACTGTTGTCTCTATCACATGGAATCTATCACTTTATCTCTGCCCCATTTCAGATACCCAGCTCTTGGGTTTTCTTTTCATGTTTTACTGATTTCACAAAAATACAAATATTTGGAGGGAACGTGTGTGTATGGTAGGTAGGAGACCACAAGGCATGACCCTCAATTTAGGAACCTACCAAGGAAGAAAACCATTGTTTGTTGTGCTATAAATTCTAATGTTTGACCTTTCTTGAGCATGTTTCATCTACTTGAGAATAAAGACATGCGACATGCCTTCTAAAGCTATACACACTGCAGGCACTCATTATATAACTGAGGCATGGACCTCAATTTTAACTTAATCTGTGATTCAGACATGTTTTAATACATAAGGAGGGTCTGCCAGAAATCCATCTTCATGACATTCTAAGGGTTTTCCAGGAAAATAACACATCTTAAGAGATTAGGGAGCTAAGAACAACATTCTTGATCTATCATCATTGTTTGGTGTCATGGAGTTGGTTCCAGCTCAAAGCGACCCCACGTACAACAGAATGAAACACTACCCGATCCCACGCCATCCTCACAATCGTTGCTGTGTTTGAGCCCACTGTTGACCTCTTAACAACAAAGCCTTATTTTTTTAGAGGATTCTGTGTATATCAACGTGTTGGGCCCTTGAATCTATAATTAGTTCAGCCTGGGTCAGATATAAAAACTAAAAAGTCTTTTTCCAAAAAATTCACATAAAGTACCAGAACGCAATAGCACTTTTGTATCTCTCTCAAATTATGACATTAAAACGGAGAGAAAGTTGTTATTTTTCACTTTGCACAACACGTGCCAGCCTTGGAATCATGAGGGTCCCAGGGCCTTTATGGCCACCACCCTGCATAAGGCTCCAGGAGATGAACTCGATCGTGAAACCAAGTGCAACATCCCTTGAAGCCTCCCAGAAATAATTAAGGATGATGAGCACACAGGGACAGACAGCCTAAATGAACAGATGGAGGCAAGATGGAGTACGGCGTAATTATGGTAAATGGGATTCCATCTGACCAGTTCTCACATAATCATTAAATGAAATATTTATATAGTAAAAAAAAATTTTTTTTTTTTTTTTATAGGACAACATATTGCATTGGTCCAATCTGCTGCAAAAGATCCCTTTAAAGTGTGAAAAAGCAAAGATGTCACTTCAAGGACTAAGGTGCATGTGACCCACACTATGATGCTTTCAATATCAAAGAATATTGAATATACAATGGGCTGCCAGAAGAATGAACAAATCTGTCTTGGAAGAAGTACAGCCAGAATCCTCCTTAGAAGCAAGGATGGCAAAACTTGGTCTCACATACTTTGGTCACGTTATCAGGGGGGATCAATCCCTGGAGAAGGGCATCATGCTTGGTAGAGTAGAGAGGAGTGAAAAAGTGGAAGACCCTCAATGAGATGGATTGACACAGGAGCTGCAACAATGGGCTCGAACACAACAAGGATTGTGAGGATGGCGCAGGACTGCGCAGTGTTTTGTTCTGTTTCACGAAGGCACCTACAACAACTCTTAATATAGCACTGAGTGGTATTATCATTTGTCACAGTAGCAATTTTAATTAAAAAAAAATTATTTGGCTGTCTGTCTATTCCACTGGACTGTAAGCTTCACCAGGCAGGAATATCTGCTTTAGAATAAAGTTTCAGTCCTAGCACTTGACAAGATCACCTGACAGATGATAACAAATATTTACTGAACAAATTAAAATATGGATAGGTAAAAGAAATGAAAACAAAACAAAACAAAGCAGCCTTCAACTTATATAGACTTTTTTCCAAAGACTGGGTTTGTAATTCAGTTATCTGTAACTCGCAGTTTCTCTTAGATTCTATGCGTCCACCGAAAAGATATGTTGAAGTCCTAACCCCGTTCCTGTGAATGGGACCTTGTTTGGAGACAGGGCTGTTGCGGACATAACTACAATGAGACCATTATGACTGTTATACTCACAGAAGGGGAGAAGAGACACAGACAGACACCCAGGGAAGGGTGCCGGGTGACTACAGAGGCAGAGACTGGAGTGGTATCGACAAGCCGAGGAACGCATGGGACCACCAGGAATGAGGAGAGGCAAGGAAAGAACCACATTTGGGAGTGAGCGTGGCACTGCTGACACCTTCATTTTGGACTTCTAGCCTCTGGAACTGTAGAATAAATTTCTGTTGTTTTAAACCAAAAAAATTTAAACGGCTTTGTCCGGCATGCTGGCTCTTCCAAGTAAATTGTCAGTGCCCCCTCAGTAGCAGTTAAATGTATCCGAGGCTTGGTGGGCAGGAGGGGTATCTGCTCCCTCCATCAACATGGACTCCAGATGGTAAATCTGAGACACATGATGCCAACATGCTGATCTGCTCCTAGACGATCCTTAGCCGAGTCCTTCAAGCAATTCTCAGAGAAGAAGCCCTGCTTATCGCTGACACTGAAAATTCACGTGAAAAGAAAACGAAAGGAACTTAGTTCTGTCGCAGCACTCCAGCATTTGTTTGCTGCCTTTTTAGATAAGGAAAAGTGCACAGCAGTGTGACACTGCTGGCCAGAGGCCAGGGAGCACCATGGATACTCAGGACAGAGCCCAGAAACTGAATGTGAAGGGCAGAGCCCTGCAGAGGAACAGCTGAGTAACCCCCTGAACGGTCTAGAGCTGTCCATTTGGGAGCAAGGAGGCCTCAAAGGTCCACGGAAGGCTTTGGAAGAAGAGCCCCCGAATTGCAGTCAGGATTTTGTGTGTGTGTGCATTTTCCCAGCTCTTTCCTCAGATTCTCAAAGAAATCCAGGGCTAAAAGCTAGGGTGAGAAAAAAGGAAGTCGGAGGAATGGAATTCAAAATCTTTGCAAAACAAACTTAGAGCCCAGTTTTGCATGTCAAACTTTTCTGGTTCGTTGGTTCGTTAGGATATTTTAAAATCACTAGCCCCCTTTGGTTTGAAATGGCCCAAGTTTCTTCAGCCACTCCCACCATCCTCGGTTAAAATATTTGCCCATAATTTATTTATTTATAATTTATCCTATTGCTAAATTCAGCTAATTTTTTTGCCTCCTTTTTTTTTTTTTTCCTTCATCAACATTTTTTGTCTTTCAGCTGAGCTCTGGTTTAAGAGCTGTGAGTTTTCACACTCTCGCCACTTTTCTGCCTTTAGCTCAAGTCTATCCAAGCAGCTTCATCACTCAGGACAGAGGGTCCCAACTTGAGTCAGGGGGACAGAACTCAAGGACTTCATCTTCCTGCTCCAGGAGGCATGCCAAAGGAATGCTACAATGGTCACAGCAAATTCCCAAATTACTGACTACCTAATTTTTTTTAATGTTACCTGATTTTGCAGAAATTATCTATTCTTCTATCTTATTTTTTTTTTTCTCCTTGTGTATATGAGTTAGAAATTTTTAATCCAAATTTCTGTCTTTGCACAATTCCAGTTTTAATCAGGTCTTTGATTTCACGCTTCACATACACCTCAGCTCAGGCTAACACACACTTGTGGAGAAACGCTGGCGTACCACAGAGGCATCGCACATCTAGGCGTGTGGCAAACATACAGCAGACAAAACAAAATCCCTGACCGCTACAGATTATCATCTAATTGACATGATGGCAGGTTGACAAACAAGTAATACAAAGCAGAACATGAACATATGAGGAAAAACAAAGTCAGAGTGCTCAGGGTTCTGAGAAGAGAAAGGGAACAGCTAGCTGTAATGCAGACAGAAAAGACTTCAGGAAAAGCTGTTACGGCTGGGCCTTGAGAATTAGCAACCAACCTCCGGTAACAGTAAGTAGTTGTATTAGGCTGAAGCTTGAGTCGTGTCTAGGGAAATGGTGGAAATGAGACTACAAAGGTAGACTATGGTCGTTCCATGGAGTTCCTAGTACGAAAGAGTCTGATAAAGTCACTAGACTTGTTAGCACGTGACTGATTTGACAGACTAATAAGAAACATGCTTTTCATCATTCTCCTAGCTCAAGTCTAATGAACATAACTAAATGGCATTTGATTATGTGGAGTCGTCCCAGGAAATGGTATCTTCCACATACAGAGTTTGCTCAACTCTCAGGTGTCAATCTTTTTTGCATCCTTTTGGGTTAGAAACCTTTCTAAACTGCATTAAACATATCCCACTATTGTTAATATGGCCTCGATAGGTGGAATTATGATTTCTTTCACACATGAGTCTGTCTTTAGGTTTTCTTCTGAATTTTGCTGCCCCCCTCCCATCCCGTTACCTTCGACTCCTACTCTTTCCTGTCCATCCTTTAAAAACTAGGACCACCCACAGCTGCTCCCTGGGCCCCTGCCTGGCTCTATCAGGTGCTCCACTATGCCATTTCACTCAATCTGTGGCACCAAACACATCTCTGTGATAATTCACCTCTCCAATCCAGTCCCTGTCCTATACTGGACTCACATAACTCTTGCCTGCTGGGCTTTACCACTCACACTTGGGAATGCATCTGAAACTCAACATACTCAAGGATAAACAGGTTTTTTGTTTTTTGTTTTTTTTCCTCACCAAAACTTGCTGTCTTTTTCCTGGGGATGGCAGTTGCTCAGATTAGAAACCAGAAGTCTCCCACAACACTGCCATATCCCTTAAGTGACTCAGCTCTAATTTGTCACCACATCCTCTCCATTCCACCCCCGGCCTATCTGTGAATCAATCTCAATCCCACTGTCAGTCCTGGAGATAAGTCCACATCACTCCTCTCCTAGATTAATCTCTCCAGCAGCCTCATGATGGATTTTACTGCCCCAGTCTCATTCCCTTCCCATCATTCTCCACACTGTCATTTTCCAGCCTGCAACACATCAATGATTCTTCCTACCCGTCAGATTAAAATTCAAGCTTCCTTCAGATAAGACACAAGGGCACCAAGATCAGGTACCTCTTTGTCCCATCGTCTCTAACTACTCCTCTGCTCACAACTTCAGCCCAGCTCGCTGAAATACCATCTGGCTAACCGACTGAGCCAAGCTTCCTCTTGCCTATAAGCCATCACCGCTTCCTCACCCTGGAATGCCCTCCTGCCTTAAGATCCCACCTCTCCCGTGGGAAATCTGTCCTGACTGCCTCTAACTAGGTTAGGTGTTCTTCCTAGTGTGTCCCTCCCTGGAGCTACATCACGTGAAATGAACAGGTTGGATGAAACTGCTTACTTTTCTGCCCCACCCCCATTCCACCTTAGGCTGGATTATAAGACCATTCAGGATAAAGACTGTGTCTTTACATTTTAGTCCCAAGGACCTAATACAGGGCCTCAAACAGAGAAAACAGATGCTCAACACAGTCAGCTGCACAGAAGGAAATGACTTAAGTGCAGTTCCATGACTCTCCTATAAGAAAAATGTGTGAACTGTGATAGCCATTTTCTAGGTTCTCAGAGACACTTTCATGCTCATCCACGTTATTACAACCTAAAAATGCAAAATTGATGAAAGTCTGACCTCTGAGCAATCAAGACACTGTTTTATGTCTATCAGGGATTCTTAAAGATCATTCCTGATAAAGTAGGGAATGAACTCACTGGCCTATTAAAATTCCACCTTGGAATATAAGGTTTGTTAATTTAGAAAGTATTAATTAGCTCTGGCTTTCTGAATGCTTAATATATGTCAGGCACTGTTTTAAGTACTTTTTCAATAGCTTATTTACTCTTGGAAACCCTGGTGATAGAGTGATTGAGTGCTATGGCTGCTAACCAAAAGGTCGGCAGTTTGAATCCACCAGGCACTCCTTGGAAACCCTATGGGGCAGTTTTACTCTGTCCTGTAGGGCCACTATGACTCGGAATCAACTCGATGTCAATGGGTTTGGTTTGTTTAGTTTAGTGTCTTGTGAAATTGTAATGAACAGTGGTAGTATTTATTTCATGAGGTTGTTATGAAGATTAAATAAACCAAACAAACGAAACCCATTGTCGTCGAGTCGATTCCTACACATAGGGACCCTACAGGACAGAGTAGAACTGCCCCACTGGGTTTCCAAGGAGGGCTGGTGGATTCCAACTGCCAACTTTTTAGTTTGTAGCAAATGCTTAACCACTGTGCCACCAGGGCCCCAAAACAAAATATAAGTACTGTTTAAAAGTCCATATATATGTGCTAACATTTGTTGACTGCTTAGTATGTGCTGGGCCATAAGTACTTCACCAGAATTATTCCATTTAATTTTTACAACAAACTCATGACTTCATCCTCTTTGTTTTCCTCATATTTCATATGGGAAAACTGAGGCTTGGAGAGCTTAGGGGACACCTCTGTAACCACACAGAGTGTCAGAACAGGGATTTTAACGCAGCAGTCTGAACCCAGAGAGTGCTATCTTAAACTTGCGCTCTATTACGTATCTGTGGTTTTTGTTAGCTGCTGTCAAGTCATCCCCTGACTCATGGGGACCCCATACACAAAGTTGCCAGGTCCTGCACCATCCCCACGATTGGCTGCAGATCACATTTTTGTGATCCGTGGTTTTCACTTTCAGAAGCAGACCACCAGATCTTCCTTCCCAGGCTGTCTTAGTCTGGAAGCCCCACTGAAATCTGTTTGGCATCACAGCAGCACACGCGTCTTCATGGACAGATGGGTGGTGGTTGTGCAGGAGGTGCACTGGCTGGGAATCGAACCTGCATCTCCTGCATGGAAGGCGAGAATTCTACCACTGAGCCACCCGTGGACTCCTATTATATTGTACAGAAGTTGCATTCCTCTTTGCGAATGATAGAATGCTCCTTAAAAACAGTAAGTGCAAGGTTCTGTGATTCAATTATAGATGAAAGATTACAAACAATCTTTTTCTTTTGGCTTAAAAGAACAGGAATTTATTTTCTCACAGATCAGAAAGCTAGAAGTCCGAATTCCAGACATGGCTCTAGAGGAGGTCTTTCCTTGTCTACCTCCGCTTCTAGTACCTTCCAGCAACCCTTGTAGATGCACTGTCTCCACTGTCTCTTTTCGAAAAAATGGAGAAAGCCTATCTTAAAATATAGGGGAAATCCATTTCACAGAGAATTAAAATGAAAGAAAAATAAGTAACTACATTTCAATAAAAGTAAATAAACAACTTCTAAAGACACAAAAATAATTCAAACTCCTAAAACATTTTAGGATGTTAGTAAACATTTGATAGACCGCTAAGGGAGATTTCAGCGGCAAAGTTAATTTTTACAAATAATGTTCCTGACAGGTGCTACCTGAATGATCAAGGTCTGGTGAAAAAGTCAGGCTTCAAAACATGGTCATCCTACATTAAGAACATTGCACTGAGGGAACTAAGTCGGCCGCAAAAGAGCAAATACTGTATGATCCCACTCGTAGGAAACGGCTAGAAAAGGCAAATGGATAGAGACCAAAGTGTACTGGTGGTTACCAGGGGCAGGAGGGAGCAGAAAAGGAGGTCATTGCTTAGGGGACAGCAAGTTTCTGTGAAGGGTAATGAAAAAATCTGGAAACAGTTAATGGTGATCACTGCACAACATGATGAATACAGTTCACGCACTGAATCGTGCATGTAAAAAATGTTGACGTGGTAAATGTCTTCTTAATTTGCGCATCTATACGTATACACACATATATATATGTATAATTTTTTTTTATATATATATACATATATATATACATGGAAACCCTGGTGGCGCAGTGGCTAAGTACCACAGCTGCTAACCAAAAGGTAGTCAGTTCAAATCCACCAGGCACTCCTTGGAAACTCTACAGGGCAGTTTTACTCTATCCCATAGAGTAGCTATGAGCTGGAATCGACTCGACGGCAACGGGTTAAGCATTCGGTTGCTAGCCAAAAGGGTGACAGTATGAATACAGCAGTTGCTCCTTGGAAACACTATGGGCCAGTTCTACTCTGACCTATAGGGTCACTATGAGTTGGAATCAACTCAACGGCAACAGGTTTATAGATATATACACACACACACACACATACATGCACAATTAAAAAAAAGATACCTTAATGAAATATGTTTCTTAAATTTTTCCAGCACCTACACTGAGTAGGCCCTCAAGAGCACCCTCTGAGTAGATTGGTTTTGCACCAGCCATACAGCAGAACACACAATCCTTATCCTTGAAGCTAGAAGCAGAGGAACAGGTTGGCCCACTTACCCTGCACTAAGACCTCTTCTCCAGGTCAACTTTTACAGTACACTGAATCTCAATTTTGGTGGGAAAACAAATCCAAGACATCAAGGGAGTTGAGAATTTAAGAGTGGAGAGGATCTTAAAGAAAAACTTATCCAACACCATCAGATTAGAGATGAGAAAACAGAGTCCCGGTGGAGAAATGTGTTACCGAAAGCCATTTAACAAGCAAAGGGACACATCTAGAAACAAGGCTTGATCTTCTGACTCTGGATTCAGGGAATTTCCAGCCGTCCCGCAAAGA
Source organism: Loxodonta africana (assembly GCF_030014295.1). Classification (NCBI taxonomy): domain Eukaryota; kingdom Metazoa; phylum Chordata; class Mammalia; order Proboscidea; family Elephantidae; genus Loxodonta; species Loxodonta africana. Next base: position 1,147,202 of record NC_087353.1, on the reverse strand, counting down.
CAGGGTGGAGCTGACCGGCTAGTTTAGCAAGCATCCCAGAACTTCAGCCCTTTCCACCTGGCCTTGGACTCCCTGCCAGGCCAACCAAGCCCTAGAGTAGATTTGATTTCAGGAAATGAGCACTACGTCCAGGCTCAGGAGGAGTCACTGAGGAAGCAATTAAAACACTTGGGTTTCACACTTGCCTTGCACTCCCAGGAAACTGCAGAGGTGCCTCACCTGATTTTACAAAGACCCCAGCTCACCTGCCAGTTAACCTTCTCTCTGTCTTCTAATAATAAGAGACTGTGTCCTATGAAGCAGACCCCCGCCTTAAACTACCTTTTTAAAGACTCTCCCAGGCTTCCAGTGCAGTTTTGCTCAACTTTTATTTAAAGCCATCTGCCTCAGACAGCTCATTTTTCCCGGGCCTCCTGAGTGGTCCCTTCAGGCAGGCTTCATCATCAATGAAATGCGCACCAATCAACAATTTTGTGCCAACGACAAAACGAAAAAGCATCTGATTTGCTACGTACACACAGGCGGCAAAACAGACCGAGAAAGGACAGAATTTACAGCAGCTGTTACAGAAATAGCACAGCCAATTGAGATTCCAGCTGCAGAGAGACAAAGATACAACCTGGAGCAATAACTACTCTGTACTGTGACTTTTTAAGAAACCAGATTTGCCTTTTACTCCCAGATTTGGTGATACAGATTTAGAGCAAAGCCGGCCAACTGGCAGTCCATTAAGCCTCTCCTCCTCCCTCAAATGCTCTAACCATGTTCCCCCCACACCGCATCACGTCCTCAAGATCCATAGCACCTTTTGGTTTCCCTGGTGCTTGCAACTGGTCTTCTCCAGTTTGAGGTCAAAGAGCTTGCTCAAAATAATTAGCCTTCATATGGAGAGAAAAGCGTAGGAAAAATCACATCCGTGGAAAAATCCGGACAGTGTGTGAACATCGAAACTATTTCAGTGATCAGAACAAATTACCACATAGAAAGCCAACATCAATATTTCACTTTTTGCATGTTTGTGGATGGAATGCAAGGTTGCGTGAATTTCCAGGGGTAGGGCATGCTTCAGTAGGGGATAAGTACTGAGTATAGGCGTACCTCAGTACATAAAACCCTATTTTATGTTAGAGCCAGAAACGGTTTACAGTCGAATTCAAGCCCTTATTTGTAGAAAAGTAAGAAAAAAAAAATTCTTATTTTCCCCACAAATTACATTGGCCAGTTTTTGCCTATCTCAGTAACGGTAGAAGCATCCACCAGGTTGCTTAAAACAAAAACCTAGGTTTTTCCTTTGATTCTTCCTTTTCTAATCCGTAAGTTCTGACAATTCTATTCTCAAAATATCATTTTAATACCCTTTATTTCTACTGTCATCCTCCAAGTATGGGTTAGCACCATCTCTCCCCTGGACAATCACAAAGCTCTCACCCTTTCTTAGCCTCCTAGGTATCACTAGCTGATAGTGCCACTCTGGCCCCATGCCATCTCCCCACCATCCACCTCTACATGTATCTCATACGTAAATTAATCCAAGTCATTCTCCATCTTAAAACCCTTCAGCAACTTTCCATTATTTTTAGAATAAAATCCAAACTCCCAATCATGAGTCTCAAAGCCTCCATACCTGGTGCCTGCCTTCTACTTCCATGTTATCTCAGGTCACTGTCTTCTTGCTCACTGCATTCTAGCCACACCCAATTCCTTCCTTAAAACACCAAGGTTATTTTGTCTCCAGGACCTTTGCATTTGCCCTTCATTCCAATGGCGCCTTCCTTCTCACTCTTCAGGCCTCTTTCAAGTGTAGTCTCTACAGGGGGCTTATCTCACCTCCTAGTTAGACTTTCTCCCTCCTACAGAGGTTCTCAAACTTTATCAGTACACAGTACCTCTAGCTCAAGAGCAACACTGTACGGTTCCATTCATTAAGTGATTAGATCCAGAAAACTCTATAGGTATTCTTACTCTAACAATGCTGTGGCCATTTGAACAAACTATATAAACTGAAAGAGAAAAATAACATTTTTATTTCATTCTTAAATAACCACAATGATTTACTAATGGGATGTATGTCCCTGTTGCATACTGTACAACTCAAACCCAGAAACTACCACTCTCATTTCCTACTCAACAGCAACGAGTTTTTTTTTTTTTTTTTTTTTCCTTTAAAGCAGTTGGGCGTTCAGCTACTAACCAAAAGGTTGGTGGTTCAAACCCACCCAGAGGTGTCTCAGAAGACAGGCCTGGCGACCTGCTTCCAAAAAGGTCACAACCATGAAAACGCTATAGAGCACAGTTCTACTCTGCAACACATGTATTGGATTGATTCAATGGCAAGTAATTTTTGCTTTCTTTCACATCAGCGAATAAAATATCAGCTTCATAAAGATATGAGGTCATCGAAAAGGAATGTAAACCCATTGCTGTCGAGTCAATTTCGACACATAGCAGCCCTACAGGACAGAGCAAAAATGCCATTGGGTTTCCAAGGAGCAGCTGGTGGATTTGAACTGCCGACCTTTTGGTAAGCAGTCAAGCTCTTAACCAACAAGGCCCCCAAAAGAAATGTACTATTGAAATTTGAAATGGTAAATTACCTTAACTTAGTGGTTTGGGTGCTGTGCAACAAATTTTAAATACTGCTATGTATCCCTCAAAGTTTTAAAATATCCCATAGCACCCCTGTGAGTTTGCTGCAGCACCCCGGAATACCATGGTGCAAAGTTTGGAAACCACAGTATAGAAACAAGAGACAATAACACTATTTAAATCCCTCTATCCAAATCATGGGTGGCAGTTCGAATCCACCAGCCGCTCCTTGGAAACTCCTTAGGTCAGCTCTACTTTGTCATATGGGGTCACTATGAGTCGGAATTGACTGAATAGCAATGGGCTATCCAAATTATAATGACGTTGTTTGGTCTTGTTTTGCTTGGCTGTCTACACTCAGTGTGCATTCCATTAGTGCTATTAGTGCTACTGAGTCGATTTTGACCCATAGCAATCCCATGTGACAGAGCAGAACTGCCCCATAGGATTTTCTTGGCTGTAATCTTTATGGGAGCAGATCACCCCATCTTTCTCCCATGGAGCTGCTGGGTGGGTTCAAACCACCAATCTTTTGGTTCACAGCCCAGCACTTAACCACTGTGCCACCAAGGATCCTAAAGGCATGGATAATTGTTCACACCATAACCTCAGATTCTAGAGTAGTGCCTAACTTAAAATAAGCACTCAGTGGGGCTCAAAGAGAGATGCAAATAATCCAAATTTCCCCTCTAAAACGTCGTCCAACATAAATGGTTCCAATTCCAATTTTCTAAATGAACCTCTATTTTGAAAGTCAATAACTTAAGCTCAAATAGATTAAAATGGCTTGTTCACGATCACAAAATTGTCACAAAGAAAGTGTGTAAGCCCAGGATTTCTTTTTTTTAATCACATTGTACCTCCACCCCGGCAGCCCTACTCAGCCTGAGCAAATGCAGGAGAATGGCTTGGTAAAAAGGGGGGAGGACGCATCACTTACCAGAAAAGAATCGCTGTCCAACCGGGAACTGGGTCCTCGTCTGGGGGGCGCTCAGACTCGCCAGTGAGGGGGACACCGGCCTTGGAGAGAGAGAAGGTAACTTTACTGCAATGCGCAGAGCAAGGAGCCCTGACAAAGCTCCTCAGATCTTCTCTCCAAACTATGGGGAAGCAGAAAAAAAACAAAAAAAAACCCAAACCCACTGCCCTTCAGTCGATTCCGACTTAGAGCGACCCCACAGGTGAAGCAGACCCTACAGTAACTAAGGCAGCAAGATGGCGCCCGCGCAGGCGTCCTGGGGAGGGAAACTTCTAGCAGGAAGAAGTCGCCAGAATTATGGAGGCCAGGAAACAGGAGGTGACGTGGTTTTTGTAGGGCCTGTCTGAGGAATGGGGTCCGGGCGATGATTTTCTTACTGATTACTTCCACCTGTTGCCATGTCCTCTGCGGCCGTCAACTAACAGCCACAGCGGGCCTGTCTGCGCACACGGGGTGGGCCACATCTGGCTTGGGCTCGTTTAAGGCAGCCTTTTCTGCCTAATGGAAATTTACTGACAATTCTAGGTCGGGTTACAGAATGGAAACCAAATCCTGAAATATTATCTTTTCCTATCAGCCTGGCACAGGACTGGACAGTGTTTCATCCTATTGTACATAGGGTCACAATGAGTTGGAATCAACTGGACAGCACCTCACAACAACAATCAACAACAATCAGATCAAGAAGTGTATGGAAAAAAGCAGTTCTATACCTGTTAGTGGACGTGTAACATATTTTTATGCATTATGTTTTAGCAAACTGTGCAAAGCCCCCAGAATATTATTTTCCTAAGCATGCTACACCAATACTTTTTTACATGTCCTGTAGGGCAGCTCTACTCTGTCCTGTAGGGTCACTATGAGTCAGAATTGACGGCAATGCGGTTTTTTGGGGGGGATTGGACTTCCATTTTTTTCTGTCTAAAGGATTTAACGTTACCAGGATAAAATGGGTCTCATGGAAGCTTCATTTAAGGTAGGTATTTTCTAAACCAAGTGCAACCAGGGGTGAACTGAACGGGCTCCTGATGGAAGTGGGACACCATGTTGAAACCAAGGAGCATGAATACAGGAAGAGCTAGAAATTAGTAAGAAATGATCCTAGGCCTAAAACTACAAGAATGAGATGGTATAGTACATTTTGTTGCTTTCATAAATCTTATATTCAAACATAATTTTTGATAATCAATGTCTTTGAAATCAACAAATGAAAGTCACCACAAGAAATTGTGTTTTCATCTTAAAGTAGGCTATTTTAGTTTATTCATTCATTATCATCATCATTAGACTCCTGGAACCCCCCAACATCTGATCCCTAGTTGCTATCATCACTGAAATGTCTCAGAGCTGCCCGCAGGCACTCTTCTCTGAAGTGATGTCACCATCATCGCTGCCTTCCACGTCTTCATCTTCATCCTCAAATGGTTTCTGCGGTTATTTTCCCCCAAGCCATTCCTTTTCATGAATTCAGAAATCCAGATGAAACCCGTCTAGAAATCTAGGATTCCTCTTTCATGTGCCAGAAGCTTTGCTTTGATCTGAATTGCAACAATAGAGTCAGCTTGATTTTGTTCCCTTCAAGAAATAATCCACTCTTTCAAGTCCTTCTCCAACTCAGGCACTTCATGTTGGGTCCATGATGTGTGAATTTTAGCAGACTGATTTTCTCCAGCTCCTTTTCCTCCTTCTCCATGCCCGAAAGGATGACTCTCTATTTTTAACTTTCTAGCTGCTGCTCTGTTGCTTGTTTCTTCCACCCTCACAACATCTTTTAGTCTGAAGTCAGTGGTATAGGACTTGATTTTAATTCCTGCCATGATCCTAAAAGGGTTCTAAGATTTAGATTTATAAATTGAAAAAAGGTGCACAATATAATTGATAACTGGCTGGTTCTGGTAAAGAGATTGTAAAATTCAAATGTAAGGTGTACAAGAAGAAAGGGTCTTTTTATACGTTCGCAAGTCTATGACTAAGGTGACTTATGATCATTGAGTAAAAACATTGGCCCTAATAAGACATAATTAGACTACGAAATAGTAACATAGCTTAATGGTTTCGCTTAAGATGATCTGAATGGTTTTCCCATTCAACTGTTGAGCCAAGAGCGATGGCATATCAGTTTTGTTTTGTTTACTCCTCCAATTAAAAGCCTGAGTCAAAAGATGATAATTATGTCAATACAGATTGAATCAAGATTCCTACTGATAGCTACTTGATGCCATTTATGCAGGGCAGGCTTTGCTTTGTTTAAGCTTCCAGTAGACAGCACGTGATTAATGGACAGGCTTCAAAGTTCAAAGTTCCGATCGATGATTCAAACGCAATGGGGATATAATCATCAACCTAAATTAATAGAAACAAACCCACAGTTTCAATTGTTTATTTTCCATTTACCAGGATACTACCAAACTCGATCCATGACTTCCTGACCATGGTTTACACTTTATTATACAAATATGATCAAAAGTAACATTTTCACACTCTTGAATGAGAGTAGATGAGGCCGAAATTCACTTCTGGAAATTTCACAAGACATGCAGTATATGCATGGGCACTCTATGCCAGAAGTTTTCCACATAATTTCATCATTTCAGCACATTATCTGTGTGCACGCATTATTTGTGTGGGTGTGCTATTTGCAAAAATACGGTAAATTACTGCAATCTCTAGGAGAGCAATTATTTGACAATTTTGCAGTATATGGAATGGTGTGTATAAATGAATACTCATTGCAGCATTGTTTGTGATATCATAAGTGTAAGGGGGTGATTAGAAAAATCGTGAGGATTCCACACAATGTAATATTGTGCAGCCTTTAAAAGTAATTCTTGAATAATCTTAAAGATATATTGATGAATGTTGTTTCTTTGTGCTCTTGGGTCAATTCTGACTCATAGAGACCCCATTTGACAGAGTAGAGCTGCCCCATAGGGTTTTCTAGGCTGTAATCTTTGTGAGGGGGCCCAGGTAGTGCAGTGGTTAAAGAAATTGGCTGCTAACCAAAAGGTTGGCAGTTTGAATGCACCAGCAGCTCCTTGGAAACCCTGTGGGGCAGTTCTACTCTGTCCTCTAGGGTCTCTGTGAGTCGGAATCGACTCGATGGCAACGAGTTTTGGAATCTTTATGGGTCTTTCTCCCACAGAGCCACAGATGAGTTCAAAATGCCAACCTTTTGGACAGCAGCCATGACCTTAACTGTTGTGCCACTAAGGCTCCTTATATTGACGAAAGGAAGGAAAAAATATATATATACATATATATATATATATATATATATATATATATATACGTTTTTATTTACATAGAGTATCTCTGGAAGTAGAAACCAGAAACTGGTGACATGGCATGCCAACAGAGTAGAAAATAAGAGTGGGTAGAAAGTTCATTTTCACTGTACCCCATTTTCAAACTTTTCAATTATTTATATTAACTATATGAAAGTTTTAAAAAATTTACAGAGCTTGCAGATAGCAGAAGATAAGCCAATATATTATGCTACCTTTCTAAGTACATTCCAGTGTTTTGTTTTATTGCTCATGTTGTTGTTATCATGTTACATCATTAATAACGGCACTATTGAGAAACGGATGGAATTGATATGTAAACATAAGCATTTTTTTTTTTTTTTTTGCTTTGAGCTCTTGCCACTATTCTTTGTTCTGCTATCATCTATTGTTTAGAAGTTTTGTCCTTTTTATTTAGCGACTACATACGGTACACATAGGTCAGAGAAGACTGGCCTAGTAAATCCCTGGATTTTAGAAGACATCCTGAATGAATATGCCTGATAGAGCCTAACACAAAGATTGACTCAAATACCTACATGACTTTTCATTTCCAATAAACACATACTTGAAAGATCATCATAATTTCTCTGAACTCAGAATGTTCAGATGAAATTAAAACTGATGGAACACATGAGTTACGCCTCTACACATTTTCTTCAACGACACGGCACATATGAAGTAGAATTCAAGCACTTAGTCAAGCTATCGATTTAAACTGGGAAAATTATATTGAGTGTTCAAATAACTAAAGTATATGAAAGGTTTTTGAAACAAGGAGGTACTATGTCAGAATAAAATGTTTATGTAAACAGTGATTATTTCATCATCATCTATGAGAATATTGTCAAGGAAGATTTCTTTCAGCAGATGGAAAATCCAATTTAAACTATTGTTATATTTATGGTTAAAAGATACATGCACCCAAGTGGATAGCAAATTTTATTTTTTCTGATTAAATGGATTGACCTCTGCCGACATATAATACACTGTCTGTGATGCAGACCGTAATATCTCTCATCACTTTATAGGTAACTATTCTTTTAAACTACAGTAAAACAAGCATTTTTGAAAGATTGAATGCTTGGCTTTCAGACCTCAAAACAAATAGCTACATCTCATAAATAAATAGAAAAGAATCTCATAATGTGACTGCGAGAACTAAAACGGCATTATCACGGTCAGTTAAATCTACAGAGGCTACAATTTGCTCACCTGCTACGAAAACTAACATTAAGTGACTGAACTGTGGAAGCACTGAAGGCTTTTTCCAGAATTACCTCGTGATTATTACTAAATAATTAAGATTTACTGAGTAATCATTAAATAAATCAATATTACTTTCTTTAACATATAGCATAGAACTGCAGGAGATTAAAGACAGGGAAACTTGATAGTTACACATGCAGTTTATATTTCTGAAGAGTCAGATATAAAATGTTATCTAATTACGAGACAGAAAATAAGTGTGATTTGAATGCTTCAAATTATATTGGAATTGAAGGGGGAAAACAAGTTATTTGTATCAAGCACTTATTTTTAAAATCCCTTTTCTCATTCTTTCTCTTAAAACATGGGAGAAACATTATTACTTCAGTTTTAGAAAAGAAGAAACAGATTCAAAACTTCAAGTAAATTAACCAAAATTGCACAGCTATTAAGGGTAAAAACACGACATGGTTTTTAAGGGTAAGAGCTAGAAACCAAAACCAGCCTTACTTGAATCCGAAGCCTATATTACTTCCTCTACGCTAGGCTTAGTCATCAAGGAATAAGACATGGTTTGAGAAAAGAAAACTGTAACTTTAATGGTGGGATTCATATAAACAGAGAAGGGAAAGGAGGACATTGTAGGTGGGAAAAATAATCTGAGTAGTAGTTTGTGGATTAGATGATGCAAGATATTTCAGAAGGAAAAATAAACTAGCTTGACTAGATTGGAGTATTTATGTAAAGGAACAGAGGTAGTTAACTTTAGCACTGGGTTTTGAGCATGGTGAAGACAAACTATAACAGACTTGAACAGCAACCTCAGAAGTTCTCATTATTTCTTGTAGATGAGGTTTAAGCATGTAATGATTTGGGGTATGGAAATATGAAAAGGAAGAATACCCAGGAAGACCTCCTATGGTTTCAGGATGAAACAGGGATGTATTGTAGAATGTTTATGTATGCCAGACTATAAAGGAATGTACAGAAGGAATCGAAAAGAAGAAAGAAATTTATGAAGGAAAATTTACAAGTTCTTCATAACTGTTTGGAATCAGAGCTGTGATATGAAAAAGCAAAAGGTTTTTTCTGTTGTAACTACACCAAAAAAAAAAAAATTTAAGGCATCATGAAAAGAAGTGAAAAATCAAATTAAACCAGAGAGTATCAACAATATTGCTTAGTCACTGAACAGATTTTAAAATGACTTTTTTGTGTTTACCCAGTCCACATCTGAAAAATGATCCATTAGTTTTAACTTTGTCAAGTGGCACAACCAGCCTTGCTGAAACACTGAGAAAATAACACTAGTCAAAGTCACGAGAAATTGTCTGTTGGCTCTGGTAAAGGAAAAAAAAAAAAAGGAATTCATCAAAATCAACATTTATAGAAAATAATTTTGTGAGAAAGAAATATGCTTTCTAAATAAGAAAATAGCATCTTAGCTGTCAGGGTCTGTGAAGAATTTAAGAAACAGTGAAGTAAACAATCTATAATACAACTGATATTGAAATAGTTCACAAAATTGAATTATGAACTTGGAAAAAATAATAAGCAAATCTGTCTTAAACAGAGTATATTTGCACCTATTAATTTGTTGTCATTGAAGTCCGCTTCAATATTATGCTGCTTCACATTCCGTCAGCACAGAAAAAAAATTCTGCTCTCATGGGCAATGGAAACCCTGGTGGCGTGGTGGTTAAGTGCTAGGGCTACCAACCAAAAGGTCAGCAGTTCAAATGCACCAGGCGACCCTTGGAAACTCGATGGGACAGTTCTACTCTGTCCTATACGGTCACTGTCGACTCAGTGGCAATGGGTTTGGTTTATTTATTTATTTTTTAAGTCGGCAATAGCTCTGCTAACCAAAATGGTAAAAACTTAAACAGCGAACAAGTGATGTCTGTACTATACCGAGTCAAGTATCTTGTTACGGCAAACCCAAGAACAACTAAAACCTAGTCAATTCTGGAACACAAATTTGTTGTAAAATACATTGCTGTTAATGCTGACAAAATAACTCCCAGAACAATGATAATTAAATATATAATCTGAAACGGAGAAAATAAAACTTCTAAACAAAGTTAATTTACTCATTCATCAAACTTATTTTTCACTGGAGAGGCAAAGAAATTAAAGTATGATTCCTGCCTTCGGGGATATTGTCTAGTGAAATGACATCTATGAATAAGTCATATCAGGTTCATGTCTTGAAATAGACACTTTCCTCATATTAAAACTAATTTTTAAAAAGTAAAATGATGGTGATCTGAATAAAATATATCATTCTTACTTGCAAATTTTCTCCTCTTTTTAAAAATGACTTGAAAATCAGTTAAGAAAAGAAACTAAAAGGAATATTTTTTAAATTTCTGTTTTATTTGAAGTGTGGTATCTGGGGTCTTAAATGCTAACAAGTGGCCATCTAAGATGCATCAATTGGTCTCAGCCCACCTGGATCAAAGGAGAATAAAGAACACCAAGGTCACACGATAACTATGAGCCCAAGAGATAGAAAGGGCCACATGAACTAGAGACTTACATCATCCTGAGACCAGAAGAACTAGATGGTGCCCGGCCACAAGCGATGACTGCCCTGACGGGGAGCACAAGAGAGAACCCCTGAGGGAGCAGGAGATCAGTGGGATGCAGACCCCAAATTCTCATAAAAAGACCAGACTTAATGGTCTGACTGAGACTAGAAGAATCCCAGCGGTCATGGTCCCCAAACCTTCTGTTGGCCCAGGAGAGGAACCATTCCCGAAGACAACTCATCAGACATGGAAGGGACTGGACAATGGGTTGGAGAGAGATGCTGATGAAGAGTGAGCTACTTGTATCAGGTGGACACTTGAGACTGTGTTGGCGTCTCCTGTCTAGAGGGGAGATGGGAGGGATGGGAGGGTAGAGAGGGTTAGAAACTTGCAAAACGGTCACGAAAGGAGAGACTGGAGGGAGGGAGCGGGCTGACTTATTAGGGGGAGAGTAAATGGGAGTATGTAGTAAGGTGTATATAGGCTTATGTGTGACAGACTGACTTGATTTGTAAACTTTCACTTAAAGCACAATAAAAATTATTTTTAAAAAATTTCTGTTTTAAACATTTTTTTGAAAAAAATTATAATGAAGTCTTCACATGTGAAAATATCAAGTAAATATCTTTAAAATATTTTTGAAACAGAAAAATAGAGAAAAGGAAATGAATTAGAAAATGTGATTTAAAAGTTTTTCAACATTCAAATGTGATGCTTGATTTTATTTTACCCAGAATAGGGAATGCTGAATAGGTTCTGTAGTTGAAGCTGACCTTTCTAGGTAGTATGTATTGGTCTAATGGAACATCATGTGTTACTTAGCAGATCTCGGTAAGTGAAAATTACTGTTCTCTAGTGTGAGGTAGTTTAGGCAAAAAGAAAAGTAGAAAGAAATTAGAGAAGGAAGAAAGGAAGGGAGAATGTAAAGAAGGAAAGGAGGGGTGAAGAGAGGGGAGGGGGAAAAAAGGCAGATATCATCAGGAACAGGGGACTAGTAAAGGTCTCTGAAAGTTCTTTCCTCCATAAAAGCAATGATAACATTATCAAAAATTATTAAAATCAACTTTTCCTCAACTCAGGAAATTAACCAAATACTTGCCACAATCCAGGGATCATGTATTCAAGAAAAATGGCTAAATAACAATAAGAATAGGAAACTTTGCTGCATTTTAACTTGCACTAATCTCATCACCCTCCTCCAAGTTCCACGGTAGCCTCCAGGAGTTATCTGCCTCCTTGCTATGAGACCAGAAGAACTGAATGGTGCCCGGCTACCATTACTGAACATTTTGATCAAAGATTCCACAGAAGAATACTGATATAAAAGGGGGAAAAGGCAGAACAGCGTTTCAAATTCCCATCAACTCCAGACTTTCTGTAGCCATAGACAGTGGCTATTCATGAAACATGAAACTATTAGCCTGAGATAACCTTTAAACCTCAAACCAAAACTATGCCCTGAATTCTTTTTAAAACCAAACAACAATTTAGGTCATTGTTGTGGTGGTGGTTAGGTGCCATCGAGTCAGTTCTGACTCATACTGACCCTAGGTACCACAGAACGAAATACTGCCTGGTCCTGTGCCATCCTTAAAATCACTGTTATGATTAAGACCATTGGTGCAGCCACTGTATCACTCCATCTCGTTGAGGGTCTTCCTCTTTTCTACTGACCCTGTACTTTACCAAACATGATGTCCTTCTCCAGGGACTGATCCTTCCTAACAATATGTCCAAAGTATGTAAGATGCAGTCTCACCATCCTTGCTTCTAAGGAGCACTCTAGTTGTACTTTTTCCAAGACAGCTTAGCTTAACTAGTAAAAAAGATCTGCCTTGAGCATTATACTCTTTTAAGAACTATCTATATGTATGATCATTAAGGTTGTCTGTCAACTTGGCTGGGCCATGATTCTCAGTGATTTGGCAGTTATGATGTAGTTTGGCAGTCATATGATGATGTGGTCACTTCCATGATTAGATTTAATATAATGATTAACCTCCATGATGGGATCCGCTGTAAGTAGCCATCAGTTGAAAAGGAGTTTCCTTGTGGGCATGGCCTGCATCGAATATAAGCAGACTTTCTGGTAAGTCTTGTGGGCTTTTACTCGCTCTGAATCCTGCAGCTGGCTCCTGTTCATCTGACCTCCAGTTCCTGGAACTTGAACTAGCAGCTTGCCTGCTGATCTTGGGATCTGTCGACCTTCACAACCTGTGAGCAAGAACCCTGCTGTCTGACCTGACAGTCTTGGGTTTGCCAGACCCTGCGGCTATGTGAATCAGGAGATGCCTCTACCCCGACCCATGGGCTTGGGATGTTCCAGCCTTTATAATCATGTGAGCATTTCATTAATACAAATCTCTCTCAATGGGGTAATGGGTCTATATATATATATATTTATATGCTTTTCTGGTTTTGCTTCTCTAGAGAACCCAGCCTAAGACAATATGGGATCAGTTTGAAAACAGCAATTCAAAAGATCAGATAGGAACCTTAGGGAGGAGTGAGTTTATGTTAACGAGGAAGGAACAACTCAGAAAAGGAGGGTGAGAATGGTTGCAAAACTCAAAGAATGTAATCAACGTCACTGAATTGTACATGCAGAAACTGTTGAATTGGTGTATGTTTTGCTGTGTATATTCTCAACAACAATAAAATAAATAAAATTTAGAAAAAATAACAAAAACCGAACAAAAATCAGTAACAAAAACAGTAAAAAAGGAGCATTAAAAAGTAAAAAAAAAAAAAGAAATTAGTAAGTAGATCAAGAGGTGCCCCAGATATTGGAATTAGAAGACAATAATGTCAAATAAGTTTGACAATTGTGTTAGATATAATAGAGAAAATAATGTACAAAATGGATAAAAGAAGGAGCATTTTGATAGCAATTTAGAATTTATAAAAAAAAATCAGTTAAGAGGCCTATAACTGTGAAAAACACTAACTGATATTGAGAACTCATTGGATGAGTTTAATAGCAGACTGAACACTGAACATGAAAATATGTCAATAGAAAATATTCCATCCTGAAGCACACAGAGAGAAAAGAATGGGAATAGCAAAACAGAGCTAAACGAGATATTGGACAAGGTCAAATGTCTAAAACACATGTATTTGGAGTCAAAGAAAGAGAGAAGAAGGACAATGGAGAGTAAGTTTAAAGCAATTTGAAAAGGTAATGGCTGAGAACTTTCCAAACGTGATGAAAGACATAACCAACTGATTCATAACACTCAGAAAACCTAAAAAGGATGAATGCAAAGATAACCACACCCAGGTAATCACAGTAAAACTGTTGAAAATGAATCAGGAGGAACTTAAAAGTAGCCAGACAAACAAAAGACACATTACATTCAGGGGAAGAGCAATAAGGCTTATGACTGACTTACAAGAAATAATGGAAGCCAGAAGACAGTGGAATGGAAACTTTAAATTGATGAAAATAAAAATAAGAAAACCTGCCAAGTAGAATTCCATATCCATTGCAAATATTCTTCAAAAGTAATTAATAAATTAGTATAACTCAGCATTTTAAGACTACAAAAAATGCTAAAGATCATTAATCAAGTCAAAGGAAAATGACCCAGAGGGAAGCAAGGGGGTACAAGAAGGAATAATTAGCTTCACAAAGGTAAATATTCAGGCAAACAAAATACTACAGATGGCTTAAAGAGATAGTAATAGCAATGTGCTGTAGAGATCATAATACATGTAGAAGTAAAATATAGGAAAAAATAGCAAAAAGCATTTGAGGGGGGGAACATAGTAAACATATTTTAAGGACTTGCATTTCTTGCGATGTGATAAAAATATAAATTTAAGGTGCTCATAAGTTAATGTATGTTGTGCTTTCTTGCTTAAACACAGTAACAGATGACAAACACAAAAGTAGTTTTTAAAAGAGTTAATAGATGATAAAAAATGGAATTTTTTAAAATCACTGGTTTATAAAAGAAGAAAGGATATAAAGTAACAAAGATCAGATAGGAAAAATTAAAAAATAATAATAAAATAATAGACTTAAATCCAATCATATTAGTAATCACATTAAATGTAAATGGACTAAACACAATTAAGAGACAAAAATGGTTTAAATTTTAAAAAATATTAGACCGTATTGTTTTTAAGAGACACACTTTAAATATAAAAACATATAAATTAAAAACTCTATTTTTTAAGATGTAAATTTTCTCCAATTGACCTACAAATGCAATACAAACACAATCATATTTCCAGCAGTTCTTTTTCCTGGAAATTAACAAGCTGATTTCTAAACATGGATATGCAAGTGATCTAGAATAGCCGACAAAATCTTGAAAAGGTACAGTTCCAAAAAACGCACCACTAAATTTCATGATTCACTAGAAAACTACCTTAATAAAGAGAATGTGACCTTGGTACAAAGAAAAGATAAATAGATCTATGGAACAAACAATACAGACTACAGAAATTGGCACACGTGTATTTTTATTTGACTTATGACAAAGGCACACTGCTATTCAGTGGAAAGAGGATGGCCTATTCAAAATTTAGCTTGAGGACTGGACAATATCATTTAAAAAAAATGAAAACGAACCTTACCTCACATGTATACAAAAATAAATTTAAGATGAATCATTAATTTAAATGTGAAGTTAAAAAACTCAGCAGCTTTATTCAGGCACGAAAGAGTGCACTCTGTATGAGTCCATTTACAGCAAGTTCAGAAAAGGCAAAACTAATTGATGGTGACAGAAATAAAAGTTGTGACTCCCGTGAGAAGGCTAAGTAATGAGTGGGAAGAAGCATAGGGAGCTGTGTAGGGTGATGGAAATATTCCCTGTCTTGACCTGGGTGGTACTGACAGGACCGTATATGTGTGTGGGTGTGCACGTGCGTCTATGTGTAAATTCACAGGGCTGCACACTTAACATTTATATACTTTTTGTATTTAAATTATACCTTAATATTAAATTAAGAAACAAAGGAACTCTCCTATTAGTGTATTTTTAACATCTTTGGTTCTTTTTGTCCATTCCACACTCTACACGCTGACTTGAACATTTCTGATATCTTAATAACAAACATGATCCCTATCTTATTTAATGGATTACTGGGAATATTTCTTCCATTGTTAAATTTGTTTCTCTTATTTTAAGTTTTTTTTTTCAGTATTCTAACCAATGTCTTCCATACCGTTTGGTTTTACAGTTTTAGTCATTTTTCTTTATTCTATATTTTCAGTTTTATAAAACTGCATTATATCCACATCTCTCTTTATAAACATGTTCTTTAGAGTTCTCATAATTCTGAAGTCAGTATTCCAAGATCTAGAACTCTGTCTCGGAAAATAAAATCTCAATTCCCATCATTTCCTAGAGTTTGGAATGAGAAAAAGCTGGAGTATTAGAATCTGTACTTGTTGGTGCCAGACACAAATATCTAAACCCATAAATGCGAAAAAATGCAGATGGTCACACAAAGTCTAAATGTGGAGTAAGAAAAAACTAAAATAAGCATAACTTTATTGGCTTCTTCTGTCCAGACATACTCTTATACAGATACTGTACTGGATGCACCAACGGACAGGACGTTTCCATGACCCACCAACGGACAGGACGTTTCCAGGACAAAATAGAATATTTCACTAATATCTCTATCACTAACATCCCAAGCACTCCATTGTCAGCTGCCTAAAAATACAAACCTTTTGTGATGATTACCTGAAATTCTTGTCTTTCAAGGTTCCAGGAGTACCATGTAAACTAAAATAACCTGTAGTGAGATTTCTCAGTCTGACTCAAAAAAGGCATTCTTCCCAAGTCCTTCGATATTGTGGCTTAGAGCCAACACCTCTAACTGAGCCTAATGTTACAAAAATCTATAAGCCATTGAGTCCAGCCATATTAAATATATAAAAATCAATTCTAATGCCCTATTCTTCTTCTCAAGTCCCAATCCTCAATTGGAATTATATGAGAAAATAGTTCCTGCTCCCCAAAGTCCTTCAAATTTTTGTCTGATTTATTCTGGAAGTGTCAGCTGTCCCCATCTGTATCAGGAAAATTATGAAGCAATCAGCAAGTCTGATGGTCCTTGGCAGCCTTACTGGCAGGCCCTTAGCCCAGAAGCAAGGTCCAACTCTCAGGTGACCAACCATGCCAGATCTCCATAGCACTAGATCCACAGCCTAGGGGAAAAAACCACCCCCGTGTTTTTCACCTAGTTCAATAACAGGCTTGCTACACTCTTCAGTGCTTGTGGCTCCTCCTATCAGTCTAAGAAACACAGAATGCTTTTTTCTTCCTCTGAAAGCTTCTGATTATCCCTACCAAGACCATACAGTTGAGGAAAACTTTCCTCTCACCTCTGTTAATACGTATATTC
This sequence comes from Loxodonta africana, assembly GCF_030014295.1. Lineage (NCBI taxonomy): Eukaryota > Metazoa > Chordata > Mammalia > Proboscidea > Elephantidae > Loxodonta > Loxodonta africana. The sequence continues at coordinate 1,130,241 of NC_087353.1, read as the reverse complement.
TTATGGTTGGCACATTTTTTATTGTAATATTGCTGTTAGGTGTAGTTTGAGTCAGTTCTGACTCATAGTGACCCTATGTACAACAGAGTGAAACACTGTCCAGTCCTGTGATAGCCTCACAATCATTGCTCTGCCTGAGTCCATGGTTTCAGCCACTGTTGTCAATCCATCTCATTGAGGGTCTTCCTCTTTTTTGCTGACTCTCTACTTTACCAAGAGTGATGTCCTTCTCCTGGGACTGGTCCCTCCTGATAAAATGTCCAAGTACGTGAGACAAGTCTCGCCATCCGCAGTTCTAATGCCTCCTAAACCAATCGTTGTGGCATTGACTCTGACTCAGTGAGACCCTGTGTGCATCAGAGTAGAGCTGAGCTCCACAGGATTTTCAGTGGTTGATTGTTCTAGAACCAGATCACCAGTCTTTCTTCCAAGGTGCCACGGGGTGGACTCCAACCTCCAGTCTTTCAGGTGGCAGCTGTTAGCTGACAAGCACATTAACGTTGGCACCACACAGGAACTCCGCATCCTAAAATATATGCTTTTGTTCTTAATGCTTTCATTCTGTATAAATGTTTCTAATTATCTCAATTAAAACTGGAATACGGATTCCTCCTCTCCTCTCACAGGCTGCTTTTCTAATATAAGCACTTAAATATATAAATTTCTAAACAAATGCCACTTTAGCTGCATCCCATAAAGCCTGATATGTACAGCTTTCATTATCATTCTCTTACTAACATATTTTCTGTTTACCTATATGATTTTTTTTTAACCCATGAATTAATCCGGAGTGTGGTGGTAGTTTTGTTTACGTGTGTCCAAAACTGTGGGAGATTTTTGTGTTGTTTATAAATTGTTTCTAATTTTAATTCACTGGGGTTCCAGAGCATGGTTAATATTGATTCATGGAACTTACTGAGTCTTCATTTTGGCCTACTACATAATCAATCTTTGTAAATGTTCTTTGGGTTTTTAAATTACTGTACATACACTAATTATTGGGTGCAGGGATCTGGGTATTCAAGAGGTAAAGTAGCAAACTTGTTAAGACATAGGCTCTAAATTCTAAGTCTAGCATTTACCAGCTGTGTGGTCTTGGATGAGTCACTTAACCTCTGGTGCCTCAGTTAGCACATCTGCTAAAAGCCTATTGTTACATACCATCGAGCTGACTCTGACTCACAGCGACCCAATAGGACAGAGTAGAACAGCCCAAAAGGGTTTCCTAAGGCGTAATCTTTACAGGAACAGATCACCAAGTCTTTTCTCCTGAGGAGCGGCTGGTGAGTTCGAACTGCGGACCTTTCAATTAGCAGCTAAGTGTTTAACCATTGTGCCACCAGGGTGTCTTAGCTGTTATAAATCCATGGAATTAAGTTTAGTGAATCATTCAAACATCTTATTTCCTTACTATGATCTGTCCGTTTATCAGTTATTGTGGAAGCTATTTTAATAGCACTCTTGATGTCATCTTAACCTCGTTTCTCCCTCAAACAAATCCTGAGACAAGGATTTAAGTACAAGTGGTGGGAGGTGACATAGGAAGCATTATGAAGAAGTAGGGGAGTGGGACAGAGGAGAGAGGAAAACCAGCAAATCCACCTTAACGAACATATTTCTCTGTGGTTCAGTCCCACTGAGTACCTGCAGTAGGCTTGAATAGCCGCCCCTCCCACCCACCCCCAAGAAGATAGCAACTTCCCAACCTCTGAAACTTGTGAATGTCACCTTGTATGGAAAAAAAAAGGACGCTGCAGATATATTAAGGATTTTGAGATAAGGATATTATCCTGAATTACTTTAAGCCCAAACCAAACCCATTGCCATTGAGTCACTTCCAACTCACAGTGAACCTAGAGGACAGAGCAGAACTGCCCCATAGGGTTTCCAAGGAACAGCTGGTGGATTTGAACTGCTGACCTTCTCGTATGACTCAACCACTGTGCCATCAAGGCTGCTGAATTAGTTTAGTGGGCCCTAAATGGAATCGCATGTATCCTCCTAAGAGGAAGGCAGAGGGGGACTTGACAGATAGAAGAGGACAAACTGATGCTGCCACAGCCAAGAAATGCAGCACCCTCCATCTCTGAGTGTTGATGAGAAGTATATGGTCAGCCTAATTTGTATATAATAGGTGTTTTTAAAGACCTTTCTCTTTGGCAGTTTCATAATATGTAAAGGAGTGGATGATATTGATTTATCCTATAAGACTGAAGATTTAAGCCTTTCTCATAATGTAGAAAATTATCACCCATTGTCCTTTCAATTACAGTAAAACTTGAGAGAAGGAAAACCTGTCAGAGAAGGAAAACTCAAATATTTTCTGCTAAAAAGAGTGATGGAAAAATGGAAAGACTGCACCCTGTCAAAGGTGGAAAACTTGTGAGACCTGGAGAAACAAGGCAGTCCCGTTGAGTTCCGGCTCTCCCAGGTTTCACTGTACTACCTTTTCTTACCTTTGTTCGACTCAGTCCACTCTACTTCCACCTCTCTTTTTATGTTTTCTAATTCCACCCCCCACCTTCCCTGCATTCTGCATAAACTCCCCTAAATCTATCTTTTAGTTAGCCTATTCTCAGCTGGGTCTAATCTGTTGTTTCACTCATGCAATTATTTTTTGGAATTTAAATTGCCAGCTTTTCCTTTTTCTGGACCGACTATATGTTTCTTTTTCAAATCAGCCTTCTTGTTTTAGTTTACTATCTTCCCATTTTATTGTTTTAATTATTTTAAACTAGTTATTTTATAATCTCTTAAAATTATTTTGTTATCTCATCTCTTAGGCTAATCGCCATGTGATTTACTGAGTCGGTCTCATGATGACTAATTTCTCTTTTTGCTTTGTAATCTTTCTTTGTCTTCACTTGTTCCTGTGTAAGTTTCTTTGTTCTTAGTACAGAGCTAACCCTCATTTGCCTGTGTCAGGAGTCCAGTAGGTATATGGATCTAGAACCAGGACTTACATTAATTCTCGTTTTGTGTTCCCACACCATGCTGATAATGTACATGTGGACTCATAGTCATGCATGGGTCAGGCCTGGTGTTACAATTTTTCAAAGGAGATTTTTTTTAAGCCTGGCGTTTCATATATTCATTAAGATTTCTTGTCACATTTTTATGACAGAGGACAGAGTTTTTCTAGATTATTTTAGATAGAGCATCACTTTTGGGCCCTCAGCTTTCATAAGTGGTGGCCCAAGCCCTCCGTTCCCATCCAGGCTCTGAAACGCCAACACCCAGACCTGAGGATCTAACCCCCTCCACAGCTGGGGCTCTGAGCTGTCAGCAGAGGTGCTTACTGCTCTGGGGCTGTAATCCTTCTTTGTCTTTGCCAATTAGGTATTTCTCTGTTCAGATTAGAACATATATTTGAAATTTGCTGACAGAGCATAACGATGGAGAGGGAAGGAAGGCCAGAGTAGCTCAATATGCCATATTTTCTGAACCTCACCTCAGTCAGGAAGCCAAGTTAACCTTTGACATCCACACAACTTATTATTCCCTCTGGTAAAAGAAAACCTTTTATAATCGCTGCACGTCACTAAAACTGCCACTTAACTGTTTGAATCAAAGTTCCCCAGAAAACAGTGCTTGAGGCAAACGGTTATGTGTTGGCTGTTTGAGAGTGCAGTCCGAGGGAGCAGGAGTTTGGAGAAAGGTTGAGGCAGGGAAGGGGCAAAAGCAAATGTAAGAAAGTGCATTGCCCACATGACAACAGCCTTGGATAAACTGATTGTTTAGTCTTACTGGACACCCTGAGAGAGGCTGGATGAAGCTACTGTGTTACTGAACCAACCATCTGAGAAAAAGAAAAACAAACAAAAAAACCAAACCCATTGCCACTGAGTTGAGTTTGACTCATAGCGACGCTATAAGACAGAGTAGAACTGTCCCATAAGGTTTCCAAGGCTGTGATCTCTACAGAATCAGACTGCCAGTACGGCCAGTGGGTTCTATCTGCTAACTTTTGGTCAGCAGCCAAGCCCTTAACCACTGCACCGCCAGGGATCTTTGAGAAAAAAGAAATTTAAAGCTGTTATCCCCTGGTTCCAGAGCCCGGATAGTGCAGTGGTTAAGAGCTCAGCTGCTAGCTCAAAGGTCAGCAGTTCAAATCTACCAGCTACTCCTTGGAATCCCTATGAGGCAGTTCTACTCTGTCCTATAGGGTCGCTATGAGTCGGAATCGACTTGACACCAAGGGGTATCCCCTGGTTCCTGTCCCCTAGTCACAATTTGCCGCAGAGGGTATCACTTCCCAGCATTTCACTATCAGGCAACTGTGGCTTCAGCAGCAAAGAGAGCTCTAAGAGTGTGATGAGGAGTGCATGACATGGTACAAGGCAAAGTGTCATTGAGACACAACTGCAGGTAACCTGAGGGAACAGGACCAACAGCTGCCTGCAGGCGACCTGAGGGACCAGGACCAACAGCTGCCTGCAGGTGACCTGAGGGAACAGGACCAACAGCTGCCTGCAGGGGACCAACAGCTGCCTGCAGGCGACCTGAGGGACCAGGACCAACAGCTGCCTGCAGGCGACCTGAGGGACCAGGACCAACAGCTACCTGTAGGTGACCTGAGGGACCAGGACCATCTGCTGCTGTGAATGAAGTAGTAAACAGACTCCACAGCTGCAGGCGTAGCACAAGGTCAAGCTGCAGCAACCTTACCAGAAAAGAGAGAAATGCTGTGTTTTTTCAGAACTGGGTTCACTCGGTTTCAGAGCTGACTGACGAAACCTGAGCACAGGGTCTTCAAATGAGTCCCTAACAGCTGTCTCCTCCTAAGAGCTCCCAGACCTCTGTCCTTCTCCCCTCCCCCACCCCCCAAAAAGTTGCTATCAAGTTGATTCAAACTCATGACGACCCAACTCATGTCCAAGTAAACCTGAGCTCCACAAGGCTTTACAGTGGCTGATTTTTTGGAAGTACATTGCCAGGCCTTTCTCCCAAGGTTCCCGTGAGTGAACTCAAATTGCCAAACTTTGCAGTTATTAGCAGCAGATCATGGTAACTGTGTGCACTACCCAGGGACTTCTGTAAAGATCTGCATTTTACACATGTTCTTATGGTATAAAAAATGAAATTTCACACAATATTTTACCTCTGCCTAGTGAATAAGAATTTTATTCATATCAAATACTTTTAAAACAAATAAAAACATTTTTATTGAGACTTCAAAATTCTGGGACACACATGCCCCAGAGAGGTCAAGTATTTCTCTCTGAGGATTTATAGTCTCAGGAAATAAAGAGAAATATTCACAATATGATTGAGAGACTTAAAGTATATAGTAAACCTGTTTTAAAGGTTCCAGTCTCAAGTCGTAAAATACTGCCTACTTTATAACTGGCTAAGAATTCCAAGTTTTGCTTTTTTTTTTTTTATTTCAACAAACGTTACCTAAAGTGATACAACGAAGAGGAAAAATATTTTCTTAAATTCTTAATTACGGTAGGGGCTGCTCAAAGACAGCTATGTTATTTCCACCATTGTTGATGTTAGTTGTCTTTGGGTCAGCTCACGGCAAACCCAGAGCAGAAGGATTTTCAAGGCTGTGACTTCTCAGCATCGGATCAGCAGGCCTGTCTGAAGATGGACCTCTGGATGGGTTCCAACTGGCAACCTTTTGGCTAGTAGTCGAGTGGGTATAAGAGTTAAGACAATGAAGTCAGACTGCCTAGATTTGAATTTACTGTTTAATAATTCTGTGATACTAAGCAAGTTATTTAAATTCACTAACCCTAGTGATATAAATAGTATAAGTGCTCAGCTGCAAAATACCAGGTAGGTGGTTAGAACCCACCAGCCTCTCCATGGGATAGGGATGTGAAGCCTGACTTCCGTAAAGATTACAGCCCTGGAAACCCTATGGGGTGGTTCTATTGTGTCCTACAGGGTCTCTATGAGTCAGAATTGACTTGATGGCAGTGGGTTTGGTTTTGGTTTGGAATGCATAGGCCCTGGGTGGGACAAAGGGTTTGCCCTCAGCTACTAACTGAATTTAGGAACTTTTTTTTTTTAACCCATTCAGCAGTGCTGCAGAAGGAAGGCCTGGTGACCTGCTTATGGAAAGACGATAGCCAAGAAAACCCTATGGAGCTCAGTTCTGCTCTGTAGCACGTGGGGTCACCATGAGTCAGAATCAACTTGACAGAAACTGAGAACAACAATGCATAGGCTACCATGTGTCTGTCAAGTTTTGTACTGTGGTGGCTTGCATTTCCCTGTGATGCTGGAAGCTACACCACTGATATTTCGAATACCAGCATGATCACCAATGGCAGACAGGTTTCAGTGGAGCTTCCAGACTAAGACAGACTAGAAGGAAACAGCTGGCAATCTACTTCTGAAAATTTAGACAGTAAAAACCTTATGAATCACAACAGAACATTCCCCAACTCACTGGCTTTGGACATCATGGTTGGTGAAACAGAGGGCCAGTGAGGGCACTGGAGACTCTTGGTGAGATGGAGTGGCACAATAGCTGGAACACTGGACTAGAACATGCCGGGTATCATGAGGATGACCCAGCAATGTTCTTTTTCTGTGTTATATAAGGTCACCATGAGTTGGAGTCAACTTGATGGCAGCTATCTAATGCATAGGATTGCTGTGAGGGTTGAGCAAAATAAAAAACTTTAGCACAGTTTCTGGCACACATTTAACTCCACCACATGTTTTCTACTTTTATTCGGTTTATTTAATTTATATATTTAATTAGCAATGGTGTAACAGAAAAACAAGAGTTTAAATAACCCTCATATGAAGCAGAAAGTAGCAACAGCCGTAAAAGTATTATGTTTAGTAGGTGGACAATATATTATTTCCTCTTTGTGAGGGAGAAGGAGGAATTCTAGAAAGACCAAACAAAGAACTGGCATTTGACATGGGCTCTGATGGATGGATAGAATCTGAATGGACTCCAGGTGGGTCGAGAGTGCCTGGAAGCAGTCAGAACAGCAGGAACAATGTCCTAGGTGCCTGAGTGTACATGGCTTTACAGCAAGATCATATTGGCTTGTACATCATAATGACGGGTAAAGATGAAAAGACATGAGCATGTAGGAAACACAAAACCTAGGCAGTTGTTGTTGTTGTTAGGTGCCGTTGAGTCCATTCCCACTCAGAGTGACCTTATGTACAACAGAAAGAAACACTGCCTGTGCCATCCTCACAATCCTTGCTATGCTTGAGCCCATTGTTGCAGCCACTGTGTCAGTCTGTCTCACTGAGGGTCTTCCTCTTCTTCTCTGACCCTGTACCCTACCAAGCATGATGTCCTTCTCCAAGAGCTGATCCCTCCTGATAATACATCCAAAGTACGTGAGATGTAGTCTCACCGTCCTTGCCTCTATGGAACGTTCTGGTTGTACTTCTTCCAAGACAGATTTGTTTGTTCTTTTTACAGTCCATGGTATATTCAACATTCTTTGCCAACACCACAATTCAAGGGTGCCAATCCTTCTTCAGTCTTCCTTATACATTGTCCAGCTTTCACATGCGTACGAGGCGATTGAAAACGCCATGGCTTGGGTCAGGCACACCTTAGTCTTCAAGGTGACATTTTTGCTTTTCAACACTTTAAAGAGGTCTTTTGTAGCAAATTTGCCCAATGCAATCATCTTTTGTTTCTTGACCCCTGCTTCCATGGATGTTGATTGTGGATCCAAGTAAAATGAAATCCTTGACAACTTCAATCTTTCTCCGTTTATCATGATGTTTGTTGCTCATTGGTCCAGTTGTGAGGATTTTTATTTTCTTTATGTTGAGGTGTAACCCATACTGAAGGCTTTGGTCTTTGATCTTCAACAGTAAGTGCTTCAAGTCCTCTTCACTTTCAGTAAGCAAAGTTGTGTCATCTGCATAACTCAGGTTGTTAATGAGTCTTCCTCCAATCCTGATACCAACTTCTTCATATAGTCCAGCTTCTCAGATTATTTGCTCAGTGTACAGATTGAAGAAGTATGCTAAAGGATACAACCCTGATGTACACCTGTCCTGACTTTAAACCACACAGTATCCCTTGTTCTGTTTGAACAACTACCTCTTGATCTATGTACAAGTACAGCACAAGTAAGTGTTCTGGAATTCCCACTCTTTGCAACGTTATCCATAATTTGTTATGATCCACACAGTCAAATGCCTTTGTATAGTCAATAAAACACAGGTATACATCTTTCTGGTGTTCTCTACTTTCAGCCAGGATCTATCCGACATCAGCAATGATATCCCTGGTTCCATGTCCTCTTCTGAATCCAGCTTGAATTTCTGGCAGTTCCCTGTTGATGTACTGCTGCAGCTGTTTTTGAATGATCTTCAGCAAAATTTTGCTTGCATGTGATATTAATGATATTGTTCTATAATTTCCACATTCGGTTGGATCACCTTTCTTGGGAATAGGCATAAATATGGATCTCTTCCAGTCAGTTGGCCAGGTAGCTGTCTTCCATATTTCTTGGCATAGATGAGTGAGCATCTCCAGTGCTGCATCCATATGTTGAAATATCTCAATTGGTATTCCATCAATTCCTGGAGCCTTGTTTTTTCTCGATGCCTTCAATGCAGCTTGGACTTTCTCCTTCATTGCCATTGTTTCCTGCTCATATCTTACTTCCTGAAATGGTTGAACATCGAAAAATTCTTTTTGGTATAGTGACTCTGTGCATTCCTTCCACCTTCTTTTGATGCTTCCTGCATCATTTAATATTTTCCCTGTAGGATTCTTCAGTATTGCAACCTAAGGCTTGAATTTTTTCCTCAGTTCTTTCAGCTTGAGAAATGCTTAGCATGTTCTTCCCTTTTGGTTTTCTATCTCCAGGTCTTTGCACATGTCGTTATAATACTTTGTCTTCTCAAGCTGCCCTTTGAAATCTTCCATTCAGTTCTTTTACTTCATCGTTTTTTCCTTTCACTTTAGCTACTCAATGTTCAAGAGCAAGTTTCAGAGTGTCTTCTGACATTCTCTTTGGTCTTTTCTTTCTTTCCTGTCCTTTTAATGACCTGTTGTTTCTTGGCGTATGATGTTCTCGATGTCATTCCACATCTCATCTGGTCTTCAGTCATTAGTGTTCAACACTGAATAGCACTGTATTTTTCGTCAAAAAGAACATTTCAAGATCTATCCTAAAGTACAACACTGTCAGTGCTAGGATAATATCCATACGCCCACAAGGAAGACAAGTTAAAACAACTATTATTCAAACCAACCACTAAGGCCAAAGATGAAGAAATTGAATATTTTTATAAACTCCTGCAGTTTGAAATTGACCTAACATACAGTCAGGATACACTGATAATTGCCAGTGTTTGGAATGCGAAAGTTGGAAGCAAAGAAGAAGGATCAGTAGTTAGAAAATATGGCCTTGGTGACAGGAATGATGCCAGAGATTCTATGATAGAATTTTGCAAGACCAATTAGCAAATACCATTTTTTACCAACATAATGGCGACTATACACATAGACCTCACCAGATGCAATACACAGGAATCAAATTGACTATATTTGCGGAGAGTATGGAAAAGCTCAATATCATCTGTCAGTACAAGGACAGGGGCCGACTGAAGAACAGACATCAATTGCTCATATGCAAGTTCAAGTTGAAACTGAAGAACATTAGAACAACTCCACGAGAGCCAAGGTACCACCTTGAGTATATCCTGCCCAAATTTAGAGACCATCTCAAGAACCTAGGCTATAGAGTTTCTTATTTAAGATATTAATAATACTACACATTTTCATAACCCTGAATTATTTTAATTACTTTATCACTATGGATAAATTGTTCTTCTTGTTGCTAGGTGCCATCAAGTTGACTTCACTTCATAGCAACCCCATGTAACAGAGTAGAACTGTTCTATAGGGTTTTCTAAGCTGTAATCTTTACGGGAGCAGATCACCAGGTCTTTCCCCAGAGAGCCACTGAGTGGGTTTAAACTGCCAACTGCTTAATGGTTACACCATCAGACTGGACAACTAGTACCATCTACCTGTAGGGTCACTATGAGTTGAAATCAACTCAACGGTGCACAACAACAACCTTTAAAGTAAAAGCAGTTGAAGCCCAGGAAATCTGCCCAAGGGCACATCACTTAGGTGCCCATAACTAAACCCACTCCTTATGTTTTGTCCAACACATCAAACTACACTACAACACTGGTTCTAGAATCTGGACTTCAGTCTTGCTAACAGAGTTACTATGAGAAATCAAGCCAAAATTCCCCAAAAGAGTAAGATGAGTGACTTACATTCTGATAACAGGAAGATAAGTATCATAAAATTCACTCCAAAGGGGGTAGGAAAATTACTTCTGAAACCGTTGGTTCTCTCAAGGTTTTTGTAGGCAATGATAGGATTTGGAAATGAAAAAAAGTAGCTGTTTTTTTGTTTTGTGCAGAGGTAATATGAACAAAGTGAAGATAAAAAAAGAATCCATTTTTGCTTCCTACACAGAACTTTAGAATTAGTTTGCACTTACTTGGTTTTAATAGCCCGAAATTGTATTGGTTCTATTACAGAAACACGGAAAACTTAATGAAAAGTCATAAATGAATTTATAAATGTTCAATCTAAAGAAGAGAAATGTGGCTGTATTCAATAACATCAACAACAAAAAAGATTTGCTAATTATAGTGTTTTGGGGAGCACTAAGCACTCAGATAATACATGGTTATAAGGACAAACTTTATTAAAGCTAAAATCTGCTAGACAGACCATACTGCTGGCAAACTCAAAGAATCAAACTCAAAGCCAGAGCAAGTAAACCCTAAGACCGCACCTGGGCCAGCCCAGCCCTTCACCCTGACCCTAGCCTCAAACCTTCACAATGTTTAAAAAAAATACAAGTAAAAAAAAAAAAATCTCAGGCTCTAGGTGTTGCTATGATTCGTATTATTTCAGATGTATGTAGTCCTTGTTGATATTAATTATTATTCAGTGACTTATCTGAGAAACTACTGCCCACTTGTCTTCATTAAGCTATTGACTTCCTGTATTGACCTGAGACTTGCCTTGAGCTAACTGTGCTCACTAGCCTCACTGTCTAGTACATGGAAGCTAGCTTTCCAGCTTTAAGCCTGTAATCTGTTTAAGGGAAACAGAGTTTTTTAGTTTTTTTCCCCTGGTTAGAAGCTAAATCCATTCAGGGATGTCTGCTTCATTAGCACCGTGATTTAGACACCTGAACAGACTGCCCCTGACCACATGTTCGCAGACTGCAGAAAAGCATGAAAGAAATTTCTGGAATTTCTATGTTCTTTATTGCTGTTAGTCTGGGTTGATTTAAACCACTCAAGAGTTGGTTTCCTAGCTAATATTTAAATTACTCAGCCAAAGGAGATTTCCCAATCTCCCTTTTTGACAAGTTGTCTGAAAGTACTGTCTATGTTTATCCACATCTTCTCCTTCCGTTTTAACTAAAGTCTCAGAAAGATATCAAGGGCTACCATAAAAATTAAGAGCAAGTGGAGAATTTTTAATTGAAGAGACTTGAAGGAGATATTGCAGAATTCTATGCCCGTTATACATTTCTGCTTTTCTTGCTCCGCTCCCTTTGCCCACAGGGGACCGAGAGAGTGAAATTACAAACATTTACTGAGTGCCTCCTAGATTCCAGCCCTGCGCTGTATGTTTAATTATTTCAGTTTCTCTCCATTCTTAAGAAGATACATATAGTTATTCCTATCTTGCCAACAAGAAGACAGTCTAAGAGTATTGTTAAAAGCCGTACTTAGTAAGTTTCAGGAATGATATTTGAACGTAATTATTTCTAACTTCATGGGGATCACAGAAGTGAAAGATAGAAAAGTAGGAGCACTCTGGAAAGCATATTGCAAGCAGTTACTGAAGCCACATGTCTCTGCAACTCTGGGAAGGTAAAGGAGACAGGGTGTGTCCAAGAGGAAGCTGAGAGCTCCACATTTTACCTGGATCTAGCCTCTAAAATTTAAGAATGCGAGTTAAAGCCATTTAGCACCCTATTTAGACATTTCAATTTGGCTTCTCAGAGCAGAAGAAAAAAACAAGTATTAAAGGTATCACAATAAGCAAAGATTTAAGGAACAAAAATTCCAGAGGGGGAAGGTTAAAACGTGAGCTGAGTTTTGCAGTTGTCTTTACTGTGGGGGGCGGGGGGGTGGGGCAGGAGGGCAAAATCTCATTTGCCAGTCTTTGAACGTGGTTAAGGCTGAGAATACAGGCTTGGCTGGGACAGAAGGCAACAGGTGGAGGCAGAAAAAACAATAGAGATTTTTCTGATCACATGGGACAGGACTGTCAATACTGGAGACATATGCAGCCTCAACACAGCCAGTCTCCCCTTCAAGATATTTGACAACTTCTAAAGCAATGCAGAGCTGGAGGCTAAGGAGTTAAGTTAAAAAAAAAAAAAAAAAAAACCTGTAAATAGAGCAAAAATTCCCATAGTTTCTTTGTTTTGAGGAGACAGACTCAGCAGTCTCTCAATAGAAATGCTATTTCCCAAGCTCCATGCCCTAGGGAAAAGGAAAAACATTAGGAAGAATGAATATTAACACAACTGTAACCCTTTGTCCCTGACTGCTTTGTGGAGATCTGGCAGAAGAGAGGGTGAAACTACCTGAAGGAAAGTAAAACCGTATTTATCCCCCAGGGTTCTTTATGTGTGATGTCTAACATTCAATTAAAAAAAAAAAAAATCTACATGTGAATGAATAGAATCCTATGGACAATAATTAGAAGAAAAAAATTAAGTAGACTAACAGGGATACAATTATTGGAATTAGAAGACAAGGACTTTACCTATTTTAAGTACATACAAAAAATGGAGAAGATATAAAGACAAAACAGATGAAATAATAAAGATTTTAAAGAAATTGGGATCTATGAAACAAAGAATATACATTCTATAACTGCAAAATAGAATATTTAAAATTACAAATGTCTATGGTTGAACACAAAAGAAGATAGAAATAGTACCAGAAAACATAGTAAAGAGGAAAAACAACAACAACAGAAGATGAAAGTAAGAGAAAAATAGGAAAATTTTAGGATAAGAAAATAAAATTTCCAGAAACAGAGAAAATGGAGGATGCAAAAATTGCTAAAAATAATACAAGAAAAAGTTCCCCAAACTGAATGATACGGCTTTACAAATTGAAAGTTTCTACCAAGTGTCCAGCACAAGTTTAAAAAAGGGGGGTGGGGGCTCACAATAAGGCACATCGTTCTAAAGTTTCAAAACACAGAGATAGAAATAATGCACACTGAAATCTTCCAGGAAGAAAAAACAGGGCCATCAAAGAGTGGGGTCAATCAGCACCTGATCTCTAAAATCTACATGATACTGCAAAAACTCAACTACGAAAAGACAAATAACCCAATTAAAAAATGGGCAAAAGATATGAACAGACACTTTACTAAAGAAGACATTCAGGTAGCTAACAGATACATGAGGAAATGTTCACGATTATTAGCCATTAGAGAAATGCAGATCAAAACTACAATGAGATTTCATCTCACTCCAACAAGGCTGGCATTAATCCAAAAAACACAAAATAATAAATGTTGGAGAGGCTGTGAAGAGACTGGAACACTTACACACTGCTGGTAGGAATGTAAAATGGTACAACCACTTTGGAAATCGATTTGGCGCTTCCTTAAAAAGCTAGAAATAGAACTACCATACAATCCAGCAATCCCACCCCTTGGAATATATCCTAGAGAAGTAAGAGCCTTTACACGAACAGATATATGCACACCCATGTTCACTGCAGCACTGTTTACAATAGCAAATAGATGGAAGCAACCAAGGTGCCCATCAATGGATGAATGGATAAATAAATTATGGTATATTCACACAATGGAATACTACGCATCAATAAAGAACAGTGAGGAATCTGTGAAACATTTCATAACATGGAGGAATCTGGAAGGCATTATGCTGAGTGAAATTAGTCTGTTGCAAAAGGACAAATATTGTATAAGACCACTATTATAAGAACTTGAGAAATAGTTTAAACTGAGAAGAAAACATTCTTTTGTGGTTACGAGAGGGGGGAGGGTGGAAGAGGGGCCTTCACTAATTAGATAGTAGATAAGAACTACTTTAGGTGAAGGGAAAGACAGCACGCAATACAGGGGAGGTCAGCACAATTGGACTAAATCAAAAGCAAAGAAGTTTCCTAAATAAACTGAATGCTTCGAAGGCCAGCGTAGCAGGGGCAGGGGTCTGGAGACCATGGTTTCAGGGGACATATAAGTCAATTGGCATAATAAAATCTATTAAGAAAACATTCTGCATCCCACTTTGAGAGTGGCATCTGGGGTCTTAAACGCTAGCAAGCAGCCATCTAAGATGCATCAATTGGTCTCAACCCACCTGGATCAGAGGAGAATGAAGAACACCAAGGACACAAGGTGATTACAAGCCCAAGAGACAGAAAGGGCCACATGAACCAGAGACTACATCATCCTGAAACCAGAAAAACTAGATGGTGCCCAGCTACAACCGATGACTGCCCTGACAGGGAACACAAGAGAGAACCCCTGAGGGAGCAGGAGAACAGTGGGATGCAGACCCCAAATTCCCACAAAAAGATGAGACTTAATGGTCTAACTGAGACGGAAGGGCCCCGGTGGTCATGGCCCCCAGACCTTCTGTTGGCCCAGGACAGGAACCATTCCTGAAGCCAACTCTTCAGACATGGATTGGACTGGACAATGGTTTGGAGAGGGATGCTGGTGAGGAGTGAGCTTCTTGGATCAAGTAGACACATGAGACTATGTTGGCATCTCCTGTCTGAAGGGGAGAGGAGAGGATGAAGGGGGTCAGAAGCTGGCCGAATGGACATGAAAAGAAAGTGGAAGGAAGGAGTGTGCTGTCTCATTAGGGGGAAAGTAACTAGGAGTATATAGCAAGGTGTTTATAAATTTTTGTATGAGAGTCCGACTTGATTTGTAAACTTTCACTTAAAGCACAGTAAAAATTAAAAAAAAAAAAAAAAGTGGGATCAAATTCTTAACAGCAACAAGAAAATAGTTAGGGGCAGACAGAAAATATCTTCGATAATTTAAATTCTATACCCAGCCAAACCATCCGTTAAGAGTAAGTACATCATTTTTAAATGTAGAAATTCCATTTTGCAACCCTTGCATTCTTCCTTAAGAACAGACCAGAGCATTTGCTTCAAAAAAAAGAAGAAACAAGAAAATGGGCCCGGGAAAAGGGGCAAAAATGGATGCAACAATGGAGGAAGGTGAAGACGAACCCAGGACAACACGTATGCAGCCTTCCTAGAGATCATATGGATCAGAAAGGAGCAGAAAGATCTAGATGAAAAAGGTCTTCTGTGTGAAATGATAGAATAGCTGGTATAACTGAGCATTTGGATAATATTCCTAATGGACCTTCAGCAGATTGGTTAGAGCATTCCAAACAGTGTAACTGAAGGGAATACAGAAAACTATACCAAAACTAAGCAACTATTTACTTAGGAAAAACAAAAAGGCACATGAGCTCACTACTTGATTCAACCATGAACATTAATAAAATATGGACTAGTGCTTCAAAAAAAGGTCATGCAGGCATGTTAAAAGCTGGGAAGAGGAAACTTGTGAGTGAAAAGAATACATAAGAGAGGTAAATCTTTCTCTATCTACAGAAGAAACTAGTGTTTGAAGTGGATAATTTTATAAAAGCAATAAACATAGCATTTAGAAACAAAGACCTAATTTACTTCAGAGCAGCCACCCAGGAGCAGAGATAGCTGAAATCTATTGTCCAGGTGGAGATGAGGAGAGCAACACCACAAGGAAAGGATTGTTAGTTTTTATTATAAATCTTTTAATACTATTGCTTTTTATACTATGTTAATATATTTTTTTAATATATAAGCTTAATAAAAAAATAAGAATAAGCATTTTTAAAAAGGCAAGAAACAATATTATAAGAATTTCCATTCAAAATTATCAAAATAAATTTTCACTCCCAAAGAAGTAAACTTCAATTATATAAATGTCTTATTTACATAGGACAGCTAAAAGGAATTTTAGTGTACGTGGCATATAACATACGCATTCACACAGCATCTAAAAATTGAAAGACTTCTGTCTCTTAGATCTCCATGGTAATAATGCACACCTTGGGAGTTCTTGGAAACAATGTTTGCAAAACCAGCAAACAAACTCAGACACAAATTATATCTAACAAATCCCAGCTTTTTAAATTTCACTGAATAATCACTGCATATTTAAGTCTTCAGCAGAATGATCTTTCCCTGAATTTCATACATTTGTTAAATAAATATATATTTAAGCACCTACTAATTGCAGGGACTTGCTAAATACTTAGGTTCCAAAGATAAAGCTTAAAAATAGGTCTTGCTTCCAGAAACCTCCTTATCTCAAAGAACAAAATGCCTAAATCTCCATATGGTAGAATTACTTCACAACTAAACCCAAAACATAGATATCTAGGGGTGATGTTTGCCATAGTATTACTGTAATTCCCAAACAACACTATCAGCTATCTAGAATTCCTAAATGGACTAAGAGACAAAATAGATTGTTCTAGCTGAAACAGAAAATATCAGTCCTTTTAACAACTCTAAAATCTCCAACGTCTTTTCATTTTCAAGATGTTTGTAAATCAAGACTAAGACCATTCCCTTGCTTTTTTCCTGAGCTAGGAGATAAGTGTTACCTAAATAAGTTCCGGGTTTTTATATATCCACAACGGGTAACGCACATGCAGCTCGGAAGAAATAAGAGTATATTCCATATGCCACATATGAAAACCAGTGAAATATTTCATGGCTATATTGCATACTTAAGGTTCTCTCTACTTTGTTTAAAAAAAAAAAAAGTAAAAATAAATGAACTCACTTTAAGTAAGACTGCATAACATTATCAGTGTCGTGATTTTCTCATTTTGATACAGGAAGACCCTAAGGGGGAAAAACTGTAAACTCATTTCATCTTACTTAAAATACTTTTACCTTTAAATGCTTTTTGGTTCAGGATGAATGATAGCAATGTAGTAATGCGTTGGTTCCAATCCAGTTTAGTATACTACTCAGAAAAGGAAAAGATGAGCCAATAAAATTTCATTTGAACCAATATTTCTTTCTTTCTCCTTTAGGAAAATAAATTCGAATCTTATATTCAATATTAGCTTGACCTCTGAACTTAGAAAGAGAAACAATCAATTAAATCTTCTTTCATACACTAACAAGAGTTTATAAATGAAACACAGAGCAATGCCCCAAGGATATTAGTAATGAACAAGAACCAGTCTGTATCAGGACCTATTGACTTGATTCTCAAGCACTTAAGATCACAGGTGGTGAGTCTCTACAGGAAAAGGAGTCCCTTCGAGTGGAACAAGCCTTATTTTTTGTATCTGTGTACAATTTATTCATTTCAGGAGCTAACACTGCAAAGTGGTTAAGAGCATGGCTTGGGAGTTACACGAGCCTGGGTTTGATTCCTGGCTTTGCCACCTTAGGTGCGTCACTAAGCTTAAATTAAAAAGACATAATGACAGGTTACACATTAATATAAATAAAACAAAAATTCTCACAACTGGACCAATAAGCAACATTATGATAAACAGAATATATTCAAGTTGTCAAGGATTTCTTTTTACTTGGATCCACGATCAATGTCCGTGGAAGCAGCAGTCAAGAATTCAAAGGACGCAAGGCATTGGACGAATCTGGTCCAAAAGACTTCTTTAAAGTGTTAAAAAGCAAAGATGTTGCTTTAAGGACTTAGGTGCACCTGACCCCAAACCAAAAAACCAAACCAGTTGCCATGGAGTTGATTCTGACTCATAGTGACCCTGAAGTGCCTCATATGCATGAGAAAGCTGGACAATGAGTAAGGAAGACCAAGGAAGAATTGATGCATTAGAATTACGGTGCTGGTGAAGAGTATCGAATATACCACGTACTGCCAGAAGAACAAAGAAACCTGTCTTGGAGGAAGTACAGCCAGAGTGCTCTTTAGACGTGAGAATGCAGAGACTTCATCTCATGTACTTTGGACGTGTCATCAGGAGGGACCAGTCCCTGGAGAAGGACGTCATGCTTGGTAAAGTAGAGGGTCAGTGAAAAAGAGGGAGACGCTCAATGAGACGGATCGACACAGTGGTTGCAGCAATGGCCTCAAACAGCAGCGATTTTGAAGATGATGCAGGACCAGGCAGCATTTCGTTCTGTCGTACGTAGGGTCCCTATGAGTCAGAACCAACTCTACAACACCTGACAACGAAAGCAGTAATAACCTGTCACAAATTGTGCTGAGAATTATGAGAATATATAAAAAAAATATAGTAACTGACAAATGTTACATAATATCATACTTTTTGTCAGCATTGTTGTATTAGAAAAATTATTCATAATATGTTCTTATGATATTTTAAGTCTCTCCAAATCTGACTCGATGGCAGTGGGTGGGTAAATCCATAGCTACATCTCATTTTACTATGAAAAGTTTGTTTCTCTTTTTTTAAACAGACTTAGAAAAAGAACATTTGTCTATTCCGTTGGTCTTTTAAGAGGTGAGTTTATTTTTTGTTTTATTTTGTTTTATGGAGTAAGTCTAATATAACTTTATTTCCTAATTTGCTAATTTTTGCTTCTGTATTTATTGATTTTTCCATCTAATTATTGTGTTGTTCTTCTTAAAGAATATTTAGCTGAATGTTTAATTCATTGACCCGTAAACCCGTTGCCGTCGAGTAGATTCAAACTCATGGAGAACTTATAGGACAGATTAGAACTGCCCCATAGGGTTTCCAAGGAGCGCCTAGTGGATTTGAACTGCCAACCTTTGGGTTAGCAGCCATAGCTCTTAACCACTATGCCACCAGGGTTTCCAATTCACTGACAGGAATCCGTATATGAACAAATCTTTTCTTACATTTTTTGGAATAGAATGTTAGAGAATTTTTACTCATTTTTTTCATAACTAGTGTACTAGTGTAACTGTAAGTAGGGTAACTATTGTACTTATTTTTTATGACCGCTGTATTTCACAATAATGGAGAACCAGACCTTAGCTATGAACCTACATGATGACGTAAACTGGCCTGGTCACGTGTTCCTGGCCTCTAACAAACATACAATAATAAAAATGTGCGTGTAAAGCACAGTGAGAAAGAGGGCAATCATTCTCAACCCGGGTCGCACAACAGTATCACTTAGGGAGTTTTTAAAATATACCGTACCTCAGCTCCACTCTCAGAGACTCTGATCCACTTAGACTCCGGTGGGGCCCTTTGTCAGAATTCTTTTTTTTTTTTTTTAATAATTTTTACTGTGCTTTAAGTGAAAGTTTACAAATCAAGTCAGTCTGTCACATATAAGCTTATATACACCTTACTACATACTCCCATTTACTCTCCCCCTAATGAGTCAGCCCACCCCCTTCTTCCAGTCTCTGCTTTCGTGACCGTTTTGCCAGTTTCTAACCCTCTCTCTACCCTCCCATCTCCCCTCCAGACAGGAGATGCCAATACAGTCTCAAGTGTCCACCTGTCAGAATTCTTAATATTTCTTTGTTATTCATCTCTAATTCTGTAATACTGTGGCTTGATAATGTGGCTTATATAATTGCAAATTTTTAGAATTCATTGAGATTTCTTTTTTTTTAATGTATGTTTCATTTACGTTCTCTTATCTTTGCTCATTGTTTGCTTGACCTATTTCTGAAAGAGGCATATTTAAAATTTGCAATTGTAGCTTTGGCATTTTCTGAACATTTTAATATATACTGATATTTTGACAGTGAAAGTTTTAAGACATATCTTTTTGATGACACTTTTAGCTCGTAAAAATAAAATGAAATGCAGAGAGTTAAAATAAATATTAATAAGTTTCTAGCATATTCTTTCTGCACCACAATGGATCATCTTGCAAACTCTGCTTTGAACACCACTCCCTTAGTGATTCATCATGTAGATAGATGAATAGAGAGAGATTAGCTTTTTCCTTAAAAACAAAAGAGAAAAATAAGGACAATCTTTTGTTTAAACTTGGAATACGGGCAGAATGTAATGTTTAAGACTTTGAAGACCCTGCTTCTGTCGTATTACATATATTTCCGAGGGAAAACCAGAGTAGTCGTCAGTGCAACTAGCGCGGTAGAGGGATAGCTGTATGTGGTTTACTGTTAATTCCTTTGTTTTCACCCATCATTATGTTTGTGAGACATCGATTTTAATATGTGTACCTCTAATTCATTTATTTTTTCTGCTCTATCATAACCCAGGGAACCCCGACGGTATAGTGGTTAAGTGCTACGGCTGCTAACCAGGAGGTCGGCAGTTCAAATCTGCCAGGCGCTCCTTGGAAACTCTATTGGGCAGTTCTATCCTGTCCTATAGGGTCACTATGAGTCGGATTCAACTCGACAGCAGTGGGTTTGGTTTTCTGGTTTACCATAAGCCATTGTATGACTCTGCCACAACTGTTTAGCAGTTTTTTCTTTTGTTGAATATTTAATTTTTTCACTTTTCTGCAATTACAAAGTTGTTCTGAACACTCTCGTGCCTGTCTCCTTACCCAGAAGTTGAATTACTCTGCTGTAGTAGATTTGCCTATTCAACTTTTACTTGTTAAAAAACACAGTGGTTGCACCAATTCATGTTCTCCCCAGCAAAACCCAAGGGTTCCTGTTACATCATGTCTTAAAGCACTTGGTGACATTAGACTTCTGAATATTCACCATTTTCCTGGGTGAAATTGTATCTCTTGCATTTGTCTGATTACATCCGAGCTTGACAATCTTCTCATGCTTATTGCCCGTTTGATTTTCTTCCTCTGTGAATTACCTAGTTACATTTTTTGCCTACTTTTTATTTTTGACTTTATCTTTCTCTTAATTGATTTATACAATTTTTTTTTATTATTCTGATTACAGATGTATTAGTTATATGCATTACAATTACCTCCTCCCTGGCTGACACCCCTCTTTTCTCTGTTTTTACTGTGTTTCTTGATGAACATAGTTTTTTCACTTTAATGTAATTGAATGTATCAATCTCTTTTTATAATTTGTGGGGATATTTAAGAAATGTTGATTAAAAAGTTATTCTTCAATATTTTCTTTCAGGTTTTTCTTGGGAGTCTTAAATCTACATTTTTTGTGGGGGGGAATAGAGTATAGGTTTTTTCAGGAGGCTAATAAATTCTGCCAGAATTAGTTATCAACAATGATACCTCCAAACATCTGTGAATCTGCATTAGATTCTCTATCCTGGTCCATTAGCCTATTTTTCTATCTCTGTGCCAACCTTATGCCGTCCTAATTACTTGCGACTTTATAAAATGTCTTGTTATCAGGCAAAGCAAGACCCCCCACTTTTCTCTTTTTCTTCTAAATTCTCTTGGCTATTTTATCCTTTTACTCTTCCATTTTAGAATCTCCTCGTCAAGTTACATTAAAAACCTTCTCAGGGAGGCGGAGCCAAGATGGCGGACTAGGCAGACGCTACCTCGGATCCCTCTTACAACAAAGACACGGAAAAACAAGTGAATCGATCACATACATAACAATCTACGAACCCTGAACAACAAACACAGATTTAGAGACAGAGAACGAACTAATACGGGGAAGCAGCGATTGTTTCCAGAGCCTGGAGCCAGCGTACCAGTCAGGTACGGCACGAGCACAGAGAGCTGCTCCACCCCCCTGAACTAACCCCGGGAGGGGGACCAGCCGATTCCATGGTCGGCGTGGGACGCAGCCAGTAGGAGAAGTCCCCGGGAGGCAGTGACTGGTCTCAGAGCAGGAAGAGCAGCGTACCAGCTGGGCAGCCATCCCGCTGGGATTTGGACTGGACACAGGTACGGCATAAACACGGAGAGCTGCTCCACCCCCCTGAACTAACCACGGAAGGGGCCCAGCCGGGTCGCGCAGGAGGCGTGGGACGCAGCCGAAAGGAGAAGTCCCTGGGAGGCAGCGACTGGTATTGGAGCGGGGAGATCAGCGTCCCAGCCGGGACACTCGGTCACGGCACAAGCACGGGGAGCTGCTCCACCCATCTGAACTAACCCCGGGAGGCGGCCCAACTGGTTCGCGGAGGCGGCACGGCCACGCAGCTGGAGGGACGAGAAGTCCCCGGGAGGCAGCGACTGATTTTGGAGTCAAGAGTGCACCGTCCCAGTAGGGGAGCCTTGACGCTGGGCGTGGGGCTGGAAGCGGAGGATCTGATCGTGACTCCAGCGGGCCAGACCCCCCAGGGGCAATCTCCACACAGCCAGCACACATAGGCGACGCGCCCACGGGAATCTCAGATATAATAGTCATTCCAAGCAAGACAAGCAACTCTGGCTATATTCTGAGGTGTTACTCTCCTATCTCTCTCTTCCCTCCCCCACCCTCCCCAGGTGGCTTCATTAACATCTGAATAGCCTGAGCCAGAGGGAGAACTCTGATAGGGATCTGACTGCATTTTTTTTTTTAGCAGATTTTCTGGAAAAACTAGTTTCCCAGTGATGGCTCAGAGACAACAATCCATATCAAACCACTTAAAGAAGCAGACCATGACAGCTTCTCCAACCCCCCAAACAAAAGAATCAAAATCTTTCCCAAATGAAGATACAATCCTGGAATTATCAGATAAAGAATATAAAAAACTAATTTACAGAATGCTTAAAGATATCACAAATGAAATTAGGATAACTGCAGAAAAAGCCAAGGAACACACCGATAAAACTGTTGAAGAACTCAAAAAGATTATTCAAGAACATAGTGGAATAATTAATAAGTTGCAAGAATCCATAGAGAGACAACATGTAGAAATCCAAAAGATTAACAATAAAATTACAGAATTAGACAACGCAATAGGAAGTCAGAGGAGCAGACTCGAGCAATTAGAATGCAGACTGGGACATCTGGAGGACCAGGGAATCAATACCAACATAGCTAAAAAAAAATCAGATAAAAGAATTAAAAAAAATGAAGAAACCCTAAGAATTATGTGGGACTCTATCAAGAAGGATAACCTGCAGGTGATTGGAGTCCCAGAACAGGGAGGGGGGACAGAAAACACAGAGAAAATAGTTGAAGAACTCCTGACACAAAACTTCCCTGACATCATGAAAGACGAAAGGATATCTATCCAAGATGCTCATCGAACCCCATTTAAGATTGACACAAAAAGAAAAACACCAAGACATATTATCATCAAACTCACCAAAACCAAAGATAAACAGAAAATTTTAAAAGCAGCCAGGGAGAAAAGAAAGGTTTCCTTCAAGGGAGAATCAATAAGAATAAGTTCAG
This sequence comes from Loxodonta africana, assembly GCF_030014295.1. Taxonomy (NCBI): domain Eukaryota; kingdom Metazoa; phylum Chordata; class Mammalia; order Proboscidea; family Elephantidae; genus Loxodonta; species Loxodonta africana. Next base: position 1,106,975 of record NC_087353.1, on the reverse strand, counting down.
ACTACTCAGCAGAAACCATGCAGGCAAGAAGGGAATGGGACGACATATACAGAACACTGAAGGAGAAAAACTGCCAGCCAAGGATCATATATCCAGCAAAACTCTCTCTGAAATATGAAGGCAAAATTAAGATATTTACAGATAAACACAAGTTTAGAGAATTTGCAAAAACCAAACCAAAGCTACAAGAAATACTAAAGGATATTGTTTGGTCAGAGAACCAATAATATCAGATATCAACACAACACAAGGTCACAAAACAGAACGTCCTGATATCAACTCAAATAGGGAAATCACAAAAACGAACAAATTAAGATTAATTAAAAAAAAAAATACACATAACAGGGAATCATGGAAGTCAATAGGTAAAAGATCACAATAATCAAAAAGAGGGACTAAATACAGGAGGAATTGAACTGCCATATGGAGAGTGATACAAGGCGATATAGAACAATACAAGTTAGGTTTTTACTTAGAAAAATAGGGGTAAATAATAAGGTAACCACAAAAAGGTACAACAACTCTATAACTCAAGATAAAAGCCAAGAAAAACATAACGACTCAACTAGCATAAAGTCAAACACTATGAAAATGAGGATCTCACAATTTACTAAGAAAAACGCCTCAGCACAAAAAAGTATGTGGAAAAATGAAATTGTCAACAACACACATAAAAAGGCATCAAAATGACAGCACTAAAAACTTATTTATCTATAATTACCCTGAACGTAAATGGACTAAATGTACCAATAAAGAGACAGAGAGTCACAGACTGGATAAAGAAACACGATCCATCTATATGCTGCCTACAAGAGACACACCTTAGACTTAGAGACACAAACAAACTAAAACTCAAAGGATGGAAAAAAGTATATCAAGCAAACAATAAGCAAAAAAGAAGAGGAGTAGCAATATTAATTTCTGACAAAATAGACTTTAGACTTCAATCCACCACAAAGGATAAAGAAGGACACTATATAATGATAAAAGGGACAATTGATCAGGAAGACATAACCATATTAACTATTTATGCACCCAATGACAGGGCTGCAAGATACATAAATCAAATTTTAACAGAATTGAAAAGTGAGATAGACACCTCCACAATTATAGTAGGAGACTTCAACACACCACTTTCAGAGAAGGACAGGACATCCAGTAAGAAGCTCAATAGAGACACAGAAGATCTAATTACAACAATCAACCAACTTGACCTCATTGACTTATACAGAACTCTCCACCCAACTGCCGCAAAATATACTTTTTTTTCTAGCACACATGGAACATTCTCTAGAATAGACCACATATTAGGTCATAAAACAAACCTTTGCAGAGTCCAAAACATCGAAATATTACAAAGCATCTTCTCAGACCACAAGGCAATAAAACTAGAGATCAATAACAGAAAAACTAGGGAAAAGAAATCAAATACTTGGAAAATGAACAATACCCTCCTGAAAAAAGACTGGGTTATAGAAGACATCAAGGAGGGAATAAGGAAATTCATAGAAAGCAACGAGAATGAAAATACTTCCTATAAAAACCTCTGGGACACAGCAAAAGCAGTGCTCAGAGGCCAATTTATATCAATAAATGCACACATACAAAAAGAAGAAAGAGCCAAAATCAGAGAACTGTCCCTACAACTTGAACAAATAGAAACTGAGCAACAAAAGAATCCATCAGGCACCAGAAGAAAACAAATAATAAAAATTAGAGCTGAACTAAATGAATTAGAGAACAGAAAAACAATTGAAAGAATTAACAAAGCCAACAGCTGGTTCTTTGAAAAAATTAACAAAATTGATTAACCATTGGCTAGACTGACTAAAGAAATACAGGAAAGGAAACAAATAACCCGAATAAGAAACGAGAAGGACCACATCACAACAGAACCAAATGAAATTAAAAGAATCATTTCAGATTATTATGAAAAATTGTACTCTAACAAATTTGAAAACCTAGAAGAAATGGATGAATTCTTGGAAAAACACTACCTACCTAAACTAACACATTCAGAAGTAGAACAACTAAATAGACCCATAACAAAAAAAGAGATTGAAACGGTAATCAAAAAACTCCCAACAAAAAAAAGCCCTGGCCCGGACGGCTTCACTGCAGAGTTCTACCAAACTTTCAGAGAAGAGTTAACACCACTACTTCTGAAGGTATTCCAAAGCATAGAAAATGACGGACTACTACCCATCTCATTCTATGAAGCCACCATCTCCCTGATACCAAAACCAGGTAAAGACATTACAAAAAAAGAAAATTATAGACCTATATCCCTCATGAACATAGATGCAAAAATCCTCAACAAAATTCTAGCCAATAGAATCCAACAACACATAAAAAAAATAATTCACCCTGATCAAGTGGGATTTATACCAGGTATGCAAGGCTGGTTTAATATTAGAAAAACCATTAATGTAATCCATCACATAAATAAAACAAAAGACAAAAACCACATGATCTTATCAATTGATGCAGAAAAGGCATTTGACAAAGTCCAACACCCATTTATGATAAAAACTCTTACCAAAATAGGAATTGAAGGAAAATTCCTCAACATAATAAAGGGCATCTATGCAAAGCCAACAGCCAATATCACTCTAAATGGAGAGAACCTGAAAGCATTTCCCTTGAGAACGGGAACCAGACAAGGATGCCCTTTATCACCGCTCTTATTCAACATCGTGCTGGAAGTCCTAGCCAGGGCAATTAGGCTAGATAAAGAAATAAAAGGTATCCGGATTGGCAAGGAAGAAGTAAAGTTATCACTATTTGCAGATGACATGATTATATACACAGAAAACCCTAAGGAATCCTCCAGAAAACTACTGAAACTAATAGAAGAGTTTGGCAGAGTCTCAGGTTATAAAATAAACATACAAAAATCACTTGGATTCCTCTACATCAACAAAAAGAACACCGAAGAGGAAATAACCAAATCAATACCATTCACAGTAGCCCCCAAGAAGATAAGATACTTAGGAATAAATCTTACCAAGGATGTAAAAGACCTATACAAAGAAAACTACAAAGCTCTACTATAAGAAATTCAAAAGGACAAACTTAAGTGGAAAAACATACCTTGCTCATGGATAGGAAGACTTAACATAGTAAAAATGTCTATTCTACCAAAAGCCATCTATACATTTAATGCACTTCCGATCCAAATTCCAATGTCATATTTTAAGGGGATAGAGAAACAAATCACCAATTTCATATGGAAGGGAAAGAAGCCCCGGATAAGCAAAGCACTACTGAAAAAGAAGAAGAAAGTGGGAGGCCTCACTTTACCTGACTTCAGAACCTATTATACAGCCACAGTAGTCAAAACAGCCTGGTACTGGTGCAACAACAGGCACATAGACCAATGGAACAGAATTGAGAACCCAGACATAGATCCATCCATGTATGAGCAGCTGATATTTGACAAAGGGCCAGTGTCAATTAACTGGGGAAAAGATAGCCTTTTTAACAAATGGTGCTGGCATAACTGGATATCCATTTGCAAAAAAATGAAACAGGACCCATACCTCACACCATGCACAAAAACTAACTCCAAGTGGATCAAAGACCTAAACATAAAGACTAAAACGATAAAGATCATGGAAGAAAAAATTGGGACAACCCTGGGAGCCCTAATACAAGGTATAAACAAAATACAAAACATTACCAAAAATGATGAAGAGAAACCCGGTAACTGGGAGCTCCTAAAAATCAAACACCTATGCTCATCTAAAGACTTCTCCAAAAGAGTAAAAAGACCACCTACAGATTGGGAAAGAATTTTCAGCTATGACATCTCCGACCAGCGCCTGATCTCTAAAATCTACATGATTCTGTCAAAACTCAACCACAAAAAGACAAACAACCCAATCAAGAAGTGGGCAAAGGATATGAACACACATTTCACTAAAGAAGATATTCAGGCAGCCAACAGATACATGAGAAAATGCTCTCGATCATTAGCCATTAGAGAAATGCAGATTAAAACTACGATGAGATTTCATCTCACACCAGCAAGGCTGGCATTAATCCAAAAAACACAAAATAATAAATGTTGGAGAGGCTGCGGAGAGATTGGAACTCTCATACACTGCTGGTGGGAATGTAAAATGGTACAACCACTTTGGAAATCTATCTGGCGTTATCTTAAACAGTTAGAAATAGAACTACCATACAACCCAGAAATCCCACTCCTGGGAATATACCCTAGAGATACAAGAGCCTTCATACAAACAGATATATGTACACCCATGTTTATTGCAGCTCTGTTTACAATAGCAAAAAGTTGAAAGCAACCAAGGTGTCCATCAACGGATGAATGGTTAAATAAATTGTGGTATATTCACACAATGGAATACTACGCATCGATAAAGAACAGTGACGAATCTCTGAAACATTTCATAACATGGAGGAACCTGGAAGGCATTATGCTGAGCGAAATTAGTCAGAGGCAAAAGGACAAATATTGTATAAGACCACTATTATAAAATCTTGAGAAATAGTAAACCTGAGAAGAACACATACTTTTGTGGTTACGAGGAGGGGAGGGAGGGAGGGTGGGAGAGGGTTTTTATTGATTAATCAGTAGATAAGAACTGCTTTAGGTGAAGGGAAAGACAACACTCAATACATGGAAGGTCAGCTCAGTTGGACTGGACCAAAAGCAAAGAAGTTTCCGGGATAAAATGAATGCTTCAAAGGTCAGCGGAGCAAGCACGGGGGTCTGGGGAACATGGTTTGTGGGGACTTCTAAGTCAATTGGCAAAATAATTCTATTATGAAATCATTCTGCATCCCACTTTGAAATGTGGCGTCTGGGGTCTTAAATGTTAACAAGCGGCCATCTAAGATGCATCAATTGGTCTCAACCCACCTACAGCAAAGGAGAATGAAGAACACCAAGGTCACATGATAACTAAGAGCCCAAGAGACAGAAAGGGCCACATGAACCAGAGACCTACATCATCCTGAGACCAGAAGAACTAGTTGGTGCCCGGCCACAATCGATGACTGCCCTGACAGGGAGCACAGCAGAGGACCCCTGAGGGAGCAGGAGATCAGTGGGATACAGACCCCAAATTCTCATAAAAAGACCAAACTTAAGGGTCTGACTGAGACTGGAGGAATCCCGGCAGCCGTGCTCCCCAGACCTTCTGTTGACACAGGACAGGAACCATCCCGGAAGAAAACTCATCAGAAATGAAAGGGACTGGTCAGCGGGTGGGAGAGAGACGCTGATGAAGAGTGAGCTAATTATATCAGGTGGACACTTGAGATTGTGTTGGCAACTCTTGTCTGGAGGGGGGATGGGCGGATAGAGAGAGAGGGAAGCCGGCAAAATTGTCAAGAAAGGAGAGACTGAAAGGGCTGACTCAAGAGGGGGAGAGCAAGTGGGAGTAGGGAGTGAGATGTATGTAAACTTATATGTGACAGACTGATTGGATTTGTAAACGTTCACTTGAAGCTTAATAAAAGTTATAAAAAAAAAAAAAAACCTTCTCAGGATTTTGATTGGTATTGCATTCAATTTATGGAATAGCTTGAGAAGAAAGGACACTTTTACCTATTATACAGAGTCTTTGCATCCGTGATATGATATGTCATCATTAAATTAACTTTTCAGTACCTTTTTATGAAGTTTATAATTTTTCCATACGTCTGTGGTGTACACAGTAAGCTTTATTTTTTATATTTTCTAAATGTTGCTACAGAGTAGAAATGCAGTTGACTTTTGTAAATTGATCTTATATCGAACAACCTTGTTGAATCACAGACAATAAAATGTGTTCCAGCCAGCACTGAAAAATCAGTTAATATCTAAATTTTCTATCAGAGGGGAAAAGAGGGCTAAGGCATGAATCTGTGTCACTTTCTCTCACTTAATTTTCTGACTGACTTCTTGTGACTCTGTAACTGCTACCTTGCTATTGGAGTTATTCTGAGGTTCCTCTGGGAAATTTACCTACGGGGAAAAAAATGGGGAAGTCCTCTCTTTTTCCTCTGGGTGTTGTGGTTTCCTCAGCTGGATTGGTTTTGTCCTTACTTTCTTCCCCTCTACTTTATATCCTCCAGATTCTGATTCAAGCTTTAATCATTGCAATAAATATCTTTATTTCCAAAATATTAACAGTTTTCAGAAAGTAAGGCATAAATACTCCTACTTGATAGTCATCTCGTACCAAAATCCCAACACTTCTCTAGATTTTTAAGCCTTAAAATTAGACACTCACGAAGGTCTTTAAACTTAAATTTATAATACAGAATCACATCAAGATGCTTTCCACAACTGCCAACAACTTCTCCCCTACAAAATTCTAAAGCTATTTACTGCAGTTAGAGTGTTAGAACTTATGAGGACAGCTGGATCTCGGTGCAGTTTCTGGCATTCTACACCATGTAGGGAAACTTAAATTGTCTGCTCTATCATCTTTTCCTTATGCTTTGACAAATAACAAAAAGAGTAAAAACAAATCGCTGTAAGACCTTTGAAAACTTTCCATCTTATCAATAACTTTGCTACCAAGTTACTTCTAAGACTTTTTTTTGCGGGGGTTGGGTGAATAGATGAGGACAATGGTTCACTGAGTAAACTTTTTGTCTCTATTTATTAAATAAAATCATAAATCCATAATTAAATAAGGGGCATTGTTATCATGATCTTGGGATAAGCAAGATTTCTTAAACAGGACACAAAAAATGCTAACCATAAAGAATAAATTGGACCATGTTAAAAATAAGAAGCTCTATTCTTCAAAAGACACCTTTAAGAGAATGAAAAGGTAAGCCATAAGTTGGAAGAAGATATTTGCAATACATATATTAGACAAATGATTTGCATCCATAGTACACTCAAAAAAAAACCCCTACAAATCATGTTTTTTTTAAAGGGCAAACAACACAATAACAAAATGGGTAAAATACTTAAATAGGTACTTCACAAAATAGAATACAAATGGCCAATAAACATAGGAAAAGGTCCTAATTTCATTAGTGTCTTAATTTTCTTGTGCTGCTATAACAGAAATACCATTAGTGGGTGTCTTTAACAAACAAAAAATTATTTTCTCACTGTTTAAGAGGCTACATATTCTGAACTGAGGGTGCCAGCTCTAGGGGAACCCTTTCTCTCTCTGTTGGCCTGGGGGAAGGTCCTTGTCTCTTCTGAGCTTCTGCTCCTAGGAGATCTTCAGGTGGTTTGGTATGTGTCTTCCCCCATCTCTGCTTGCTAGCTCGAGTTTTTTCTCTTTTGTATCTCAAAAGAGATTGTCTCAAGATACATCCTACACTAATTTTAACTTATTAATGTAACAAAGACAACCCATTCCCAAATGGGATATAACCACAGACATAGAGGTTAGGATTTATAACACGTAACATATTTTGGGTGGACAATATTCAATCCATAACAATTAAAAAAAAAAAACAGCCCAAAAACCCAGCGCCATCGAGTCGATTCCAACTCATAGCGACACTATAGGACAGAGTAGAGCTGCTCCATAGAGTTTCCAAGGAGTGTCTGGCAGATTTGAACTGCTGACCTTTTGGTTAGCAGCCATAGCACTTAATCTCTACGCCACCAGGGTCTCCATAACAATTAAAAAAAAAATTAGCTATCAATAAAATGCAAATTAAAACCACTATGTGATGCTACTGCACACTGACCTAAGAGACTAAAAAGACAGACAAACCAAACGTTGTTAAGGATGTGGATCAAGAGAAATCTCACACACTGCTTGGTGGAAATGTGAGTTGGTATACCACATTGGTAAATTGATAATATCAACAAAAGCTGAATACGTGCATATGCCTGTCCCGTGACCCAATACATATGCTCCCAAACGGGTGCATAAGAATATTCATATCAGTATTTTGTAATTCAAAACTGAAAAGTACCCAATGTGCGTTAATAGTAGAATGGACAAATAAATTGTGATATATGATCAAGGAAATGTCAGATATCAGGAGTCAGAGAACTATGACCCACGGGCCAAATCCCGCCTGCTGCCTGGTTTTGTAAATAAAACTATGCTGGATCACAGCCATGCTTATTTGTTTACATATTGCCTATAACTGCTTTCATGAAGCAACAGCAGAGTTGAGTCCTATGAGACAGGGGCCACAGGGTCCGCGAAGCTAAAAATATTTATGATCCTGCCCTTCACAAGAAACATTTGCCAATCTGTTATAATGTACTAAGCACAAACTACCGTTACAACAAAGTACGAATTATTCTCCCAGTATATTATTGAGCAAAAAAAGTCAGACTCATACTAAATTACTTGGTTTACATAAAGTTCAAATACAGACAATGCTAATCTCTGATGTTAGGAGTTAGGGCAATGGTTACCCAGATCGCAGAGGTGTGACCAGAAGGCGACATAAAGTGATTTCTTGGGTGCTGGTAATCTTTCAATTCTTATCTGAACACTGACCAGTGTGTTAATTTGTAAAAACTGGTCAAATTGTACATTTATGATTTGTGTACTTTTCCACATGTATGAGTAATACCTCAGTAGAAAGGGCTCATTTTACCACATTGACACAAAAATTACTAAGGGTTGTTTGTTGTAATGTTGTGAAGATGAGATAAAGTAGTGTCATCATAAGCAAAAAACAGTAAAATAATCCTAGAATGTAAAAGCCAGATTATAACATAAAGAACATTAACTTCTAGTATTTTTTCCTTACAGCTAAGGTAAATTAAGGACAACAGAAGTTATGTGATTGGCCCAAATTGATATATCTATTTTGTATAAAATGGTACGTTAGAACTCAATTCTTCTGGCTTAAAAATCCAGCCTCTTTCTATACCATACAACAAACTCAACTATTTTCCTCAACAAAGTACAGAGAAATAAAATAACCTATAAATGTAAGTTCTGTGAGTTCTCATTAAGAGTTATCATCTGCATAAAATAATTATATCATAATTTACCATTTACACTAAAGAAGCAAATATTCCAAAGTACCATTTGTCTGTATCCTTTTTTTAGTACAGCTACAGAAACAAAAGAGCATTCAATAACAAATAAGAAAACAGGACTTGAGACAATTTACTTCCCTTCTAAGCCATAAGGTAGTTTCCATCACCAACCTGTAATGAACACAAACATTTCATTTTTATTTTTTTAAATGTTAAACTATAAAAAAAAATCAAATGAGCAAAAATTACTAAATATAACAGCACCAGTATGTACATATCTTAGATCTAGCGATCGTTAACATTTTGTACTATGTTTCAGATTTTTTAAAATATTTTCAATAAAATATTATAGGTAGAGCAATTTATTCCCACACATCTATCCCATTACACCCCCTGACTCTGACTCTCCAGAGATAGCCACTAATCAAATCTGATATTTATGTATGCTTTTATGTAAACTTTACAGATTCTTTACGTACCTATATCACTATAAAAGTCATTTTTATATTTTAACTTCTATAAATTTATGTATCCATAATTTACCATTATTTTAAATGGAAAGCTCTAAAGGGCTTGCTTAAGGATAATTTTTCAAATGTTTCTAGGACAGAAATCACTTGACTTTCCTCCTCAAAGTGCTTCCAAAGGTAGATTATAATTGCATAATCCTATACTGCCTGTCAAATCTTATTTCTTAAAGTGCCTACATGTAAGTTCAATCTGGTGTCTATGTGTATAATTAATTAGATCCCAAAATAGAAACGGCAGCTGAGAGTAGAACTTTTTTGTTGTTAAAAGTATCAAAATAGGTTGAAGTTTCTGGATATTTCCTTAAAGTCTATGCAATCATTTTCTGCCTACACAAAATATCTGTAAGAAAGAGAGTAATTTTCTATTCCCTGACTTCAACAAGAAAGTCGTTATTCTTTCACTGGGTAGCTTTGCAGTAAATAGCTTTCATTCTTAAAGTTTTGACTCATTTACTTTATCTTAACTCTGTTCTATTGTCAGACTGTACATTCGTTCTGAGTCATTCTTGACCCCTCCCGCGTCATCTTCCACGTCCAACGCAGCCTCATCTCGTTATATCCTAAATAGCTTTGTCCTTTAACATTTGTCCACTCTTCTCTATCATCATCTCGACCCCATGGAGCCAAGCCACCACCCAGTTCCATCATGCTTTTATGTCCTTCTAATGTAGACAGCATTGGGTTATTTTTTAATGTTCTCAGAGCCCTGGTGGTGCAGTGATTAAGAGGTATGGTTGCTAACCAAAAGCTCAGCAGTTCAAATCCACCAGCTGCTCCTTGGAAACCTATGGAGCAATTCTCAGAGTCCCTGGGTGGTGCAAATTGTTAACTTGCTTACCTCCTAATCGAAAGGCTGGCAGTGTGAGTCCATCTAGAGGCATCTTGGAAGAAAGGCCTGGTGACGTGCTTCTGAAAAATCCGCCACTGAAGACTCTGGAGCACAGTTCTTCTCTGACACACACGCGGTCGCCATGGAAGACTCTGGAGCACAGTTCTTCTCTGACACACACGAGGTCGCCATGGAAGACTCTGGAGCACAGCTCTTCTCTGACACACACAAGGTCGCCATGGAAGACTCTGGAGCACAGTTCTTCTCTGACACACACGCGGTCGCCATGGAAGACTCTGGAGCACAGTTCTTCTCTGACACACACGCGGTCGCCATGGAAGACTCTGGAGCACAGTTCTTCTCTGACACACACAAGGTCGCCATGGAAGACTCTGGAGCACAGTTCTTCTCTGACACACACGAGGTCGCCATGGAAGACTCTGGAGCACAGTTCTTCTCTGACACACACGAGGTCGCCATGGAAGACTCTGGAGCACAGTTCTTCTCTGACACACACGCGGTCGCCATGGAAGACTCTGGAGCACAGTTCTTCTCTGACACACACGAGGTCGCCATGGAAGACTCTGGAGCACAGTTCTTCTCTGACACACACGAGGTCGCCATGGAAGACTCTGGAGCACAGCTCTTCTCTGACACACACGAGGTCGCCATGGAAGACTCTGGAGCACAGCTCTTCTCTGACACACACGAGGTCGCCATGGAAGACTCTGGAGCACAGTTCTTCTCTGACACACACGAGGTCGCCATGAGTTAGAACTGACTACACAGCAACTGGTTTTTAATTTGTTCGCATCATAAGCCTCTTAAGAAAAAAAAGAAATTTTAAATTCTTAACATTCTTCAAAGCCCTGGATCACCTGGATTTTGTCACATCTCCGGCTTCATCAAGGAACTGTTTTGCTCAATCTTTGCTTTTGTACACTTTGAGTTGCTTCTTCATCTATCCTCAAAGTTTTGACATAAGCCAGGCCCTCTGCCCAGGATGCTGTCCTCTGCCCAACACATAGTTTTTGCCTAAGGAAGCTTTCTCTTCCTCTCTCATTACCTCATTCATGGTATCTTTTTCTTTTCCTTCACAGTCTTGTGTGTGTGATGATTACACATCAATGTTTATCTCCCTCACTAAATATAAGCTCTATCAGAGCAGGTGCCATATCTGTTTTGTTCATCATTGGACAATCAACGCTGAACTGCACAATTAGCAAATATTTGTCTTCTAACAGGTGCTCAGTGTATATCTGTTAAATTGTGAAAATGGGCATTTGTACCACCCAACTAATGTATGAGCAACTTGAGAGTAATATCCCCAATATCTAGCAGTGTTTGTTTATAAATATATACATATGCGTGCGTGTTAAAAGGTAGCACCAACCTTACCAACTAAAGAGTTAGTAGATGCCATCGTAGCATAACCTGACGAACTGCTCAAAACTGGCTACCCCGCCAGATTACCTCAATAGGTGACATGTCCACCATTGCAGCTGTCACCTTATCAACAGCACATCCAGTGCTTTCTCATGGTTAGGTTATCACACTAGGTAACAAAAATCCTAAATAAAGTCTCCTGAGGGAGGTGAAAGAGCATCCACACCACCACCAACCCACTGCCGTCGAGTCAATTCCGACTCATGGCGACCCTATAGGACAGAGTAGAACTGCCCGAGTTTCCAAGGAGCACCTGGTGGATTCGAACTGCCGATCTCTTGAAAGAGCATCAGTGAGTCATAATCAGAGCAGGAAACCAGGGAGCCTGGACACTTCAAAATGTGAGAGGCTGAGGAGGGTGGTAATGGTGAAGGAGTGGAGAAACATAAATGCAATAAGAAAGGACACAGTTAGTCTCTCTCGTATTTGCTTTGGCTGGATACAGCTTTGGTGGCAAAGTAAGGAGAGAGAAAATTACGAAATGGAAGATGTGAATTTTGTGGCATTTTCGTAGTTCTTCACACCATTTCACATATTGCATTGCTCCCTCTTCACTCCTACGTGTCTTCATCCTCTCAAAATATTAAGCCCCGCCCTCTCCCTATTCTTAGAATTCCTTAATATACCCAAGATCATTTGAAACCAAGAAGGTATCCTTAAGGAAATTGTTGTTCCTTATATATTTATACATTCAAAAGAAACCAATTAGGAAATTTTTTGTATTAAAACGATTTACACCTATGAAGCATTTACTGATGATGGTGAGGATGTCAAGACTTTGTCTCACATACTTTGGACAAGTTATCAGGAAGGTCCAGTCCCGGGACAAGGATATTATGCTTGGTAAAGTAGAGGGCCACTGATAAAGAAGAAGACGCTCAACGAGATGGATTGACACAGTGGCTGCAACAGTGGGCTCAGACATAAAAGAGCAACGATTGTGAGAATGATGCAGGAGACAAGGCAGTGTCTTGTTCTGTTGTACATAGGGTTGCTATGAGTCAGGAGCCACTGGACAGCACGTAACAACAACACCACCTACTTATGACTGTATTCATAATAATATCTATTGAAAACAGTGACATAATAATTTGATTTTTCCCAAGTATGTATTTCGCTTATTATTAGAAGTCTAAGAAGCTGGGACCAATAACTTCCAGAAAATCTTTCTTTCCTAGGGTTCTAACACACTTTGTCTGCATTTTAAGATAATAACAAAGCACTACTAGAGGCAACTTTGACACCTTTTGAAATTGAACAAATAGTAGTATAGTTGTTAGCCGTGAAATTCACAGACAAATGAAATTCATTCTAGAGGTGAAATCCTTCTTGCCTGGGGCAAAAATGTGTGAAAGCAGGTTGTGCAAAGAATTGTACAGACATGAAAGGCTCGGGAAAAAAATAAAAAAGAATAAAAGTCATATTACTGCTGCTTTAGAATTCATGTCTTTGTTATTCTCTGGGCACATGAAGTATATACTCTGAATAAAAATGAGCTTGGCATTACCCTTCCAGGTGTCAAAACTAATGCGTAAGTTACAATAACAAAAATAGTGAAATGTAGGGACAAATAGACAAACGGAACTGAACAGAGAGTCAAAAATTAAACCAACATGCATTTACAAACTCGATATATGGTAAAAAAATGGTAGAGGTGCCATTATAAATCTCCATTTTAGAGAGCAGTCTGGGAATATCTAGTTCAGTTGTGTATGTAAACCCACCACTACCCAGCAATTCCACTCCTAGGTAGACAGCCCCAACAAAGTTTTCACACATATGCATTTATAAAGTTACCACCCACATATAGATACAAGGAAATTTACTGTAGATATGTTCATGATTGCAGAAACTTGGAAACAACCTAAAAAATTCAGCAGTAAAGAACAGGTAAATAAACTCTGACATGGTCATAAAATTGAATGCTATGTAACAGTAAAAGTGATAAACTAGAGGCACGCGCTTTAGCAAGCCAAATATTGAGTGAGGAGAAGCAAATTGCAGAACAGTAAATCCAGTAAGAATAAATCTATATAAATTTTCAAAACAGAGAGTAATACTTTATTGTGCTTGTAGAGACACGCACCTGTAACTGAAGCTCCAACCTGTACAGGAAGGGTGCCCGGTCGCTTTAGTAGAGTGGGTAAACAGGAGAAAGGAAGAGGGAAAACGAGCTGAGGGCCTGTGGCTTCAGCTGTCCCTGAAGTATTCTCCATCTTTCAGAAAGGCATCTAAAGCAAACACACCAAAAAAAAAACAAAATTGTTAAATCAGGAGCAGATGTCTGTTATTTTCTATGTTATTCTGTTTATTTCTATATTTCAAAAATAAAAATTAATTATAGATAAAATAAATTAATAAATATAATAACTAAATTATGAGAACAATTTATCCCATAACCTCTGAATAAATACTTTCTTATGATGACACAAAATCCTTTAGACACACACACACACACAAAATAAATGAAAGAAAAGGAAGGAAGGAGGAAAGGGGGAAGAACTAAGAGGATGGGGGGAAGAAGAGAAAAAGAAAGGGAAGGAAGGAAGGGAATATTTAATTTCATAAAGCCGTACTTTTTAGCCAAAAAGTAACAATTTACTGACAGAAAAAGGAAAGTAAAATTTGCTCAGAAGATTTCATAAAATTTTCACATATTAACACAGTAAGGAACTAAAACTCTGCTGCTGAAATTTTTATATGAAGATGCCTTTGCCTAAGGTGTCAATCGATCCAACAAAGATTTAGGGCAACGCTCTAATACATGCTGTGTTATTCAATTCTCAGAACAAACCTACAAGACAGTAAGGTTGAGACTCAGAGAAGACTGAGACTCAGAGTCAGGCACCTAATACAGGGCAGGGTCTGAATGTGAACCCAGGTCTCTGACTCCTAATATATTTCTCATTCCACTGGACTATAGCTGCATTAAGAGAGAACAGAAAAAGTAACTTAAAAGAAACGACGGCAGAATTGCTTCTAATTTGCAAGGGTATTGACATAATTAAGAATAGAGCCTCATGTTTTTAACTTCAGATCTTCCCACAAAGAAGTAAAAATGCTAACCGTCCACTGGTAACCTTTATGCGTTCAGCTAACGTAAGAAGAACGTTAGGCATTCTCTTTGCTCTGTTCCATGTTTCCTGGTTTAGAAGAGGCAAATCATTGAACACCATTCAAGACAGAGACAGAGTGAAAATGAACACCCCAAATGGCTGGAACAGTCAGAATTTAACCTGAAAAATCAAAGGCGTCACTTTGGGACAGGTACTCTCTTTCAATTAGCTTAAAACTTGGCTAATTCTGTGTGAAACCGGAATGACGGTTATGATTAAAACTATCAGATGGGCATTTGATTATGTGCTACCAACAGGATCCAAAACTTACCAAAAGAGGGCTTGACAGCTTGGAACACAGTGGTCATTTTCCACCAGAGCTCCAAGAGGCTGCAGAGCTGCGGGGGGCTTCTCGGCTTGGCCCAGCTAGGAGGCTGCCCAGCCCTCTGCATTCACTGCCCCCAATCCAGAAACAAAACAAAAAGCCTTTGCTTTACAAAGTTCTGTAGCTCAGTCTGCAGAATCACAAAATGGGTGATCGCTAAGGCCTTTCACTGTCGAGTTGATTCTGACTCATAGTGACCCTATAGGACAGAGTAGAACCACCCCATAGGGATTCCAAGCTGGTAGATTTGAACTCTCGGACTTTTGGTTAGCAGCTGAGCTCTTAACCACTGCACCACCAGGGCAGTCACCATCCAACACAGGCTGTAGGTGTGCTACATACAAGGTGCTAGGTCTGTGGCTCCAGGGAATACCAGAACTGAGCTTCACGGCCATCACCACCCTCAGTGAAATGCTTTTTTGGTGAATGGCTTGCTTTAAAAAGGATTATTCCAAACAAAATACACATCAATACTCATTCATGATTCACATCCAGTCATGCACACGCTCTCCTTATCACCCCACTAAACTTTATTAGTGTAGCGCTCACAACTCCCCTACTAGCTGTACTTTTGGCTCATTTGAAGGAAAATCTGTACTTCATAAGTTTCCAATATAATCAACGGTTACCCTTGACCAGAACCTTGCTGCGCCCCCCATCTTGTCATCTTGTCATCTTCGGCAATCTACTGCTATTTTTGTCAGGTCATTAGGCTACTTCTGACGTTGGCCAGGACCCAGACCTATAGGAGCCGCCTGGCAAAAAGCACTCTGAAGCGGGCGTACAGCGACATAAAGTGCATCTGTCACACCGATTTGTGCAAATCCAGTCGCTGGCAACGACCATTTCTAAATTAAAAACCAAATGAGAGCTTCTTTTTAAGGTGCAGGGAAGAAATGTAAATTCAGAAGAAGACACTGGAGGGAAAGAAGTAGGCTGTGGGATCCTGAATTTAAAACTTTGAAAAGAGACTTAACTCTTTTAAAAAAAAGTTATTACCCCCAAAGGAAGACTGGTCAAGAAATTGCACTTAAATCCTATGGAAAGGAACCAATAGTTCTAAGGGTCCTCTAGTGGAATGGATCATTATTGCATAGCCTAAATGCCCTACCTTTGAGCATTTATTCTGTTCCAGGCAGGGGAAAAGAAGTTAAGGAAAAGCCAAAAACAGTGCAGTTGGGTAGTTTAACTTGATTTATCAGGTAGGAATCCTGAAATTTTCTGTCAGTTTACCTTCCATGGAATAAACTCTATCTCTATCCCTTTTCTTTTACATGAAAACTGCTCTTCTCTGTGTCTCCCTTGAAGAAGAAATGCAGGGCTGGGAGTCTCTCTTCTGGCCCCCAAGAGATGAGCTTTCAGGAGAAGCACAGCACTTCTAAGATGCTGAGAGCAAACAAAGCTGTAGGAGACTGAAGAACAAGGACAAAGAAATGACTGCTTCATATTGAGTGAGAAGAGCCGATTTGTTTTTTTAAAAATAAAAGGATTAGGAGTTGTTGTGTTGTTTTCACGGTTTAAAAAGGAGTTCTCCGTTACTTTCAGTTTAGAGATTTCCCTTTGAATACTTTTAACACAGAGTTATTTGTTTTGCCAAAAACATCAATCTTACTATCATGCTCTTAGCAAGCTCAGAAAATAATACGTACGTTCTCAAGGATGTAAATTCCTTCTCCAGTCATTATTTCTCTATGTGCACATGCTACTAAAGACTTACCTGGCATCTGATAAAATGTAACACTTTGCTTTGAAAATTCTAATATTTCTAAGCCATAAGCCTCACTGTATTTTTAAAATCTGCATTCCATGTAATAGTCATTTAATATATCGTCACCTTATTACATGAACGTGTTGGCTGCAGCTTTATTAGGTTTGTCTAGAAATTCTGTAAAAGTTTTATGTGTGTATATATAAAACCCATTGCCATCAAGTTGATTCTAACTCGTAGCAACCCTATAGGACAGAGTAGAACTGCCCCATAGAGTTTCCAAGGAGCACCTGGTGGATTCAAACTCCCATAGCTCTTAACCACTATGCCACCAGGGTTTCCTTAATAGATACATAATCATATTAACACCTTATATTTCCTGGGCACATGACAATTAATTCCACATCCCTATCTCCATTCTGCATTGATTGCCACTACAGCCCACAGCATAGAGTACCTTAATGGCCTCCATGTAGTATGGGGTGGTTAAGTAGGCTGATGCAGCGTCACAGAGCTAAAACCTGGCACAGTCACATCTGAGGCATCTGATGCTGAGTTCAATGTCCTTTCCTTTCAAAGTATACCTTTTGAACTTATACTTATTCATGTTTCTAGTACTCAAGCCATTTTTAGCCTCTTCTCTGAAGTCTACCTTCAGAGCCAGTCAATTATTTTTTAATATTCTAGGACAAAGATAGAAATTTACAATCCTTGACAGAAAAAAAGGCCCAAAGGTGACTCAAGTCTTCATTACTAGAAGACACCAGTATAGACTTTTATTTCACTGGTAAAGAAACAAGATGTGTTAAGACTTGCTGAAGCACCTATGAGGTAAACCCTTGTCTGGGAAGGAAAGCTTAAGAGCTTGCAGAAAGGCTCCAGGAGAGATGTCTCAGGCTTTGCCTAATTTCTCAGAGTGGAGGCACGTGACTATTCTGAAGTCCTGCCTGCTCAGGAGTCTCTTATTGACTCAAGATTGCAAACGTGCTAATAACTTCCTAAGGACTGACTATATAAGCTTGTGTACGGGGTGAGAAACAAACAAAAAGAATTTATAATCTGTGTTTTCATTTCTGATGGACAAGACTACAAGCTTCATAACATCAACATTGCACCTATTATCCAGAATACCCAGCCCTAGGGGTATGTGAGGACCTAGGATAATTCTCAACAACATTTAACATGAGCACCAGCATGGTTAGTAGTTTCATTTCTGTGCTTCTCCCAAACATTCATCTCTTAAGTGGCTCTCTCTCTCTCACACACGCACACACGCTCAAACACGCAGTTACACACACAAGTTTTTCAGTGCCCTTCTTACACAGTGTGTCCCGTGGTTTATGCTCCTTGGTAGCTGTGGGGTGTTTCTTTTGTTTTTCACTGTTGCAGCTGTTGTTGCATCCTGTCAACACAATTTCCAAGTCTGTTTCTTGCCTTCATCACTTCCACCATTGTCATTCCTGTTTCTCCGATTACCTCTACATATCGGTGATTCTGAGACGGAGATAAGCTCTGGTTACCTCTACATATCGGTGATCCTGAGACGGAGATAAGCTCCGATTACCTCTACATATCGGTGATCCTGAGACGGAGATAAGCTCCGATTACCTCTACATATCGGTGATCCTGAGACGGAGATAAGCTCCGATTACCTCTCCATATCGGTGATCCTGAGACGGAGATAAGCTCTGATTACCTCTCCATATCGGTGATCCTGAGACGGAGATAAGCTCTGGTTACCTCTACATATCGGTGATCCTGAGACGGAGATAAGCTCTGATTACCTCTACATATCGGTGATCCTGAGACGGAGATAAGCTCCGGTTACCTCTACATATCGATGATCCTGAGACGGAGATAAGCTCTGGTTACCTCTACATATCGGTGATCCTGAGACGGAGATAAGCTCTGATTACCTCTCCATATCGGTGATCCTGAGACGGAGATAAGCTCCGGTTACCTCTACATATCGATGATCCTGAGACGGAGATAAGCTCTGATTACCTCTCCATATCGGTGATCCTGAGACGGAGATAAGCTCTGATTACCTCTCCATATCGGTGATCCTGAGACGGAGATAAGCTCCGGTTACCTCTACATATCGATGATCCTGAGACGGAGATAAGCTCCGGTTACCTCTACATATCGGTGATCCTGAGACGGAGATAAGCTCTGATTACCTCTACATATCGGTGATCCTGAGACGGAGATAAGCTCTGGTTACCTCTACATATCGGTGATCCTGAGACGGAGATAAGCTCCGATTACCTCTCCATATCGGTGATCCTGAGACGGAGATAAGCTCCGATTACCTCTACATATCGGTGATCCTGAGACGGAGATAAGCTCTGGTTACCTCTACATATCGGTGATCCTGAGACGGAGATAAGCTCTGATTACCTCTACATATCGGTGATCCTGAGACGGAGATAAGCTCTGGTTACCTCTACATATCGGTGATCCTGAGACGGAGATAAGCTCCGATTACCTCTACATATCGGTGATCCTGAGACGGAGATAAGCTCCGGTTACCTCTACATATCGGTGATCCTGAGACGGAGATAAGCTCCGGTTACCTCTACATATCGGTGATCCTGAGACGGAGATAAGCTCCGGTTACCTCTACATATGGGTGATCCTGAGACGGAGATAAGCTCTGATTACCTCTACATATCGGTGATCCTGAGACGGAGATAAGCTCCGGTTACCTCTACATATGGGTGATCCTGAGACGGAGATAAGCTCCGATTACCTCTACATATCGGTGATCCTGAGACGGAGATAAGCTCCGATTACCTCTACATATCGGTGATCCTGAGACAGAGATAAGCTCCGATTACCTCTACATATCGGTGATCCTGAGACGGAGATAAGCTCCGATTACCTCTACATATCGGTGATCCTGAGACGGAGATAAGCTCCGGTTACCTCTACATATGGGTGATCCTGAGACGGAGATAAGCTCCGATTACCTCTACATATCGGTGATCCTGAGACGGAGATAAGCTCCGGTTACCTCTACATATGGGTGATCCTGAGACGGAGATAAGCTCCGGTTACCTCTACATATCGGTGATCCTGAGACGGAGATAAGCTCCGGTTACCTCTACATATGGGTGATCCTGAGACGGAGATAAGCTCCGATTACCTCTACATATGGGTGATCCTGAGACGGAGATAAGCTCCGGTTACCTCTACATATGGGTGATCCTGAGACGGAGATAAGCTCCGATTACCTCTACATATCGGTGATCCTGAGACGGAGATAAGCTCCGATTACCTCTACATATGGGTGATCCTGAGACGGAGATAAGCTCTGATTACCTCTACATATGGGTGATCCTGAGACGGAGATAAGCTCCGGTTACCTCTACATATGGGTGATCCTGAGACGGAGATAAGCTCCGATTACCTCTACATATCGGTGATCCTGAGACGGAGATAAGCTCCGATTACCTCTACATATCGGTGATCCTGAGACGGAGATAAGCTCCGATTACCTCTACATATCGGTGATCCTGAGACGGAGATAAGCTCCGGTTACCTCTACATATGGGTGATCCTGAGACGGAGATAAGCTCCGATTACCTCTACATATCGGTGATCCTGAGACGGAGATAAGCTCCGATTACCTCTCCATATCGGTGATCCTGAGACGGAGATAAGCTCCGGTTACCTCTACATATCGGTGATCCTGAGACGGAGATAAGCTCCGGTTACCTCTACATATCGGTGATCCTGAGACGGAGATAAGCTCCGGTTACCTCTACATATGGGTGATCCTGAGACGGAGATAAGCTCTGATTACCTCTACATATCGGTGATCCTGAGACGGAGATAAGCTCCGATTACCTCTACATATCGGTGATCCTGAGACGGAGATAAGCTCCGGTTACCTCTACATATCGGTGATCCTGAGACGGAGATAAGCTCCGATTACCTCTACATATCGGTGATCCTGAGACGGAGATAAGCTCCGGTTACCTCTACATATCGATGATCCTGAGACGGAGATAAGCTCTGGTTACCTCTACATATCGGTGATCCTGAGACGGAGATAAGCTCTGATTACCTCTACATATCGGTGATCCTGAGACGGAGATAAGCTCTGGTTACCTCTACATATCGGTGATCCTGAGACGGAGATAAGCTCTGATTACCTCTACATATCGGTGATCCTGAGACGGAGATAAGCTCTGGTTACCTCTACATATCGGTGATCCTGAGACGGAGATAAGCTCTGCTTACCTCTACATATCGGTGATCCTGAGACGGAGATAAGCTCTGGTTACCTCTACATATCGGTGATCCTGAGACGGAGATAAGCTCTGATTACCTCTACATATCGGTGATCCTGAGACGGAGATAAGCTCTGGTTACCTCTACATATCGGTGATCCTGAGACGGAGATAATCTCTGGTTACCTCTACATATCGGTGATCCTGAGACGGAGATAAGCTCTGGTTACCTCTACATATCGGTGATCCTGAGACGGAGATAAGCATTCTCTGCAGATGACTCCCAGCCGCCTTCGAGCTGACTCTGACTTATGGCGATCCCATATGTATCAGACTAGAACTGACTCTGACTTATGGTGACCCCATATGTATCAGACTAGAACCGAGCTCCATATTGTCTTCTATGGTTGGTTTTTCAGAAGTAGATTGTCAGGTCTTTCTTCTCAGGCACCTCTAGGTGGACTTGAACTGCCAACTTTTTGGTTAGCAGCAAGCGCATTAACCATTTGCATCGACAAGGATTTCTCCGGATAACCACAGCTCTTCCTTTAGTCCCCAGAGCAGCTTGATTCTTTCACTTGTACGGAGTTCTCTTTGAAGGAACTGAAGTTCCAGAAAATGGGCTAGAAGTGTCTTCAAATGTGCTCATTGCAAATGACCAACCCATTTCCTGATTATTTTGGGTTATTTCTTACCCGTATTTTGGGGGTACTCTCTTACCCGTATTTTGGGGGTACTTGTGTACCAACTCCTGTTAAACCAACAAATCTATCCCAACTATCACCCCTGAAGAGTTGATCACTATAACTCTGGAGACTCTCTTATGCATAAGAAAGCTTAAGGTAGGCATGGAAATTAAGTCTCAGCTGTGACCCTCATTATTCTGGAGAGCTGCCAAAGACTATGGAGTCTACTTGCCACTGAGACAGCGTCTTTACAGTCACTCTTGGGGCAAGAAAATACATTAGAGCTGACTGGTTTCTGGGTCATCACCAAGCTTGCAACAAAAGGCTCTGGATCACAGAATAGATGTAGATAGGTGGTAGGAGAAGGAAGCAGAAAGGCGGTGGAGTTAACGGCAGGATGAAGGCAGAAAGGGGATGGAGCTAAGGGCAGGATGAAGGCAGAAAGGGGATGGAGCTAAGGGCAGGATGAAGGCAGAAAGGGTACGGAGCTAAGGGCAGGATGAAGGCAGAAAGGGGATGGAGCTAAGGGCAGGATGAAGGCAGAAAGAGGATGGAGCTAAGGGCAGGATGAAGGCAGAAGGGGGATGGAGCTAAGGGCATGATGAAGGCAGAAAGGGGATGGAGCTAAGGGCAGGATAAAGGCAGAAAAGGTATGGAGCTAAGGGCAAGATGAAGGCAGAAAGGGGATGGAGCTAAGGGCAGGATGAAGGCAGAAAGGGGATGGAGCTAAGGCATGATGAAGGCAGAAAGGGGATGGAGCTAAGGCACGATGAAGGCAGAAAGGGGATGGAGCTAAGGCACGATGAAGACAGAAAGGGTATGGAGCTAAGGGCAGGATGAAGGCAGAAAGGGGATGGAGCTAAGGCATGATGAAGGCAGAAAGGGGATGGAGCTAAGGCACGATGAAGACAGAAAGGGGATGGAGCTAAGGGCATGATGAAGGCAGAAAGGGGATGGAGCTAAGGCACGACGAAGGCAGAAAGGGGATGGAGCTAAGGCATGATGAAGACAGAAAGGGGATGGAGCTAAGGCATGATGAAAGCAGAAAGGGGATGGAGCTAAGGCATGATGAAAGCAGAAAGGGGATGGAGCTAAGGCACGATGAAGACAGAAAGGGGATGGAGCTGAGGGCATGATGAAGGCAGAAAGGGGATGCAGCTAACCGCATGATGAAGGCAGAAACGGGAGAATGAACATGGCACGCAGAGGTGTGAAAATGTTTGCTGAATAATAATAATATTTATGAATAGTAACTTTAGACAGCCAAGGTTGGACTGGATCGCTGAGCCTGAAAATTTGAAGAACCAATTATTAATTGAATTTGATGGGGGAAGGGGACAAGAGAAGTATTAATAATTAATTCCAGGGCAAGAATGTGACATGTTAAGAGTAATATTGTGAAAACAGCCCGGCAGAATCATCTAGAATGAATGGGAAGCTAGAAGAACTTTCAGGAAAACACTAAATATTTCAAACTTGAGAAGAAGCTAAGCTTAGACAGTTAAAGCAAGAATGGATGAAGAAAATGAATCCAAGAGAAAGTCTTAAAAGAACCTTTCCAACTAATCTGTAATGAAATAACTATAGAATAGAATATAGTATTCTTATTTAACTTTGGGGAAAATAGCAACAAATAATTTTGAATTCATTTTACCACCAATGGGAGAAAACACTGTTTTGAAAGTTTGCTTCACTGGCCAGACATAAGAAAAGACCATTCTTATAGTTCTTAATATTGCCTACAGGTTCAATATTTCTGGCATTTTAATATTTCATCAGAAATACTCTAGGTTATATATTAACTAGAAAAATAAGTTTATTTTTTCTGCAACTTATCTATCAACAATGAGCCTGTTGTATTTACGGGTTCACTCCAAGTTCGCCTTCAAGAAGATGCACCTGAGCATTCATGGCTATGCAATCAACACAGGCTGGTGGGTGGGAACTTGAATCTCATTTCATGATACATTTGAGAATATAATTTTCTCCCTCAAAAACTGAATAAACAACATACAAGGACATCCAGCTTTGATTTTACATTCAAATTATAAACCTGTTGCAATGTGAATATTACAAAAGAATATATCCTATTCTTCAAATACAACTTACTTCTTTTTCATTTCACACAATTCTTCCAGTTCTCAAAACTACAGTATTCTTCATATGACAACTTAGTAGAATCTTTCAATTCCAAAGTCAGTGGAAATGATCACGTAAAATATCTCTGACTGTAAAAATTTCTCCAAAATATTCTATGGTTACATCTGCATCCAGCCAAGAAATCAACGGAGAACTTGATCATCAGGGTATTTCACCTCTAAGATGCTCAATATCATATCTAGATTTGTACAATTAGTCATTAAGAAACAAACATTTGTTTTGTAACTCTGAGGCTCAAAGCTATATGCCAATAAATGAATTTCATACCATCCTTCATTTTGTACTGGGAAACATAAATGACAATAACAATAATGTAAAAAATAATAATGTAGATAACATTTATTTAGAGCTTATTTGGTGGCAGGCACTGAGCTAAGCACTTTTCATGGATTATCTCATTTAATACTCTAACCATCTGTGAGGTGGCTAATTTTATCCCCATTTTACAGATAATAAAATTGAATCTCAGAGATAATCAAGTAACTTGTTCAGGCTTATATGGCTAGCAAACCCATGGCTGTCGATTCCGATTCATAGCAGCCCTACAGGACAGAGTAGAACTGCCCCATAGAGTTTCCAAGGAGCGCCTAGTGGATTTGAACCTCCAACCTTTTGGTTAGCAGCCGTAGCACTTACCCACTACGCCACCAGGGCTTCCATATGGCTAGCGAGCTACATATAAATAAATAATGTAAGGCCTGTGAGAGAGTTATAAGCAGTCTACTACTAGTGCTTCAAGAAAAAAAGATAATAACAGCAATGCTCGGGAAGACATCCCAGAGTGAGTGACATTTGAATTGAATCTTAACAGACTGAATTTCTAGCAAAACATAATAGTAGTCTGTATTCCTACACGAATGTCCTGTACAGTTAAGTCCAGGCATACTTAGACTGACCTTCCGTGACTAAGCTGAAACCTCGGTTCCTGAGCATAACTTACCTCTCTCCCCGCTCTCTCTCAGTACGCCTCTCTCTCCCTTCTCTGACCCATTTTCACAGTGGTTACTGCAAACTTTCAATACCTCTAGATCAAGGACTCTTGCCCCTTTCCTTTCAGTAGTTTCCTTTGCCTCTTAATTCAGTGCACACAGAAATGCCCTCTACCTAGAAAAGCTCCTTGCTCTTCATTCCTGGGGAAGAGGGAGAGAAGAGGGCCCCGTAGATAGAAGAAGAGCATCTGCGAGTACATTACAACCCAAGAAAATGAGCAGCCAAGCATGTTCGTGGTTTGCACCATCCAGGGACTCCATCCATAAATCTGCTTTCCCTTAAAGAGGAAGCCTTTCCGTCTGTTTTTCCTAGCACCATGTTTTCCATGTTTTAAGGGCTGCCACCTGGTCCTACAGCTCAGAAATTCCAGTAATTTTGCAAAATTTGCAGACATAGGATTTAAATAATATCCTCCATCACATTTTCAAACTAAAGATCCCTGATATTTTAAGTACGTCTTCGTATAAATACTTCTCCCCTTAAACACTTAAGTTTACTTTTCTATGATACCTCAAGCCCAGCTAAGCTTTTCTTAATTTAAAAAAAAAAAAAAAGAGTATGGAAAAAGACAAATGTTTTCTACTTTGTTACAGTATCTTTCTTGAGGGTAATTAACATTTTTGACTCCTTCAAACCAAAACCAGATCCACTGCCGTTGAGTCAAATCCAACTAATAATGACCCTATAGGACAGAGCAGAACTGCCCTATAGGGTTTTCAAGGCTATAAATCTTTTTGAAAGCAGACTGCCACATGTTTCTCCCACAGAGCGCCTGGTGAGTTTGAGCCACTGACTTCTCAGGCAGTAGCCGAGTGCTTTAACCACGAAGCCACCAGGACTCCTCTTTGACTCCTTAGCCACAGCAAAATTGTGTTTATATATAATCCCTTTTTTCAATCTTCCTGAGATCTCATCATTGCTGACCTAATCTAGTACAATAGCGTCATTGTCTTATACTTGGTATCTCTGCCTCCACTCTGCTTGCTTAAATCCCTTTTACACAATGACAGCCAAATATCTTCCTAAAGCATTGTTCTCACCACGTTATTTTCCTGCTCAAAAAAACTTTTATGGCTCTCCTTTCAGTATAGAATAAAATTTTAGCAAAGCATTAAGCATCTTTCATAATCTGGGCCTAATATACATTTTCTGTTTCACGGTCTATTTCATTTTTAAGTTATCTGTGCAATGCAGATACCAATTTGAACAAATGCATCCTTTCTTGTGCCTATAATTTCATTCATACAATTCTTTTCATCTAGTATGTGATTGGTAGGTTCACCTGTGTAAATCCCACCATAGTTCAAAGCCCCACTCAAATGCACCCTCTTCCATAATGCCTACCCTTAAAATTGTACTTAATCTGTCCAGAAGGACAGGCCATCATTTTCATGGTGGCATTTTTTCCTGAGGTGTATGTAGTTACTTGTACACATGCCTGTAAATCATAAAGAGCTTGATAATGTACCACAAACTGTACTTAATCTGTGGCATGTGCTCAAGCAACATTTTTTAGTTTCTTTCCAGTGTTGATCTTCAAACCTCTCTGTTGGGTAGTTGCAGGCATTTGTTGGTCAATCGTACTTCTCTAGTGAATGAGAATAGTCTCCCAGGCAAGTCCATCTATTGTCTTCTTGGCAAGCCACATACTCAGCCCATCTGTGCCTGACGCTGCAGACAGCTTGAATAACATCTGTTAGCCACATACATTAATGAGATTCTATACCCACCTATCCATCAGAATCAGTAAGGCAATGAAACTAATTTAACACACTGGCTTCTCTGTCCAAAGACCCGCTAACATGAAATCCAAAGATATATTACACTCTCAGTTAACCATGTTCATTTAACTTTGAAACATGGGAAGAATTCATTCCAATAGTCTCATAAAAACAAAGTAATCTGAGCCACATATGGAGATGGCTTGTGATATATATACTTTTCACAATATATTTAAACACACATTTAGTTTTATCTTTAAACAGTCTTCCAAATCTATATATTTGGCTACCTCCCTTTTTCTTCTCTTTTAAGAACTTAGCATTTTTCTGCCCATGGGAAGAGTAATTTATTATAAGGATCTGAGATTACCTCACCCTGAAAATCCCAGGAAAAGGATTCTATTTTGATTGTATTGAAGAATTTAATTTTTAACTTTTATCTATAGTTTATATGACGACTCCCATGTTGTTACTGGTGACATTTTTACTTCAGTGTCTCTCTTATGCTAGTCATGATGGGAGAAAATTGTTGAAGGAAACATTATCTTATAATATGGTTTGATAAATGAACAAATAATTCTCCATCACTGGCAGCATTCTTATGGATAGATGGGACAATATCGCAGCAGGTAGCATGTCGCATCTATCGACATACGAAATGGAACTCTAAACACTGGTCTGATATCTGAGACTGGAGACCATTTATGAGGCATTCATACATGTATGTATAACTTCAGAATGAAGAATTTTTAGTAGGTGGATTCTTCTTGTGTTAGATAATCTTCATAAAAGAATTCAAGCAGAAGTAGGAGTAGTGATTCCATGAACCTTAATCGGTTTTTCATGTCATTCATTGCTATATAAGCACTTTGATGTCTGCTTTGCATATATACAGAATTTGATGAAAATACAATACAATAAGGAAAATATAGCTAGAGAGAAAAAGATTTAAAAAACAACCCAAAATTCAGGATGGAAACTTAGCCTCAGTTGAATGAATGAACTATGTGTGAAGGCCATTCAAAGTCAGTTAATATTTAAACACTAATTAATTCAATGACTAGAAATTACAAGTATTTTGAAAGGTCTACTGGCCTATCCATGTAAAGTACTAGCAAATAAAAAAAAATATTTTCTAGATTCTCAAGCCCTGATAGGCTGACCATTTCCATAAGTTCAAAACAATCAAACTCATCGAGATAGTATCAAAATCAAAACTAGATATCATAATATTCTACCAGAAATGAGTTTTCAAATACATTTTGCTAAATACAATTGTTTTTAGTTATTCCATTGGGGAATGGTGGTAATATTCCAATTTTTGCTTAGATGGACAATGATGAATCACTGATAAAATGTCAACATTGGATATGTATAAACCAAAAACCAAACCCATTGCTGTGGAGTCGATTTTGACTCATAGCGACCCTACAGGACAAAGTAGAACTGTCCCATAGGGTTTCCAAGGAGCAGCTGGTGGATTTGAACTGCCAACCTTTTGGTTAGCGGCTTTAGCTTTTAGTCACTGCACCACTAGAGCTGCAGATATGTATAACCATAGACATTGCAGCAAAACGGCACACCTGACTTGTTGACAAAAGCATGTTACTATTTTTGATGATAATCATTCTAAATGTCCTCAAAAAACAAACAAAAAGCAAAACCACTGCCATCAAATCGATTCCAACTCATAGCAACCCTATAGGACAGATTAGAACTGCCCCCAAAGAGTTTCCAAGGAGCACCTGGTGGATTTGAACTGCTGACCTTTTGATTAGCAGCCGTAGCACTTAACCACTACAACACCAGGGTTTTCAATAGAGGGTTTACAATTATCCATGAGCTAATATTAAATTACCATAAAAAAAGTAATATACTTGTTTCATTAGGCCTAAAACCAAGACCAAGGAAAATTAGCAACCAAGTTGGTTAGACTGAATTTATATAAGAACTTCAATCTAAAAAATGAGAACGCTTAAGTTGAAAGGAAATTGACACATGACCACCTTTAACTTGTATTTTGTGTAATACATAAATTCCATAAATACTATTTCCATACTGTTAATTGCAAATATATAAGGACCATATCTGTTCACCTAACGTTCTCCATACCTTTTGGAAAATTGCATTTCTTTTTACTTTGAACAACACAGTCGTAAAAATATAACGATTCTGTATTATCAGACTGGAAGCTGATTTTATAGCCTCTCTAGGACCATCATGCCAGACAGTACTGAGGCATAACGGCAGAATTGAAAATTTTAAAGGATTTGCTATGACAATTCAGCTACTTCATTGTCTACTATGCTTCATTTTAAATGAGTCACAATTTCTTTGAAAGTATTTGCTCCTTATGTACTCTACTTATTTATTTTTACTATTTCTTTATTTTTCTTTTTTACCTTTGTAAGGAGTCAATATTGTTCTTTGGGTGTTAAAAGACATATTGTTGTTTTAAGCTGTAAAACAGGCTGGTGTTGTTATGAATGCAGCAAGAGTATCTGTCTCCAGAGTGCTCCAAACATGCGGTCCTGTGTTTTTGAGCGAATTCTTAGGGCAATCCTACATGGTAGTTTAATTACACCTATTTATATTTCCAGGTCTCTGTGAACAGCTCAGTCCCGTATATTAAACAAAACTAAAATTGAGACTAACTATGTATTATATTAAGGAGTCTGGAACAAGTCAGCTATCATGGTGTTAGGAGAAAAAAAAAAAGAATACAATATTTTAAAGCAGAAGTACATAGGAAAACATTTAGTAAGTAATGCAGTAAAAATTTTTGCTCCCCCCCAAAAAATCTGATCAAAAAAAGACATGGCAAGATTTTTCACTTGTCTGAATCAGTGTTCTTTTATCTGAAAAATAGATTAGAAGAAGGAAGTAAGCTAGCTCTTAGTAGCAGAACAGAAAATTGAACCCAAATTCCCCCTTCTTATTAATTTTGGGTACATTTCTAAGACTCCAAACATTAAAGCCGTCTGTATGTGTCTCCTTGCTGCCTTTGCTTCCTGTGGCACTGTAACAAATTAGCACAAATCTGTTGACTTAAAACCACAGAAATTAACTCTCCCACGGTTCTAGGGGCCAGAAAATCAGCATCTCAAGGCTGAAATTGAGTTGTCAGAAGAGCCATGCTCCCTGCAGAGGATCTAGTGAGAATCTATCTGTTCCTTGTTGCTCTGGTGGTTGCCAGTATACTTTGGCTTGTGGCTATGTTGCTCCAGTCTTCAATCTCTCTTGGATGTGCTGTCTTCGCATCGCCTTCCCTCCAGGACGTCTGTGAGGTCTTCCTCTGCCTCCTATTATCAGGACAGAGCCCTCTTGGGTAATCCAGGATAACCTCTCCATCTCAAAATCCTTAACTTATTCATATCTACAAAGACGCTTTTTCCAAATAATGGAACAGTTATAGGTTCCAGGGATTTGGTCCTGATATCTTTGTTTTTCTTTTTTTGGTGGGGGAAGCATTATTCTGCCTACCACACTTCTGTAAATAAGTAGATCGATATACTTACTTGAATTGCACTGCACAGCAAATATGTGATGGTGTCATCCCTATGGCCTTTGTACAGCCACTGTCCATGCAGAAGAGACTCAGAGCCTATTAAAGGACCTGCCAAAGCACATAAATAGTATACTATGTTCACAGTCTCTGGCTTTGAGGATTGTCCCCTTGTGCTTTAAGTCAAAGTTAAAAAAAAAAAAAAATCCACAGGTGTTGATATTTCCTGTAATCTCATTTTTGAAAATTCTAAATAGGAGCAGTACCTCCACTCATGTCAGCATGTGAATATGGAAGTATTTTGGTTGTATAAATGGAGTCTCAAAAAATCAATAAGATATCTTTAAGTAATATCAATTTTATTCTGCTTCTCAGTCCTGAAAAAATTCATGGCTAAGTGTTTTTACATGAGCTAAAGAGACAAAGGAATACCTCTTGACAATAGCTACTTGAAATGTTGAAGGTTAGTACTGTATTAATTTTAAAAGAACATAGGCTTGCTTCTTTGAGTATTTATTCCATCTGTGTCCTATTACGAGGTGTTTTGTTTGCACATGCTTTTATGTCTACTAGAAAATTTACCTCAAATAAACCTGAAGAAACCAAACTAAATAATATCACAACCCTTACTTCCCTACCATAATTTACTTGATTATGTCACAGGCAGAAAGCCATAATAGCATAGCATCTTTCACACAGATTGTACTCATTTTAGTAATTATTAGCAATAAGTTCTTGGTGTGTGGTTCAAAACCAAAAGTTCAAGGTAAGTTTTTCCTCTGAAAAATTAGTGAAATCAACTCAGATTAGATTAGCCATCTGCGGAAATCGCCTTAAAAGCCGCTATGTCTCCTAGCTCAAAAGCAGAAAAGGCAGGTGTAGCTACCAAATAAAGGCTTAACAATGTAAAAGATGATACAGTATTTACTGAATCAGAGTGTCCTTCCCTCCCCCCCCCCCCAAGGAAAAACACACTTATCATTAGGAGAGAGTTAGCCTGAAATCTAAAAAAACAATCATCTGAGAGGAAAGCAACTTGTTAGGTTGTCACCGATGCCATTAAATAAAAAGACACACCTATCAACCTTCCCAGGTAACACAAATCTTTCAGTTCCCATGGCAACTGTGGTCCCGGAATGGTGATACAAGTTCTTTAGATCACGCCTCACTCCTAGTTCACAACCTCAGCATTCTTCCAATACCCATCGTCTCCTTATGTTGATCCATGTTTAATGAGTAACTATGATGACTGGGCATTGACCCACACGACAGTTGTAGTTTTTATTATCAATTCTGATTTAAACTCTAGTCTCCTAGGAGTCTGTGTGTATTAATCGATCATTGAGGCCTGGCAGAAACACTCATCAAGTTTATAAACCTACAAAACTGAGAATCAGACCTTAGCACACGGTGGTCACATCAAGGCTCTTCCATCCATGAATCCCTGTTTATGTGGTCAGCTGGTGCCCCAAGCAACATCTCTGTTTACTGATACACTCATATCAATCACTCACAAAACGTTTATTGCATACACCAACTACAAGTAAGGCACCATGCTAGGAGACGTGGCAGCAAATGTGACTTGCATCAAAACTGCTCTCGTGGAGCTTATAGTCTGGTGAGGAAAACAGTAACTTTTAAAAAACAGTGTCTTAAGTTATATTGTTTTAAGTGTTTCAAGTAAAAAGACGGGGTATTCTAGCATGTGACTTAGGTGGTAGAGTCGGGAAGCTCTTACCTAAGGAACTATCCTGGAGGCTGAAATCTGAAGGATAAAAAGGAGTTAGCCAGGAAAGTGAGGAGTAAGTTTTTCCAGGTGAAGAAAAGAGCAAAGATACTCTGAAGTGGAAAAAATCCACATGCGCTCAGGGAGAAAAAAGAAGTCTAGAGCTCAGTCAAAGAAGAGAAGAGTGGCCCAGAGAAGACTGGAGGGAGCGATCAGCCAGATCATGCTGGGCCTGGCTGAGGGGCCTGGTAGGAATCCTGTAGTTTGTTCTCAGGTCCATAAAACACTTGGAAGGGATTTAATCTTTGCAAGTCATGGGAAGATACTGTTTGACTGGGATTTGCTGTTACAAAATCCTTGTCCATCTACTTGGGATTGTACTAAATTTCTAGCAAACACAAAATAAAGAGAAGGAAAAGGCCATCTTTATTTCTTGCTCTCAATAAGCAGAAATCATCATAAATGGTAACGCAGGGCCTATGGACCATATTCAGGAGCAGCTGAGTTGTGTTCGTTGAGTACAATGTAATTTTTTTTTAATTGGATTAGGATTCCTTTAAATAGGCCACTCTGTCCAATTGATTTCAAGCCCCACCATATCTTATTGTCTCACGAATGCTTTGGCCACTCATTTTACCTGCCTGGCTGCTAAAGTCTTTTGAGTTTGTAATCTGTACTTAAATTGTCAGTCTATATAAGCTATTAATCTAATTTTACTGAGAGGAACCAAGCTGAACAGGAACACAAATGAAATAAAGAAGTAATCATTAACATTCCTTAGATCCTAGAATCCTCTTATAACATGATGAAAAATGTTTACTCTCTCACCAGAAAACCGTACACATGCACACACGTGCACACACACGCACACACGTACACACACACGTTTTTGTCATACAGCTTCAGAGAAGTACACATAACTTCAAAAACCATTTGAGAAACTGCAGAAGCTCAGCAAGTGAAACCTGCTGAAGATGAAGGAGGTGGCAAGGAATCAGGAACGAATAGTAGTTGGGTTACCCCAGTGGGGAATTTCCTCACAGAATAAAAAAAAATAGATGAGAACAATTATGCAATTTCTACTAGATCTCACAAAGGGCTTTTCCAGAAAGCCCATGTACCCTGGAAATACGTACATAGGCTCTCTAGTCTCAAATAAGCAGATTTTACAGGCTACTAATGATGATGGAAAGATTTTCCAGGTAAAGAAACGAGCATTAGCAAATTTGAGGATAAAATTATTATTTCTCTTTTTTGCAATCTGCTTTTTTGCCGACTTTAAGTATGACACAGTTGACCTTCTCTTTCTCTTACTCCCTCTTACTGTGTCCAGCTCTCACTTCTTTTAAAAACAAAATTCAAAGAATTTGTGCAATTTTCCAGAAAATTGTATAAACAAATTTATAGCTGCCATACTGCTGCTGAAAATGTGACCATACATCAAATGTTAGCTTTTCTCAAACATCACAATTCTAAGTACAGGATTCTCTACTGAAAATTATCCTTCTGAGGCTTCCAACACAATTTGGTCATGAGATTTTGATATTCTGGGGAAAATACATGTGTTGTTGTTAGGTGCTGTTGAGTCGGTTTTGAGTCAACCTGACGTACAACAGAATGAAACACTGGTCAGTCTGGTGCCATCCTCACAATCATTGCTATATTTGAGCCCACTGTTGCAGCCACTGTGTCAATCCATTTCATTGAGGGTCTTTCTCTTTTTCGTTGACCCTCTACTTTACCAAGCATGATATCCTTCTCAAGGGACTCATCCCTCCTGACATCATGTCCAAAGTATGTAAGAAGAAGTCTTACCATCCTCACTGTCGAGGAGCATTCTGGTTACACTTCTCCCAAGACAGATTTATTTGTTCTTCTGGCACTCCATGGTATATTCAATATTCTATCTACGTAACTCTATGTAAAACACAACATTTATTCCCGGTAGAAATGTCACTCACCTCCCAGCATCCAAAGTGACACACATGGACCCATGTTGGCACGCTCAAGTTGGACAGTTGAGCAGGCAAGTGATTGACTATATGGCACTTTAAATACCTTTACTCCGTTATCACATTTTAAGTCAGAATGCAGATGGTGAGCGAACTGCTAGGCAAAACCCAGCTCTCTGGGATACAGTGTCATCTGAAGTACTTACACAAAGGGAAGATATACAAAAAACCCAAACCCAAAGACCCACCAAAAAAGAAGTTTCTTACAAAGGTACACACTTTTTTTTTTTTTTTTCTATGCCTATTGGGATTTTCTGTGAGCAGGAAAAAAAAAAAATTGAAACAGGCCATCTGTCACTGGAGGCTCCACTAGAGAAATATGTTTTCAGCAAAATGGTAAGTTTTCAGAAATGATTTCGAAGCAGCTTGGCATTGAGCATTGGAACCAGAAAAGTCTTACAGAGCAAACTTTGGAGTACAGGACAGAAAGTGAATGTCAGCAAAGACTTAGCTAAGGGAAGAGTGATGTGTTGCCTCCAAGATAGAGGACTTAGCATAAATTTAATACGGAAAGTTTGAGATGTCAGTGAAAGTATTTTTAAAGCAACATTCCAAGGTTAAAACAATTAGAGAAGAGGGAGAGATTCTTCAAAGATTTTGAGCATTCACAGCAGAGAAATTGGAAAAGAGAAAGTTCTTCAAGGTGCCAGATGACCAATATTTAACTGGGATTTTTCAAACCCTTGATCGTTACAAGGCAAAATAATTTAGGGATTATCCACGTGTCTTGCTAAACACTGCACATAAGGTTTGTGCAGATAGTATCTCCCCTTTTAAAAAACGACTATGGATATTGAGAAAACAAAGATTTTGAAGGATGTGAATGACTTAGCAAAAAGAATGAACTAAAATTATTCTACAGAGAGTATGGGAGAGAGCGAGGGATTAAAAAATATTGTACTCCAATAAGGCAATCGGTGTAAATAATAGTCCTGAAGATTATAAGGAAAGGATAAGACAGAGGTGTTAAAGAGAAAATATGAAGCTGTTCATAATGAGAAAATCATTCTGATTCTCCTGGAATTCAGATTTCCAGGTTCATGAAATTAGAGTGGTCTACCCAGGCCATCCACCCTTAGATGTCCCTTTGATCCTGAAGGAACTGGCTTCCAGAAGTCACCTTCAGGTCAAACAATAGCTTGTTGGTGGTGGGGCCTAGAGTCGGTTCCAACTCATAGCAACCCTATCTACAACAAAATAGCTTAGTCTGCAACTCAGTGGAGACGGTTTGGCCTTAGGCATTGGGTTATTTTGGAAAATTGTCTATGTGCAGCCAGCTTCATGAAGCAGGAACTCCAGGGTCTGACTAGAGGCTGTGTTTTAAGATGTATCACATGTCCTTGGTGACTCTGTTTCCATAACCAAGGGATTCTGAAACCCTGCTAATGCTTTGATGTTACCTCCTGAGAAATTAACGTAACAGTGACCTATATAACCCATTTCCATTGTCCCCTCCTTGGAGTGCCTTACAGATGCTAGGCTGACACTGCCTGATTTGAATCATATCTACTCACAATAAATATATTCTGTTATACTAATTTTTGTTGTTTCTCTAAGAATTTAGGCTTTTGACAATAGACGTACATCAGACACCTATTTTGACAGTTAAAGTTTGCTTTACGGAGTGGTTAAGAGAAAATTCTATCATTTACGTGTACGTTAAGTAGCACATTAGACACTAGCAGCTCCTTGGAAGTCCTTCATCTGCTGCAGGACACCTGCCTGCTCTGTACTCAGCTATGCCTGCATGGCATAGCACGGTAACAGGCAGTGAGAATGGTGCAGCCCCATGGGGTCAGCTGCCTGACTAGAGAGACCCAGAGGGTGGGAAGAGCGGCCCAGTGTCTCATAAGTAGTCAGTGGCAGAGCCAGCATTTCAATCCTAGTCTGCCCGATTCCAAGATCTGTGTTCATTCTACTCTAACCCCACCTCATCCAAATCACAAATTGTGGACTGACAGGATCTCGGTGTGTCCGTCATGGAGGCCTTGCCTATTTATCTTATTTCTTAGGGCTGCTGTATTAAATCAGATCCACCCCATGTGACAAAGTAGAATTGACCATAGGGTTTTCTAGGCTGTAACCTTTACGGGAGGAGATCACCAGTTCCTTCTCAAGGAGCCTCTGAGTGGGTTCAAACTGCGGACCTTTCGATTAGCAGTTAAGCACTTAACCACTGTATCACCAGACCACTATGAGTTAGAATCGACTCAATGGCACACAATAACAACCAAACCAAAAAAACCAAACCCATTGCCCTCAAGTCCATTCTGACTCATAGGGACCTTACACAGCTGTAACAAACACCACAAAGTGGGTGGATTTAAAGAACAGTATTTTCTCACAGCTCTGGAGTCTACAACTCCCTTGTTATGTTAATCAATGCATCAGCTCTGTTGATTCCTCCTGAGGGCTGTGAGAGGACCCTTCCATGCTGCTCTCCTAGTTTCTGGTGCTCCCAGCAATCCTTGGCATTATTTGGCTTGTAGATACATTTTCACATCACTGGCTTCCCCCTTGTCAAACTCTCCATAACTGTTCTCATCTTTTATAAGGCACCGCTGCGTTGGGATTAGGACCTACCTTACTTCTGTACAACCTCATATTAACTGATAAGATCTTCAAAGATCCTATTTCCAAACAAGGCCCATGTCTTAGTTTCCTAGTGTTGTCATAACAAAACACCACAAAGTGAGTGAGTTTAAAAAACAGAAATTTATTTTCTCACCGTTCTGGAGGCTAGAGGTCCAATTTAAGGCATTGGTAGGGCCATGTTCTTTCTTTGTGGGTTTCAGGTAAGGTCCTTCCTTGTCTCTTTCAGTTTCTGGGCACCTCAGGCATTTCTTGGTATTCCTTGGCTTGTGGACAGATCCTAACATGCTGTCTTCCCCTGTGTGTGTGACTCTCTCCATCTCTGTTCTCCCCTTTTGCAAGACACAACTCAAAAGGGATTAGGACTGGGACTTACCTTGCCCCTATATGACTTAACTAATAACAGCTAATGACCATCTAGAGCCCTTGCATTTTAAATGACAAAGCAGGCGTTCAGGGGTCATAGAGCTGGTGGGTGGCAGGGCCGGGTTATGACCATCCACAGCCCTTGCATTTTAAATGACGAAGCAGGTGTTCAGGGGTCACGGAGCTGGTGGGTGGCAGAGCCTGGGTTAGGCCCCAGCACTCCCAGTTTGTGTCCTCTCATGCCACCCAGTACAATATTACATCAGAAAGAGTCTTGGTAATACAAAAATATGCAACAAGATAAGTGGCAAAAAGATAAATATGTCATTTATGGTTTTGTTTTATATAAGAGAGCTACTTTAAGTCAAAGGTCCCTGGATGGAAGAAAGGGTTTGCACTCAACTGCTAACCTAAAGGTTGATGGTTTGAATCCACCCAGGGGAGCCACAGAAGAAAACCTGGCAATCTACTTCTATAAAGATCAAAGCTAAGAAAACTCTATGGAGCAACTCTACTCCGTAACACACAGGTCACCATGAGCTGGAGTCCACTCGATGGCAACTAACGACAACATTTTAAAACAACAGGAGTTACATCTGAGTGTATACCTCGAAACCTCAAGGATGTCTTCCCGTTTCCCACTCATGCTTGGGAAAGCAACTGAAACAATCCAGTTTCATATAAAAAGTGCAAAGAGTTCTTCCCCTAGGTTAAAAGATAAAAAGAAAATATAACGGTATCCTTTTGCCGTTTAAAAATGCTCTAAAGGTCGGTATTTTATTTTTCAAACACTACCAGAAAATTTACCATGAAACCTTAAATTACCGTGAAATCATAGCAGAAGATTACATTCTTGACATTGTGTATGGCACTGCATAACCACAAAGTGGCAGTGTGATGATCCGAGAGAAACCGGCACTGCATTGCTTCCCGTGGATTCTTTGCTCAAACCCTCTTCTCCTTCCACAGTGATGGTATTTAGATTCTTAGGACATTTGCTAGCGCTCCTTACAAATGTTCATAATAAATAAGACTAGACTCAAAGGAAGAGTTCTTCACTCCACCTTACTGTGAGAACTGTTTTTTTTTTAATAAAACAATAGATAATGAAGATTGTTGTACAACATGGTGAATGTCATTAATGTCATTCTGAATTGTACATCTAAAAATGATTAAAATGGCAAATTTTCTGTTATATAGATTTAATAAAAATAAACAAAAATTAATTTCTTAATTAAAATAAATTTAATAAATTATTAATTATTTATTAAAAATTTTCTAAACAAGTTTTCTGAGAGCATTAATTGCTCATGGTAGTGCTTTAAAAGCCAAACACACCATGACTTTTACCATCTTCTTGTCCCTCCCACCTTCCCCACTGTTAACACTTTGAAACCAAAGAGAAATGCTCTCCACAGAAACCATTTTTTAATGCAACCACAGCAGAGACTTGTGAGGACCTCAGGTCACCACTTACTGGAGTGCGTTTTGTTCTTGTCAGGGCCCAAAATGAATTCCATGAAAAAGTAGATCCTGGCCAGGGTGAGAAATAACAGCACAAAGTTTATCTCCTCCCAGAGGCCTCTCCTGCCTTCCTTGTTGTTATTCCTTGTATCAGTCAGCAGCCCAGCAGGAAACAGATGGCAAATTTAAATGAGGAAAGTTTAATAAAAGGACTGTTTACAGGGGTGTTCCTATTATTAATGGATGTTTGCAGCTGTTTCTTCTCATTTTGAGTCCTGCTACATCAGCAAATGAAGGTCCCAAAAGCTTTACTCCATCCATGTCATTAAGTTTGACTCTACTTTGAGGAGGCAGCTCTTCCCCAGTCATCTTCTGAGTTCCTTCCAACCTGGGGGGCTCATCTTCCAGCACGATATCAGACAATGTTCCGCTGCTATTCATAAGGTTTTCACTGGCTAATTCTTTTCAGAAGTAGACTGTCGGGTCCTTCTTCCTAGTCTGTCTTAGTCTGGAAGCTCAACTGAAACCTGTCCTCATGGGTGACCCTGCTGGTATCTGAATACCAGTGGCATAGCTTCCAACATCATAGCAACACGCAAGCCCCCACAGTACGACAAACTGATAGACACGTGGGGGGCCAAGAAATTTGGAAGGCAGCTACCTGGCCAACCCACTGGAAGAGATCCATATTTATGCCTATTCCCAAGAAAGGTGATCCAACCGAAAGTAGAAATTTTTGAACAATGCCATTACTATCACACACAAGCAAAATTTTGCTGAAGATCATTCAAAAGCGGCTGCAGCAGTATATCGACAAGGAACTGCCAGAAATTCAGGCCAGATTCTGAAGAGGGTGTGGAACCAGGGATATCATTGCTGATGTCAGATGGATCCTGGCTGAAAGCAGAGAATAACAGAAGGATGTTTACCTGTGTTTTATTGACTATGCAAAGGCATTTGACTGTGTGGATCATAACAAATTATGGATAACATTGCGAAGAATGGGAATTCCAGAACACTTGATTGTGCTCATGAGGAACCTTTACATAGATCAAGAGGCAGTTGTTCGGACAGAACAAGGGCATACTGATTGGTTTAAAGTCAGGAAAGGTGTGCATCAGGGTTGTATTCTCTCACCATACCTATTCAATCTGTATGCTGAGCAAATAATCCAAGAAGCTGGACTACATGAAGAAGAATGGGGCATCAGGATTGGAGGAGGACTCATTAACAGCCTGCGTTATGCAGATGACACAACCTTGCTTGGTGAAAGTGAAAAGGACTTGAAGCACTTACTAATGGAGATCAAAGACCACAGCCTTCAGTATGGATTGCACCTCAACATAAAGAAAACAAAAATCCTCACAGCTGGACCAATGAGCAACATCATGGTAAACGGAGAAAAGATTGAAGTTGTCAAAGATTTCATTTTACTTGGATCCACAATCAACAGCCATGGAAGCAGCAGTCAAGAAATCAAAAGACACATTGCATTGGGCAAATCTGCTGCAAAGGACCTCTTCAAAGTGTTGAAGAGCAAATATGTCACCCTGAGGACTAAGGTGCACCTGACCCAGGCCATGGTATTTTCAATCACATACCAAGCATGTGAAAGCTTGACAATGAATAAGGAAGACCGACGAATTGACAGCTTTGAATTGTGGTGTTGGAGAAGAATATTGAATATATTATGGACTGCCAAAAGAATGAACAAATCTGTCTCAGAAGAAGTACAGTCAGAATGCTCCTTAGCAGCAAGGATGGCGAGACTGTGTCTTACATCCTTTGAACTTGTTGTCACGAGGGATCAGGCTCTGGAGAAGGACATCATCCTTGGTAAAATACAGGGTCAGGGGAAAAGAGGAAGCCCCTCAACAAGATGGACTGACACAGGGGCTGGAACATTGGTCTCAAGGATAGCAATGATTACGAGTTGGTGCAGGACTGGGCAGTGTTTGGTTCTGTGGTACACAGGGTCACTGTGAGTCAGAACCAACTTGACAGCACCTAACACCACCAACAACACAGGGGTGTGGGTAGGATGTGGAGTTCTCCTTTTCTAACCCTAAGCCTGAGGGAAAAAGATGGTACAGTGACTCAAACATGTCCTGCTAAGCCAAAGGTGGGCAGTTCAAAACCACCAGGGGCTCCTCAGAGGAAGATGTGGCAGTCTGCTTCTGTAAAGATTTACAGCCTTGTAAATCCTATGGGGTCACTATGAGTTGGAACCAGTGGGTGGCAGTGAGTGGGGTGGGGTATAGAGTACTCCCTTTCCAACCCTGGGCCTGAAGGGAAGGGGGGAGGGAGTGGTTACCGGAACTTAAAAACAGCTAAGGGGAAGGGCAGAGGGACACCTAGCCCTTGGTTACCATCCAAGGAGGGGGCTTGGGAGGCGGGGGCATGGTAATCCCCCTAATCTCACTACTCTCGCTTCACGTCTGTGTTCACTTACTATTGCTGCTGTATCAAATTTCCAAAAACCACACAAATTTATCCTTTTAAGGTTGTGCAGGTTAGAAGGCTGAAATGAATATTCTTGTTGCTGTTAATTGCCATCAAGTTGGCTCTGACTCTTGGGGACCTTACTTAACATACAACAGCAGAAAACATAGCCCAGTCCTGTGCCATCCTTACAATCTTTGGTATGTTTGAACCCATTGTTGCAGCCACCATGTCGATCCAGCTTATGGAGGGTTTCCCTTGTTTTTGCTGATACTCTAACCAACATGATGTCCTCTTCTAGCAATTGGTCCTTCCTGAAGACATGTCCAAACTGAGCAAGTCAAAATCTTGCCATCCTCTTTTATAAAGAGCATTCTGGCTGTACTTCTTTACTTCCTTATGGAGATAAAATCAAAGTGTCAGCAGGACTGTGTGTGTGTGTGTGTGTGTGTGTGTGTGTGTGTGTGTGTGTGTGTATGTGTGTGTTTTGGAAGCTCTAGAAGAGTCCCCAGCAAGACTAATTCCTTGCTTCTTCCAGCTTTGAGAGGTGGCCAGCATTCCTTGATTCACAGCCACATCACTTCAATCTCTGCTTTTATCATCACTTTTGTTGTTGCTGCTAGTTGCTGTTGAGTTGGTTCCAATTCATAGTGACCCTATGTATAATAGGACGAATGGCCCTATGTATAATAGGACGAATGACCCTATGTATAATAGGACGAATGACCCTATGTATAACAGGACGAGTGACCCTATGTATAACAGGACGAGTGACCCTATGTATAACAGGACGAGTGACCCTATGTATAACAGGACGAGTGACCCTATGTATAACAGGACGAGTGACCCTATGTATAACAGGACGAGTGACCCTATGTATAACAGGATGAGTGACCCTATGTATAACAGGACGAGTGACCCTATGTATAATAGAACGAAATGTTGCCTCATCCTCGTATTCACCGCTATGCTTGAGTCCACTGTTGTAGCCACTGTGTCAACCCATCTTGCTGAGGGTCTTCCTCTCTTTTGCTGGTCCTCT
Organism: Loxodonta africana; assembly: GCF_030014295.1. Classification (NCBI taxonomy): domain Eukaryota; kingdom Metazoa; phylum Chordata; class Mammalia; order Proboscidea; family Elephantidae; genus Loxodonta; species Loxodonta africana. Next base: position 1,065,139 of record NC_087353.1, on the reverse strand, counting down.
ACTTTATCAAGCATGATGTTCTTCTCCAGGAACTGGTCCTTCCTGATAACATGTCCAAAGTAAGCTAGACAAAGCCTCACTATCCTCGCTTCTAAGACACATTCTGGCTGTACTTCTTCCAAGACAGATTTATTCCTTAGCTCACATTACCTTTTCTGAATTTGATCATCCTGCTTCCCTTTAGTAAGGAGTCTGTGATAACATTGGGATTTTCCAGATAATCCAAAATAATCTCTCTACGGTGAAATCCTTAACTTAATCACATCTTCAAAGTCCTTTCTGCCATAAAAGGTAACATATTCGCAGGTTTCAGGGATTAGGATGTGAACACACTGCTCAGCTTACCACGCCCTCTGATCTCCTGCTGATGCCCCACATCATCTGAGCCCATATGATGTTAGAGGGCAAGGAAACTCTTGATGTCATCCACGAGGTCAGCATCTCAGGGCAGAGAGTAGGATAAAGAAGGGTGTAACACAGCTCTAGCAGAGCAAACAGACATTACCCGGCACATCTTTACCCCAGTGTCTCCAAGAGTAAGCTGGACAGTGTGCCTATCTGCTTGTAAGTGCAATTGAGCTGATACAGTAAAGGCTAAATGCAATCTCATTACAACTCTGTCAGACTCCCAACCCATGAAGAGGATCAGTATTCTAAACATGAAGTTGGAAAGAAAAGGAGACTGTACACGTCTCAATATGAACCCCATCAGGTGGTTTTCAATTCATTTCTGTTTCAATTAGATGATTTTTATACACATTTCAAAATTTGAAATGTTGCATCAACTACAGTTTTCATTGAAATTGCATTTCATAATAATAACCATTACTTTCCTGAAATTTACACAGCGGTACATAGACAGAAAACTGCCAGAAATTCAAGCCAGATTCAGGAGAGGACATGGAATGAGGGATATCACTGCTGATGTCAGATGGGTCCTGGCTGAAAACAAGGAATACCAGAAGGATGTTTACCCATGTTTTATTGACTATGCAAAGGCATTAGGCTGTGTGGATCATAACGAATTATGGATAACATTACTAAGAATGGGAATTCCGGAACACTTAATTGTGCTCATGAGGAATCTGTACATAAACTAATAGGCAGTCATTCAAACAGAGCAAGGGGACACTGCGTGATTTAAAATCAGGAAAGGTGTGTGTCAGGGTTGTATCCTTTCATCATACTTAATCAATCTGTATGCTAAGCAAATATAATCTGAGAAGCTGGACTACATATAAAGAAAAATATGGCATCAGGATTGGAGGAAGACTCATTAATAATCTGCAATATACAGATGACACAAACTTGCTTGCTGAAAATGAAGAGGGCTTAAAGCACTTACGATGACATTCGAAGACTATAAACTTCAGTATGGATTACATCTCAACATAAAGAAAACAAAATTCCTCACAACTGGACCAATAAGCAGCATCATGTTAAACAGAGAAAATTTTAAAGTTATTGGATTTCATTTTACTTGGATCTACAATCAACACTCAGGAAAGCAAACCAAACCCACTGCCATGGAGTCGATTCCGAAAAAAAAGTGACGTATTATACTGGGCAAATCTGCCAAAAAATACTTCTTTAAAGTATTAAAAAGCAAACATGTCATTTTGAGGACTAGGTACACCTACTCCAAGCCATGGTATTTTCAATCACTTCATATGCATGCAAAAGCTGAACAATGAATAAGGAAGACTGAAGAAGAATTGATGAATTGGAATTATTGTGTCGGAAAAAAAATATTGAATATACCATGGATTGTCAGAAGAAGGAAACCCTGGTGGTGTGGTGGTTAATTACTACGGCTGCTAACCAAGAGGTCAGCAGTTCGAATCTGCCAGGCACTCCTTGGGAATTCTATGGGGCAGTTCTACTCTGTCCTATAGGGTCACTACGAGTCAGAATCGGCTCAACAGCAGTGGGTTTGGTTTTGGTTTGGTTTTTGTCAGAAGAACAGACAAATCTGTCTTGGAAGAAGTATACCCAGAACACTCCTTAGAAGTGAGGATGGTGAGACTTCGACTCACATACTTTGAACGTGTTTTCAGGAGGAACCAGTCCCTGGAGAAGGACATTATGCTTGGTAAAGTGGAGGGTCAGAAAAAAGAGGAGGACCCTAAACAAGATGGATTAACGCCATGGCTGCAACAATGGACTGAAACATAACAACGATTGTGAAGATGGTGCAGGACCAAGCAGTGCTTCATTCTGTTGTACACAGGGTTGCTATGAATTGGAACCAACTTGACAATACCTAACAACGACAACAGACATATGCTATAAAAATTCATGGCCAGTCTCAATCAGCTAAATTTGGAGCAACAACTTGCAACTCATCTTGTCCAGGGTATTTTCAATTTGAGTGTTACTGTTTACACCAGTTGGAGTTGAGGTTCTAGTCATTGCTATTTTGTTGTGAATAATCCCCAATCTATCAATGGATGAATGATTCAAAAATCATTCATTGAAATAAGGCATGAAACTAGTGATATGAATGATAAGCTGAAATCTAAAACTCAGAATTACAGATAAATTGTGAACAAGATTTCTGTGAGACATAGATTTTGAAACTGTATGTGTTGGGAACTACTTAATTCTAAAACAATTTCACACAGCAGTTAAAAAAAAAGAAAAAGGAGGGATAACATAAAATACATATAAAACACAAAATAGCAATTATCTGGAAATTGGATTTTAATGCACCAATGATCCATATTTGTCCCTCACTCCCAGTGGATTCACAATTGTGAAATTTATCTGAAGATTGGCATGAAGTTACTAAAGGTCTCACCTTATTTTCAAAGAAAGTATAATAAACACTGGTAAACTAGTTGATTCTTTTTCCTAGAAAGAAGAACAAATAATATATTTCATTCAAAATTAATTTTCCATACCAAAAAAAGACAGAAGAGATCAAATTTAAATGCACTTACAGGATCAGAAAGACACCGTCTGGTGGCAGGGGAAGTCACCAAGCAACCAAATGTTGCTTACTGAGCGCCGACCACATCCCAGGCGCTGGAAACAGGGCTGCACGTAAGCCAATCTGCTGCACTTAGGGGTCGCGCATTCCAGTGGGAAAACACGGTAAGCCAGTACCAGATTTTAATGAATGCTGAGAAGGAAATAAACAGAGAGCAGCTATGTGAGCCCTCTGTAGAAAAGGTCAGTCAATTATGACCTCCCTGTGGAGGTGAGATTTGAGGTGAAACCTAAAGATAAAGAAAAAAGTCAGTCATACAAAGTTAAGGGAAGAGCCTCCAACATAGAAGACAAGGGCAAAGTCCCGTCTGTGAGGAAGTGCTCAGAATGTTTGAGGACCAGAAAGGAAGTCAGTGTGGCTGGAGGCTGGAGGCACCCGTCTATCACAAAGGACCTAACCTACCAGATAAGGAGTTAAGATGGTTTTCTTTTCTCCTTGAAGCAAATACGATGACATATTACGGAGGATACCATAAAATCGTATTTCAGTGCTACAACAGAACATGAAGTCCCAAATATAGTTGGAACTTGAATCAGGGATTCATCCGCTGCCATCTCACAAAGTCGAAGCATTCAGCAAGCTTTTCAGTAGGATATGTGTTCATCGATTTCGTGTCTCACGGTGTCTGAGAGTTTTCTTGGGTAAGAAAATACTCTATAATTTTTGGGAGATGTTTGATAAACTATCCAAAACTATATAACAGAGCCACCAAACAATCTCTGCCTTTCCTGACAACCTATAATTGTGAGTAATGATTTTCCATTCTGTTGAAATAAAAATAAAGAAAAGAAGCCGAACAGTTGTGGAATCTGACCTACCGGCTACCCATCTTTAAGTTTGATTACAGATATTACGGTAAGCAACTGCAACTGGTTTTCAACCCTTTCAACATAAACAACTGTAAGTGTTATCATTGTCACTTGAAATATCATTATAGTTTTGTTATTTTATAGATTTACTTTAGACCTTAACTGGTCCACTAATTCTGATAGTCTGAGAAACAACATTCTAAATATAAACACGTTTTCCAATTAATTTGCAAATATCTTCTCTATTTTTTCCCTATCTCATACTACTAACCACCAGTTGTCTGTCATTTTATCGTGCTGTGGTGGCCTGCCTGTTGCTGTGACTCTGGAAGCTATGCCACAGATATTTCAAACACCAGCAGGGTCACCCATGGGGGACAGGTTTCCATGGAGCTTCCAGACTATGACCGACTAGAAAGAAAGACATGGCAATCTACTTCTAAAACAACTGGCCAGTGAAAACCTTATGAATAGCCGCAGAACATTGTCTGATATAGTGTCTGAAGATGAGCCCCTCAGGTTGGAAGGCATCCAAAATATGACCAGGGGTACAGCTGCCTCCCCAAAGTACAGTCGAGCTTAACGATGTGGATGGAGTCAAGCTTTCAGGACCTTCATTTGCTGATGGGGCACAACTGAAAATGAGAAGAAACAGCTGTGAACATCCATTAATAATCAGAACATGGAATATACAGAGTATGAATCTAGGAAAATTGGAAGTCATCAAAAATGAAATGGAACACATAAAAGATCAATATCCTAGGCATTAGTGAGCTGGAATGGACTGGTGCTGCCCGTTTTGAATTGGACAATCATATGGTCTACTATGCCGGGAACGACAAACCCAAAAGGAATGGCATCACGTTCATTCTCAAAAAGAATATTTCAAGATCTATCCTGAAGTACAATGCTGTCAGTGACAGGGTGATATTCATATGCCTACAAGGAAAACCAGTTACTATAACTATTATTCAAATTTATGCACCAATCACTAATTCCAAAGATGAAGAAATTGAAGGTTTTTACCAACTTTAACAGTCCAAAGTTGACCAAACATGCGGTCAAGATGTGTTGATAATTACTGGTGATTGGAATGTGAAAGTTGGAAACAAGAAGGATCAATAGTTAGAAAATGTGGACTTGCATAAATCAGAGACTACATCGGCCTGAGACCAGAAGAACTAGATGGTGCCTGGCTACAACCAATGACTGCCCTGACAGGGAACACAACAGGGAATCTCTGATGGAGCAGGAGAGCAGTGGGATGCAGACCCCAAATTCTCATAAAAAGGTCAGACTTAATGGTCTGACTGAGACTAGAAGGATCCCGGAGGTCGTGGTCCTGAGACCTTCTGTTGGCCCAGGACAGGAACCATTCCCAAAGCCAACTCTTCAGACAGGGATTAGACTGGACTATAAGATAGAAAATGATACTGGTGAGGAGTGAGCCTATTGGCTCAAGTAGACACATGAGACTGTGTGGGCAGGTCCTGTCTGGAGGCGAGATGAGAAGGCAGAGAGGATCAGAAGCTGGCTGAATGGACACGACACGGGGAATACAGGGTAAAGAGGAGGAGTGTGCTGTCTCACTAGGGGGAGAGCAACTAGGAGTACATAGTAAGGTGTATATAAATTTTTGTATGAGAGACTGACTTGATTTGTAAACCTTCACTTAAAGCACAGTAAAAAAAAAAAAATGTAGGCTTGGTGATAGAGATGACTCAACGGCACCTAACAACAACATACTACTAATTTGAGTCTCTTGAAGTTATAAGAAATTATGTTTCCTGTCATGTCTTTGTCATTTGTCAAAGACCAAACAGTATTAATAACAATGATACTACGTATTTATAAGTAAAACAATGTATCATACTCTACCTAAGATGTTTCGCCCAAAAAAAAAAAGGTCAGAGAAAAAAGGCAAGGTGCCTTGTAGAAGAGATTTGGTCGGTGCGAAACACAGATAACACCTTTAAAACCAAACACTTTCATACTTACAGCAATATTTGCAGAGTGGCAGTAACTATCTGTGCTAACACAGACATGAAAGCACTTTCAAAAATGTTGATGAACCAGAGGAGTGGAAGCACATGAAGAGAAGGGCACCTGTTTACCCACAAATAAAAGTAGGCTAAGCAGAAAGGGCACACGTGTTTTAAGGATTTGGGGTGTCTCGGAGAACCCTGTAGAAGAGATTCGGTCAGCACACAGGCCCAGATGAGAGCCGGTAGGGTCCCTCGGCTCCGCTGCGGTAACTGTGCACTACACCCCACTAAAGGAGCAAGCGGGGTACTGAAGACCACCAGCTCCCCTTTCTCTAAGTGCGCACTCCTGCACACAGCCACATCCACCTAGGTCAACAGGTCTCATGGGGCGGCGGTCTATTCGGCAATGTCTGGAGACGTTTTCTGTTGTCATGACAGGAGGCGGACGTCACTGGCATCTAGTGTATAAAAAGCCAAACCAGTTGCCATCCAGCCGATTGTGAATCTTGGCAACTCCATGTGTGTCAGAGTATAGCCATTCCTCATTTTACTGTGCTTTACTTTATTGCACTTTGAAGATATTGTGTTTTTTACAAATTGAAGGTTTGTGGGAACCCTGCATCCAGAGAGTCTATCGGCACCATTTTTCCATCAGCATGTGCTCACTTCATGCCTTTGTATCGCATTTGGGTAATTTTTGCAATATTTCAAACTTTTTCATTATCGTTATCATATCTATCATGGTGATCTGTAATCAGTGATCTTTGGTGTTACTACTGTAATTGTTTGGCGGCACCATGAACCACACCTAAATAAGACAGCGAGCTGACTGATAAATGTCGTGTGTGTTCTGACTGCTCCACTGACTGGCCGTTCTCCCATCTCTCTCCCTCTCCTCAGGCCTCCCTATTCTCTGAGACGTGACAACATTGAACCCAGTTCAGTTAATAACCCTACAATGGCCTCTAAGTGTTCAAGTGAAAGAAAGAGTCAAAGGTATTTCACTTTAAAACAAAAGCTAGAAATGATTAAGTTTAGTGAGGAAGGCCTGTTGAAAGCTGAGACAGGCTGAAAGCTAGGCCTCTTGTGCGAACAGCCAAGCTGTGAAGCAAAGAAAAAGTTCTTGAAGGAAATTAAAAATGCTACTCCCATGAACACACGAATGGTAAGAAAGTCAAACAGCCTTATTGCTGATATGCAGAACGTGTTAGTGGTCTCGATAGAAGATCAAACCAGCCACAACATTCCCTTAAGCCAAAGCCTAATCCACAGCAAGCCCTTAACTCTCTTCAATTCTGTGAAGGCTGGGAGAGGTAAGGCAGCTGCAGAAGAAAAATTTGAACCTAGCAGAGGCTGGTTCCTGAAGTTTAATGAAAGAATCTGTCTCCATAACATGAAGGTGCAGGGCGAAGCAGCAAGGGCTGATGTAGACGCTGCAGCAAGTTACCCGGAAGATCCAGTTACAATAATTGACGAAGGCGGCTACACTAAACAACAGATTTTCACTGTGACCAAACAGCCTTCTATTGGAAGAAGATGTCATCTAGGACTTTCACAGCTAGAGAGAAGTCAGTGCTTGCCTTCAAAGCTAAAACATTTGTGTGACTCACTTTATTGCAATATTTGCTTTACTGCAGTGATCTGGAGCTGAGCCTGCAGTATCTCTGAGGTTTGCCTGTAGAACTCTGCTCCATAGGGTTTTCAAGGCTGTGACTTCTGCAGGCAGATGGCCAGGCATTTCTTCCAAGATGCCTTGCTAGGTGATGAGAAACAGAATATGGTCCCTAAACTCTAGGAAGTGAACTCTTTTAAAGGGAGACTGACATGTAGCCAAATAAACACAAATAATACAGTCACTGTAATTGTCTTTTGTGCACTTCTGAGTAAAAATAAAAGAACAAAGAAAAAAAAGAACAATCTGGAACTGTTCTGTTCATAAACAGTACAAGCTCTGGAAGGAGAAATAAGTGATACTTTCCATTGAAAGGACAAATATATTGGGTGTAGTCAATATCATTTTTCATTTTACTATGTTTCAAACATAAAACCAAAAACCAAACCCACCGTCGTTGAGTCAATCCCGACCCATAGCGACCCTATAGGACAGAGTAGAACTGCCCCATAGAGTTTCCGAGGAGTGCCTGGCGGATTCAAACTGCAGACCTTTTGGTTAGCAGCTGTAGCACCTAACCACTAGGCCACCAGGGTTTCTGCTTCAAACATAGAACTGGGTTAAACTAAAAATCAGGTGTCATGGAGCAAAAAGAAACAGAACACATCAAGTCTTTATATATGTATACATATATTGCAACAACTTTGCAATTCTGGACAAAAATATAAGTAGGAAACTTCATCATATCCTAAATCAAACAAACAAAGAAACAAAATGTTATGGATCAAATTATGTCCCCCCAAAATATGTGTTGTAAATCCTAACCCCTATCCCTGTGGATATAATCTGTATGTTACTATAATGATTTCAAACCCATAAGATATGAGTCACTATTACTCTTTCAAAACACATATGTATAAGCACTCACAATATCAACTTAGAAATGTCTGCCTCTGTGAGGCTCTCCAACATTAACCATCAATCACTAGAAACCCGTAAGTCATTGGAAAGTTATTTATAAAACTTCTGAATTTAGACATAGAAGCAGGTGATGGGAAGGATGTGCTAAACAACCTTTAAGTTGACTTTGACCTGGCATAATGTGATTAAAGAAAACATAACATAGTTAATCTTTGTAAACTATCCTTGAGACATTAAAAAAAAAAAAAAAAATTAGAGACATAAGCCTAAACAATTCCCTAATCTCTAAGCTGGAAGGAAAAATGTGACATTTAGCTAATCTCTAACCCTTGAGAAAAGGCATAACATGCTAGTCTTTGACATCACACTGGCCCTTAATTGTGTGAGGCCAAAGCAAGAATTTCACATATAAACCCTGAGTTTCTTCTCACTAAAAGGTCAGCAGTTCAAATCCACCAGGCGTTCCTTGGAACCTCTGTGGTGCAGTTCTACTCTGTCCCGTAGAGTCGCTGTGAGTTTTTTTCACTGAGAGGAGGCAGTGCAAAGGGCTCTTTCTCTCTAGTCTCTTATTTTCTCCGAAGACCCAGAGCCGCTGAGATTCTGCCCATCACCAACCTTGGAGTTCCAGGTGTGGTCAAGTCTTCCTCCTGAGACTTCCTGTAAAAGGGAGAAGTCTTAAGTCTGAAGATTTGGACTCTAACCATTGAGTTAACGCTGTGATTGTAATTGCTAGTTCTCCGGTTCCAGAGGAATGTCATAAGGTCTTACTTGTGTGCTTTGCCACGACTACCTTGCAGAGTTTGTGCATGACAAGCCTGAGTATCCCCAGACTAATTTTCTAAGATAAAATCCTACAGGACACAATCCCATTTGGGAATAGGGTTTCTTTGTTATGTTAATGAGGCATATCGGTGTAGGGTGTGTTTTAAACAAATCACTGTTGACACAGAAAAGAGCAGTAATGCACAGAAGCAAGGAAGCACAGATGGGGGAGGACAGACGCTGCGCTCCATGAAGATCGCCAAGGAACTCAAGCTGAGAAGAGACACGGACTTTCCCCCAAATCCAAAAGAGAGAGAAATCCTTCCCCTGGAGCCGGTGCCCAGAATTCAGGCTTCTAGCCTACTAACTGTGAGGAAATAAATTTCTGCTTGCTAAAGTCACCTACTTGCAGTCTCTCTGTTACAGCAGCACTAGATAAATAAGACACAAAGTATGCGTAACTGGGATTAATTTCAGTTAGTGAGAAGGCGTTCAGTGTCACAGGTTGTCATTTCTTCACGTTCTGCTTCAAGTAGAATTTTTGCTTTATCGTTAATCAATGATATATCCTCATGTTGTTCAGTAGCCCTGGTGGCCGAGTTGTTATGCACTCAGCTGCTAACTGAAAGGTCAGTGGTTCAAACCCACCAGCCACTCCTAGGGAGAAAGATGTTGCAATCTGCTTCCACAAAAATTACAGCCTTGGAAACCCTATGGGGCAGTACTACGCTGTCCTATAGGGTCACCGTGAGTCAGAATCGACTAGATGGCTATGGGGTAAACAGATATGTTGTTAAGAATATATTCATAGAGTTTCCAAGGAGCGCCTGGTGGATTTGAACTGCTGACCTTTTGGTTGGCCAAGTAGCACTTAATCACTATACCTTCAAGGTTTCCATATTTTACTAGAACATAAATTTTACCTATTCATTACAGTTCTTTAAGCCCAATCACCTAAAAGCAGTATTATAAGAATAAAGCCTGAAAAAAGAAAAAAGCTGCTATTGGTCACCTGGTGTTGCAGTTAGAGCTTCTCAGGAAGCAGACGCTGAGGCTGCTAGTATGCAGGATGTTTATTACGGTGAGGAAGGAAGGAAGCAAGAGTGAACCGGGAGGACTGAAACTGTGAGGCAGGTTCAAGCACAGCCTCAGCTAACCCGTGGAGAGCTCTGGAGCTGGGCTGGCCCTTCAGAGTTGTCCAGGTGGGGCTGGGATGGCCAGGCCCTTATGCTCCTGGGCCGATTGGCCAGAGGGTGTAGCTGCCCTGGGAAGAGGTGTTACCTTGGGCTGCCTGCTGCGTGCGCTCCTAGAACCTGAAGCACGTCTTTCACTGAAGGGGGTCTGGGTGGTGCGTCACACCTGCTTAACTTGATTTAATGTATCTACTGACAAAACTTTAAAATACTGAAATAATAAAATTAATATTAGTACTTTCATATGCATTCAATTGTTCATTCAACAAGTATTCATTAAGCCCTTATTACGTGCCAGGTCCTTGGGTGGTACAGACGGCTTGTGCTCGGCTACTACCTGGAAGGTTGGCAGCTCAAATCTACCTGGTGACACTGTGGAAGAAAAGCCTGGTGATCTACTTCTCTAAGATTAAACCAAAACCCCAAACCTACTGCCATCCAGTCGATCCTGATTCATGGTGACCCCACATGTTACAGAGTCAGACTGGGCTCCATGGGGTTTCTTGGCTATAAACTTTACAGGACCAGGTCTCCAGGCAGTTCTTCCACTGCACTACTGCGTGAGTCTGAACTGCCAACATTTAGGTTAGCAGTTGAACACAAACTGTTTGCATCAGCTAGGGACCTTTAATGTCGAAGATTGTTGTCATTAGTTGCCGTCAATTCCAGCTCATGGCGACCCCATGCGTGCAGAGTACAACTGCTCCACAGGGTTTTCAAGGCTGTTGACCTTTCGGAAGCGGATTACCAGGCTTTCCTCCGAGGTGTCCCTAGGTGACCCCACTCACCTTACCCACCACCCAAAGAAATACAATTGCTTCATAACTAAAATATTCAGACAACATGGTTAATTTTAGAACTTATTCGAAATTAAAATATCTGATTGTAAGATTAACAGCTGAATAAGAAGTAGGAGAGGGCGTGAAGGGACAATGGGAAAGAGGGGGACCTTTCATTCACCAGGAACTTGCTTTATGGGAAAAAAGCAGCAGTAGAGTAAGGTGAATGGAAAAAAAAAGCCCTTGGTCCCCATCAGACCTGGGCTCAAAGCTCAGCATTTCCATGTACAGGCAATGTGACCACAATGTTTCTTAGCTGTGGTTTTATTGTTATCAAGTGAATGCCTGCCTTACATGACTTTGGAACGGCTTAAACAAGATGCATACTAGGTACAGGCAGGGGCTGACACTGAGCAGTCCTGCCCCCAGAGGGGGTCACAGCATCTCCATTATCATGGTCGCCCCATCACCTCCAACGGCAGTGTTATGTGCTGGGCAGTAACCGGCACTTTTCTACCTGACGTAATTGTACGTAGACATTCATTGAACACAGATATACTAGAATTCTTAGCCTATTACAGAAGGAGTTCAGTGATGTTACTCATCAGGTACCAAAGAACCACGTTTCACACAAAAAAGACCTTTTGCAATTCCAATTTCACCTGAAATTTACCTTTGTTGCGAATGGATTGAGGCATGAGACAGGACCCACCACTGAATTACAAGCAGAAAACAGAAGTGTCGTAGTGTCGGGGCAAAACACAAGAGCCCTCAAAAAGGGACACAAGCAGAAACACAGGCCACACTATCGTGGAATCAAAGTGTCCTTGATGTTGAGCACCTAGCAATGTGGATTTTTCAAAGTAAAATGCTTTCTTAAAACCTCGACTTTGAGAAATTGCAGCTTCTTGGAAATTTCTACAAATTACATTAAGTGCCTTGATAACAATAAACATACCAGCACACACAGCACAGCGGACACAAACACAAAATCAGCCTAAATTCTGCGAGAACAGTGGTACCATCCCTCGGACACACCTGGTTAAGGCTGTTAATTTGGGCAAGCTGATTTTGGAAATTAGGTTCCAGTTCCCCAATGCATAGGGAGTCCCTGGGTGGCACAAACAGTTAAGCGTTCAGCTACTATCCAAAAGGTTGGTGGTTCAAATCCACCCAGAGTCGCCTTGAAAGAAAGGCCTAGCAATCTACTTCTGAAAGATCATAGCCACTGAAAACCCTATGAAGGACAGTTCTATTCTGAAACACGTGGGCTCTCTATGGGTCTCAATCTACTCTACAAAAACTGGGGGCGGCGGGGGGGACCAACGTGGTTGTCAGAACCGGGATGTGGGTACAAGACGACGCACGTATTTGTTATTCTGAATTTCCCTGTGGGTTCTTCTCCTTTCATAGTATAGTTTCACTCATTTTCAATGCATACATTTATCTTCACGAATATCTAAATTTAGAAAGAGCAGACATTATTACAAAGTAACATCTGAGTCACCAACTACTGCAATCTATGTTTTTTTGTACAGTGAGATCAGATACAAACTCCCTGGTACCCACCACAGTCAATGCTGCCTTAACGAGGCCCAGGACTTGTTCCCATCACACATTAAAAAGCTATGCTTCCTTTGTCTTCATAACGACAACGTCGGGAGGCCTTCTCCCTCTTCTCGTGGAAGGACATGCTGTCCTGGAGAAGCTAAGATGGAGCAGGCTCAGGGTCGCACAGCTTCTCCCTCTTCTCGTGGAAGGACATGCTGTCCTGGAGAAGCTAAGATGGAGCAGGCTCAGGGTCGCACAGCTTCTCCCTCTTCTCGTGGAAGGACATGCTGTCCTGGAGAAGCTAAGATGGAGCAGGCTGAGGGTCACACAGCTTCTCCCTCTTCTCGTGGAAGGACATGCTGTCCTGGAGAAGCTAAGATGGAGCAGGCTGAGGGTCGCACAGCTTCTCCCTCTTCTCGTGGAAGGACATGCTGTCCTGGAGAAGCTAAGATGGAGCAGGCTGAGGGTCGCACAGCTGTGGTTCAGCCAGGATGCCTCCCAGGGCCGCCTGACTCCAAAGCATCTGCTCTTTGGGCTGCTTTCATTTCTTCTGCTGTTATTTCCCCCAAAGAAAGTATTTTCCATTAAAACTTCTGGTTCAATTCAGTGAACCTCTTCATTGACGTGGTTCTTGAAGAGCACACTCTGACAGTCTCGCTCGCTTGCCTCGGCATGACTCGGTGGCGCTGGGGGCTTCTCATTTTCTGCTCCCCATGCTGACAGGGCTTGGTGAAGGCCAGACCACATCGACTGTTCAAGCCACAGCGCTGGGCCCCCTCAGAGTCTACGACTCCGTGGAGACTGAGCCTTAGTCATCCACATGAGAGAGGACATTCCAGCCTCAAACACACAATTTGTTCTCGTGGGAGGAAACCAGAATCTTTCAATAAATACTGATCGCTTTCTGGATTTCTTCCCGAGTTTGTGTCTAAGAATGGAAACAGTTAATAATAAAAAAAATCTTAGAACAACACCTGGGAGGATTAAACTGTTAAAAGAACAAAGTGATACTTAAAAGAATTTAACAGTTTTACACTCTAACCCTAGCAATGGAGGCAAATGTTAATAACGTGAAGAGGTGAGGTGTGAGTGCGACATTTTGCTGTCATGTTGCCCAGCATGAACCACCCTTTAAAAGTGGCATAAATCCTGATCCAGGCTTCTTCAAATATTGCCTTGCGGGGAAGTGGCATATAAGTCTTTAGAAGACCTAGGCCTCAAAATAAAATTCCCATTATAAAAGTCCAGGCTTCGCTACAGTTCAAACCCCAGTCTTTGAAGATGTACAGCCCATTACACGTTTCAATCATGTTCAATAGTTCCTTCAATTGTCTTCTTTTCAATGCATCCATTTTTTTTCTCTAATTACATTGATTTTAGCAAATTGCAGTGTCCATCTGAGCTGATTTTCAAATACGAACAGCAAAAACTTCCAATGAAAGAGAAAAACAAATGCACTGTGCTTCACCAAGATACATTATTCCCTCAAACTTCCTAGAGGAGAAAAACAGACATCACAAGGCAAGTAAAAACTGCCTGATGAAATGATGGGATTCTGAAAAATAAACAGCCACTCCAATTCTAGGCAATCATAGTTATACCCGTTAAGTGTTCATTATTCTTCTTGCGTGAAAACTAGGTAAAAATCAAGGGTTGAATCTATATTTACAATTTCAAGTTTATGCCTTAGAGAGTGATCAGGGAACAAATCAAAAACTAAGTGATGTTTTAAAATCAAGCTATTGAGTACTTTCATCAGCCACAGAGAACAGCCCACACTGAGACAACTGCTTTCCATTTCAAAACCAGCACCCGTTTCTGTGCTGCTGTGCCGTCACCTTGGACGATCTCTTATACTTTGAACTCTTACCTTCCTGCCACCAGCTTCTCTCTGTCCAGCCAGGACCTCTGTCTTGGGTTAGAGACCATCTCTCCACCAGTCAGCTTGACATCGCCACCCTGGGCATGCCGTGTTCATTCAGCAAATATTTATTGGGTACCAAAGTCATTGTTAAGCAGTTTGCTAGGAGTTTGATGATACAATGGATAAAATAAACACAGCCCCTATCCTCACAGTAAAAAGCCCTGGTAGCACAATGGTTAAGCACTCGGCTGTTAACCAAAAGGTCAGTGGTTTGAACCCACCAGCCACTCTGCAGGAGAAAAGACCTACGGATTTGTTCTCATAAATATTAAAACCAAACCAAAGCAAACCTATTGCCGTGGAGTGGATTCTGACTCACAAGGACCCTACAGGACAGAGTAGAACTGTCCTATGGAGTTTTCAAGGAGCTGCTGGTGGATCTGAACTGCTGGCCTTTTGGTAGCAGCCAAGCTCTTAACCACTGTGCCATGAAGGCTCCATAGGAAACCCACGGGACAGTTCTACTCTGTCCTATAGGGTCACTATGTGTAGGAATCAACTGAACGGCACACAGCACCACCACCCTCACAGAGCTTACAGTCCCCTGAACTAGGGCTTTTAAATTCACACACACACACACATTTTTTCCCCCCGACCTGTTCCTTTTGTATCTGTGATGCCACCATGATCTCAGTCACACAGACAAGAAACTCATTATTAAGGTGACCCCTTTTCTCCCAACACTGCATCAGTTGTCAACGGCCCGGCTGCTGCCTCCATGTGGCCTCGAATGTCCTGTCTCCCTGTTACCTTTCAATAGATTATTGTGGTAGTTCCCTTGCTGGTCTCTCACTTCTTTATCTTCCTCCACTGCTTTAATGTCAGATGAAGTATTTGTAAAATGTATGTATAATTTGGGTTGTAAACTTTCCACAACTCTCCCATTGATTGCATATAATTACAGTAACCTCCCCGATTTTCCTCTTCCCTCACATTGGGTGAAACTGGACCTTTTTATACTTTTGGGGCTGTGGTGGGGAGACAGATTCCGACATTCCTCTGAATAAGCCTTATTTGCCCGGCTCAGGTCGGGCCAAGGCAGCGTCTACTAGCTTTGCTTTATCGGTCTCTGTTTATCTGCAATCTCTCATTTTCCTGAACTTTAAGAATAAGTTGAAGATATCATTATACTTTACCCTTAAATATTTTTCAGTGTGTATTTCCTAAGAACAAAAACATTCTGTTACATAACCACAGTATAATAATCAAAACCAGGAAATGCTACATTGATACAGAACTATTGCAGGCACCCCTTAGATTCCTGGTAGAGTTTCAGTTTGTTCAGTGGCTGTTCCTGCATTGAACTCATGCAGTAATATCTGATTTATAACTCATAGTGATCCTATAGGACACAGCAGAACTGCCCCATAGGTCTCCAAGGCTGTAAATCTTTACGGAAGCAGAATGCCACATCTTTCTCCCATGGAGCAGCTGGTTGGTTGGAATCACCAGCCTTCCTGTTAGCAGCCAAGAACTTAGCCACTGCTCCTAATACCTGATTTTTAAGCAACGCTCCATTGCCCCTTGCCCACTGGCCAAGAAAAGAAGTACCACAGATTTGAATATAGAGGTAAAATGTCTTAACTTTCTTTATGCTTATTAGTATAACACAAAATTCCCCACAACCCTCCATCCTCTCTAGCCTCTAACCATACAGTTTTTCTAAGGTGGCCAGATATTCTACCATCTTTTTTGAGGGGGTTTAGTCAACAGATAGTACCTAGAATAGACTCTCACATGCAATTATGCAGTCTCTGGATTTTCTTACCTACGGGACCCCCTCACTATCCTTGTCCCACCCCCATCTACCTCCCACACACACATACATCACATGTATGTACCCCCCACCCACACACATACAAACATGCAACCTTAGTCACAGTCTTTGCATTTTTTCTTTGGCGGGTCTTCTTCTCCGAATCCTGAGACAATTCTCACGATAACATTCTCTAATCTCAGGTAGGGTAGCATCTACTTGAGCGGCTTGATTGTTTCTCCCACCTGAGGGCCCAGCACCCAAGTGACCTGACATCTGCTGAAGGAGAAAAGTAAAAGCCTTGAAACTAGTTCAAGAAGGCCTGTCCTGGCCTCTTCTTACTCTGCCAGAGGGCACCTCAACTTTTACCACCAGCTCATTTTCCCACCCACTCACATGCCAGGTTCCATGCTTCTCATCTACCTGAAAACATTCCTCCAGCAAGTCTTTCCTCCTCTTTTGGCATTAATTTTTCCTCTCTATTGTGTTTTTAGTCCCATCAGTCTATGATCATGCTGTCATTGATCCCATCTTCAAAAAGTAGACAAAACGAAGCTCTCATAACCCTCTTTCCCTTGCAAGTACAGTATCATTTTTCTGTCCTCCTTTATAGTAAAAATCCTGAGAAGAGTTGTCTTTTCTCATGGTCTTAAATTCCTCCTTGTCCCTTAAATCCCTCCAATCAGGCTTTCTCTTCCACCCTCTGAAACCACTCTCTCCAATATCACCAATGATATCTATTGTTGTTGTTGTTACATGCTGTTTAGTCAGTTCTGACTCGTAGTGACGCTATGTACAACAGAATGAAACACTGCACGGTCCAGTGCCATCCTCACAATTGTTGCTATGTTGCTATGCTTGAACTCATTGTTGCTGCCACTATGTCAATCTGTCTCGTCGAGGGTCTTCCCCTTTTTCGCTGACCCTCTACTTACCAAGCATGATGTCCTTCTCCAGGGACTGATCCCTCCTGATAACACGTCCAAATTATGTGAGGCGTAGTCTCTCTGGCCTTGCTTCTAAGGAGCTGTCTGGTTGTACTTCTTCCAAGACAGATATGTTCGTCTTTTTGGCAGTCCATGGTACATTCAATATTCTTCACCAACACTACAATTCAAAAGCATCAATTCTTCTTCAGTCTTCCTTATTCTTTGTCCAGCTTTTTCACATGCATATGAGGCAACTGAAAACACCATGGCTTGGGTCAGGTGCACCTTAGTCCTCACGGTGATGTTCTTGCTTTTCAAGACTTTAAAGAGAACTTTTGCAGCCTATTGCTCAATGCAATGCATCTTTCGATTTCTTGACTGCTGCTTCCACCTGTGTTGATTGTGGATCCAAGTAAAACGAAATCCTGACAACCTCTCTGTTTATCTTCCCCAGTCGCATTTTGAGTACCTTCCAACCTGGGGGGCTCATCTTCTGGTACCGTGTCAGACGATGTTCCACTGGCTAATTCGTTTCAGAAATACACCGCCACGTTCTTCTTTGTAGCCTATCTTAGTCTGGAAGCTCAGCTGATACCTGTTCACCATGGGTGACCCTGCTGGTATTTGAATACCAGGGGCGTAGCTTCCAGCTTCACAGCAACACACAAGCCCCCCCCAGTAAGATAAACTGACAGCCGTGTGGAGGATGATATCCACTATCACTGCTTAAATTCAATGGTGTGTTGCCAGTCTCATCTTACTTGACTTACCAATAGCATTTGACATAGTTGACCACTCTTTCTTTCTGTCTTTAAAAATATTTTCTTATTTTAGATTACAGGACACTGCACTGCCCTGCTTTTCCTTTTACATGCCCTATTGATGTACTTTGCTTGTTTCTCCTCAAACTTCTAATGTCAGACTGCTCGCAGACTCATATCTTGGCCCTCTATTCTTTTTTCTCTAGGCTCAACCATTTTTACAAATGCCTGGATCTCTTCCCTGAACTCAAACCCCTATATCCAACTATTTGTCATCACTAATTGGATATCCAATAGGCATCTCAAATGTAACATGTCCAAAGCTGAAATCCTATTTCTTTCCTCTTCCACCAGTCATACCTTTCCTTCTATCTTTCCCATTGAATAAATAACGATTCCATCTACTGGAAATGCTCAAGGCAGAACACTGGGGCTTTCTGTTATGGCTTGAGTTCTGTCCTCCAAAAAGGCATGTTGAAGTCCTAGCTTCTGATACACGTGACCAAATGTGGCCTTATTTAGAAATAGGGTCTTCAAAGATGTAATTAATACAAGTTCATACTGGAGGAGGGGAAGCTCTAATCCAATAGATGGTGTCCTTATAAAAAGAAGGACGGGGGCACAGACAGACCACATGGACTCAGAAGGAAAATGGTCATGTGATGACAGAGGCACAGGCTGGAGATACTGCCACGAGCCAAGGAACACCTGGGGTACCAGAGGCTGCGAGACAGAAGACAGGAGCTTCCCCTCGAGCCTTCAGAGAGAGCATGACCCTGCTGACCCTATGAATTCAGACTTGTAGCCTTTAGAACTGTGAGAGAATAAATTTCTGTTGCTTTACACCATCCACTTTGTGGTAATTTGTTACAGCACACCATTCATAACTCCCTTCTTCTCTCACACCCAGTCAGTCCATTCAAATACACCTTTTCCCTCACACATAGTCCATTCAAATACACTCCTTCTTCTCCACACACAGTCAGTCCATTCAACTACACCCCTTCTTCTCTCACACTCACTGTCAGTCCATTCAAATACACCCCTTCTCTCACACCCACAGTCAGTCTCTTCAACTACAACTCTTCAAAGACGTATCCCTTCAAAATATATCCAAGATCTGACCACTCATCATTTCCATTGCTATCACCCCGGTACAACACAAACACACTCTAACTTATCTTTCTGCTTCTACCTGGGTCCCTACCATAATCCTGACACAGCCGACACTGTAATTGTGTAAAAATGGAAGTTAGTTCATGTCACTCCTCTGCTCAGAATCCTCTCTTAGCTTTCCATCTCAGAATTAAAGCCAACATCCTGACAAAAGCCTGCAAGGTCCTTCAACTCTGTATCCCCCACCTGACCACATCGCTACCTCTCTTTCTCATCTCCTCTACTTCAGGCTGGGTGCCAAGAAGGTGTGTTTGCTTCCCCCACGGCCTGCCTCTCTCTACCTCTGAGCTGTGAGCGCTTTAGGAGAAAACTGTGATTCCACCACAGAAACCATGGACTGAAAAGCCCTGGCTAGTTTCTCTCAGACTAAGGTAACTGTAAAGCAAATGGTTAACATTCAGCACCCAAAACGAGTGGAGAATATTACTTCTCATGGGCTAGTGTCTGTGTGTGATTCTGTGTATATGTTAGCTGGCCTTTTGGCCTTGGTATATTTTCTACTCTTCTGCCTACTGATCAGCTGTAAAATAAAAAGTATTAGAGGATGTGAACACAATAATTTTTTTTTTTTTTTGGTCAAATTCAGAAAAACTGTCACACAACATATTTGAAAGATAAACAACTTCATATTAAAGGGTTTGTGAGTTCAAACAAATTAGAGAACACAGAGCCTGAGAAGGGACTATCCCTTGATTTCCTTATGGATACACCCCTAAACATATCTCAGGACGACTGTATTAGGGCAATAATACACTTTGCTACAGTGGCATTTATCTGATTGCCTTCTGAAGAGCTCACATTTATTATTATTGACAATTTATAAACAATCATCAACAATAATACGTACCCAATCAAAATAACACCCAAGCATACCAACACCAAAAAACTAGGAAGACTCCAGCTTGTTCGGAGGAAAATACTGCCCTTGCCTTGCCTTCAGCATGTTCTCCCTAATACCGATCGGTTACGTATATGCTTATAATAAGTCATGAACCTGAACTAGAGCCATGGCTCATCTCAACAGTAATGCTCTGGCAGAGATACAGAGTCAACATAACTGGAAGCGAAGGAGTGGAAGCTTTAAGTTCAGATGTTAAAATTATACCCCTGGAGTCTAAGATCACCTTAGGGATTTGACTCTTCATAAAGTCTAGTTTTAAGGTTGGCTAGCATTTATAGGAGAGAGACCACACACGGACTATCTCAAAGAGGAATTTTGTTCTTCCCTGGCCTTTGCAGTTCCCCTCCTCTTTTCTCACTCCTGGAGAGGGAGAGATTGCTGTATTAGTCTCAGCTCTGACACCTAAAGACGGGAAATCTTCCAAGGTATCCCAGAAAATAGAACAGGTTCATTTTCCAGCTCCAAATTACACCCAGAGTTTATGACTTTTTTGGCAATTTAAGTAAATAAAAAACCCTGAGCCTTTTCAAACGAAGTAAAGATGGTGATCTGCCATCTGTGTCCTGTGGTGAACTCGCTCAAGGTCCTGATGAAGCAGGAGAGGAGGCAAGTGAGCCTGTGGACTTAATCAACAATGTCTATTTACAATATTATTAGTAATTCCTGCCAATGAATCTTCCTCTTTTCTCTTTAGAACATGATGTAAGCAGCTGACCCTCTTATAGAGAGCTCTTTTCTAAGACACTGGGAACCAGCCATTATGGTGGGCTTTGTGCCCACTTTGGGGGTCTACTTTTCCAATTTTGTTATATATCATTTATATAATTGTCTTAAAAATTAGTGGCTTAAAATAACAAGCATTTATTATTTCACAGTTTCTAGGGGTCAGGAATCCCCTCACAGCTTTGATGGTTAGTTCTAGCTCAGAGTCTCTCCCAAGGCTGCAGTTATCTCAAGGCTTGGCTGGAAGAGGATCTGCTTTCAAGATCACTCACATCTGTGTTGGAAATCCTGAGGTCCTCAGTGAGTGTTGGCTGTAAGCTTCAGTTCCTTTCTACATGGACCTGTCCATAGGGCAGCTCAGATCAACCAGGTGAAAGTGGGTGCCCAAGATGGAAGCCATAGTCTTGTTGCACCCTAATAAATATCAGATGACATCCCATCCCTTTTCCAATATTCTTTTCATCAGAAGCAGGTCACTAGGTCCATTCCTACTCAAAGGGAGGGAATTATATAAGGATGTGAATATCAGGAGGCAGAAATCACTGGGAGCCATTTTAGAAGTTGCCTAGACACTTGGTTTGATTGGTGAGCAGATGTGTGGGTAATGATAGTTGATAGGAGGTATGTATATACATAGGTATATGATGCATGCATAAATATGTAGATAAAAGGGAGACAGATTCCTTTAGTTACAAATTCACACATATACGTGACTATGGTAGTAAAAGTGAAGTATTCTACTTGGGACCTAAACTTCATCTCTTTCTAAAGTCCAGGTGTGTCTGGAACCCCATGTGCTAAACCAAACATCAAAGACTTTTTTTTGTTCATGCCTGGGAAACTAAACACCGTTTATAGCGGTGTTCCTATACTAAAATGCATTCTGAATTTCAAAAAATGAATTTATAACAACTTTGGTACCAAAAACCTACAGAATTTCAGCAGGAATTTGAGTATATACTGAGGCTGGAAAGTTTCAACAAATCAACCCAGCATCACGTCCTATGGAGCTGGTTGGAAAACACTCACACAAAGAATTCCAATTGTCTCTAAATTTCTCAATTCCAGAAAAGTGGAATTGAAGTGAGGGTGCAATTCAGCCAAGCAATTCTTAAATAACCATTTTACTGGTAACAAGGATTCTTTTCCTTATTATGTACAAGAAGGGCTTACATCCCAAGGTGTTTGAGGTGTGATAACATTGAATCAGTTACTATCAATTTAAATTCTTGGGCATTTTAGGATTTCATAGCTTATTTCAGTAAGACTGAATTGAAATATAAGAGTATTTACTTGATATTTTATTTTGCTAGCTGAAATTCAGAAGCTTGTGAATATTATATGTAACCTTTTGTAATATGTATGAAAATTAACATTTTTATCTCAGGTCACCACTTTAAGAGCATTATATCATTACGAGGGGTATTTAGGCATCTTGTGTTCTCAAAAGCCATGCAGAGCTGTAAATCCATATACAGCAGGCGTTCTGGAAATTAAAGGGCCTGTAGAAATGTTTTCTTTAAGGTGCTCCTCACGTTTCACATGAAATCACCATCACCACTTACTGAGCATCTACAACAATCTTCACGACAGTGACGCAGCTTATTCATTATCATGTCCATTTGTACAAAAGACTCTGAGATTGGCGAACTTGAGAGAAGGTCATAAGACCAGCATCTAAACCCAGGTTCATGACCTTTCTGGAAGCCCTGGTGGCACAATGGTTAAGTGCTATGGCTGCTAACCAAAAGGTCAGCAGTTCAAATCCACCAGGCGCTCCTTGGAAACTCTATGGGGCAGTTCTACTCTGTCCTATAGGGTCGCTATGAGTTGGAATCGACTCAATGGCAGCAGGTTTGGTTTTTTTGGTTTTCATGACCTTTCTACAAGGTCATAATGCCTGTCTACCTCAAAGAATCAGAGAGCAAAGAGACCCAGCACATAGATGAAATTACAAAATTAGACAAACTAAAGTATGCAATGTTAAAAAAATAAAACAAATTCTACCATGGGAACTTTGGGTTAACTTTAGTGGCACTTTCCAACCAAAGCACACCTCTTACATGTTTCCCATAATACTGCCATAATCTGTTTATTTTTATTTTAATGTCTCTTCTTTTGGCTTGTAGCCAAAGCCATTTTTCTTGGGCAAGGATTAAATAATACTTTGTGCCAGGGACCACCACACCTAAAGATAATGAGAAATTCACATAGATTTTGCAAGAGATTACCTGTCTTCATATGTCAAACTTTTTAACATAATTTTATTTACTTTATTGCTGTTGAGAGCATACATAGCAAAACATATGCCAATTCAACAGTTTCTACATGCACAATTTAGTGACACTGATCACATTCTTTGAGTTGTGCAACCATTTCATCCTCTTTCTGACTTGTTCCTTCTCCATTAACATAAACTCACTGCCCCCTAAGTTTCCCACCCAATCTTTCAAGTTGCTATTGTCAGTTTGACCCCATATAGTTCTTAAAGACCATAATGCTAAAGGGCGATCTTTTTTACTAGTTAAGCTAAACTATGGTTCAGTTTTAAGAATACTTCAGGGGATATGTTTGGTTCATGTTTCAAAGGTTATCTCAGGCCAATAGTTTCAGGGATTTATTCACTCTCCATGGCTTCAAAAAGTCTAGAGTCTATGAGAATTTTAAAATATGTTCTACGTTTCCCCCTTTTGATCAGGACTCTTCTATTCAATCTTTAATCAAAGTGTTCAGTAATGGTAGCTGGGCATCATTCAGTTCTTCTGGTCTTATGACAAAGAAGGTAGTTGTTCATGGAGGCAGTTAGCCACACAATCCATTCTTCCTCCTATTCCTCACTCTCCTTCTTCCTCTGTTGTTCCAGGTGAATAGAGTCCAATTGTTGTGCCTTGGATGGCTGCTTGCAAGATTTTAAGACTCTAGGCACCACTCATCAAACTAGGAGGTAGAACAGAAGCGCTGAATATGTTATTAGGCCAGTTAACTGGGATGTTCCATGAAACCATGACCCTAAACCTCCAAACCAAGGAACCAAATCCCATGAGGTGTTTGGCTGTACATAAGCAGCCTCAGAGGCTACTTTTTATTTTTTCTCATTGTTGTAAATATATCTATCACACAACTTGTGCCAATTCAACTTTCTACAGGTATACAACTTATTGACAGCAAATACAATAATTGGTTATGCAACCCTACCCTTACTCAAAGAGATTCTTCCATCACCATAAACCCTTCCTTACTCCCTCCTTCCCACCCTGGTAACCACTAATAAATTTTGTTCCCTATACCTTTGCTTTTTTTGTCTTTTTGTATTAGTGAGGCCATACTGTATTTGTCCTTTTGTGATTGACTTATTTCACTCAGCATAATGTCTTCAGCTCCATCCATATCATAGCATGTATCAACACTTCATTTCTCCTTCTGGCTGAGTATTATTCCGTTGTATGTACAATATTTTGTTTATCCATTCATCTGTTTATGGGCATTTGGGTTGTTTCCACCTTTGGGGTATTGTGAATAGTGCTGCAATGAGCATTGGTGAACAAGTTTCCTGTTTGAGTCTCTGCTTTCAAGTCTTTTGGATATATACTTAGGAGTGGAATTGTTGGAGTCTTAGGCTGGGTTCTCTAGTGACACAAAATCAGTGTATAATATATACATATAGAGAGACAGAAAGAGACAGAGAGAGATTTATATCAAGGAATGGGCTCATATGGAGGAGTCTCCTGACTCATGTAGCTGCAGGGGCTGTTGATGCAGGCCAGACTCCCAAGGAAACTCCTTTTCAACTGACTGGCTGCTCATAACAGACCTCATCATGCAGGTGATCACATTGTATCAGACCTCATCATGGAGGTGATTACATCATTACATAGCTGCCAAACTACATCATAACCGCCAACCACTGAGAATCATGGCCCAGCCATGTTTACATGCAACCTTAGCCATCACAGCTGGGTCATATGGTAGTTCTAGTTTTAGTTTTTTGAGGAACCACCACACTGTAATCAGCAAAGAATCAAGGGTGACAGGTGACATCACGTAACGCTGCAGAATCTGCAGGAGGAGAGTGTCCTCTGGTCGTGCACGTACGTGAGACTCCAGCGTTCAATCATGTTCAGTTGTAGGTTCCATCCTTTACTAGGTCACGTTTTGTAGTAACAAACTTCTTAAAACCCTCATCGTTAAAAATGCCAATTCCTTTAAGAAATAGATGAGCTCATACTAAACCTCTATGTAGTTTATGTCCAAGCCACTGTGTAGCCAAATATTTTAAGTCATTTTGTTAGGCATTTTAAGCCAACAGAAGGGAAAACACTGGTTATAGTCTCATCAGTAGCATAGGTTAGGAAAGAAAAACGAAGTACCTAAATTATAGGGAATGAGAATAACAAGCAGAAAAAGAGAGAGAACAGCATCAGAAATGCAGGGGAAAACAATCAGGGGAAGGGATGGAAGAATACAGCCAGAAAGGGATATGATAAAGTCTAAAAATTAGATCTCCACCCAGCTCCCCACACCCCTCCCCCCGCCCCCGCAAGCAAAATGGTCTCTTTTATTTAAAAAATGCCAAAAAAAAGATTGGGTTGCTTGATCTTCTTTTTTGTTTGTTTTTGTGTGTGTGTGTTTTGTTGTTGTTGTTGTTTGAATAGACATGAGTAAGAGAGTCCCTTCCCTCAAGAATCTTACTGTCCTGTAACACAATGCATTATTACATACTGCAAAAAGGTTAAAGAAAGAAAGAAATAGGAGAGGGAGTAAAATTGTTGATCATTCCCCAAGGTCACCAGGGAATTAGAGACAAGGCCAGAACAGGAAGTCAGTGCTTCCAGTTTACCCTTCAACATTTCACTCTGTGATCCATGCACACTTATATCAACCGAGCTACTTACCAAGAGTGGTAATTATATGCTTCCTAAGTTTTCTTGCCCCCACGTGTCTGTCAGTTGGTCATAATGTGGGGGCTTGTGTGTTGCTGTGATGCTGGAAGCTATGCCACTGGTATTCAGATACCAGCAGGGTCACCCATGAGGACGGGTTTCAGCTGAGCTTCCAGACTAAGATAGACTAGGAAGAAGGATCCGGCAGTCTAGTTCTGAAAAGCATTAGCCAGTGAAAACCCTATGAATAGGAGCGGAACATTGTCTGATATCGTGCTGGAAGATGAGTCCCCCAGGTTGGAAGACACTCAAAACATGACTGGGGAAGAGCTGCCTCCTCAAAGTAGAGTCGAGCTTAATGACGTGGATGGAGTAAAGCTTTCGGGACCTTCATTTGCTGATGTGGCCCGACTCAAAATGAGAAGAAACAGCTGCAAACATCCATTAATAATCAGAACCTGGAATGTATGAAGTATGAATCTAGGAAAATTGGAAACCATCAAAAATGAATTGGAACACATAAACATCGATATCCTAGGCATTAGTGAGCTGAAATGGACTGGTATTGGCCATTTTGAATTGGACAATCATATAGTCTACTATGCTGGGAATGACAACTCAAAGAGGAATGGTGTTGCATTCATCATCAAAAGAACGTTTCAAGATCTATCCTGAAGTACAACGCTGTCAGTGATAGGATAATATCCATACGCCTACAAGGAAGACCAGTTAATACGACTATTATTCAAATTTACACACCAACCACTAGGGCCAAAGATGAAGAAATAGAAGATTTTTATCAGCTGTTGCAGTTTGATATTGACTGAACATGCAATCAAGATGCATTGATAATTACTACTGACTGGAATGCAAAAGTTGGAAACAAAGAAGGATCAGTAGTTGGAAAATGCGGCCTTAGTGATAGAAACAATGCTGGAGATCGAATGATAGAATTTTGCAAGACCAATGACTTCTTCATTGCAAATACCTTCTTTCACCAACATAAACGGCGACTACACACATGGACCTCACCAGATGGAACACACAGAAATCAAATTGACTACATCTGTGGAAACAGACGATGGAGAAGCTCAATATCATCAATCAGAACAAGGCCAGGGGCCGACTGCAGAACAGACCATCAATTGCTCATATGCGAGTTCAAGCTGAAACTGAAGAAAATCAGAGCAAGTCCACGAGAGCCAAAATATGACCTTGAGTATATTCCACCTGAATTTAGAGATCATCTCAAGAACAGATTTGACGCATTGAACACTAGTGACCGAAGACTAGACGAGTTGTGGAATGACATCAAGGACATCATCCATGAAGAAAGGAAGAGATCACTGAAAAGAAAGAAAAGACCAAAGTGGATGTCAGAGGAAACTCTGAAACTTGCTCTTGAGCATTGAGCAGCTAAAGCAAAAGGAAGAACTGATGAAGTAAAAGAACTGAACAGAAGATTTCAAAGGGCCTCTCGAGAAGACAAAATAAAGTATTAAATGACGTGCAAAGAGCTGGAGATGGAAAACCAAAAGGGAAGAACATGCTCAGTGTTTCTCAAGCTGAAAGAGCTGAAGAAAAAATTCAAGCCTTGAGTTGCAATAGTGAAGGATTCCATGGGGAAAATATTAAATGATGCAGGAAGCATCAAAAGAAGATGGAAGGAATACACAGAGTCATTAGACCAAAAAGAATTAGTCGATATCCAACCATTTCAAGAGGTGGCATATGATCAGGAACTGATGGTATTGAAGGAAGAAGTCCAAGCTGCTCTGAAAGCACTGGCGTAAAAAACAAGGCTCCAGGAATTGACGGAATATCAATTGAGATGTTTCAACAAACAGATGCACACTGGAGGTGCTCATTTATCCATGCCAAGAAATATGGAAGACAGTTTCCTGGCCAACTGATTGGAAGAGATCCATATTTATGCCTATTCCCAAGAAAGGCGATCCAATGGAATGTGGAAATTATAGAACAATATCATTAATATCACACGCAAGCAAAATTCTGCTGAAGATCATTCAAAAGCGGCTGCAGCAGTATATCAACAGGGAACTGCCAGAAATTCAGGCTGGTTTCAGAAGAGGACATGGAACCAGGGATATCATTGCTGATGTCAGATGGATCCTGGCTGAAAGCAGAGAATAACAGAAGGATGTTTACCTGTGTTTTACTGATTATGCAAAGGCATTTGACTGTGTGGATCATGACAAACTATGGATAACACTGCGAAGTATGCGAATTCCAGAACACTTAATTGCACTCATGAGGAACCTTTACATAGATCAAGAGGCAGTTGTTCGGACAGAACAAGGGGAAACTGATTGGTTTAAAGTCAGGAAAGGTGTGCGTCAGGGTTGTGTTCTTTCACCATACCTATTTAATCTGTATGCTGAACAAATAGTATGAGAAGCTGGACTATACGAAGAAGAACAGGGCATCAGGATTGGAGGTAGACTCATTAAGAACCTGCATTATGCAGATGACACAACCTTGCTTGCTGAAAGTGAAGAGGACTTGAAGCACTTACTAATGAAGATCAAAGACCACAGCCTTCAGTATGGATTGCACCTCAACATAAAGAAAGCAAAAATCCTCACAACTGGACCAATGAACAACATCACGATAAACGGAGAAAAGATTGAAGTTGTCAAGGATTTCGTTTTACTTGGATCCACAATCAACAGCCATGGAAGCAGCAGTCAAGAAATCAAAAGACGCATTGCACTGGGTAAATCTGCTGCAAAGGACCTCTTCAAAGTGTTGAAGAGCAAAGATGCCACCCTGAAGACTAAGGTGCGCCTGATCCAAGCCATGGCATTTTCAATCGTATCATACGCATGTGAAAGCTGGACAACGAATAAGGAAGACCAAAGAAGAGTTGACTCCTTTGAACTGTGGTGTTGGCAAAGAATATTGAATATACCATGGACTGCCAAAAGAATGACTGGCGAAGAATATTGAATATACCATGGACTGCCAAAAGAATGAACAAATCTGTCTTAGAAGAAGTACAACCGGAATGCTCCTTAGAAGCAAGGATGGCGAGACTGCGTCTCACATACTTTGGACATGTTGTCAGGAGGGATAGGTCCCTGGAGAAGGACATCATGCTTGGCAGAGTACAGGGTCAGCGGAAAAGAAGAAGACCCTCAACGAGGCGGATTGACACAGTGGCTGCAACCATGAGCTCAAGCATAACAATGATTTTAAGGATGGCACAGGACCGGGCAGTGTTTCATTCTGTTGTGTGTAGGGTCGCTATGAGCCGGAACTGACTTGACGGCACCTAACAACAAGTTTTCTTGACAAGTTCAATTACATGAGGTGTTATTCCTCCAAGTCAAGTTCTTGCTCACAATAAATAAAGCTATTGCTGATCATAAATAAAACTCTTAATAACCTAAACTTGAAGTGAACTGCAATTTCTTGCCCTTGGGGCTTCAAGAGCCCTGGAGAGTTTGTTTAATTCTCATTCCTCTCCAGTATGACAGTACATTTGTGCAGGTAGAGTGCTGAGGCTTTCCCACATCCAAACCTGTCTCTGGAGTGCCTTCAAAATAAATCTACAACTCTTTGGGTTTAGATTTTATTGTCATTATTTAAAAATGCATCTATTACTTGCAGACCCCTGAGTCCATGTACAACTAAAAACTCAATTCAATTTAATGGAAAGAGAATAAACTCCCCATAAAGATGGGAGAGTGATAGGCAGTACAGAAATGTAGAAAGATGGAAAGGGTTCCTAAGAGGTAAAGAAGATAAAAAAAACAGGAAAGTTTAGCTTGAAGAGATCTATAAAACCGACAGCCTAAGGAGAGAATTTCCATAGAACGCCTGATTTCTTCAATTCTAGTGGTACCAACTGGGACCCAGGGCCCATTCTGTCCTTAGCTGTCATTATGGGGAAAAGGTAAGTTCTGTAGTTGCTATAGCAACCTCCCTTTTCAGCTTTTGACTCTTATTTTCCTCAATTAATCTTCTGTGAGTTGCTTATCTCTCCTCTTTATCAAGTTGCTGGCTCCTCTTCAATTATTTTTTAAATCTGAGTTAAAATCCCAGCTGTATTGTTAGGGGTTCTATACACATTAGTAAAATAAAATTACTCCCCATTATAAACCACTGGCTCATGGCGATGAGCTTTATTAAGTAGATCTCACCCAAAGCTCATTTTAAGGTTCAAGTTAACGTTCCCTGGTAGACTCTGTACATGTAAGACAATGTTGGGGGAGGTGGGAAGGAGAATTCTAGCTGAAGGGCCAATTTTACTAAATAAGTCTCAGTTTTAGAGTTTCTACAAATACTTCCTCTTTGCATGTATTGTTTGAGGTCATCAGGAGTAGGGACTGGACGTTCCATTGATTAGCTATGCAATCTTGGGTGAATCAGTTCACGATGATGGCCCTCAGTTTCCCATTCTATTAAGTGGGGAGAGTAATATCTACTCTACGTATATCTCAGGGATGCTGTGAGTGTTCAAAAGACACTGTGTATAGAAATGTCCTACCACAGCAAACCATTATTATATAATTTAGATGTTTTCTACACTGATCAAAATTCGTTTCAGAGTGCTGCTAGCTGCTGTTCAGTGACAGAATCTGTAGCTTTAGTT
This sequence comes from Loxodonta africana, assembly GCF_030014295.1. NCBI lineage: Eukaryota > Metazoa > Chordata > Mammalia > Proboscidea > Elephantidae > Loxodonta > Loxodonta africana. Next base: position 1,034,867 of record NC_087353.1, on the reverse strand, counting down.
AAGTTATAATTAGGCAGGGAGCCATCCAGCTTCCTGGATTACTGAGTTTTTGTTTATAAAGAGGTTCCTGATGTTTAGAATTTTTATCCATACTTGCTAATTGGCTTTAAATGTTAGTAAAGTCGAAGCTGCTACTGACAGCAAATTAAAATTGCCTTCATTTCATTCCTTTCGAAGCCTTGTTTACCCTAAGACAGGATTCATTTTTTGTTCAATGTTTTTAAAACTTTTTTTTATTACGTTGGGTGGTAAAGGTATAAAGAAAAAACATGGTTCGACGCTTAAGCTCCTTGGGTGTTTTAAGTTCCGGAACAATGTGTGTGTGTGTGTATATGTGTGTGTGCCTATGTGGGAGCATAGACAGTGTTTGGATGACTTAAAGGCTTTTCTTATTTAGACGTAAAGGGAAGATTTAAGACTTTTAAAAAAACTTTACCCACATCTGCTTAATTTCACGTTTGGGTCCCAAGTTAGCCATTATGTCTATACTATATTTCCTCCAGGCTTTGGTAGCAATTTTTTTTGGCAAATTGAAGCTACCTGCCTCTGCCATCATGAGCCCTGGGGCTTGAAAAAAAAGTTACAACTTCTATAAGCCTTGGTTTGCACAACCCTGCAAATGAAGATAGCATCACCTATCTTCAGGGTATTTGTCGGATCAGTGCATCCATCGTGTGTAATGCCTGGCACGTGGCTAGTTCTCTGTAAATGGAAGCTCTTCATATTACTGTGCGTTGATCCGAAACCCTGGGGCAATGTTGGTAGAATCTCTTTCCTAAGTAGCTCTCCAGAAGGAAACCAGATGAGCCTCAGCTATGCCACTTTCTCACTGAACTTCAGCTTCCCCAACTGTAGAACTGAATCTCCATGCTCCAGTCTGCGTCTGAGACCATTTTAGAATTTATCTCATCTCTCCCTTTTTTTTTCCCCCTTAATCTTAGTACTGCTCTATCTACCTTCAGTTTGAAGAACTCTAGAGGAAAATAAAATGACAATTTCTATCATCTCCTTCTCTTCTCTCTCTCCCTCTCAGAAACACACACAGACACACACTCATATACATCACACCCACACCATAGTGTTCAAAAAACAAGAATGCAAGTATAGACATCTTCTTGCTTAATCTAACCGAAGACAAGAGAATTTGGGACAAAAGATTTGACATCATGAGAACATTAACCAAAAAGCAATTATCCAAACCAGTGGCTGTGGAAAAAGGCATAAATAATCAATTAGAAGCTCCACTTCAAGTTAAAGAGGGAGAGCAGTAGACTCGTTAGGAACATACGCTCTGGAGTTAGAGTAAAAGCCAAAAACGAAACCCCTCCATCAAGCTGATTCCGACTCATAGTGACCCTAAAAGACAGAGTAGAACTGTCCCAAAGAGTTTCCAAGGCTGTAAATCTTTATGGAAGCAGACTGCCATATCTTTTTCCCATGGAGCGGCTGGTGGGTTCAAACCAATGACCTTTAGGTTAGCAGCCAAGTGTTTTAACCACTGTACCACCAGGGGTCCACATTAGCATGAAAGTACCACAAAATCGGAATCAACTAGAAGGCACACAGCAACGAACGCCACAAAAGGCTGGAGCTACAGTGAGTCACAGTGAATTCAGACAAGTGCCAAACAACACATTGCACCACTGGGATACACCTCAGAGGTACCTAACACAATGTAAGTGTTCATGTGTAGGGGACCTACCAAGTTTCAGGCCATGACTGCACATGTTGTTATCTTCATTAACATCACAATCAACCTCTAAGGCAGGTGGTTTCATCCCATTTTTGCACATCAAAAGGGTGACAGCTATTTGCCTAAGCCACATAGCTGGTAAAGGATGGAACAGGGATTCACACTCAAGTCTTATCATTAACATTTAGCAAAAGGTTTTAATTACTAAACCATAAAAAAAAAAAAAGATGGTTAAATACTTTCTCAAGGTGTTCTTGCCATCCTGTGTAGCCTCACATGGTCTGAGGCTCTTCAAAGGAGATCCATGAAGCTCATTATATGGGTGGCAGCACCAAATCACATATTCTCTGACACTATCACACTCGTGTCAGACATGACTTCTCTTCATGTCTGGGTATGCAGCTTTTCAGTTTTCCTCTTGTTTTTATTTCACCATCGATAACTTTCTGTTCCTTTCTCTGCAGAATAAGGAGAGTGGTATCTTGCCTGCCTCTCTATGCTGTGTGGATTTGACAATTCCTTGGTAAAATATCTGTTTTGTTGGTGGTGGTGGTCATGATGGTGATGATGGGGGTAGTCGTGGTGGCTGGGATGGGGCTTTTTTGTCAGTCTGTTTTGGTTTCTCCTTAAGCCTCTTACGAACCTCAGATTCAAATTCCATGAGCTGTTGATAGTAAAGTCCTATAAAAGGAATTTCTCTGGAACTGTTAGTAATTTTAGTGATTATACATTCATTGACCATAAGCTGAATAAAAGATTCTGTTTAAAACAGAAGAGTAACATATATCTGCTTGAACTAAGAAACACTCTTCACAAGTATTATTTTACATTTTATAGTCCAGTCTAATCTTTGTCTGAAGAGTGGGCTTCAGGAATAGTTTTAGCTCTGGGTTAACAGAGTATCTGGGGGCCATGGCTTCAGGGGTTCCTCCAGTCCCAGTCAGATCATTAAGCCTGGTCTTTTTACATGAATTTGAGTTGGAAGGACAAAGGAAACCCAAAGTGGAAAGGGGAAGTGTGCTGTCACATTATGGGGATTGCAACTAGTGTCACATAACAATATGTGTACAAATTTTTGTATGAGAAATTAACTTGAGCTGTAAACCTTCACCTAAAGCACAATTAAAAAAAAAGGAGAAGAGTTAAATACATTCCCTGGCCTACAGATAAATAAGATAAATAAATACAACAAAAGGTCCAATTATGGTCACTTTTGCCAGACTATGGATAAAACTAGCTTCTTATCTGAATTACAGGAAAATGGAAAACATTCCACCAGCCACTTCATTCCCACACTTCTTACTCTACCTCAGGCTATTAGGTTCCAAAGGAGAAAATTAAATCCTGTTAAAATTGAACATGGATTCATGAGAGCAAAGGCCTCAAACAATTTATTCACCAAAGTAAGTACTACCCTGGAAACGTTTACTTCTGGGGTTGTTTCACAATCTCTCATGAAAGCAGGCTCTGATGGAAAAAAACATGGTACTGCTGGGAAAGTCAATGTTGCCTAATGTTTGACACCTTTCCTTCAGTCAACATCATAGAAGGTCATCTGTTTGATTTCTCACATTCGAACTTCCCATTAGCAAACGCTTAAAGTACAGAATGAGGGGGATCTGTGATCATTATGAAAATGTTTCATTTCCTGCCAGTCTGTAATCCATCTATAAAAGGACCATTAGACTTGGTTGAATATCTTTCCAAGGTCTTAATACCCATTTAAGAAGGCATCCATTCTGTTGGGGTTTCTTTGTCTTTATTTGTCAGTTTTCTTCTATTGTTATGCAGCATATTTCATTTTCATATAATTAAACAACTTTGAAGTGTCTTTGTTCTTCTGCTTTTATTTCCCGAGACAAGAAATTGGAGGAAGTGTGAGCACTAACAGGTGCCTCTTTACATGTTCAGGAAGCAAACATGTGTTAGAAAAAATGGTCCTGAATATTTAGGAGACATATTGACTACAGCAGATGTATTTTGGAGCTGTGACTTTGAGATTTTCTTCATGCTGCCTTGAAAGCCACATAAATACGAGAGTGACATTATCCACATGGAGGTTTCAAGTGAGCAACCCAAATGCTTAATGAAGGAAATGAAATGATCATTAAAAATGTAGATAGACACAAGAGCATATTTAACTAAGGTCTCATAACTGGAGGCACAAAACCATGGAAAATTATTATATGAACTTAGATGAATTGCCAATTGTCTTCAGAAGAGCTTAAATGCGATGAATACAGTATCTATCCTAAGAATACTTATAAATAGAAATGATATTCATTTCTCCTTAATTTTTTGGTATTTCTGTATATTGCTCGATAACTATTGATGCTTTCCTCAAGAATTCTGAAATCATATGCTATAAACATTCCCAGAGTATCCTGAACAAGTGTCAGAAAGAGAGAGTGGTGAAACAAACCTTCCACTTGGGATTGCTTGAGGCCCTTGCTCTTGCTATTCCCTCCGTCTAGACTCTAGAAGGCCTTCTCTCCCAGAACCTAGGTTCTGCGATCCTTCAGAGCATGGCTGAGGTCAACACGCTCCCACAAAATCTCTAGTCCACAATGACCACCACCTCCACTGAGCTCCTACACACCATCTAGACTTTGATTTTGGTTTTCAAACTTACCACTTTGTCTTGTTCTTTAACTATTAGATTTTTATCTAGGCAAAAGCAAAAGCATAAGATTTCAAAGTGGAAAGGGTACTTTGCAATTTCTTGATTCATTTTACAGGGGAAAAACTGACATCCTAAAAAGTGAACAGATTTGCTTAAGGCCATGTAGCTAGATGGCACTAGAGCCTAGGAAGAATCAGGTCTCTGGAGTCTGACGCCAGGGTTCTTCCCATGAGTCTATAGGACAGGGCCTCTCTTGCATTTTGCTGTGTCCCTCACAGCCTTCCACACAGAGCCTGTACATGGGCAGTACAAAATAAACATCTTCCTTCCCAACATCGTGACAAGCTAATCAGCTATTTAAAAAAAAAAATGGGGCAGGAAAATCAAAACCTCTGTCACTTTCTTGGAAACTATAGGCCTCCTGCTTCTACCCGAAGTGCTGTTTTTGTGCCCTTCCTAGTCCACCTTCGAACTTGTTTAGTGGTAGAACTAACTGTGCCTTGTATCATCCATACATTGATTTGGGAAAACTGTGTTTCACATCTAACTAAGACATTATCTTCCAGCTTACAAAATTTTATTGCATTTGAGATATAGAAGGCCAGAGGGAAGTTATTAAGAAGTGAGAGTTATTATGGGGACATGAGCACAGAAATGAGTCATTATCCACTGTGTTTTTCCAACAGTGTCACCAACAGATGAGACAAGCTGGTGGCAAGTTTAAGTTATTTCACATCACACACTTTCCTCTCTGGGAACATGAGGGCTGAAAGAACTGGAAAACACATTTGTTTCTAGACAGCTTCCCACCGGCTACCAGGGATGCAGCATCACAGAGGTCTGGTCATGAATCCAATTTCTTCTCTCCACAAGGCGAGTCTGTTGACAAACGTGAAAATGGAGCCTATGCACATCGATAACACCACAGGTGCCTGTTTCAGCTCTCTTACAGAGGGAACAAGGGGCAAAAATGAACAGCTGGCAAATAAAAAAAAAAATCACCCACCTGCACATAAACTACATCCTATGGAAATCAGGGGGTTGACAATTTATCAAATTTTTGTGATGGGTTTTACTCCTGGAACTTTCCCATCCTATTACCTTGACTCTTTCTTCATCCTCTTATTCTCACTCGATCCACCTATGACCTTTGGTCATCTGTCCTACCTTCATGTCTCCAACACTGCGTTAGAATTTTGGTTCTCTCCTACTTCCATTCAAAGTAATTGATTTCAAATTACAAAAACAGGCAACATGAAAAAGCATGTACAATTTAGAGCTGAAGCTCAGCTTTGCCACTAAGTGTGTAATTATGATCAATTAGTCATCATTTCTGAGCCTTGTCACATTCATCTATAAAATGGGTATGATAATACTTACCTTGTAGAGTTTTTATGTGGATTACATGTGTAATGTCTGTAAACACTTGGCATGATACCTAGCATGTGAAAGGACTCATTAAGTTATACCTATTATTTTTATAAATGGCAATAAAATACTCCTTGATTTTCCTCACTGCATTTTTCTGTACATCACCTTATACTTTGATTACCTATACAAGTACTAAGAACCATAATTTAAACTGTACACAGTGTCATATTCCTTTAAGCATCTAATGAAAGGTATATTATAATGAGAAATGAGTTAATAAGGAAGGCTATAACCGTAAATGGTTTAAAAATTCGTAATGTATTTATTGAGCTAAGCGATAGGACGTAACTGTGTATTAGGTACTGAAAAGCCCACAGCAAAGTATAAACCAACAAACCAAAACCAAACCCATTTCCTTCGAGTTAATTCAAACTCACAGAAACCCTATAGGATGGAGTAGAAGTGCCCCATAGGGTTTCAAAGGAGCAGCTGGTAGGTTCAAACTGCCAACTTTCTGGTTAGCAGCTAAATGCTAAACCACTGTGCCACTAGGGCTCCCTATAGACCATAATCCCTGACATTTTAAGAATCTCTGAATTTTAAAAATCTTACAATCCAATTGTAAAGACATGAAACATAAGAGTTGAATACTTTTTAAAGCAAGAGCTATACTTTGCATCTCTAGACACAAATATACACATTTAACCTAGATTCTATTTATATATAAAAAAAAAAAAATTGAAACCCATCATCATCGACTTGATTCTGACTCACAGTGACCCTACAGGCCAGAGCAGAACTGGCCCCTAGGGTTTCCAAGGAGTGGCTGGTGGATTCAAACTGCTGACCTTTTGGTTAGCAGCTAAGCTCTTAACCACTAAGCCACGAGGGTTCCAATCTATGCATATGGAGGATGGTAAAAAAAAGGCATACAGAGGCAGGCGGAGCCAAGATTGTGGAATAGCTTCTGGGGATCCCTCTTACAACAAAGACCAAAAAAAAAAAAACAAGTGCAATGATTATATTTATGACAAGCTAGGAGCCCTGAACATCAGAGGCAAAGTTAGAAAACGAACTGAGCAGCAGGAGGAGGGAGAGACGGTTCAGAAGCAGAGAGGAGTTACCAGACCTGAATCACAGGGATCCCCTCAGGCACCATTACTGGGAGCGGCTGCAGTGGGTTGGTAGTAGCGTTCAGCAGCAGTTTCCTCAGGGAGAAGCAGCCAGCCACATAGCCTACTCACACCTCCAAAACCAGAGAACGGTGCTCTCGGCAAAAGCTAAGTACTTCGTATATTTTACCGCACCCCCAGCCCCCAAGCTGGCTTCACTGGCTCTTGATTTCCCTGGGCCTGAGATAGGCACTGCTGAGCGCCCTGAGCCATCCTCTCGGCCTTGGAGTAGGAATAAATTCACAACTGGGGGAAAAAATAATTTGCCAGCTCCACTAACTGGGTAGCTCAGGACAGAAGCAGCTCTTGCCCAGGCATAAACAGTCCATGGACTTTGAATACTTTTCTCCCCAGAATGGTCCTGTGTGGGCCTATTTCAGGAGAACAGGCCCTTGTTGGCAGACTACAACCATTCCAGCTGTGCAGTGGAGAGGTGGGTGTTGGATATTTCACACCACTTTGCCTATTAAACAGGGTCCTCACCTACCCACATCAGGGGCCTAAGGACTGGTGGCTCCACTCAGGTCACCCAACTACTCGTGACAGGGGTCCAAGGATAACTGGTACCTCCCAGTCCTCACAACCAAAAGCACTGTGTGCGCATGGTCCATCTGCAGAACCCACCCACCTGTACGCTCAAGAAACCAGGGATGTACTTTCCTCACAGACACTTGGGGGACAGTTCTCAGTGCCCTGACTTGTTCAGAGCATGACCCCCTGCCGAAACCAGATACCAGTACCTACACCAATCACTCCTGCCACTCAAAGACTGTAGGACAGAGCCTGTACCACACACTTGATGATCAGCTACCTGAACACCTGAGCTGACTTCATAAAAGAAAAGTGAATGGACTCCTAGACTGATGTAACTTATAACAGCTCTAGCCATGTGGTGACAGGACGTCAGCATTTCAAAGGTGAAAATAATCAAGCTAGCTCACTCAAGCAACCCATTTGGGCATATCAAAACAAAACCAAGCAAGAAGCTAGGATACAGTAAGCAAACATAAAATAAACTAATAACTTATAGATGGCTCAGAGACAACAGTCAATGTCATGTCACATAAACAAACAGACCATGACCACCTCTCAAAACAAAGAATCAACGGATCTTCTGGATGAAGGTGCCTTCCTGGAATTACCAGAAGCAGAATTCAGAAGACTAATATACAGAACTCTTCAAGACATCAAGAATGAGATCAGGAAGGAGGTCAGGCAATACACAGAACAAGACAAGGAACACACAGATAAAGTAGCTGAAGAAATTGAAAGGGTTATTCAAGAACATAATGAAAAATTTAACAAACTGCAAGAATCCATAGAAAGACAGCAATCAGAAATTCAGAAGATTAACAATAAAATTACAGAATTAGACAACTCAATAGAAAGTCAAAGGAGCAGAATTGAGCAAGGGGAAGGCAGAATTTCTGAAGTTGAAGATAAGGCAATTGGCACCAATATATTTGAAGAAAAATGATGCAAAAGAATTAAAAAAAATGAAGAAACCTTAAGAATCATGTGGCACTCTATCAAGACAAATAACCTACGAGTGACTGGAGTAACAGAACAGGGAGGGATAACAGAAAATACAGAGGGAATTGTTGAAGATTTGTTGGCAGAAAACTTCCCCAATATCATGGAAGACGAGAAGATATCTATCCAAGATGCTCATTGAACTCCACATAAGGTAGATTTTAAAAGAAAGTCATCAAGACATATTATAATCAAACTTGCCAAAACCAAAGATAAAGAGAGAACTTTAAGAGCAGCTAGGGATAAACGAAAAGTCACCTACAAAGGACAGTCAAATAAGAATAAGCTAGGACTACTCCGCAGAAACCACGCAGGAAAGAATGCAATGGAATAACTTATATAAAAAATAGAAGGAAAAAAATTGCCAGCCAAGAATCATATATCCAGCAAAATTGTCTCTCAAATGTGAAGGTGAAATTAGGACATTTCCAGATAAAAAGAAGTTTAGGGAATTTGTAAAAACCAAACCAAAACTATAAGAAATACTAAAGGGAATTCTTTAGTTAGAAAATCAATAATACCAGGTATCAACAAAGACTAGAACATTGGACAGAGCAATCAGATGTTAACCCAAACAGGAAAATCACAAAAATAAATCAAGACAAAACGCTCAAAACAGGGAAACAACGATTTCATTAGGTAAAAGAAGACAACATTAAAACAATAAAGAGGGACTAAGAAATGTAGTCATAGATCTTTCATATGGATTGGAAGACAAGGCAACATAAAGAAATAAAAGTTAGGTTTAAACTTAGAAAAATAGGGTAAATATTAAGGTAACCACAAAGGAGACTAACTATCCTACCCATCCGAACAAAATACAAGAAAAAAATAGAGACTCAGCAGAAACAAAATCAACAACAATGACTAAGAGGAAAAGATAATATATAAAGTATTCAGTACAAAAAAATTAAGTGGGAAAAAGAAACTGTCAACAACACACAAAAAAAAGACATCAAAATGACAGCACTAAGCTCATACCTATCTATACTTATGCTGAATGTAAATGGACTAAATGCACCAATAAAGAGAAAGAGAGTAGCAGAATGGATTAAAAAAAAACACAATCCATCTACACGCTGCCTGCAAGAGACACACCTTAGAATTAAGAGACACGAACAAACTAAAACTCAAAGGATGGAAAAAATACATCAAGCAAACAACGATCAAAAAAGAGCAGGGGTGACAGTATTAATTTCTGATAAAATAGACTTTTAAAGTTAAATCTACCACAAAGGACAAGGAAGGACACTACATAATGATTAAAGGGACAATATACCAGGAGGATATAACCATATTAAATATTTATGCACCCAATGACAGGACCACAAGATACATAGAACAAGCTCTATCAGCATTGAAAAGTGAGATAGACAGCTCCACAATTATAGTAGGAGACTTCAACACACCACTTTCGGTGAAGGACATGACATCCAGAAAGAAGGTCAAAGAAGACACGGAAGATCTAAATGCCACAATCAACCAACTTGACCTCATAGACATACACAGAACACTCCACCCAATAGCAGCCAAGTATACTTTCTTTTCTAGTGCACATGGGACATTCTCTAGACCACATATTAGGTCTTAAAGCAAACCTTAGCAGAATCCAAAACATTGAAGTAGTGCAAAGCATTTTCTCTGACCATAAGGCCATAAAAGTAGAACTCAGTAACGGAAAAAGCAGGGAAAAGAAATCAAACACTTGGAAACTGAACAATACTCAGCTCAAAAAAGACTGGATTATAGAAGACATTAAAGATGGAATAAAGAAATTCAAAGAATAAAATGAGGATGAAAACACTTCCTATCAGAACCTTTGGGACACAGAGAAAGCAGTACTCAGAGGTCAATTTGTATCAACAAATGCACACATATGAAAAGAAGAAAGGGCTAAAATCAAAGAATTATCCCTACAACTTGAACAAATAGAAAGAGAACAACAAAAGTAACCCTCAGACACCAGAAGAAAGCAAATAATAAAAATTAGGGCATAATTAAATGAAATAGAGAACAGAAAAACAATTGGAAGAGTTAACAAGACCAAAAGTTGGTTCTTTGAAAAAATTAACAAAATTGATAAACCATTGCCCAAACCGACAAAAGACAAACAAGAGAGGAAGCAAATAACCTGAAAAAGAAATGAGATGGGCGATATTACAACAGACGCAACTGAAGTTAAAAGAATCATAACAGATTACTACAAAAAATTGTACACTTACAAATTTGAAAACCTAGAAGAAATGGATGAATTCCTAGAAACACACTACCTACCTAACCTAACACAAACAGAGGTAGAACAACTAAATAGACCCATAACAAAAGAAGACATTGAAAAGGCAATCAAAAAACTTCCAACAAAAAAAACGCCCTGGCCCAGACTGCTTCACTGCAGAGAGTTCTATCAAACTTTCAGAGAAGAGTTAACACCACTACTACTAAAGGTATTTCAGAGGATAGAAAAGAACGGTATACTCCCAAACTCATTCTATGAAGCCTGAATGTCTTCTTTAGTGAAGTGGGCAAAAAACAAGAACAGGCACTTCACTAAAGAAGAGATTCAGGTAGCTAACAGATACATGAGGAAATGCTCACTATCATTAGCCATTAGAGAAATGCAAATCAAAACTACAATGAGATTCCATCTCACTCCAACAAGGCTACCATTAACCCAAAATGCCCAAAATAATAAATGTTGGAGAGGTTGTGGAGAGACTGGAACACTTATACACTGCTGGTGGGAATGTAAAACGGTACAACCGCTTTGGAAATAGATTTGGTGCTTCCTTAAAAAACTAGAAATAGAATTACCATACGATCCAGCAATCCCACTCCTTGGAATACATCCTAGAGAATTAACAGCCTTTACACAAACAGATATATGCACACCCATGTTCATTGCAGCACTGTTTACAATAACAAATAGATGGAAGCAACCAAGGTGCCCATCAACGGATGAATGAATAAATAAATTATGGTATATTCACACAATAGAATGCTACGCATTGATAAAGAACAATGATGAATCTGTGAAACAATTCATAACTTGGAGGAATCTGGAAGGCATTATGCTCAGTGAAATTAGTCAGTTGCAAAAGGACAAATATTGTATAAGACCACTATTATAAGAACTGGAGAAATAGTTTAAACAGGGAAGAAATATTCTTTGATGGTTACTAGAGGGGGAAGGGAGGGAGAGAGGTATTCACTAATTAGATAGTAGATAAGAGCTACTTCAGGTGAAGGGAAAGGCAACACACAATACAGATGAGGTCAGCACAACTGGACTAAACCAAAAGCAAAGAAGTTTCCTGAATAAACTGAATGCTTCAAAGGCCAGCATAGTAGGGGTGGGGGTTTGGGGACCATGGTTTCAGGGGACATCTAAGTCAACTGGCATAATGAAATCTATTAAGAAATCATTCTGCATCCCACTTTGGAGAGTGGCATCTGGGGTCTTAAACACTAGCAAGCGGCCATCTAAGATGCATCAATTGGTCTCAAACCTCCTGGATCAAAGGAAAATGAAGAACACCAAGGACACAAGGTGATTACAAGCCCAAGGGACAGAAGGGGCCACATAAACCAGCAACTACATCAGCCTGAGACCGGAAGAACTAGATGGTGCCCGGCTACAACCGATGATTGCCCTGACAGGGAACACAACAGAGAACCCCCAAGGAAGCAGCAGAGCAGTGGGATGCAAACCCCAAATTCTCATAAGAAGACCAGACTTAATGATCTGAGACTAGAAAGACCCAGGAGGTCATGGTCCCCAGACCTTCTGTTATCCCAAGACAGGAATCATTCCCAAAGCCAACTCTTCAGACAGGGAATGGACTGGACTATGGGACGGAAGATGATGCTGGTGAGGAGTGGGCTTCTTGAATCAAGTGGACGCATGAGGCTATGTGGGCGTCTCCTGTCTGGAGGGGAGATGTGAAAGCGGAAGGGGTCAGAAGCTGGCCAAATGGACACAAAAATTGAGAGTGGAGGGAGGGGGTGTCCTGTCTCATTAGTGGGAGAGCAATTAGGAGTGTATAACTAGAGGGGTGTACATAAGTTTTTGTATGAGAGACTGACTTGATTTGTGAACTTTCACTTAAAGCACAAAAAAACTAAAAAAAAAAAAAAAAAGAAATGCATACAAGTTAAAGTACTTGATTAAGTAATAAAATAAAGGTAAGTATGACAACAGAGAAGAGATGGATGTTGGCTGGAATAGGTGAGAAAGGATTCAGAAAAGAGGCTGTGGAGAATGAGGGGTGGACAAAATGTGTAGAATGGAGAACGTGCACAGGGCACATCTGAGTGGGATTAGCCGAGGCTACAAGTGGCAACAGGAGAGCCACGTCGAAATCCTGAGTAGCAGTAAGAGATCCTGGTGCCATTTTAAGTCAGCGGACTTGCCACCAAGGCCTCCCAGGAATTACGGCCCCACATTGTTCATATCCTGCCTCCACGGTGGTTCCTAGGTCAATTGTTGTTGTTGTTAGGTGCCGTCGAGTCAGTTCTGACTCATAGCGACCCTATGCACAACAGAACGAAACACCGCCCGGTCCTGCGCCATCCTTACAATCGTTGTTATGCTTGAGCTCATTGTCGCAGCCACTGTGTCAGTCCACCTCGTTGAGGGTCTTCCTCTTTTCCATTGACCCTGTACTCTGCCAAGCATGATGTCCTTCTCTAGGGACTGATCCCTCCTGACAACATGTCCAAAGTATGTAAGACGCAGTTTTGCCATCCTTGCTTTTAAGGAGGCCTAGGTCAATAAATACTTAATTTTTTAAATCATAAATTCTGCCCTCTTAAAATCACTTAAGGAGCTTTGTAAAAAGTTTGGTGCCCTAACCTCACTCCCAGAGATTCTGATTTGATGGATGTAGAAAGTGCCCCCAGTGGTTCTAATTAACTGTAAATCAACAAGTAGCATTTTGGAAGGTAGCAAAAGCCAGGGCAAGGGTACCAGGTGTTTCGGAAATCCTGAAGCAGATGCCATGTGCAAGTACTATCGAGCAGGTGAACACATGAAAAGTGGCAGACCCAGAGCAGATGGGAGCACACAGCTGTCCAGTAGAGAGAACTGTGTTTGACAGGCTGAAAAATCAGAGTCCCCGCGTGGACAGCGGGAACAGTGAGGAGAAGGAGCAGCCATGGTATTCGAACCTGTGCAGCACCAAACCAACCAACCCACTGCCATCAAGTCGATTCTGACTCATAAAAAAAAAATAAATAAATTTTTTTTTTTTTTTTTTTTTAGCGGCCCCTAAATTATAAGCACTTGGGAAAAAATATCTTAGCTGTCAGTCCCTTGGTACACTACATACGCTTCAAGTTCAAACCTACTCGACACCTTTCTGAGAGGACCCACAAATGACTCCAGTTTCAGATCTGGTCATCAGCAGTCTACAATGGATACAGATGGCTTGTTAGCTGACCACCATCTGAACTCATCTTCTAACCTTGGGGAACTTTCCACTGTACGGTCTTGTCAGCCTTTCACTATAAAAAAAAACCCAAAAATTCAGATGTTGACTTTTCTGGCTATATGGAAAAGGTGTAAAACCTTGCCTTGGCCAATCATTACTCTCACATGGCACTTTGATTCTGGAGTGAATGACTAGAAGGGACAGAGACAGCAGGGGACTCACCAAGGTGAAGTCAGGGCCAGCAACCACAAGAGGTTGAAGACAGTGGTCATGTCCGATGCGGCAGTGTTGTGCCCGGCGGATCTGTGGTCATGCCCAATGGGGTAGTGGTCATGCAAGATGGATCAGTGGTCGTGCCCAACAGGGCAGTGGTCATGGTGATGCCAGATGGTTCAGCGGTCGTGCCCAGTGGGGTGGTGGTTGTGCCTGACGGGGCAGTGGTCGTGCCTGACAGGGCAGTGGTTGTGCCCAATGGGTCAGTGTTGTGCCCGATGGATCAGTTGTGCCCAATGAGGCAGTGGTCATGGTCATGCCAGATGGATCAGTGGTCGTGCCCGATGGGGCAGTGGTCATACCTGATGGGGCAGTGGTCGTGGTCATGCCAGATGGATCAGTGGTCATGCCAGATGGATCAGTGGTCATGCCTGATGGGGCAGTGGTCATGCCAGATGGATCAGTGGTCATGCCTGATGGGGCAGTGGTCATGCCCAATGGGGCAGTGGTCGTGCCAGATGGATCAGTGGTCGTGCCCGATGGGGCAGTGGTCATGCCCGACGGGGCAGTGGTCATGGTCATGCCCAATGGGGCAGTGGTTGTGCTCAACGGGGCAGTGGTCATGGTCATGCCAGATGGATCAGTTGTCATGGTCATGCCAGGTGGTCAGTGGTTATGCCCGATGGATCAGTGGTCGTGCCCGATGGGGCAGAGGCAGTAGGGTACTTGCTAGGACATTCCTTTGGAGCAATATATTCTGCAGTCCTGCTGCTGGTTGCTCATTTTCGGAGCTAAGGTGTTCAACCTACCCAATATCATCTCAATGTTCTCTTTTCTGATTAAATAAACCAGAGCCCATTTCAGAAGTTCACAACCATGAAGGCTTTTTAGCAATGCATCGTTAAAACCTGAAGTCTGTCTGACAAACTCTGTTTCCAGAAAGCAGCGGACACTTCCGTGCCCTCTCATTGACCATATGAGAATCAAACATGAGTTCGGTGATAAAACCTAATGGTGAAGCTACTTTTTTAAAAAACGTGCCCCCTTGAAAGGCTCAGCCTGTACAAATGCCTGCAGTCTAGGCTTAGAGACTCGCACGGACATGCACCTTGTTACACTACAGGTCATTTAGCCAGATTGCTTTTGATTCTGAAATGTGCAGATTGCCTTTGTTGAAGGACCTGTTGGCATGAGAATGCATATTTAAGGCTTATTAAATATGCTAGTTACACAGGAGGGAATGATGTAACTGTTCTCACCACACGTGGAAGCGCAGAGGTGAATCTGTATTTAAGGCTCTGGAGGGCTCAGTCCAACTTCTAGGATATAGCACGTGACCTGAGGAATTATGACCCACCTCCGCCTGTTTTTAAATGGAAATCTTTATTAGTCTACAGTTAAGTAGACCTCCCCTCACCGAGAGACTCATGGATAGCAAGACTTGAAGCCATTTTAAATTGTCCTTTCCCACCTTTTTTTTTTTTCCCACCAGTTCATTGGAGCCCTGTGAAGTGGGCAATTTTTGATTCTTTCCTTTTGTTGTTTTGACTGTGACCGTCTCAGATAAGAGGAATTAATTGGTGCAATTCTATACTGAGTCTTACGATGGATTTTCTGTTACCAGTAAAATTTGCCGTCAAGCTACTTTGTCAGTCCTGTTTTCATTAAAGGTTATCCAGAAGTGGATATCCAGTGACAGCTATTCGCCTAGCCAGTGCAGTCAGTACACTGACACCTGGGGGCCAGTATGTGTCCCTGCAATTAAGAGGCGTGTACAAAGACTAAGAGAAACACAGGAGGCTGGTGGCAGGTCCAACCCCTGAAACAAACCTCCAGCCACTTAACCTCTTTGGTTCTCAGAATCTAGCATCTTTTATATGGCCTTGATTGAACGAGTTACCATTGAGTCCATTCCGATTCCTGGTGACCCCATGTGTGTCAGAGCAGAAGTGCCCCACAGGGTTTTCAGCAGCTGGTTTTTCACACGTAGATCATCAGGCTTTCTTCTGAGTCCCCTCTGGGTAGACTCAAACACCCAGGTTTGCAAAATCAAATATTGATCAGAAAAGGTGCAGGAGATTAAAGCAAATCTATTTGTTTCCTTATTAACGATGATCAAAAAGAAGATACATTTGGTAGTAAAATATCTCCTAAATGTGCCAAAAACCAAAACCCTTGGCAAGGGCAGAATCAGTGTGTGCTGGGAGTTGTTTGGGGTGAAGACTGTTTTCACATGGCTGCGTTTACCCTTCTTCCTCTTCTGGTGTCCTAGACAGAAATATTCAAGTACTCTTCAAGTTTATTCAGCTTATTTAGATTTGAATGAACAAATAAAGGTCTTTTCAAAGATGAGCAAAACAGAGGCATAGCTAGGGCTGCCACTCATGCTTAGGGGCAGTGAAGCCAGCCACAGATGAGGGAAACTGCCTTGGGTATAACCAGAACCATGGAGCTCTTATTACAAGCGGGGAAGAACTGAAAAGTAATCCCCAAGACTGTTGTTGTTGCTGTTGTTGTGTGCCGTTGAGCTGATTCCGACTCTTAGCAACTCAATATGACAGAGTAGAACTGCCCCACAGGGTTCCCAAGGCTGCAATCTTTACAAAAGCAGACAGCCACATCTTTCTCCCACAGAGCGGCTGGTGCTAACCTTTTGGTTAGCAGCAGAGCACTTAACCACTGTGCCACTAGGGCTCCTTTCTCCAAGATTAGAGCTTGATTTTAACTGATAATTGATAGGCATTCATGACAAAGTTACCAAATTGAACCACTCTAAGGAGAATTTCTTTTAAATTTTTTATTTAAGACAGTCTACTGTTTAATGTTTATGTTTGGCTGATTTAATCCAGAGACCCATTCTTGAAAAGAAAAATAATGACGATGGAAGTATACTAACCTATTACGGCTGAAGCTGAAGGCTGCTTCATAGCACAGAACAACACTTTGATATTTTATCAGCATTTGATAAAATTGTGGAGACCGAATAAATGAATGAATGAACAAATGACCTATACAATTACTGAGACTCAAAAGCCAAAATATTTAGTAGGAGCTTACCTTAAATGAGAATTACTTAAGAACACACGAGCTGTTTCTTGACAGCTAAATTTGAAAACTCTGCAGTTAAAGAACTAAGAAACATTAAAAACAAGAACCCCAGAATTTGCACAACCTGGCAGAGTCAAGTCTCAGTTTTCCTAAGGCAATCATCTGCCCCACAGTAATCTGCAGAAAATCTTGCTTTCAACTTCTTAAGAATCTAATTAAGCGGAACAGAAAAGCAAGTTCTTTGTTGAGACCACCCACTGGCCTGTTTGAATTTCCTCCTCCACGTATTCCTCAGGCCAAGAAGCCATCTCTCAAACCAAAACACTTAATTACCTAATTATCTCCTCAAAACCTGGAGATGCATGTACTGGAAATTCACTTAAAAGAGGAATGAGGGGGAAGAGAGGGGATGGCAGAGCCGGCAGCTTTGCCTCAGTCAGAAAACTGATACCATTTCCTGGATCAAGTAGAAGCAAGGAAAAGTTTAAACCAACGAAAATAAGTAAACTGGACAACCTTCGCCTATCTTTTGTGACAGATTTCCATAACAGAGCTTCACTGTTCTTCCACATTTATGTGCCCCCCCCCCCGCATGGTGGCAACGTTACAGTGACAAGCAAAACCAATGCCTGCCTTCAAGAAGTATTTTAAATCCTCTGAGGGGTTCATGCTGATTAGCTCTGCAGCGGCTTTGTAATATTCACACCTATGATTCATTCGTTTGAGAACCATTGATAGTTCTTTTCAGTAAGAAACTAGTACCTGAAAACACTGAGCTAACAAAAATAGACCCTATTGGTTCTCTAACTGCAGATTTAAAAACATGCAGATGTTCTAACATGAGGAAAAAGGGCTACTCATAGCTCTAAACAGAGAACAGATCTGTTTTGGGGAATTTAGTCCCCTTAGACCTACAACTTCTTGAGGCATGGTCATGAAGCACTAAGGAGAAAAAGAATGCTCACCCCATCTGCCCTAATAGCTAAATAAATCCTGACAATCAACGGCATGGCAGATGTATTGCCAGGCTATGCTCATATTCTCATTCAGATACTGAGCTACTGATTAATTCCTAACCATCCGAGCCCAAAATACTCCTAGAATTCCAAATATATATTTGTTCCTTCTCAGAGCACTATAATAACCCAGACCATGACCAGACAAGGCCTGAAGCACAGCCCAGAATGGGACAGACTGGAAATATACGGAATGTACAACACAACCCACAAGGTCAAAAAGAAACCTGTGGGTTAGACCCAAGGGCAGGTCCTGGGAAGACCTCTGATTCAGCAGGCAGGCTGTGATAGTTATGTGACATGGCCGCATAAACAAAGTGTTAGAAAGACTTGATTCAATCTTCTACATGATACGCGTATGTTACTCAACCATTCTGTATGACCGCACAAGTATGCAGGCTTCGGCATCAGGAGAACTAAGGTCAGACCTAAGCTCTGTCACTCACTATTTATGTTTTAAAGTCTAATCTCAGTTTCCTCATCTGTAAACTGGAAACAGTATTTAACCTCATCACAGGATAGCTCTGAGGACGAAATGAGAAGAATGCCTGGAAAATCCTTAGTACACTGATTAACAATGGTTAATTCTTAAAATAAATAATAGTATTCAAACGGAATATTTGAGTACTGTGGTCTTGGGTCCTTACGAGTTTGAATCAACTTGACAGCAATGGTTTGGTTTTTTTTGGTGGTCTGTGTCAGGCAGTGTACTGAAATGTGGGAGATGTAAGTGAAAAGAAAACTTGAAACAAATAATAGCCAGCTTTCTAGCCAGTAGTAGTATTAAAAAAAGTTTGTTCTTAGGACCTGTCCACAGCAGAACACAGCCTCTGAACTTCAGCTCAGGTAAAAGACCAGTCCCTGCACATGAATTATAAAGAGAGGGAGGGAAGGAGTCTGGAAAAGCAAAAATACTACTAAAGAAACTAGGATGGTTTGTGAGTTAACAAAACTGGGCCAAGCACAGAGAAAAAGACAGGAATCCAGTTATCAGAACTGAGATACAAGGTAGGAAATAGGACCAAACAAAAAAAAAAAAAAAATTTTTTTTTTTTTTTGTCTGTTAGTGGAGCATTGAGAACTGGCCTTAACCAAAAAAAAAAAAAAAAAAAAATCATTGTCGTCGAGTCACTTCCAACTAATAGCGACCCTATAGGACAAAGTAGAACTGCTCACAGTTTCCAAGGAGTGCCTCATGGATTTGAACTGCCAACCATTTTGGTTAGCAGCCGTAGCACTTAACCACTGCGCCAACACAGTTTCCAAGGGCTGGTCTAGCAGTCAGATAATCTGATGCTAAATCTTTCTGGCTTTACCTCCCAGTTGCCTGATTTCTTAGATATGGAGAAAGGAAGGGATGAGGGGACAGAGAACCTGTCAGAACTCAGCAGGTATACAGAAGGTCTGTTCAGTATCCTTTAAAAACTTTTGAAGCACTTATCCTTACCTACCACACCTAAATTGTCTCCATTTCACTAGAAATAAGAAACAATTGCCTTCAATCCAGGGCAACTCATTCAAGGGTATGACAGTCTTGGACCCGCTTTCCCGGGTATCCATTCCTGATCCTTCCCCTGAAGGATGGCTGACCCCTGCAGGCTGCATCTCCCCAGTTTCAGCAGCATCATTTCCTCTATGGCTCCAGCTCTCAGAGTTCCAGCTTCCACCCTGAGCTTCAAACCAGCCTATGGGGCCAACAGTACCTCCTCATTTTGTCCCTTAAGCTCAGGCTTCCTGCTGTTGCTAATCCCCAGGCTGCCTTGTGGCCCTTGTTTATTTCTTAACTTTTCTTCATCAATATAACAAGTCCTCTACTTTAAATTTCCTCTGTTTCAAAAGGTTCTATGTTCCTGATTGTATTCTGACTTTTACTGTATGAATTACTATTTTCCATAAAACACATACCTCATTCCCATACTTGATTACACATTAATCAACAGGTTCAGGGCACCCATATAAATATCCTGGATGCAGTCCATATCCCAGGGAAGGGCATAACCTGAGGGAGGGTAGGACTCGAATCATGCCCTCCTGCAAGGCTGTGACTCAAGATACACCCCACACTAACCAGCCTCATTAACATGTAGAGGTCAGGATTTACAACACATAAAATGGAGGATAATTAGGATAATTACATCAGATCACAAAAGGGAGGACAACCATATGAGACTGGGAATCATGGCCTAGCCAAGTTGACACATAATCCAACCACCACAGGTTCCATATATCTCATTTGCCTAGTCCCACTCCATCACTGTGTGTGAGTCACAAAGGCCATGGCTAGAAGGGCCATACCAATTAATTCATGGCAACACAGGCTTATTCGATTCAATTTAGGTTAGGTTAGGCTGGGTCAGTTCTGTGCAGTTTAGTGTCGTTAGTCTAATTTAGGCTCTTTTGTCCCCAAATCTGTTCATTTCCTGTTCCTGCTGTGACAAATTACATACATTTATTCTCTTGCATTCCTGGAGCTCAGAATTCTGAAGCAGATTTCACCGGGCCAAAACCAAGCGCAGGGCTGTGCTCCTTCAGAAGGTTCCCAGGGAGGATGTTTCCTGGCCTCTTCCAGGTCCTGAAGCTGCATTACTTGCTCTCCTTGGCTTGCAGCCACATCACTCCTCTCTCTTCGCCATTGTTACCTCGCTTCTGTCACAAAATCTCCTTCTGCCTCCCTCTCAGAACAATGCTTGTGAGTACATTTAGGACCCACCCAGGTAATCCAGGATAGTCTCCCCCATTTCAAGATCCTTAATTTAATCACACCTGCATAGACCCAATTGCAAAAACCATATAAGGTAACATTCACAGGTTCCAGAGATTAGAACCTAGAAATTTTGGTGAGCCTTTATTCCCTCTACTGTGCTCAATTCCATAAGTGAACTACATATCCCTAGATGTTAAATAAGGAGCCCTCGTGGTACAGTGATTAAAGCGCTCAGCTGTCAACCAAAAGGTCGAAGTTTGAACCCAGCTGCCCTGCAGGAGAAAGATATGGCAGTCTTCTGTAAAGATTTCAGCCTTGGACACCCTATGGGAAGTTCAACTCTGTCCTACAGAGTCACTATGAGTTGCAATCAACTTGATGGCCAATGGGTTTTAGATGCTAGATGGTTTCTCTTGAAAGTCAGCTAGAATTTTTGACACATATTTGCTAACTGCACGAAAGTTGCTATAGCCCTTCAAGTAGTCACATCAGCCTCTCCTGGCTATACGCATTCTATTACACAGTCTGAAAGATTTGGCATTTTCTAATGAATGAAATTGCATTGCCTGGTGGGTGACAGGCAAAACTTTTCTACATATGTCCAAAATTAAAAGACTGTACTAAGTTGTAAATGCTTTAACTGTTTGGAGAATTTGCAAATCAATTGATCAAGTTACAAAAAAATAAGTGAGTCCTTTTTCCACTACGTGTTTGCCTGTTACATTCCAAAGGTACATTTCTTTGCTCTTTTGAGTGCACAACAATTTTTCATTCAGTGCTTTATCAAAGTGTATCTTTTTAAAGTCATTTAAAGGAACAGCCTCAGATCCTATTTTAAGTTAAAATTCAATTGCACGTGGTGCTTCCAATGGAATAAATCGACTGAGGTGACAATCTGATGAACAGATTCTTGTTACACTTGGCTACATTCCAAGTAAGATTTCATTTTACTTAGATCCACAATCAAAACCCATGAAAGCAACAGTCAAGAAATCAAATGACGTATTGCACTGGGCAAATTAGTTGCAAAAGACCTCTTTACAGTGTTAAAAAGCAAAGATGTCACTTTGGGAATTAAGGTGCACCTGACCCAAGCCATGGTATTTTCAATTGCCTCACATATATGCGAAAGCTGAACAATGAATAAGAAAAATCGAAGAAGAGTTGATTCCTTTGAATTATGGTGTTGGCAAAGAATATTGAATATACCATTGACTGCCAGAAGAATGAACAAAACTGTCTTGGAAGAAGTAGAGCCAGAACACTCCTTGGAAGTGAGGATGGTGAAACTTTGTCTCATGTACTTTGGACACCTTATCAGAAAGAACCAGTCCCTGGAGAAGGATATCTTAATTAAAGTAGAGGGTCAGCTAAAGAAAGGAAGATTCTCAACGAGATGGACTGACACAGTGGCTGCAACAACGGGTGGGCTTGAACGTAGCAACAACTGTGAGGATGGCGTAGAACCAGGCAGGGTTTAGTCCTGTTGCACATGGGGTTGGTATGAGTCGGAACTGACTGAACAGCACCTAACAACAACAAAGTTCCCATATACAGACTTAGTGACAATTAAATAAAAATTAACTCCTATGCCTGATATCCAGGACATTTATTTTGATTTTGGTTGTTCAATGCCTTCCAATTGCAGAAACTTTAAATTGTGAAACAACGATCATCTTAAAAAGCAAAAATATGATAATTAACTTCGGTGAGTTTCTCCTCTGTTTTTATACTTGTATGATCTCATAAAATCACAACTAACTTAACTATGCCATATTCTAAACTAAATTTGCATGACCTATGTGATTCATTTGTGTTTTATGGTAAGGGTGACATGATTTGATAGTACAGAAAGTCACCCTGTCATAAAGTTATTTCCTAAAAAAAACTTTTTACTTCTAAATTCCTGTTCAAATCCATTTCTGGTATGGTATATATTTTTTTCTATCATTTCATATAACACAGTCAAAAATTCCCTTTAATCTGCATAGAACATTACCTTCGAACAATAAAAACATCACAATGTCCTTAGCACCATAAATATCACAAGGTATTCACACTTTAAAATTCAACCTCATGATATAAAGTTTACTGTATTTCACGTTACACAGGAAAATGGTTTCTACAGACATTATTAGGATTAATCTGTGATTCTAAGAAAGAGTTTCATGATGACGTCCCTTACATTCATTTGCTCATTTATTTAATCATTTTTCATTTAATGAATATCTGTTTAATAAGCATCTATTCCAAGCAGGTCCTAGGGAAATGGGAGATTGAGAATTCAGAATAAACTAGAAGCTGCAGTGCTCGTCTAGTCAGGAAGAAAGGTGTGCAGTTAGGTGTCACGAGAGAGGTCCTATCAAAGCATTCTGGGAGCGAACAGGAGCGAGTGAGTTATTCCATCTGGAAAGTCAGTGAAGACTGCAGAAGAGAAGGAACGTTTTAATGGGGTAAAAGGCATTAACGTGTGCATTCTGCATTTCCACTAGCAGAGGACCCGTGCCCCAGCCCCCATTCTGCCTCTCTCCTCTGTGTCCAGAGGCTCTTCACTTCCCCTCTCTGCACCTCTGCGTTGGAATGAAGTCAGTAAAGTGCACTTCGTGTTGACAACTGCACGATGCACACACTCCAGTCAGAATTTATTCTCACTCATGTCATCGTCGTGGCTACCTCCGCCCTCGCCCATGACACCCTGCTGATCTTAGAGATGACAAGCATTAAAACATTGATCAAGAAAGTGATAATACTCGCTGCACCATAACTTCTACAACAGGAATGTCCAGTCGATCAACTGGATTGACCACTTGTCCTGGGAATATTAAAAAAAAAAAAAAAAAAAGTTTCCATTGAATCATCTCCAACTCATGGTGACCTCATGTCGCAGTAGAACTATGCTCCACAGGGCTTTCAATGGCTAATTTTTCAGAAGTAGGTCACCAGGCCTTTCTTCCAAGGCATCTCTGGGTGGACTTGAACTGCCAGCCTTTTGGTTAGCAGCCAAGCATGTTAACTGTTTGCAACACCCAAGGACTCCCTGGGAATTTGACAGTGGTCTGTAACCATCCCTTCCCACAGCTGGACACCATGTCCATCAGGGAAAGAAAAATGTTTCAGGTCCTTCCCACTAGCCTGCAGACACTTCAAGAGGGATCTTAACACAGCTAGACTCTTCCATCACAACATCCGCTCTGTGGAAACAGACATGAGCCCCTGGTGGAATCCACAGGGTTTTGTCCAGTCATATCCCCTTCCCCATATGAAATGTCCACTTTTTACTTGCCCCTCTTTCACCCCCACTGTGTGGTTTCCCTTTGTCTAATAAGTAAGTTCCACTTTTCTATCAGCATGCAAAGCTCTTCAAAAATGTCCTCATCTCCACAGCCGGCGCTCCGGCCACTGTGCGTGAGCACTCCTTCCAGTTTTCTCAACTTCTCATGCTCCTTCTTGACCGTTCTGTACAGCTCTGTGCCTCCTTCAAGGACAAAATGGTTGAGACTCTTTCTGACCCAGCCCCTCTCTCCATCAGATCTCATGTCTCATCTCCCTCTTCTTCACATCTGCTAATGTATCAGGCTGGTCATATTATTTTTTCTATAAAACTCTAAACAAACAAAAAAAAAACCAAACCCATTGCCATTGAGCTGATTCTAACTCATAGCGACCCCATAGTACAACTCTAGGAGGGTTAAAAAAAAAGGAGTTGAAAGGTTAAGGATTTTGCCCAAGTTCCCACTGACAGGATTGACAAATTCAGAAACCGAAGTGGTGTCCATATGATTCTGGAATCAATAGTCTTTCCATGACAGTGTTTTGGTAATTCAAAGGTCTCTAAAGAAAAGTGTATTATTATTCTTCCCTTGTACCGTAATAATATGTGTCCCTCCTGAGTCCCATTACTGGAAACTCCTTGGGGCCAGAGACAGTGCTGTATTCATTTCCATCCCTGCTGCAGGGCTTCACACAGTGCAGGGCATACACTGAATGCTTAATATTTGGTAAATTGAAATTATCTGAAGCATATTCCAGTTTCTAGTTCCTAAAAAGCCTGAGGTTTTCCAAGCAGGAGGTTAATGGTCCTTGTTTTGTTTTTGTTTGGACTGGAAAGTTACCTCAGTCATTGGGCTTTAGCAGGCTGAGCCTGGAGGGCAAGTTACAGCCCTTGATGCATTACTGATGGTCGCTGCAGGTCTACTTCGTCCTACATCACTACTGACATCTTCCTGAAGCTGCTGCTGACACCACAGATAACCTGAACCTTCTAAGTTCAGCTTCTAACTCAAACCTTTCAAAAGACAACTTCAGAAAAGATAAATGACCTGTGTAGGAATCTGAAATAAACCTTGCTGCTGGAGTTACATAGACCTGACTGGTTTTGCTCTTAAGAAGAGCTACCTTACTGAGCATGAAGTAATAAAGGAGTGGAAGGCTCAGTACGAGGAGCTCTGGTGGTGCGATCGTTAAGTTTCCAGCTGCTAACCGAAAGGTTGGTGGTTCAGACCCACCATCGGCTCTGAAAGAAAAGACCTGGCAATCTGCTCCCGGAAAGATCACAGTCTAGGAAACCCTGTGGGGCAGTTCCACTCTGTCCTATACAGTCACTATAAGTCAGGATCGACTTGACAGCACACAACAGCCACAAGGGTCAGTATGCCGGCCCTAATGGATCAGTGGGAAAACTCTCGCCTTCCATGCGGGAGACCCAGGGATCAGTTCTGGGCCAGGGCACTCACTGCGGTCACCACCTGTCAGTGGAGGCTTGCATGTTGCTGTGATGCTGGACAGGTTCCAGTGGAGCTTCCAGGTAAGGCAGATTAGGAAGAAAAGCCTGGCAATCTACTTCCAGAAATCAGCCAATGAAAACCCTAAGGATCACAACAGTCTGATCACTTTGTGTCCAGGGTCACCGTGAGCTGCTATTAGCTGACTCAACAGTGGCTAACAACAGGATCAGAAGGCAAGGCCTGAATGATCAACTGTACAAAGCACAGTGAAGTTAAGGCCCAAACACAGAATGTCACTACAGATGGTCTACCATTTCAAGGTAAGCTAGAACAGGAGAATTCTAAAATATTAACGTAATGTCAGAGACAAGGGGAAAAAACAGAACCGTGACCCCTATAATGGACTCAAGAGACCCGCACTCTAATATGGGATCTGGTGCTGATTAGCTAAAAGCTAGGCAATTCTGGGCAAGGTTTTCCCCTGTTTCCCCAACTAAAGGAAAAAAATAGTATCAGTTGTTTTTAAGTTCCCGTTAGCTCTTATAGTTGGTAACTCCCACCTCTATCAAATTTACAGTCCCTCACAGGGCAAATCACCCAACCAACTAGGTAAGCATGGGCTCAATCGTGCTTACTTCCTAATCTGTAGTGAACAACTTCACGTGGGTTTACATGAAATTGTTCACAACAGATAAGGAAGCAAGCACAAGTGAGCCCGTGCTTACCTCGCTTATTGGGTAACCTGACCCTGCCTCCGGCTGGACCATATTTTTAATAAATAGGTCAGACATGTTACGTCACCAAGAGGTGAAAGGTGTTCAAAGTTTTCACAGGTCTTTTTATTCCCTGTTAAAATGTCATGCTCAAACAATACTTGGAGATATATACATACATAGCCTGCAATACTTCCATCTCCACCCAAATGT
Organism: Loxodonta africana; assembly: GCF_030014295.1. Classification (NCBI taxonomy): domain Eukaryota; kingdom Metazoa; phylum Chordata; class Mammalia; order Proboscidea; family Elephantidae; genus Loxodonta; species Loxodonta africana. Next base: position 1,008,415 of record NC_087353.1, on the reverse strand, counting down.
CAGTGGCTTCAACTGCCTTCGCCTATGTTAGAGATGAATGGCCACCAAGTGTCTCCACGGTGTGCAGTGCAGCCTCTGCACGGGATGTGTAGGCTGCCTCTCCAGCAGAGAGGAAAAGGTACACTGAGCCTGTTCTTACTTTGCCCAGGGTAAAGATTACGGCTACTTATTAAACCTACCCACAGCTTCCCCAAGACTTAATCCCTTTAGATTTTGCCCACACAAACTCCCACTAGGGAAATCCTATTATATCTTAAACTGGTTGCCAGTGAATCGATTCTGACTCATAGGGACCCTGTAGGAGAGAGTAGAACTGCCCCATAGGGCTTCCAAGGCTCTCATGGAAAGGCTCATTGGTACAAACTGTCGACCTACCTGTTAGTAGTGAAGCACAAACCTTTTGGGCCACCTAAGAACCTAACAAAAGGGAAAAAAACCAAACCCGCTGCCATCGAGTCGATTCCGACTCATAGCAACCCTATAGGACAGAATAGAACTGCCCCATAGAGTTTCCAAGGAGCACCTGGTGGATTTGAACTGCTGACCTCTTGATTAGTAGTTGTAGCTCTTAACCACTATGCCACCAGGGTTTCCAACAAAAGAGAAAAGTCTCCTTAAATAAGCTAAGGAAGCATACATTCAGTAAGTGAACTCCCAGAATCTGTAAACTAGATGAATTTTTTTATGTTATAAAAAAGTGATACAGCGAACTTTGGCATTTCTTCATTTGGATTATGTATTAAATTTTCTATTCCTAAAAGATTGATGCTAGGGGAATTTTACACCCACCAGGAGATTTTTGAAAAACCTACCATAGTATTTTCTATAATTTTATTAATATAAGAAATCACTTAAGTATGCATATAAATTTGCACTGATTAAAAAACACTTAACAGCAATGATCCTGGACAAAAAAAAAAAAAATGCACAAGCATAACTTGGGTATTTATAAGGGCTCTGGGACAGCAGATCACCAAATCATCCTGTACCCACGTAAAAACGACCGTTAACTCAGGCAGAAAAGTGGTCAGAAAGAATCCAAGGCTTGTATGTATTTATAAACGAGTTGGTAACAAACACAATTAATATTATCTACCATTCATCTCTAAGAAGAAAAAAAAATTGAAATGATACTCAGTGAAGTCTTTGTCATTTTGAAGCTCGTGCTACAAGTTCTTAGCTAAGCATATTTAACTGAGAAGAGCGTATTTTCTCTTGCAAGAAGCCTCATCTATTGAACAATGTCAGGAGAAAATGAGGTTTGTGGAAACCGTTCTGCAGTGGTACGTGTCAGGTTTAATTACTGTACATTTACCTGAGAGCACTTCCGCTATCTGTAACATTGCAGTGCATCTAAAGACTAAAGAAAACTGTCTGTTCCAGTTGGAGCAGACAACGATATCTAGATTCACAGTGTCCCAGCTCGTACTGTGCATCAGAGTAAGCTGGGGGCGCGTTAAAACACAGATTGCAGGGCCCTGTTCCCAAAGCAACGGCTGGGTGGGACCTGAGAATGTGCGTTTCTATCAGGTTCCCAGGGACACTACTCATCCAGAGGCCACCCTCTGAGAGGCACTGATGGAGTGAATTGAACCCGGGATCAGGACGCAGGAAACCTGAGGTCTAGCCCTGAGTTGTGCCACTAACTCTCAGTCAGTTCCATCTCGTGGTGACTCCATGTACGTCAGGGCAGGACTGTGCTCCACAGGGTTTCCAATGGCTGATTCTTCAGAAGTAGATTGCCAAGTCTTCCTTCTGAGGTGCCTCTGGGTGGATTCAAACCTCTGATCTTTCAGCTAGCAGCTGAGCACATTATCTGACCTCAGTCTCCTTTTCTGCCCTTATCTTCTACTTTGTCCCCTATTTCTCTCCTTTCCTTGGCCCACATTTCACCTCCAAGTGACCCCATGCCACTAATTAAAACCAAAAAAAAACCCAAACCCATTGCTGGTGAGTCAATTCCAACTCATAGCAACCCTACAAGACAGAGCAGAACTGCCCCATAGGGTTTCCAAGAGGAAGCTGGTACATCCAAACTGGCAACCTTTTGGTTAGCAGCTAAGCGCTTTATCACTGCACCACCAGGGCTCCTGCCACGAACTAGCAACATGGTTTTCAAGTAATACAACTTTTCTCAGCTGTGGTATTTTTCTCCTCTTCAAAGTAAAGAGGACTCAAAGGCCTCCTCAGACCCTTCTATGGCTGACTCACCCTATAAAATCTGACTCTGTATTAAGTGGAACTTATTACGTAGGATGCAAATACACCACCATCTGCTTTTAAAGTCCAAATAGTAACTGTTCATAAGAAAAGTGTGCCAAATAGCTATTTAACTTTTACTTCTAGGTTTCCCGAGAATCCTCTGATACTGGCTTTTTCTCTACCTGCTTACTCCTGTAGTTAAATTGTCTTGAAAACTTCGGCTGGAGAATTTAGAAATATGTTTTACTTTTGAAATCAGAAATGCTCTAGAAGTGTTTTTTTTGTTCCCCCCCCCCCTTCCTAAACTCCTTGGAAACTCTATGGGGCAGTTCTACTCTGTCCTATAGGGTCGCTATGAGTTGGAATCGACTCGACAGCACTGGGTTTAAACTCCTTAATAGTCATTAGATTTTAAATGGATTAAAAGTCAAGGTTTAATTTAATCAAGTTTTCTTTCCTGGTATCTGGAAAATAATCAAACTATTCCAATGGTTAATCAATACATCACCACCTTAGAACCATTTACCAGATCAAAACATATTTGTGCACCTGCATTCTTACTGGCAGACAGTGGCTTGTACCCTTTCTATTGATTAAGTACCTATTACTATTGATTTAAAAAAAAAAAAAAAACAGACCATCACATCTTCCAGGAGGCTGGGAAGAATAGTATGGTTGACTCAGCATTCTAAATCAGATTGAGCAAGGTATCCAACCTACTGAGTAGATGCAAAATTTGGACTAGTCGCTGATGTCAAATTCAGTTTGGAGACCATTTTGTCAGAGGTCCATATGAGCGAAACTTACTAGCAAATAGGAAGACAAATTCACCCACAATATGGTGCTGGAGGGCAACCAGCCTAGTAGCAATGGGGCTGTGCTGGCTGCAACTTCACTCTGCTAGCTGCTTCATCGTCAAATTGTATACAAGTGGGACAAGCTGCTGACACACAACATATGCCGTAGAAGCTGACTGCTGGAATGAAACATAGCTAGGCCACTCTGAAAATCAGAAAACAAGAGATGGCTCACCTTGAAATAGAGCTTCTTGTGGCTACGCCTATACCACATGTGGAAGGAACTGATGTATTTATTATTGTCCATAGAATTGCTGAATTTTACAACTGCAAAGAACTTTAGTGATCATGACTGCTACTTCTCAACCTTTTCACTGTTTCCTTTTCATCCACCTCTCCCTCGAAATATTCCTTTCCTTAGGCTCTATTCTTGGCGCTTAATTCACTGAACATTCTCCTTGGCTGACTTTATCACCTTTATGTGGATTCCCAATGTTTTATTTCTAGCCCTGACGTTGCTCCTGAGCTCCATATTCAAACATCAGACAGCCTACTAGACATTACCCTGTGGATACCGGTAGCATGTTTAACTCAATATGGGCAAAAGTAAACTCACCCTCTTCCCATGAAGGCACCTGCTCTCTCCACCTCTTTGTCTGAGTTAATGACAGCCCTATGCTTGGAATCACCTGGGCACAAACCATCAGCACCAGCTTCCGCTTGTCCCTCCCCTTACTCATTGGGTATAGCTACAAAATACGGCTAGCACTCAATATTTCTCCAACTTTCTCTCCTGTCCACATCTGTCACCACGTCCTAGCATAGGTCTTTGGGACCCCTCATCTGGATCACTGACAATCATTCGCTGATGCCTTCTCCTGCCCAGTCCTTCTTCATACCCTTGACAGTGTCAATTTCATAGAACACAGCTCAGCTCGAGTGTGACTTCTCTGGCTTCAAAACTCTCAATACTTCCTCTTTGTCTTGAGGAATGAAGCTCAGATATCTGAGAATGACATTTACTGGCATCCATTATTTAACCTCAAGCTCCTTTTCTGTCTTTATCTTTTACTTTGTCCCCTATTTCTCTCCTCTCCTTGGCCCATGCACTCTATGATTCTTATTGTTGTTGTATGCTGTCAAGTCAGTTTCAACTCATAGCAACCCCATGTGACAGAGTAGAACTGCTCTATAGAGTTTTCTTGGCTGTAATCGTAACATAAGCTGATTGACACGTCTTTCTCCGAAGGAGCAACTGGGTGGGTTTGAACCATCAACTTTTTGGAAATAAAGGTATGAACAGACAGTTCAAGGAAGAGGAAATAGAAATAAATTTCACTAAATTAATATAAATGAAAATCAATTAAATTAAATCAAAATTATAGTTTTATTTAGCCAACTGGCAAAGGCCCAAAAATTGAAAATATGCTTTCTTGGTAAAGTGTGGTGTAAAAGCTGCCCTCATACATTGCCAGTGGGAGTGTAAACTGGTAAATTCTTGTGGACAGTTATTTTACAAAGCCAGCAAAAATTCTATATATACTTACACATCATGGTAGATTTAAAAAAAAAAAAAAGTCCTACAATATTTTAGTTTTATCTGTACCCATGCCCTTACAAGGAGACATTGCATGTGTGCAATGTGACCCCTATCATATGACGACCTTAAAAGGTAGAATCTATTTCACCTCCCCTTGAATCTGGGATGGTCTTGTGACTATCTTTGAACAATAGAATGCAGCACTGTGCCAGTTTTGAGGCTAGACCTCAAGAGGCTTTGCATGTTTCTGTTCTCTGAGAACCAAACCTCCCATCTCCAAGCTAGCTTGCTGGAGGATGATAGATCATTAGCTCAGTAGTCTCTGTCTCTCTAGCCAACAGCCATCCAACCACCCGACATGTGAGTGAGACCATCCTAGACCATCCCACACTAGCCGGACTCAAGCCAATCAATCAGCTGACTCTGGTGTTGATGGACTCTAGATAATCTCAACCAAGCCTTGCCCATATCTGTAGAATCACCCAGCTGACCTGTAGACTTGAGGTTAATAAAACAAGCTAAATGCTTGCTGTTTTAAGCATTTTTTGCTATGCAGTGATAGAGAAATTCTGCTTCTAGAAATTTATTATAAAGAAAAACTTTCACAACTATAAAATAACCTATGGCTAAAGCTATTCATTGCAGTTTGTGACTTCAAATCAGAAGATTTTTAGAAACATCATCAATAGAAGATTATTAAGTTATAATATATTAATGCAATAGATTACAAAGAACCTACCTATAGGATACAAGGAAGCTTTGGAACCACTTACATGGAATATCTGCCAAGATAAACTAGGACGTAAAACAGAAAATTTCTGAAGAATGCTTATGATATTCTACAGCTTGTTTTAAAAAATAAAAAGGTTAAGTGTGTGCTTCATCATACATTTAAAATAAATAATTTGAAAAGACACTTGAGAAACAAAATCATTAGTTTCCTTTAGGAAAATAAATTGAGGGACTAGGAGCAAACACTTTTTACTATATACCTTTTTGATAAGTTTTGAGCATTGAACCAGGTTAATATATTACCTATTCAAAAAATAAACAATTTTTTAGTGGCCCCAAAGACTTTGTATTTACCTACATCCAGGTATTTGCCAATATGGTTATTTCTGCCTACAGAGGACTTAGGATTTTAAGTGATAGTTTACTTAATAGGAAAATTGATCTGTGCTATAACAATGGAAATTAGCAGGAATCTTTGAAGCTAACTACTCCCACCTTTGATTCAATGCACCTCCAAGCTAGATGGTCACATAGCCTCTGCTTGACTCACTGTAGGGACAAAAAGTTCTCTAGAAGAACTAAAAAAAAACAGAAACAAGTATGTCTCTAAGGAACAAGTAATATAGTTAGTTCAAAGATATTTTCTTGAAGGGCGGGGGCCAAGATCGCTGACTAGGTAGAAGCTACCTCGGATCCCTCTTGCAACAAAGACTCGGAAAAACAAGTGAATCGATCACATACATGACAATCTACGAACTCTGATCATCAAACACAGATCTAAAGAGTTGATCTGAGTGACAGAGACTCAGCCAGTGCAAGCAGGCTGCACACTGACGCAGCTAAAGAGAGAACAAGCAACCACGAGGAAGCAGCAACTGTTTTCAGAGCCTGGACCTAGCGTACCAGTCAGAAAACCTTGGTGCCAGGCTTTGGACTGGGCACAGGGGAGCTGAGCACAGCATCCTGAGACGGCGCAAACATGGGACGCAGCGTTAGCCCAGAGAAGTGACCTCAGGGGAAGCCCAGCCAGTGCACGCAGGCAGCGCAGCGATGCAGCTGACAGGTGGAGAAGCCACCGGGAGGCAGCAACTGGTTTTGGAGCCTGGAGTGTAGCGTCCCAGCCGGGGAACCTTGGCGCTGGTCTTTGGGCTGGGAGCGGAAGAACCAACCACGGCATCTGAGACAGCACATGCACAGGACACGGGTCTGACCCTCGGGGGCAATCTCAGCCCAGCCAGGCTACACGCCCCTCCCTCAGGAATCTCAGATAAAACAGTCCTCACCAAGCAAGATAAGTAACTTTGTCTATATTGCTGGATGCTACTCTCTCCTATCTATCTGATCCCTCCCCTCCCCTTTCCAGGTGTCTTCATTAACATTGGAATTTCCTGGGCCAGAGAGTGAAGTGCTCTGTGGTTTTTTTTGTTGTGGTGGTTTTGTTTTGTTTTTGTCTTTTCCTAACCCATTCTCCTGGCCTGAGAGAAGCAGCTACAAAAAACCCAGGGGCCAAAAATCCTTCCCTGACTTCCCGAAATTGGACTAAAAATACAGAACCAGCTCCAGCCAAGCATATGAGATCCACGGTCTTGGGCTTTCATCCCTACAGGGAACAAGGTGGCTATTATAATGCAAAGGCAATTCTGACAGTGATCTGACAGTAATTGTTTTAGTGAATTACTGGAAAGACAAGTTTCCCAGGTCTGATATCTCTACCTATTGAACAGAGGCCTCACTGACCCACAACAGGGAACTGAGGGCTGAAGCTCCACCCAAACCACCTAGCCTCCTGCCATAGGGGTCTGAGGATAGTGACACCTACCAATCTACAGAGGTACATGCACTGGGTGCCTAAGGTACAGCTACAGAGCCCACACACCAAAGTGCTTTAGGAATAGAGACACACCTACCTCACGGGCACTTGGGGGAAGCCTGTCAGCATCCTGTCCCCCCTGGAGTGTGACCCCCTGCTGCTACTAGAATCTGGTGCACACAACTATCACCACTACGCCTCTAAGTGAATAGGTGACAGTCTACACCACACACTTGGTAACCCAAAATCAGATTCTACTCAAGAATAGTGAATGGACTCTTAGGCTTATATATCTGGTAACTGCCCAAACCAGCTGGTAATAGGAAATAAGTGATTCAAACGCTACAACAATCAAGACAGCGTAATCTAGTAGCCCATCTACGTATATTGAAAGAAAACAAAACAAGATAAGACTCAGTGAGCAAATATAAAATAAATCATTACAATATCTTATAGATGGCTCGGAGACAGCAGTCGATATCAAACCACATAAAGAAGCAGACCATGATTGCTTCTACAACTCCCCAAATTAAAGAATCAAAATCTTTCCCAAATGAAGATACAATCCTGGAATTGCCAGATGCAGAATATAAAAAAATTATTTACAGAATGCTTCAAGACATCAGGGATGACCTCATAAATAAAATAAGGCAATCTACAGAAAAAGCTGAGGAACACACTGATAAAGCAGTCGAAGAAATCAAAAAGATTATTCAAGAACATAGTGGAAAAATTAATAAGCTGCAAGAATCCATAGGGAGACAGCATTCAGATATACAAAAGTTTAACAGTAAAATTACAGAATTTGACAACTCAATAGGATGTCAGAGGAGTAGAATCGAGCAATTGGAACACAGAGTGGGGGAGTTGGAGGATATGGCAATTGACACCAATACAGTTGAAGAAAAATCAGATAAAAGAATTTAAAGAAATGAAGAAACCCTAAGAATCATGTGCGACTATATCAAGAAGAATAACTTGAGTGTGATTGGAGTCACAAAACAGGGAGGGATAACAGAAAATACAGAGAGACTAGTTGATGATCTGTTGGCAGAAAACTTCCCTGACATCATGAAAGACAAAAGGATATCTATCCAAGATGCTCATCGAACCCCATATAAGATTGATCCAAAAAGAAAATCACCAGGCGGGGCCAAGATGGCAGACTAGGTAGACGCTACCTCGGATCCCTGTTGAACAAAGACTCGGAAAAACAAGTGAATCGATCACATACATGACAATCTATGAACCCTGAACAACAAACACAGATTTAGAGACGGAAAACGAACAAATATGGGGAAGCAGCGATTGTTTTCAGAGCCTGGAGCCAGCGTACCAGTCAGGTAACCTTCGGTGCCCGATTTGGGGCAGAGCCCAGGGGAGCAGATGGCACAAACAAGGGGCCCAGCCCTAGCCCACGAACTCACTCCAGGAGGGGGCCCAGCCGGTTCACATAGGTGGCGTGGCGACGCAGCCGGTGGGAGAAGTCCCCGGGAGGCAGTGACTGATCTTGGAGCGGGGAGAGCAGCGTCCCAGCTGGGGAACCGTCCTGCCAGGATTTTGGCTGGGCGCAGGCACGGCATAAGCACGGAGAGCTGCTCCACTCCCCTGAACTATCCCCAGGAGGGGGCCCAGCTGGTTCGCGAACGCGGCATGGCGACGCAGCCGGTGGGAGAAGTCCCCGGGAGGCCGCGACTGGTCTTGGACCGGGGAGAGCAGCATCCCAGCCGGGACACGCACTCACGGCACAAGCACGGGGAGCTGCTCCACTCACCTGAACTAACCCCGGGAGGGGGCCCAGCCGGTTTTCAGGGGTGGCATGGCCACACGGCTGGTGGGATGAGAAGTCCCCGGGAGGCAGCGACTGATTTTGGAGTCGAGAGTGCACTGTCCCAGCAGGGGAACCTTAACGTTGGGCGTGGGGCTGGCAGCAGAGGATCTGACCGTGACTCCAGCGGGCCAGACCCCCCGGGGGCAATCTCCACACAGCCAGCACACATAGGCGACGCGCCCCGCGGGAATCTCAGATATAATAGTCATTCCAAGCAAGACAAGCAACTCTGGCTATATTCTGAGGTGCTACTCTCCAATCTCTCTGATCCCTCCCCCACCCTCCCCAGGCGGCTTCATTAACATCTGAATAGCCTGAGCCAGAGGGACAACTCTGATAGGGATCTGACTGCATTTTTTTTTAGCGGATTTTCTGGAAAAACTAGTTTCCCAGAGATGGCTCAGAGACAGCAGTCCATATCAAACCACATAAAGAAGCAGACCATGACAGCTTCTCCAACCCCCCAAACAAAAGAATCAAAATCTTTCCCAAATGAAGATACAATCCTGGAATTATCAAATACAGAATATAAAAAACTAATTTACAGAATGCTTCAAGACATCACAAACGAAATAAGGCAAACTGCAGAAAAAGCCAAGGAACACACTGATAAAACTGTTGAAGAACTCAAAAAGATTATTCAAGAACATAGTGGAAAAATTAATAAGTTGCAAGAATCCATAGAGAGACAGCATGTAGAAATCCAAAAGATTAACAATAAAATTACAGAATTAGACAACGCAATAGAAAGTCAGAGGAGCAGACTCGAGCAATTAGAATACAGACTGGGACATCTGGAGGACCAGGGAATCAACACCAACACAGCTGAAAAAAAATCAGATAAAAGAATTTAAAAAAATGAAGACACCCTAAGAATCATGTGGGACTCTATCGAGAAGGATAACTTGCGGGTGATGGGAGTCCCAGAACAGGGAGGGGGGACAGAAAACACAGAGAAAATAGTTGAAGAACTCCTGACACAAAACTTCCCTGATATCATGAAAGACGAAAGGGTATCTATCCAAGATGCTCATCGAACCCCACTTAAGATTGATCCAAAAAGAAAAACACCAAGACATATTATCATCAAACTCGCCAAAACCAAAGATAAACAGAAAATTCTAAAAGCAGCCAGGGAGAAAAGAAAGCTTTCCTTCAAGGGAGAATCAACAAGAATAAGTTCAGACTACTCAGCAGAAACCATGCAGGCAAGAAGGGAATGGGACGACATATACAGAGCACTGAAGGAGAAAAACTGCCAGCCAAGGATCATATATCCAGGAAAACTCTCTCTGAAATATGAAGGCGAAATTAAGATATTTACAGACAAACACAAGTTTAGAGAATTTGCAAAAAACAAACCAAAGCTACAAGAAATACTAAAGGATATTGTTTGGTCAGAAAACCAATAATATCAGATACCAGCACAACACAAGGTCACAAAACAGAACGTCCTGATATCAACTCAAATAGGGAAATCACAAAAACAAACAAATTAAGATTAATTAATAATAATAATAATACACATAACAGGGAATCATGGAAGTCAATAGGTAAAAGATCACAATAATCAAAAAGAGGGACTAAATACAGGAGGCACTGAACTGCCAGATGGAGAGTGATACAAGGCAACATAGAACGATACAAGTTAGGTTTTTACTTAGAAAAATAGGGGTAAATAATAAGGTAACCACAAAAAGGTATAATAACTCCATAATTCAAGATAAAAGCCAAGAAAAACATAAAGACTCAACTAACATAAAGTCAAACACTATGAAAATGAGGATCTCACAATTTACTAAGAAAAACGTCTCAGCACAAAAAAGTATGTGGAAAAATGAAATAGCCAACAACACACATGAAAAGGCATCAAAATGACAGCACTAAAAACTTATTTATCTATAATTACGCAGAATGTAAATGGACTAAATGCACCAATAAAGAGACAGAGAGTCACGGACTGGATAAAGTAACACGATCCATCTATATGCTGCCTACAAGAGACACACCTTAGACTTAGAGACACAAACAAACTAAAACTCAAAGGATGGAAAAAAATATATCAAGAAAACAGTAAGCAAAAAAGAAGAGGAGTAGCAATATTAATTTCTGACAAAATAGACTTTAGACTTAAATCCACCACAAAGGATAAAGAAGGACACTATATAATGATAAAAGGGACAATTGATCAGGAAGACATAACCATATTAAATATTTATGCACCCAATGACAGGGCTGCAAGATACATAAATCAAATTTTAACAGAATTGAAAAGTGAGATAGACACCTCCACAATTATAGTAGGAGACTTCAACACACCACTTTCAGAGAAGGACAGGACATCCAGTAAGAAGCTCAATAGAGACACGGAAGACCTACTTACACCAATCAACCAACTTGACCTCATTGACTTATACAGAACTCTCCACCCAACTGCTGCAAAGTATACTTTTTTTTCTAGCGCACATGGAACATTCTCTAGAATAGACCACATATTAGGTCATAAAACAAACCTTTGCAGAGTCCAAAACATCGAAATATTACAAAGCATCTTCTCAGACCACAAGGCAATAAAACTAGAAATCAATAACAGAGAAACTAGGGAAAAGAAATCAAATACTTGGAAAATGAACAATACCCTCCTGAAAAAAGACTGGGTTATAGAAGACATCAAGGAGGGAATAAGGAAATTCATAGAATGCAACGAGAATGAAAATACTTCCTATCAAAACCTCTGGGACACAGCAAAAGCAGTGTTCAGAGGCCAATTTATATCAATAAATGCACACATACAAAAAGAAGAAAGAGCCAAAAGCAGAGAACTGTCCCTACAACTTGAACAAATAGAAAGTGAGCAATAAAAGAATCCATCAGGCACCAGAAGAAAACAAATAATAAAAATTAGAGCTGAACTAAATGAATTAGAGAACAGAAAAACAATTGAAAGAATTAACAAAGCCAAAAGCTGGTTCCTTGAAAAAATTAACAAATTGATAAACCATTGGCTAGACTGACTAAAGAAATACACGAAAGGAAACAAATAACCCGAATCAGAAACGAGAAGGACCACATCACAACAGAACCAAATGATATTAAAAGAATCATTTCAGATTACTACGAAAAATTGTACTCTAACAAATTTGAAAACCTAGAAGAAATGGATGAATTCTTGGAAAAACACTACCTACCTAAACTAACACATTCAGAAGTAGAACAACTAAATAGACCCATAACAAAAAAAGAGATTGAAACGGTAATCAAAAAACTTCCAACAAAAAAAAAGCCCTGGCCCGGACGGCTTCACTACAGAGTTCTACCAAAGTTTCAGAGAAGAGTTAACACCACTACTACTGAAGGTATTTCAAAGCATAGAAAATGATGGAATACTACCCAACTCATTCTATGAAGCCACCATCTCCCTGATACCAAAACCGGGTAAAGACATTACAAAAAAAGAAAATTATAGACCTATATCCCTCATGAACATAGATGCAAAAATCCTCAACAAAATTCTAGCCAATAGAATCCAATAACACATCAAAAAAATAATTCACCATGATCAAGTGGGATTTATACCAGGTATGCAAGGCTGGTTTAATATCAGAAAAACCATTAATGTGATCCATCACATAAATAAAACAAAAGACAAAAACCACATGATCTTATCAATTGATGCTGAAAAGGCATTCGACAAAGTCCAACACTCATTTATGATAAAAACTCTTACCAAAATAGGAATTGAAGGAAAATTCCTCAACATAATAAAGGGCATCTATGCAAAGCCAACAGCCAATATCACTCGAAATGGAGAGAACCTGAAAGCATTTCCCTTGAGAACGGGAACCAGACAAGGATGTCCTTTATCACCGCTCTTATTCAACATCGTGCTTGAAGTCCTAGCCAGGGCAATTAGGCTAGACAAAGAAATAAAAGGCATCTGGATTGGCAAGGAGGAAGTAAAATTATCTCTATTTGCAGATGACATGATCTTATACACAGAAAACCCTAAGGAATCCTCCAGAAAACTACTGAAACTAATAGAAGAGTTTGGCAGAGTCTCAGGTTATAAAATAAACATACAAAAATCACTTGGATTCCTCTACATCAACAAAAAGAACATCGAAGAGGAAATAACCAAATCAATACCATTCACAGTAGCCCCCAAGAAGATAAAATACTTAGGAATAAATCTTACCAAGGATGTAAAAGACCTATACAAAGAAAACTACAAAGCTCTACTACAAGAAATTCAAAAGGACATACTTAAGTGGAAAAACATACCTTGCTCATGGATAGGAAGACTTAACATAGTAAAAATGTCTATTCTACCAAAAGCCATCTATACATATAACGCACTTCCGATCCAAATTCCAATGTCATATTTTAAGGGGATAGAGAAACAAATCACCAATTTCATATGGAAGGGAAAGAAGCCTCGGATAAGTAAAGCATTACTGAAAAAGAAGAAGGAAGTGGGAGGCCTCACTCTACCTGATTTCAGAAGCTATTATACAGCTACAGTAGTCAAAACAGCCTGGTACTGGTACAACAATAGGCACATAGACAAATGGAACAGAACTGAGAACCCAGATATAAATCCATCCACGTATGAGCAGCTGATATTTGACAAAGGCCCAGTGTCAGTTAATTGGGGAAAAGATAGTCTTTGTAACAAATGGTGCTGGCATAACTGGATATCCATTTGCAAAAAAATGAAACAGGAGCCATACCTCACACCATGCACAAAAACTAACTCCAAGTGGATCAAAGACCTAACCATAAAGACTAAAACGATAAAGATCATGGAAGAAAAAATAGGGACAACCCAGGAGCCCTAATACAAGGCATAAGCAGAATACAAAACATTACCAAAAATGATGAAGATAAACCAGATAACTGGGAGCTCCTAAAAATCAAACACCTATGCTCATCTAAAGACTTCACCAAAAGAGTAAAAAGACCACCTACAGATTGGGAAAGAATTTTCAGCTATGACATCTCAGACCAGCGCCTGATCTCTAAAATCTATATGATTCTGTCAAAACTCAACCACAAAAAGACAAACAACCCAATCAAGAAGTGGGCAAAGGATATGAACACACATTTCACTAAAGAAGATATTCAGGCAGCCAACAGATACATGAGAAAATGCTCTCGATCATTAGCCATGAGAGAAATGCAAATTAAAACTACGATGAGATTCCATCTCACACCAACAAGGATGGCATTAATCCAAAAAACACAAAATAATAAATGTTGGAGAGGCTGCGGAGAGATTGGAACTCTTATACACTGCTGGTGGGAATGTAAAATGGTACAACCACTTTGGAAATCTATCTGGCGTTATCTTAAACAGTTAGAAATAGAACTACCATACAACCCAGAATTCCCATTCCTCGGAATATACCCTAGAGAAATAAATGCCTTTACACAAACAGATATATGCGCACCCATGTTTATTGCAGCACTGTTTACAATAGCAAAAAGCTGGAAGCAACCAAAGTGTCCATCAACGGATGAATGGTTAAATAAATTATGGTATACTCACACAATGGAATACTACGCATCGATAAAGAACAGTGACGAATCTCTGAAACATTTCATAACATGGAGGAACCTGGAAGGCATTATGCTGAGCGAAATTAGTCAGATGCAAAAGGACAAATAGTGTATAAGACGACTATTACAAGATCTTGAGAAATAGTATAAACTGAGAAGAACACATTCTTTTGTGGTTACGGGGGAGGGGAGGGAGGGTGCGAGAGTGTTATTTACTGATTAGTTAGTAGATAAGAACTACTTTAGGTGAAGGGAAGGACAATACTCAATACAGGGAAGGTCAGCCCAACTAGACTGGACCAAAAGCAAAGAAGTTTCCGGGATAAACTGAATGCTTCGAAGGTCAGCGGAGCAAGGGCGGGGGTTTGGGGACTATGGCTTAAGGGGACTTCTAAGTCAACTGGCAAAATAAATTCTATTATGAAAACATTCTGCAACCCACTTTGAAGTGTGGCATCTGGGGTCTTAAATGCTAACAAGCGGCCATCTAAGATGCATCAATTGGTCTCAACCCACCTGGATCAAAGGAGAATGAAGAACACCAAGGTCACACAATAACTTTGGGCCCAAGAGATAGAAAGGGCCACATGAACTAGAGACTTACATCATCCTGAGACCAGAAGAACTAGATGGTGCCGGGCCACAACCGATGACTGCCCTGACAGGGAGCACAACAGAGAACTCCTGAGGGATCAGAAGAACAGTAGGATGTAGACCCCAAATTCTCATAAAAAGACCAGACTTAATGGTCTGACTGAGACTAGAAGAATCCCGGCGGTCATGGTCCCCAAACCTTTTGTTGGCCCAGGACAGGAACCATCCCTGAAGACAACTCATCAGACATGGAAGGGACTGGACAATGGGTTGGAGAGAGATGTTGATGAAGAGTGAGCTACTTGTATCAGGTGGACGCTTGAGACTGTGCTGGCATCTCCTGTCTGGAGGGGAGATGGGAGGGTAGAGAGGGTTAGAAACTGGCAAAGCGGTCACAAAAGGAGAGACTGGAGAGAGGGAGCGGGCTGACTCACTAGGGGGAGAGTAAATGGGGGTATGTAGTAAGGTGTACATAAGCTTAAATGTGACAGACTGACTTGATTTGTAAACGTTCACTTAAAGCGCAATAAAAATTATTTTAAAAAAAGATATTTTCTTACAGAAAAAGAATATAGATGAATACATTATCTTTGCATTTTTTTTAATTGTGAGGAATAGAAATAACATAAACCATTAATGGTAAGGGGAAGTTAAATAAACAATGGTACATCCAGAGAATGGAAAAGCGTGCAGCTATTTTTATCAAAAAAATTTTAACTCTATAGGAAACATTTCCACTATACTATAATGTAAAAAAGAAACAATGAAGATACAAAATCATCTACTCAGTAAGATCTAAATATGTTCAAAGCAAAAAATTGTCCAAGAAGGAAAGAGAAAAGTCCTAAAAGGAAATATACAAATGTATTAACAGTAATTGTTTTAACTCATTTCTCCTCATACTGCTTTTCACTAACTCTTAAATTTTCCATAATGTTCACATATTACCTTTATTAATACAAAAAATAAAAAAATTTAAATATATATGTTATAGACAGAATTGTGTTCCCCAAAAATGTGTGTCAATTGGCCAGGCCATGATTCCCGGTAGTGTGTAGTAGTCCTTCATTTTGTGATCTGGTGTATTTATCCTACATGTTATAAATCCTAACTTCTATGATGTGAATGAGGCAGGATTAGAGGCAGTTATGTTAATGAGGCAAGACACAATCTACAGAATTAGGTTGTTCCTTGAGTCAATCTCTTTTGAGATATAAAAAAGTGAGCAGAGAGGAGGGGACCTCCTAATACCAAGAAAGAAGAGCCAGGAGCAAAGCATGTCCTTTGGACTTGGGGTCCCTGCGCTGAGAACCTCCTAGACCAAGGGAAGATTAATAACAAGTACCTTCCCCCCGAGCCAACAAAGAGAGAAAACCTTTCCCTAGAGCTGGCACCCTCAATTTGGACTTCTAGCCTCCTAGGCTGTGAGAGAATAAATTTCTTTTCATTAAAGCCATCCACTTGTGGCATTTCTGTTATTGCAGCACCAGATAAATAAGACAGTATATTAAGTATTTGTTAATAATCTATTATGTATAATTAAAGCATAAACAAGTAAATAAATAAAATTAATCATAAAATCAAGATATGCTAACTTCTTTCATGAACAGCCCCAACATCTCAACATAGTAAAAGTCTTTTCTCGCTCCGTTAAAATCCCACACAAGTAAAATCCAACACAAGGAGTCTCTCTGTTCCATGCAGTCACTGGGGAACCAGGCTGTCTCAGCTCATGGCTCATCCATTCACTAAATGAGGAAAGAACAGGAGGATCACATGTGGGAGGGCTCTATGGTCCAGATCTGGAAGTGGCACGCTTCACTCCTGGCTAGAACACTCAGCATGTCGCCACATCTAGTGCAAAGAAGACTGGGACATGATTATGTAGCTGTGAGTCTGGGAAGAAGCAGCAACAGCCTCAGTGAACTTTTAGTCAGTCTCTGATACGGTGATCAAAAAGGCCCATGGTAAGGAGAGTTTTTAACCATTTCCTAAAAGGTAAGAATGGCACATTGGAAAAAATAGGGAAGAGGGCATTCTAGCAGAGTAACGGCGGGACAGGGGCAGGCAATGACCATCTGGTAAGTCATGTTCCAGGGGGAATGTGAGCAATTAGAAGGCCAGCCTCTACATTTTGTCCTTCCATCAGTTAGGAAGTTGGCTTTAGAATCTTACAGGGCTATATTCCACTTTCAACACTGCCTCTCCATCTCTGTGTTGTCTTGGATAAATTATGACCTAAAACCCCAGTGTTCTCTGTGTAAAATGAAGGCAATAATGTCTAACTCACAATAGCATTGGGTAGTATCAGTGAAACACACATTCAATAAATGAGAGCTATTTATGACCAGTGGGTATTGTCATCAATTCTGACTTAAATGTTCTAAGGTTTTAGGACATTCTATTCCTTATTCATCATCCTCTACTCCTTTCCCTAAAAAAAAAGAAAAGAACCAGGACAGGGGAAATTAAATAATTATTTTTCCACGTTGGTAATCAAAAAGGTGAATTACTGAGCACATAAAATTAATGTGTTGTGACTTATGAATTTAAAGAATGTCTTAATCAGACAGTAATTATAAATTTATTGATTGTCATTACTATTAAATGATTTTACACAAATACAGTTACCACTTGTTTAACTAAAGGAATTTGGTATTTCTAAGTTTTGATGATTTATAAACACAGCATTAAGACCACCATTGTAATAAGACAGAAAATTCTTGCATGTTGTTAACAGCTTTCACAACGTCAAAAGACACAGGAAACATTAGAAATAGAGGTGGAAAAGCACAACACTTTTAGCGAATTTTGGCCATTTAAGCTTGTATCATCAATTTTACTTTGTGACTTTTTATTATCAAATGTCTCTGTCTTTTCTGATGCTTTATTTTGACCACTCTCAAAGACTTTTAAGACCCGAAGTTTCTGAAGCCTAGTTGGATGACAGTGACTACGCCTACCCTCTTTGTGATTGCTATGTTCATTTATTACGTGCTTCGGCATCTACCCTGGTACTCTGGTATACCCTGGGGAGCAAAGATGAGTAACTCCTGTTTTCTGTCCTCTAAGAGCTTCCCGAGAGGTGGAGGACTCAGGAAATTATGAAATGTTGGTGACAGATTAATGTATGCAATCAAAAGTTCACCTAATGCAGCCTGAAGGAAGTAGGGAACATTCTCTTTTATTTCTTATAAGTACAGTATTTACAAATATAAAGGAATCTCTTGTTTTTGCCTTAGAAGATGGAGAAATGTAAAATAAGGGAAAACACCAGGAAACGGGAGTTGTGCATTGCCTTGACATTATTTTGTATTAGATATCTGTTTGTTGGAAATGCCCTTAACACTGGCCAATGTCTGAACTTCTTGAAATCCCTTTCCAGCCCCCAATATCTAAATTAATCCCCTTCCACACTCTCCTGTTTATCCTCTAGGTACAAGAAAAAAAAAATCATGTTACCAGTCCAAGTTGTAGATAAAAATAATCTTTTACACAATTGTATTGCGTGCAGGCCTACTAATGATTGAAAAGCCTTACTATTATTCAAGCAGTGGCATAGCATGGTACCCCAAAGGCTGTAAGCAAACCTACGTATGTAAACCACAAAGGAAATGGAAATTGTGGCTGACACTTTCTTGGAAGCACAGCAAGTACCTGGAAACATGGAAGCTTTAGACTCATGGTGATTTTTTTTTTTTCCCCACATCATGAAATTCAAACTTTTACAACTGCGGTGATGTGAAAACCATGCTAAGCCTTCACCACATGTCAAGACTTGAACATTGATTTTTAAGACTGAAAAAAAAAAAAAAAAAAAAATTTTTTTTTTTTTTTTTTTAGTGAAGCAAGTCCTTTAAACACCTCAAATCTATTTCCAGAGCTAGAAATACTCAGAAAAGAGGACGCCCTGTTACAAATGACTACAAAGGTGTGATGCTGAGGTGGTAAAAACTGCCAGAAAGACAGGGATAGATGGTGTCACATGGAAGGAATGGTAAGAAAGACGTGGAAAATACACCCTGAGGTAAGAACAAAGTGAAAACTAAACAAGAAATCACATTTATGCGTTGAAATGATGGCCAACATTTACTTAGCTCTTAGCTGTGAGTCAGACTTTGCTCTAGGTGGTTTGTATGCATTAATTCAATTTATTCTTACAGGCCTAATGAAGGAGATATTCATTATCTCCTTCATAAATCTGAGCAAAGAAAGCGAAGCAACTGACCCATGACGACACAGCCCGTGCAGCCAGTAGGAGTTGTAAAAACTGAAGGCTAGACAGCCTAGTTCCAGTCTGCATTTTTTACCATTATATTAACTATTCATCCCTCAAAGAGTAGGAATTCACTTACAAGATTTATTTGCTAATACTCATGGTTGTATGCTACTTGGTTTATTCAGAATTGACCAAGGAAATATATAAATTTTAGTGGAAAACTTGAAGTAATGTCTAAAACACACACACACACACATAAATGAAGTCATGTTTACACTTTTATGAATCAACTGTATTCATTTGTTTGGACTGAAAACCCCTACAATTCTTTTTATCTCTTAATAACTAGGTGCTTAGTTACTATTTACTAAGCTCTATTTTTTTTATTCTAAGCACTAGGAAACCCTGATGGCACAGGGGTTAAGAGGTCAGCAGTTTGAATCTACCAGCAGCTCCTTGGAAACCCTATGGGGCAGTTCTACTCTGTCCTATCAGGTCACTATGAGTTGGAGTTGATTCAAATAGCAACAAGTTTATTCTATGCACTGTACATATATGAACTTACTTCTTCCTCAGAATAGCCCTGTGAAGTAGTGTATTAGCTAAGATGATAATGTAACAAGCAAATCCAAAAAGATATCATAACTCAAACACCTCAGAAGTTCCCTTCTTGCTCACATATAACCTTATCTGGAGTTTCTGTTCTTGTTTATCCTCCAAGCAGTAATTCAGGCCCAGGCCCCTTCCATCTTGTGGCTCTGCCATCTTCAAAATGTGACTTCCAAGTCACTGTTCTTGTCTGCATCAAGTGAGTGGGGAAGGAATTAACATGCAGGACCCCAGGAGTGGCGCACTCCACTTCTATCCAGTTTTCATTAAGCATTACTCAAGCACATGGCCACACCTAACTAATAGGGAGACTAGGAAATGTGGTCACCCAGCGGGGATATCTCGTTAAGGATGTGTGTGAGCAAGAAGTGAACTTCAGTTGTATTTCAGTCATTATCTTTTGGGTTTATTTACTACAGCATTATCTTAACTAATACACTACATCATAGGGTTATTCAGAGAGTGAATGAGTTAATATATGTACAGTACTTAAAAATTAGAGCTTAGCAAATAGTATATAAATACCTAGCAAGTGTTTGCTATTATTATTAAGAGATATGAAGAGTCATAGGGTTCGCAGTCCAAAAAGATGAATACAGTGGATTAGAGCATGTGTAAACATGGCCTCATTTATGTGTATGTTGTGTGTGTGTGTGTGTGTGTTAGATATGGCTTCAAGTTTCCTGCTAAGGAAATTACAGGTTAAGGACATCACGTATCATACATTCCACAACCAGCAAAACTTGACTAAGCACTAACTGTCAAACCCTGGAGTTCATGGACAATAGAACCCTGCCATTTGAAGTGTGGTTCTCAGACAAGTAGCCTCAGAATCACCAGGGAGCTTATCACAAAATGCAGAAGGTCAGGACTCATATTAGACCACTTAGTCAGAATATGCATTGTAACAAGAACCACTGGTAACTTGATGCACACTGAAGTCTGAGAGGCTCTATAGTAAAAGGACCAATAAGCAACATCATGATCCAAACCAAAAAAAAAAAAAATCATGATAGAGAAAATACTGAAGTTGTAAAGGATTTCATTTTACTTGGATCTACAATCAACACCCGTGGGAGCAGCAGTCAAGAAATCAAATGATGCATTTCATTGGACAAATGTGCTGCAAAAGATCTCTTTAAAGTGTTAAAAAGCAAATATGTCACTTTAAGGACTAAGGTGCGTCTGACGCAAGCCACGGTATTTTCAGTTGCCTCAAATGCATGTGAAAGCTGGACAATAAATAATGAAAACTGAAGAAGAATCCATGCATTTGAATTATGGTGCTGGTGAAGAGTATTGAATATACCATGAACTGCCAGAAGGACGAACAAATCTGCCTTGAAAGAGGTACAGCCAGAATGCTCATTAGAAGCGAGGATGGCGAGACTTTGTCTCACATACTTTGGACACATTATCAGGAAGGACCTGTCCCTGGAGAAGAACATCATGCTTGGTAAAACCGAGGGTCAGTGAAAATGAGGAAGATCCTCAGTGAGATGGATTGATGAATTGACACAGTGGCTGTAACAATGGGCTCAAGCATAACAATTGTGAGGGTGGCACAGGACTGGGCAGTATTTCGTTCTGTTGTACGTGGGGTTACTATGAGTCAGACCGGACTGGACGGAACCTAACAACAGCATAGTAAAAGGATACAATCCCTGCCTTTAAGGAGCTCTCTATCCATTGAAAGAAAGGGGAAGGAGGTGATAATTAACTCTTACAGGGAAAACCAGAAAAGACTTTATAAATGAGGTTTTTTTAAACCTTCATCTAGAGGAATAAGTAGTTGTTTACCAGGTGCAAAACAGGTGCCGACCTTTCCGGTAGAGGGACTAGAGTGTGCAAAAGCAGAGCTGTGAAGGAGCATGACCATGTTCTGTGTGGCTGGGAAGGTAGTTTGTGGGCTTACTGCAAGGTCAGAAGTAGGAAAAGTTTTAAATTAAAGTTCTCAACAAAGTTGGATCAAGATTCTTAAAATCAGAGCATTGCACAATGTGCTCTCTTACACACTAGACCCTGAGCTTGGAGCAGGAACCATACTCTGTTCATAAATCCTGAACAAGTGCCTAACTGCAGGAGGCACCATTCACAGGGACTTAGAGAGAAACATGCCCCCAGAGATGTGCAATCCTTTATCCCTGTTCCCATCTCTGAGTCCCCCAGACCAGAGAAAGAGACTGATTCCTGTGAACCCTTAGTACAGAGGAAGAGTTTGTCTCAGCCAGGGCAGGGGCTGGTCCAAAGCATAGTGAGCTCAGCCTGTGAGTCAGGTAGAACCTGCACCCGTCTGGGAGGGCTGAGAGATAGTGGGCAAGAGTGGGTTCTCGTAGCTACTCAAGGTAAAGCAGGCATCATCTACCTAAGGCAAAGACAGATGAATGTATAACATTTGTTGTCCTCTTCTTCTCATATAAAAATCATTTAGTGTGCTAATAGTATACCAGTGTACTCTGTAAATGTTTAAAAGTAAAGCCATCTTCAGGGCTCTAGGGCATCTCTAAAGGACACAAAGACTTTCACTGTAAACATGGCACCTCTCCTTAACTCTGCTCATCTTCTGCCAGTCCTACAAAGTCCTGCTACCCTCACCCCTAGTTTCTAGGTGAGGAAACAAATCTGAAGAACATAACCTGGGTTTAAATCCTGGACCCATCGTTTATTATCTGATATCAAAGACCTCTGTGCCATGTTTTCTCTACAAAATATACCCTTCCATTCCTGAGCCTCCCAGTTTTTAACCCCAAGAACACCCATGATTTATAAGTTTAAAATTGATAACACATACTCCACGAGTTTGTACTTTTTTGTGTCATCCATCCTCTTAAATATGTACACTATGGAAGCGGATTGTCCTGTACACCCTAGTCTGCTTAATTACATGCCAGGAGAGTTAAACCATACACTTTGCCTTATTGGAAGTTTTGTATGGCTTCCAGTTAAATTTAGCTAGCTAAATAAGTAAGCATCATATTGAGCTGCCACTGAAGGTGACAACAGGCTTCCCCTTTCCTCCGTGTGTCTATATATAGGCTAATCTCCTAATGAAAGGATTTGTGATTTAAAATTTCATTTTGCCTTTGCCTACAATATACCACTTCCACGAGAGTGTGGGGAATACAAAACCGAAAAGCAAGAACCCTCTGGATAATTCTCTCTCCAGCCAGCGAAGCTCTCTCTGGGAAGACTATACCCTCCAGCACTCATCAAAAGTAATTACCCTGGAGAGGGAACACAGCTTGGGAAAGTGAGACCATTTCTATTATTACTTTCTTGTATTAAATAATAAATATTTAATACGATAAAGTTGGAGCATACAAAATGACAAATGACAAAAAAGAGGAACAAGGAAAAGAAAAACTACCTGCTCTCCAGAGAGCTGTTTCTAATCAAAATAAACCATAAAATAATTTTGTTTTTCCTTTAGTTTTCTTTTAGCTTCAGTTGAGAATTAAATCCTCCCCGAGGGTTTAACCTTCAGCCTAATCTAACACTGACTCTTAGATGTTTAGCTTCAAACATACCACAAACTCATGAAGGAAAGCCAAGCTTTGCAAAGCAATGTGTGTAACCTAAAATTGTTTACGAGCTTTGATGAGCAATTTCGGACGCTAATTCTTCTTAACACCCCAATTTTCTCTGCCATAAAGGGGATTTACATTGTGGTGAGCAGGCGTGCTGCATAGAGAAGTTAAAAACACAACACAAGTTAGAACAGTAATATAGTTCCTAGCGGGCGGTGTCAGGGAAAAATGATGCTAATCAAATGGGAAATGCTGTACTGGTTTTTAAAACGACTTCCTTAAAACTTCTAAAATATTTCAGTGATTATTGTAATGAAGTTAGTGCCAACTCATCTTTATTTCCAGGAATACAAAATAAATCTGGAGCCTAAATTTGTGCAGGAAGCTTACGACTAAAGCCTGCTTTCTGAATAGGTGAGTGGGTAGCTGCCCTCAAGAGATGATCTGAAGGGCTTAGATTTTGTTTCCCAAAATAAATCTTCCAAGTTTGTTGCCTGAAATCCCACTGTGAAGTATTTTTTGGTCTCATAGGGGAGTAGCTTGAAGATTTTTAGGTCATTTAAGGGGAAAGGAATGGAGAGTTTTTAATTTTAGAACACTTCCTTTGTCCCACCATTATGCTAGACAATCAGTTAACTTAATCTTCCCAATAGTTCAATAAGAAAGACCACCTTAACCTCATTTCCAACTAAGAAACCAGTCTCAAAGGAAGATAAAAGAAACTGTCCAAGGTCCCATGGTTCAAAGAGTGAGTTAATACTGGTAACAGTCTTTTTCCAGAGTCCATGGACTTGCATTATACCTTACTGCATGTAACCCAGGAATCCCTTGGTGGTACAAATGGTTAATATGCTTGGGTGCTTACTAAAAGATTGGAGGGGAAGTCCACCCAGAGGCACCTGGTAAGAAGAGCCTGGCGATCTACTGCTGAAAAATCAGCTGTTAAAAACCCTATAAAACACAATTCTACTCTGACACACATGGGGTCACCATGAGTTAGAGTCATCTCGGTGACAACTGGTTAACTGGTGTGCAACCCATAAGGAATACCATCTTAAGACTGATGGGCCGACTCTCAGCAGTGATTAGTTTACGTCTGTTTCGGGTAGCTGAGTAGAGCATCATGTTAGCCTAACACGTTTGGATTAGAACTAGAATAACTGCCTGGTTCCCTCAACACTCAAATTTCAGACAAAGCTCCCTTACCCTTTGCTAACTAAAAAATCTTTTGGGGGGGACCTCCACACTAAAGGGCTGTTTGCAGGCTTTAACTGGGCAGTGAAATAATTTATGTTAAGTATAGATTTTGGTTGGGTCTTAAGGGTCTTTATAAAACATCTGCAAAATTAGTGAAAAGTTGATGTTTAGTACAGTCAGTGAAAACCTAAGACTTCTATTTGAACAGATAAATGGCTCCATATGAGTAAGGTTTAGGGAGAAAAGAATGCAGCCACTCCCACAGGCAAATTATTCCAGTGTTTCTGGGGAAAGTGCTGATCAGTAGTAAATCTCTGCATTGTGTCACTAGTGGCTACTAAGGAGAGCTTTTTAACACAGATTGGGAAAGCTGGGAAATACCAGGTTCTCTCTTGAGTTCTTCAACAACTCTAAAGGGTCTGTGCACTAACAGTTAGGGGTCTCTGTTAGCTGCATAATTAAATGTCTGAAATTAAGACCATTCCAATTGCAAGACAATTTCTATCAAAGCAATGTTACAAAACTTTAAAGTTTCAGATATAATTTTTTTAGAGAAACAAATTATGTTTATTATCTACTCTGTGTTGGGGGCTATACTTGGTACTTAAGGTTTACATTTCTGTGGAAAAAGCCTGTGGGACAATGCATAGTTGGTAGAAAGATTTCCTTTAATATCCCCCATCCCAAAATATCTACAACCAACGCAAGTGTTTAAATTACCAAATTTTACCATTAGGTTAATATTTTTAAAAGCACCTAGCCCTCAGTAGGCTAAATGGAAAAAATTCATGAAGAGACAATAAAGATTCTTAATTCATCCATCCAATAGTATTGAATGTACACCAGGTGTTTTTCTTCTATTATGTTAATGAGGTCATATTGGAGTAGCGTTGAGTCCTAAACCTAGTCCCTCCGAATGGTGTTCTGTAAAGGAGAAAACAGACACAGAGAAATAGACATGCAGGGGCGATGCCAGGTGATGGCAAAGACAGGCTCATCTGTTAGCAGCAAAGGAAGCCCAAGGAATGACAGCAGCCACCAGAAACACAGACACAACCAACATGGCCAAGACCTGATTTGGACATTTAGCCTCCAAAACTGTGAGAAAATAAATTTCTGCTTTTTAAAGTCATCCACTTGTAGTATTTTCCCTAGCAAACTAAGCTGCCACCCATCTGTGAGTTTGTTGTACTATGGTAGTTTGTGTGTTGCTATGACTCTGGAAGCTTTGCATCAGTATTTCAAATGCCAGCAAGGTCACCCATGATGGACAGGTTTCAGTGAAGCTTGCAGACTAAGATAGACAAGGAAGAGTCTGATGATGTACTTCCAAAAATTAGCTGCTGAAAACCTTATGCATCACAACAGAACATTGCCTGACTTACTTGTTTGGACACATCATTACTAGCAATCAAATGGTAGAGAAGGACATCATGTTTGATAAAGTAGAAGTCCAGCGAGGGCAAGGGAGGCCCTCAGTGCGATGGTTTGGGACAACAGACAGACACAAGGATGTACTCAGACATGCCAGTGATCCTGAGTGTGACGCAAGATTGAGCAATGGTTCATTCTGTTGCACACGAGGTTGCCATGAGTCCAAGTCAACTTGACGACAACTATCCATTCGTCCGTCCGTCCGTCCTCCGTCCACTCATCTATCATCCATCCATCTATCCATCTATCCATCCATCCATCCATCTATCATCTATCTATCTACCTAATCTATCATCTATCTATCGTCTATCATCTATCTAGCAATCTAAGACATTGAGTTTCTTCATTAAAGTATTTTAAATATCTTTCTAATATTGAAGAATCAGTAATAAATATATTTAAGACTAGCAGTTAATGTGAATTTAATTTTTCTTTCAATTAAGGAAATTTTGACTACTGTGAATTATTAATAGCATAAAATTTTTAAACAATAAGACATTCACTTTTTAACCTAATTATTCCTATTGACTAGATACTGAAAACCTGGAATATTAACATACATGGTTAAGAAAAGTTCATGAGCTAATGTCCAAAGTATTTCTGACATTCAGTAAAATTCTAACAATGTTTTGGCAGAAAAGATTTTTCAGTCTCTGAAGAATAAATGACTATTCATATAATCTCACTCATTGCCTAAATCAGATCATGTAAATTAAATAAAGTTAAATTTTCTATCCAAACATGTCTTCAAGACTCATTCTTCTAGGATTTTAATAATAAGTCAGAGGATATCACTCATAAAAAAATTCTGCTAGAGACTAAAGACTCACAGTGACCCTATAGGATAGAGTAGAACTGTCCCCATAGTGTTTCCAAGGAGTGGCTGGTGGATTCGAACTGCTGACCTTTTGGTTAGCAGCCATATGAGTCAGTACTGGCTCCACAGCAGTGAGTTAACAGTTTGAGTTAGGGACTGAAGAGTGCATCACCATACTCAGAAACATGAAAAGGAGACGTGTGCACCAGAAAAAGTATATCTATTCTTGTTTATATACCTCCATCTTTGTATTTTCACCTGAAAACAAATAAAAAATATGACAGGTATGAAGTCATTTGATACATGATACAACACTCTTTGTTTTAAACAAATTCAAGTTCTTTTTGTTTGTATATGACTATGATAGAAAGACTGACAGAAAGTGAAATTTCAGAAATCTTTTAATGGTAGGCTCCAGGTTTGCTTTCCTTTCCACTTTGAGATTCTGACTTGTCAGGACAGACAGACCAGGCAGCTGCTGGAGCTCCAGTTTTAGCACAAACGGTGGTAAGCATTTCACCACCACCAGTGATCTGATTTGAAGGAATTAGGAAACGGGTCAAGCTCTGGTGGAGTAAGGGAATGAGTGCCGAATCTTTCTTCCTTTCTACATGCACACAGAAGAAAGAAGCTCAGTGCTTATTTAATTAAATTCTTTGTCCATCATGACCAGGGCAAAGCACAATGCTTCATAATAAGAAATTTTTGTCTATAGAAAGTACTGTACCTCCTGCTGTAAAATCAATGGATGTTTGCATAAGAAGAAGTGATGTCTGTTTCAAAGCAGGAAAAAGTCATGTGCCTTTACACACCTGTGAGCACTTGCAGACATTTGAGAGTATGGGAAGGGAAGGGAACAAAAAGTATTCTGACCAAACACATTTCTGGATTTGCTCTGCAAATATGTGGGAATGAGACCATGTAGCTTATCTGTCAGTGGCTGAAAAGGAAGGCAATTACTCCAGTCTGTATTAATATCTCATGAGCCACAGAGGTAGGAAGTTCTTTACAACTAACAAAGCAAGCCTTCAGGGTATTTTCACTCTGGCTCTGTCAAAATGTTGTAATTGCTGTTTAAGCTCTCATCTCACATAACCTTTGTTTATTTCCACTGTTTTTTTTATAGGATCATATAGCCACCAATTCTCCTACTAAAGGTCTTGGTCATTTCTTAAAAATTTTCTTTATTTTTTAATAATATTTTATTGTCTTTTTGGTGAACGTTTACCAAGCAAGTTAAGTTCCCATCTGACGATTTCCACAGAAATTGATCTATGACATTAGTTACATTTTTCATATTGTGTCATCTTTCTCTTTAATTGTGCTCTAGTTGTTCCATTTCCAGTACTCTAATTTTCCCTGCCCCATATTATCACCTTTGCTTTGGATTAAATGTCAACCTTTTGTACTCGTATGGATTTTTTTTTTTTTTTAGTAGAATACTGATTTAATGGGTAATACCCTTTATTTTGTGTGTCACTGCTTTTCTGCTAAAAGGTGATCTCTGGAGATAGTTTTGGCTTAAGGTTTAAAGACTGTCTCCGGGTGATAGTCTCAGGAAGTCCTCTAGTGTCAGGTGGTTCAATTTGTCTGTCCTTTTTTTAAGAATTTGAATTTTGTTATTCAATTTTCTTTCTTTCTAATTGGTCTCATCTTTGTATTCCCGGTCAGATCTACCAGTGGAGGTAACTGGGCACCATCTAGTTCTGGTCTCAGGCTAGTTGAGGTCATGACTCATGTAGGCTACCAGCCTTGTAGGCTTGTTTCTTCTCTGTGATTTTGGTTACCTTCTTACTCTTTTGCTCCTGATGAATACAGACCAATACTTGTATCTTAGATGGTAACTCTCAAATTTTTAACACCTCAGATACTACTCACTTCACTAGGATGTAGAACATAAACTTTGTGAACTATATTATGCCAAGTGATTGAGTTGTCCCATGAGACTATGGCCCTAAGCTTTCAAACCTAGAAAGCCAATCTTAGAAGGTGTTTGGTTATGTCTGAGGAGTATCTGTAGTTGTGTTTTCAATGAATATATGTGCCTGCCCACACATATCTGGACTTACACACCTACATGTAGATACTTCTTTATGTGGAAATATCTTTTTTCAAGTGTTCTTTTTTCAACTTAAAGAAAATAAAAGTCTTCACAAAAGGACCAATAAGTAACATCATGATAAACAGAAAATATTGAAGTTGTCAAGGATTTCATTTTACTTGGATCCACAATCAACGCCCATGGAAGTGGCAGTCAAGAAATCAAACGATGTATTGCACTGGGCAAATATGCTGCAATCCTTCAAGTGTTAAAAAGCAAAGATGTCACTTTGAGGACTAAGGTGTGCCTGACCCAAGCCATGGTATTTTCAGTTGCCTCACATGCATGTGAAAGCTGAACAATGAATAAGGAAGAATTCATGCCTTTGAATTATGGTGTGGGCAAAGAAAACTGAATATACCATGAACTGCCAGAAGAACGAACAAACCTGTCTTGAGAGAAATACAACCAGAAAGCTCCTTAGAAGTAAGGATGGTAAGACTTCATCTCATGTACTTTGGACATGTTATCAGGAGGGACCAGTCCCTAGAGAAGGACATCATGGTTATTAAAGTAAAGGGTCAGCAAAAAAGAGGAAGATCCTCAATGAGAGGGATTGACAAAGTGGCTGCAACAATGGGCTCAAACATAGCAATGATTGTGAGAACGGTGTGGGACCGGGCAGTGTTTCGCTCTGTTGTACATAGGGCAATGTACACCTATGTACCAACTTGACAGCACCTAAAAGCAACACAGATACTTCAAGGATCCCTGGTGGCACAATCTTTAAGCACTCAGCTGCTAACCAAAAGGCCAGTAGTTTTAGCCCACCAGTGTCTCTGTGGGAGAAAGACCAGGAAATCTGCTCCCATAAAGATTAAAGCCTAGAAAACCCTGTTGAGAAGCTCTATTCTGTCACATGGGGTTTCTGTGAGTCAAAACTGACTCAACAACACCTAACACAGATACTTATATCTACTTAAAATTTTGTTTCTTACTCCTCTACCCTCATCCTTAGGAACAGCAACTTAATTTACTCCACAAATACCCGACAGGTGCTCAGAAAAACCGAGGG
Source organism: Loxodonta africana (assembly GCF_030014295.1). Taxonomy (NCBI): domain Eukaryota; kingdom Metazoa; phylum Chordata; class Mammalia; order Proboscidea; family Elephantidae; genus Loxodonta; species Loxodonta africana. Next base: position 978,431 of record NC_087353.1, on the reverse strand, counting down.
TCAGCGGAAGTGAGAGGAACCTTCAATGAGATGCATTGACACAACAGCCACAACAGTGGACTTAAGCATACCAATGGTCAGGACGACGGCACAGGGCCGGGAAATATTTTCTTCTGTTACACAGCAGGCCACCTTGAATTGAAGCCACCTCATGAGCAACAAACAGTAACAAGTCCCGTGATAGCTACAGTGGCATAACCAAGTTTCTTCCTTTTTTCACCCTACTCCTTTCTGCCCCTAACCCTTTAAGATGGCCGTATTTGGGTTCTCCTATTTTTTTTACCCAGGGTAACCGTGCCGCTAGCTCCAGAACTCACCGCCCATCACATTTCAAGCTCAATTTAAGCCACTAAACTAGACCAGTGGTCCTCAAGTGTGTCTAGGGAACCCTTGGAACTCAAGGAAAGTCAAGGATCTATAAGGAAAAACCCATTTTCATAAAAATGCTAAGATGTTATTTGTCTTTTTCACTTGTAATCTCTCACAAGTATACACTGAAGTTTCCAGAGGCTACCTGGCATGTGATATTACAAATGTTATAATGCAGAAGCAGATAAGAAAACCCAGCTTACTTCCATTAAGCCAGACATTTAAGAGGCTTGCAAAAATGTAAAACAACCCAGTCTTACTAACTTTTTTTTTATAGGGGAATACAGTTATTTTCATAAAAATATATTGTGACGGTAACATGTAATAGAGTTGTTATTGTTATTTTTAATGATATTAAATAAGTGTTTTTAAATTTCTCAGTCTTATATTTCAACATTATAAATAACAAAAGACAACCCACATAAATAAAAGCTCTTTAGGGACCTCAATAATTTTTAAGAGCGTGAAGGTATCTTAAGACCAAAACGTATAAGAAGTGCTGCACTGAAATACACTACAGCCTCCTACCACACTAAATTCAACACTGTATTCCATTGTCTTCAATAGAGTTCCCTTTTCTTCACCAACAAATGAGATGTGCCAAGCTCACCATGTAGACATGGAAAGTCCAATGACTTCTATACCCAAACCACTGAACGACTGGAGCGAAGTCAGATGCTGGGCTGATTCATGCCAATTTTATCATTCAAGTTTGACTGAAGAAGCAGAAACGCTAGGAGAGATACGTAATAAAGGGTCTGATACGGAGATTGGAAGTCAGGCAACTGTGGGAGCTAGTTAAACAGTCTGTGTGAGACTGTTGCCTCTTTGGTGCTGGGGCTTAAAGTCATCAGGGAAGGCCAGCAACAATTAAAAATAGACATGGAGTGGGGGTGAGGACAAACTAGGACCTGAAAGATGAGTAAGAACTCACTAGAATGGGCTGAAACCTGCTTCAGTCTCTCAACGCCTCCAACCTCAGACGTGAATGATGTTAGTGGGCTGCAGTAGAGGCTGGCACCCTTCATCAAGGAGATAAACTTGCCCTGGAGCAGGAGCCAAAGAACGTGAAGGAGGAAATCTGTAGGACCTGGAATTGCTTTGGGTTCACCTGCTGACCCACACCAACAAGGTGAGTCACAGATAAGCAACAACATAACTAAGATGGAACAGAACCTCGTCCTTCGCGGATGTTCCTGCATAAAACAAATAAGAGTAATACTTCACTTTAACCTTCCAAATCTCATGTAAAATGTCTCTTGTGATTCAACCTAACCTGGAATTATACAGGGAATGAAATTCTGAGAAACTTAGTTCCACCTTAGCTATGTGGACACAATAAAAATTTACCTCACTACACCTAACTGGCATTGATGTCCTTCAACTCAGCATCCAAATTATGAGCCCTTCAGAAATACTTCAGGAATACTAACAATTAGTCAAAAATCCATCTTAGACTCTTTGTCACTTTCAATGCCTTTTCATGCTTTCGATACCTCTCCCTGCAATATATCTCATGATAGCTCATGTCACTACTGATCTTTTTTAAGAAAACTAAAGCCATCCCATATGAGCATCCCCATAATACCGGTATAAACTTCCAAACCCACTCTTCATCCTACCTACCTATTGTCTGGCATATAGTAGAATCTCAATAAATATTATTGAATTAGTTAAAAAAAAAAAAAAATCAATGACAGTATGGTCATCTGGATTCTCATGGCACCAATCTCCCTACCCGTATCAGTTGTCCCTCTTAACTTCACTCAATCATTTAACTTCATTTTATTTATTTAAACATATTAGACATAATCATTTATATTGTTTTTAACAACTGCATTATCTGAAGTTTTGTGGGTCTGATTCTGCCGCCTGTTGTTTCTGTTATCACTCATAGTGAGCTGTTACTTCTATATTTTCTTTTTATTTTTTTTTTATTGTAAGCCCATATTCCTTAGAAAATTACCTTTGGGAATGCATTGAGGCAAGAGTTGAAGTTGGGTTCTTTAAAGATATTTTGAATTTGCTTCTGCCAGGCACTTGGAAGCGTATCAACCTAGGGGAAATCCAAGAGTAATTTGAGGTGTAGTGGACCACTGATGTAGCATGACTTGGGGATTGTATAAACATGTGAGAGGCTGTTAGTAACTATAAATTCATCATAGGAGAACTTTTTACTTCCACTGAATACCAGAATTTGAGACAAGCAATGTTCTTGCTCACCCTTACACTAAGGGTGGAGCCTCTTTTTAGACTCCTTACCTTGGGTTAGCTATGGGCTTTGGTTTCTGTTCTAGGTTCCATGTCACTCCTGTCCATAAAATACAAAGATCAGTCATCTAGATTTGGCAAGTGCTCCTAGGGTAAAGATTGGTTTCACTTCTCTAATGATCTCTCTGAATTCTCATTTTTCTTTTTTTTTCTTCCTCTTTCTTCTTCCTTTTTATTTATTTATTGAATTTTATTGTGTTTTTGATGAACATTCACAGTGCAAATTAGTTTCCCATTCAAAAATTTATACACAAACTGTTTTATGACATTGGTTGCTATCCCCACAATGTGCCAGCACTCTCCCCCTTTCCCTATACAGTCCAGGTTTCCTGTCCCTTCTTGCCTTCTTCTCTTTGCTTTTGGGCAGGTATTGCCCATTTTGTCTCATATATTTGATTAAACTAAGAAGCACATTCCTCAAATGTGTTGTTTCTTTAATAGGCCTGTCTAATCTCTGGCTGAAAGGTGAACTTTGGGAGTGGCTTCAGGTCTGAGTTAGGGTGTTCAGGGGCCATAGTCTAGGGGTTTCCTCCAGTCTCTGTCACACCAGTAAGTCTGGTCTTTTTTTGTAATTTTGAATTTTGTTCTACATTTTTCTCCCACTTTATCAGGAACCCTTTATTGTGATCCCTGTCAAAGAGGTCGTTGGTGGTAGCCAGGCACTGTCTAGTTCTTCTGGGCTCGGGCTGGCAGAAGCTACGGTTCATGTGATCCATTAGTCCTTTGGACTGATATTTTCCTTGTGTCTTTGGCTTTCTTCATTCTCCTTTGCTCCAAACATCACGGAACCAATAGATGTATTTTAGATGGCTGCTCCCAAGCTTTTAAGACCCCAGACGGTACTCACCAAAAAAAAAAAAAAAAAACTCACCAAAGAGGGATGTAAAACATTTTCTTTATGAGCTATGTTATGCCAGTTGACCTAGATATCCCCTGAGACTATGGTCCCAAGCCCTCAGCACCAGTAACTCGGTCTCTCAAGGTGTTTGGATTTGTTTAGGAAGCTTGTGGAGCCCTGGTGGTAAAGGGGTTAAGAGCTTAGGTTGCTAACCAAAAGGTCTGCAGTTAGAATCCACCAGCCACTCCTTGGAAACCCTGTGGGGCTGTTCTATTCTGTCCTATAGGGTCACTATGAGTCAGAATCTACTCAACAGCACACAACAACAACAACAACAACAACAACAGGAAACTTCTATGGCTTTGCCTGGATCAAGTTGTGCTGGCTTCCCCTACATTGTGTGTCATCTTTCTTTTTTACCAAAGTTAACACTTGTCTACTATCTAGTTAGTGACATCCAGATTTTCTTATTTTCCTGCTAGAACACAATATTTTTTTCCTATTTTATCCAGGATTTTTAGTTGTTTTGAGTGGCAGAGTCAGTTATCTAATGATCAATACTGCCAGAAATAGAAGTTTCATTCATTCATTCCTTCAGTACTTTTAAATACCTATTATATGCAAAGCAATTATACGTGCTGACATAGAAACATAAATACATTATCTACCCCCAAGGAATTTAGAGAAGATTGAGAGGGATAAAAATAGATCAACAATACAACACCATATAATTGGTGCTATCTGGAAATGTGCATGGAGGACTAACAAAGTGCAAAGGACAGCATCTCATTCATTTGGTTGGGAAATGAATGAAAGAGGGAAAGTATATCCGTCAGCAATTTCCAAATACTGCAGTGATATAAAACCGTAAGCATGTATTTCTCGCTCAAACCGTGGCGGCTAGGCTGGGATTCAGTTCTACTTAGCTAGGTTTAATGGTTTTGGGCTGGAGGTTCTGTTTAGGTTTTATCCACGCATCTCTCATTCTTCTGAAACTAGCAGGCTACACGTCCTTCTTATAGCGATGTTCAAACCTCTGAGAGACTAAGTGCAAACAACCCATGGCCCTTGAGCCTAGGCTCCAAACTCACACACTGCTTACTTCTACTCACATTCTACTGGCCAAAGCAAGTCACGTGGCCTTCCTTGGCATCCACAGGGTGATGAAGGACACTCCTTTCAGGGAGTGAATATTTGTTGAAGAACAGTCTAACACAGACAGGTTCAAGGACTGATATTTAAATTTAGTCTTAAAAGGAAAGTAGGAATTCAGAAGATGGGCATTACAGGAATAAGGAAGAGCACATATAATAACAGTCATAAGCAGTATTAATAAAGTCAAAGAAGGTAAGTAATCCAGCATCCCAAACCATTCATATGGGGATAGAGGAAACAGTATCTGAGAAGTAGAGAGGAGTCAGCAAAAAGTCTTGTGTGTCTTAATAAGCTTTATCCTCTACGTAGCAAGGAGTCATTGAAAGGTTTTAAGCCAGAATGATATAATCAGGTTTGCATTTGTTGAGATCATGCTGACATTTCATTAGATAAGCTGATACTGCAGGCAGGGAGGCTGGTTAAGGATGTGATGAAATGATACAGAAAAATACGATGAGAGAATGAACAGGGTCTACGGCAGTAAGATTAATAAAGCAAAGCTGTATTCAAGAGGTATTTATGGGGCAGATCAATAGAAGTAAAGTGCTTAGCAGTGTCCCCTACACAATAACCCCCAGTAAACATGAGAAGCTGCTATTAATAGTAAGAACAGAAGAACCAGACCAGTCGCTGTCCAGTCAATGCTGACTCACGGCAATCCAATAGCACTTACTAATTAACTGTGCAAGGAGTGGAGATGGAAAGGTGAGGACAAGGTAGAAATGTAAGATGCCCTTCAAGTATCTTGATCAGTTATTCAAGATAGCAGATACCAATACCCAGCCGCTCTAGGATTCTATACCCAGAAAAATTTTACTCCAAAAACGCAAGTGAAATAAGAGCCAGGAAACAGGTATAATTATGTTAATACCTGCATTGTTCAAACAGCCCCAAACCATACCAACCAAAATAGTTATGAACAATCGAATGAATAATTAAATTGTGGTATATTCATATATTAGAATATTATAAATCTCTGTTTCTCAAAGTGTGGTGTCCATAAAAACAGTATCGGTATCACCTGGGGACTTGTTAGACGTACAAATTCTCGGACCCCATTCCGAACCTATTAAATCAAAAACTTTCTAGGTGGGGCCTGGCAACTGGTGATTTAACAAGTCCACCAGATGACTCTGATGCACTCTGAAATTTGAGGACCCCTGCTCTACGGCAATGGAAATAGACAAACTGCGAGAATATGTAACAACAGGACTGAATACTGAAGGAAATGTTGAAAGACATAAACCAGAATCATAAGAATTCACGCTATATATTCCATTTATATGAAGTAAAAAAAAAGACTAAATGCACTCAATTGTTTAGACATTCAAAATTGAGTGCAAAGCTTTGCAGAAAAAGAAGTGTTTAACATGAAAGTCGAGTAGTGATTATCTCTGGGAGAGAGAACAAAGTGTCATGATTAGGAAGGAACGTTTAAGAGGCTTCTGGGTGTTGACAAAACACTATTTCTTGACTTGGGTGGTAGTTATGTAACTTCACAATATATACATGTATAATTACAATAATTATATCTATATTACACATAATATGTTTAATATATATATTCTATGCACTTCTCACCATGTTTTATACTTCACAATCAAAACAGTTTTAAAAATAAAAAAAGAGCTAATAGAAATGTTGATGACAATTAGGATCGCCCCTACTGCACCCCTAGTCTAGAACGTTGCTTGGTACATGATAGGCTCTAAATACATATTTGTTGAAGTAATAACTAAAAACAGGAAAACAAGTCTTGGATAGCTGGCAGGAAATGAAGCAGAGGTCTTTGCTAGAAAATAAAGACAGAAGGCATTTGGAGGAGAGTGAAAAAACCCAGATACCAAATGCATCTTGGGGAGAAAGTGTCAAGGTAGCAAACTGGTAGGAGCTGTGCCATCAGTAATGACAGAGACACTGCAAACGAGACCATTAGCCCTCCAGCACGTAGGCACAGAGAATCAGAAGCGCATTTCCTACCCTCCAGCAAAGCAGGGAGAGCTCTGAGAACCTCTGTTGCTCCTGGTGTGGCAGTACATCTTACAAGCAAGCAGGCTGTGTGCTCACTGTGAACGGCAGGGAAGGGCGGTGACTAGGACCAATAGAAAGAATATGTAGAATGAGCTCACAGAATGACTTAAGATGAAATTCAGGAAAACTCCATTATTTAAGAAGTGGATGGGAAAAGTTGAGCATGAAAAAACCTTATGTTATATTCTATCAATGCATCTTATCTCTTCACTTTCCACTGGTCCCATGCTTTCAGTAGTCAACATGACCACATCACTCCCAACATGGACTCACTTATAACATCTAGCCGTAGTCCAACCTCCTTTCTTTCATATCCTGACTCTGAGAACTTCCTAACAACCTATTACTTTCTCTTCGATTTCCTGTATTCTTTGGGGGAACATACCGAATAGAATTTCCAAAGATCCTTGTTCTATCAAATCTCAAGAACACTTTCCTTGCACAATGTCTTTGACATGTCAGCCACTTTTTATTTTCTTGGATTTGACCGGCTTATTCAGAGTATATAACATACCTCATCCTTCTCTGACTGACATCAAAAACTGACATAGCATTGTTAAATCATTTTGTTCAAGCAGCATAAGACCCTATGATTTTGCCTTTTGTTCTGTTATTCTAACTCACCTGGTGTCATGAATTGAATTGTGTCCCTGAAAATATGTGTCAACTTGGTTAGGGCACGATTTCCAGCATTGTGCAGTTGTCCTCCATTTTGTGATTGATATAATTTTCATATGTGTTCTAAACCCTAATCTCTGCCTGTGGTTAATAAGGCAAACTTAGGTTACGTTAAAGAGGATTAAGGTGGGATGTAACACCCTTACTCAGGTCACATCCCTGATTCAATGTAAAGTAAGCTTCCCTGGGGTATGGCCTGCACCACCTTTTATCTTACAAGACATAAAGGAAAGGGAAGTGAGCAGAGAGTTGGGGACCTCATACCACTAAGAGAGCAATGCCAGGAGCAGAGCTTGTCCTTTGGACCTGAGGTTCCTGTGTGAAGAAGCTCCTAGACCAAGGGAAGATTGATGACAAGGACCTTCCTCCAAAGCTGACACAGAGAGAAAGCCTTCCCCTAGATCTGGCACTCTGAATTTGGACTTCCAGCCTCCTAGACTGTGAGAGAAGAAATTTCTGTTTGTTAAAGTCATCCACTTGTGCAGCACCAGATAACCGAGACATCTAGTGACACCCAAAGTACCCCAGTTCTCCTACCTGAGTAGGTGACAAACAAATCTACATGCGTGCTCCAGAGTTCACTTCTTCTCTGCAGCATTCTGCACGAAAATTGTCTCGAGCTGAACTCAACTCAAGATGAACATAGAAAAGATGGGGCTTATCAGTTTCTCTTCCAGTCCTCTTCCACATGCAGTGTGGCCCACTAGAATCAGCAAGGACTCTAGGGGTAGTTACACTTTTGCCTAAAGTAGCTGCGTGACCTCAGTCTAAAGTGGATATATCTGGCCCCATTACAATGTCTCATTATGAGAAAATAAGAGAGAGTAGCTTCCTAGAATTCTCAATTTTGAAAGATCTCCTGCTTTACAAGACTCTACTGTAATTATGACTTATAGTTCACCTTCTTTTGGAGTTTTAGTTAGTTGGATACACTTCTCCAGACAGGCTGGAATGTTGGTATATGAGCCAATAGACGGAACTTTTGTGTTCCTTAGTGGTGTTTAAAACAGGAGAGAAGAAATACTAATCCCAAATACTCCCATGCAACGCCCCATGGCAGGGAGACATACAGAGCTTCAAGCCTCGTTTGAGGGTTGCTTTAAAGCTTGTGTAGTGTTTTACTCCAGTCATCAAGTCATCTATTTACCTCCATTGGGTATGTCCCAGATTGTTAACTCATTCAGGGTTCAGGCATAAGTGTTTTGTGATTCGTTGTTACTCAGCTAAGCACTGAGACAAATACTTCTGTTGCTGTTCTCATTGTTATTAAATGTCATCGAGTTGGTTCCAACTTGTAGTGACCCTACGTACAACAGAACGAAACACTTCCCAGTCCTGCCCCATCCTCACAATCATTGTAATGCTTAGGTCCAATGTTGCAGCCACTGTGTCAATCCATCTCATTGACAGTCTTTCTCTTTTTTGCTGACCCTCTACCTTACAAAGCATGATGTCCTTCTCCAGGGACTGATGCCTCCTGACAACGCATCCAAAATTTGTGAGATGAAGTCTCACCATCCTTGCTTCTAAGAAGCATTCTGGTTGTACTTCTTCCAAGGCAGATTTGTTTGTTCTTTGGCAGTCCATGGTATATTCAATGTTCTTCTCCAAAGCCACAACTCAAAGGCGTCAATTCTTCTTTATTCATTGTCCAGCTTTCACATGCATATGAGGCAACTGAAAACATCATGGCTGGGGTCAGGTGCACCTTCTGAGGAGGGTGGAAAAGAGGTAAAGGAGAGGAAGAAGAGGGAGAGGAGACCATTCTGTCACCAGTATCATAAGAAGTCTATGTCTTACCAAGACTCAGCCCTCAACTCCTTTTCCTATCTCTCCCCAGCCCTCCTCCTGCCCATCTTTCTTTCCCAGTTTATAAATTCTGTAAGCATCTTGAGTAATAGTCTAGGATTCTCAGCATGCTTTGGCTGGGGAGAGCATGGGCTACAGGCAAAAAAAGAAAAAAAAAAAAAGACAAACAAAAATAACAAAAAGTATTCAGCAGGCTTTCTGGTTCCAATCTACAATCCTGTCACCAGATATAAATCAGACCCCCAGCAGCAAGCTTTTGTCTATGTTTCCCAAGAGGTTCATGTGAAAATTCTGCAGAAGCTACCTAAATACACTCACGTTTTAACTTACATGCTCATATTTTGAAGGCTACGCACATAACACTCCCTTTGTCACTAGTGGACTCTTATGAGGTCACTTTGTTCCTCATATCTTTCCATGCCCAGGGGAACTGTTCCAAGTTTAACAAAGGCATTTGAAGTCTAAAGAAAACTGAAATTGCCCGAACTGTTTCTATCTTGACTTGCCTGAGCAAAGAAAATCTTTAACTTTTCTGTGATAATAACCTCCAGTGGTGTTACATCCCTAAGCCATGACACTACAAACACCATTCAAGTGTTCTGGGAGACCTGCTATGGCAGCTAAGGATAACTTATCAAGTGGGAGAAACAGAAACAGGAAAGAGTGTCAGCATGATTTCAGGAGGCAAACACCAAGAATCTCATGCCAACTAAAGTCTCTTAGTGAATTCCTCTAATTGCAAGGTATTATCCTTGCCTGCCCAGCTCAGTAGTATCTCAGCCTGCAAACATAGCCTTGCTGAAATAACTACAACATTTTTATGTGTTTTATTGAGCTACGGAATTTCCCAGCGGATCATTTACTGGTGTTCATCGTTTTATATTTTAACAGTCTTTCTACAAATTGGGAATCAGGAACCAAACGTATTCACTCTGTGGTAATTTGCTTATTGCCTGTGAATGGCACTTAAACAAGAGCAACAATGCACTTTCCATTGAAAAGCACTTGGTTTCAGCATTTTGGCAAGAGCTTTGGAAAACCCTCCTGCTTCATTCCCAAAGCATACATCTCAATCCTGCAGCTCTGTGTTTCAATCAAAAGAGAAGGGAAGAGGGAAGGAGCTGAGCTCCGTTAACAGGTTGCTTTTGGAAGGGTGCTTCTGTTGCATCTTTTCATCCTCGCATTTTCACTCAGTTCAAGTTGGCAACCAGAAGGAAAATTGTTCTGGAATGCAAACAGAGGTGCCTGATAGAAGGAACAAAGGAAACTTGTTCTGGAATGCAAACGGAGGTGCCTGATAGAAGGAACAAAGGAAACTTGTTCTGGAATGTAAATGGAGGTGCCTGATAGAAGGAACGGAGGAAAATTGTTCTGGAATGTAAATGGAGGTGCCTGATAGAAGGAACGGAGGAAAATTGTTCTGGAATGCAAACGGAGGTGCCTGATAGAAGGAACAAAGGAAACTTGTTCTGGAATGCAAACGGAGGTGCCTGATAGAAGGAACAAAGGAAACTTGTTCTGGAATGTAAATGGAGGTGCCTGATAGAAGGAACGGAGGAAAATTGTTCTGGAATGCAGACAGAGGTGCCTGACAGAAGGAACAGCTGTGGGGAAAACCCCTACCAGAGATGCTACCTTTGCTTAAGCACTCAGAGCAATCACAGTTTTTCAGCAGAGCCACAATTCACATCCCAGTGTTACATCATTGTTCCTTTGAAAGATTCAGGACACACAGAACCAGTATATCTTTTTAGAATAACAGCTTCTGCTCAATGAAACCATTTGGCTTTAAATTCACAGTGACTTTTAAGCAGGACTGGATGGTCCCAAATGGAGTTGCTTAACACAATAAGGTATATAATAAACAAGTAAACCAGGCAATGTTCCCATCGGCCGGACACTGAGTTTCTTTGGGAGAGCATTTCTTTAGAGTTGAGATTCCCATAAAGCACATAAAGTTGCCCAGCAGTTACTCCACAATCATTTAAAAATTCTATCGGTATTCTTTGGGGGCAACCTGAAGCTAGGAAACAGCTATTTGGGTCAAGACTCTGCAACATGATTTGATGGGATGTGCTCCTCTGTCACCTTCATTCCCTTCTCTCTTCACTCTTCTTTTCCTCCTTTGCTTCAGTTTGTCCACTATTGGTAAAAATAAAATCACCAAAGATGTGCTGCAATGGCCATGTCCTTTTCTCTCCCTATGGAATTTCTACTTACACAGTAAAAAAATTAAAAGTGGTTCCCTTTGGAGTGTAGGACCAAGGGTGGGAAAATGGAGAATATTAATTAATTATAAATCCTTCTACAACTTAAATTTTTTAAATTATTTGCATGTATGACTTTTTTTTTTTTAACTGCAAAATTATTGGAATTATGAAGTGCTTTTTTTTTTTAGAAGCATGAATCAGGGAGTACCTGACTTTGCCTTGATGGTCAGGGAAACCTTCATAAAGGAGATAATAATAGACTGAGTCTTGGGGGAAAGTACTTTCCCAAGGCAGACAAGGTAGCATGCCAGGAAGAAGTTAGTATATTATGCACTGTAGTATGCCAAAGACATCCAGAATACAGAGGGAAATGTGTCTGGAAAGACAAAGATAAGTTTTTTGTTTTTTTAAGCAGGGATAGCTGGCACATAACAAAAACTGAAGGCAGCAGGCTACATGAAGAAATGAGTGGTAGAGGCCGCATCTGAAGAGGACAGCTGCCCCTCAGTTCCAGACCATTGCTGTTCACAGGAATGAAGGCTTGGAGCTGCCAGTTATCTAATTTTTCAAGAATACTAAGGGATCTGAATTTTTATATGAATGTCCCCATTTTTAAGTGTTAGCAACTCATCTTTTTTTTTTCTTATACAGCGACACTGTCGAACCAACCATGTCTGCTGGCCCGATTTGACCACGGCCTCCAGTTTGCAGCCTCTTGAAGCACATATGTCTAAGGCGGAAGTTCAGATCCCTTTTGTGAGCAGTGGGGAGTCACTGAGGCAGACTTCAGAATCATGACTGATAATGCTGAAATGGGATGGGAAAATCTATCCAGACGTCCGGGCAGGAAATAACAAGGATGTGAAACAAGACAGTTTTAGATGGAATAGAGAATGGAGGTAGAACTGACAAAATGAGGAGGATTAAATGTTCGGGTATACGTGGTATCTGAGAAGGAAGTGGCCCAAGTTCCTAACTTGGGCAAATGAGTAGTACATTGTACTATGATTCTCTGAGAAAAGGAAGACCATTGAGTAGTTGGTAGGAGAAATTAGTTTTATTGTATTCAAATTTATTTGGTCTAATGGAATTTTACTGTCAATGCTCAGAAGAATGAGGCTGTAAGTCATTTTTTAAATTAAAAATAACAATATAGAGATGCAAAAGCAACTTTTGTCTCGAAAGGCTGAAGAAGACCTTCTTGATAAGAGGCGTCTTCTCTGACTTTAGACAGAGCTCTCTCTCTTTTTTTTTTTTTTTTTCTCCCTCTAGCAAATGAGAATCAGGAGAAAGCAGAATTGAGAGTCCCGTGGCAGAATTCTGCTTTAGAAATCCATGTTATATAATCATTTCTTTCTCCATCAGTTTCCTTCACTCTGGCTGTTAAAGGTGCCAGGTTGTCTTCAAGTAACGCAGTCTACTTTCTTAAACTAAACAGAATTAAAAAAGAAAAGGCCCTGTGGCGCATTCCAAAACTCAAACTAGCTGCTCTGAACTCACTCATTTGCCCGCAGAGGCAGCCATTCTTTGTCTTGCCCTTTAAGTGTTTCAGAAGGTGACTCCTGAAAACATCCTCTCCCTCTGTTTCTCTCAGCTTGTAACTTTCCAGACTTGTTCTTTGGTTCTGTGTGTGTGTGCGCGCACTTTTCCTCAGGGATCTGAGTTAGGACAACTCTCATGCTGTGGTGCCCAGGAAAATGGACAGGAGTGGTGCTCACTTTAGCGGGGCCACCGCCAGCTATACCTGCATGAATTTGCAGGTAGTTTTCCAACAGTTAATATACATAGAAGAAATTCCCTTAAATTGCCCAGCATAGAATTTATGGTGTGACGTCCCACTTGTCATTAAACGTGGGAGGGGACAATGGGTAGGTTTGCTTTAGCAGTTCTAACATCGGACCCGTCAGGACAAACCCCCAGCTCCTCTACCTGTCAGTTGTTTAAACTTGGGCACTTAACTTCTCTACATTTATTTTCTCACCTGAGAAATGGAGATAATAATTAAACCTACCCCATTTTTGTTGGGGACTAAATGAGATGATATGTGTAAAGAGCTGTGATTGGCACATAATACATGCTGTGTTAACAATAGTAGTTTTTACCTAAATTCATGCATCACAAGCTGAGTCAAAATGAGTCTCTCCAAGCCAATTTCTAGAAAATCAGTTGATCACACCAATGCTATGGTATGCATTTGAATTTATTTCAAAGATTGACTCGTGCTATTTGAAAAGTTAGAACCTGAATCCAAAAGCTTGAAGTAGGAGTAGGTGCCCCATAGAGTTTCCAAGGAGCACCTAGTAGATTTGAACTGCTGACCTTTTGGTTAGCAGCCATAGCACTTAACCACTATACCACCAGGGTATCCAAGTAGGAGAGACTTAAACTTACTGAGTATTCTGAGCTGATATAACTCTCCTAAATCCTTGATCTCTGAGGAGCCAACAGGAAGCACACAGCATTCATGCTACTTCTTCTATCTCCTGTCTGAATTCTGTAGAGCTGAGACCAGAACGGGAAATGGAGGACAGGAAAGTAAACCAGGGGTGTGTACAATTGGCCTGGCAAATAGGAGCAACCATGCTGGAGTTCTGAGCATTTCACTTCCCTGAACTTTGAGTTCTTCATCTATAAAACTATCTTGAAAGACTCTCATTTTAGCATTCTATCATATGAAGACAGGACATCATGGCTAGTAAAATAGGGGGTCAGCAAAAAAGAGGAAGACCCTCAACAAGATTGATTAACACAGTGGCTGCAACAAGGGGCTCAAACACAGCAACAATTGTGAGGATGGCCCAGGACCAGGCAGTGCTTCGTCTTGTTGTGCATGAGGTCACTATGAGTCAGAATTGACTCAAGGACACCTAACAACACAACATCATCTCAAGAAGACAGGCTAAACTACAAGCAGTAGGTAGTGTTTCTCAAACTTTTGTTGGCTAACTCATCTAAAGTATTTATTCATTTAAATGCAAATTCCTGGACCTTATCCTCAGAAATTGATCATGGCGGTCCACGGTAGTTTTCAGAAACCAGTGTGGACTCTCTAAATGCTTTCTTACTGATTCCCTCTGCTTATCCATCATGTCTATACGTCATGTTGGTACTGCTGCCTCAAATTCTCCACTTGCTTTTGCAATTGCCTAGACATGGGCTTTTCTTTTTTTGCACTTAGCTAAAATAACAAGCTACAAAATTAGAAATAGGTGTGTTACTTTAACGAGTAATTATTTTCCTGAAAATGAAAGCTAGTGGGTCTATTTTAAGAGTATTAGCTGACAGGGAACTAAATTCACCCTACAGTGCATTTCAACATGCATTTCAGAAAAGTAACAGGTAATAGAACTCCAAGCTACAGAGAATTTGTGAAAGCTGAGGGAAGAGACTGGCAACCTTCTCACATGGGCTATCAGAATTCATTGGAGAGTCGAGCTGATTTTTCTCAAGGAGAATAATAATTTTAAAAGATTCCCTTTCATCTAATGACTATGTTAAATTATTTCTTTCTCATTGCCACAGCGCAAGCGGGAGGTTAACCACGGAGTGACAGGCTCAAGGCTGCCCGGATGCGGCAGAATTCACACAACTTAATGAGGTGGCTTGAAGCTGTCCTTTCCAGTGAAGAGTTTAGGGAGATGATCCCTGCACTGCAGTCTGGCAAAAGTCAAGGTCCTGACATGCCATCTTATTAGACACTGTCTCTTGGTTTTTCCCTCACGAATGATATCCAGACAGTTCTCCGGGTCCGCGGCTGAAGTCTTTACTATCCCTGCCTATTGTAGCGGGGGCTGATAAATTAGAGACACTCACATTTCCTTCATCTTTTTTGTTTTTAAATAAACAGGACCTTTATCACTTATGCTGAGGCATTACAGAACTGGGTTCAGGGCACAACATCCCCACCAGGAGATTCCAGACAAACAAACTGCGTCAGCAATTGCTTCAGCTCAAGGACCAGCATCAACCTTGTCTTTATATAAACCTCTAACAGGGCACGTTTCCTGAAGGCGTCTGCAGTAATTTTATCGACAAGCACCCAATTGTTACTTGCCCCACCATAATGGTTGAGCTTCCAGGGTAAAAAGTAAATTAATTAACAATCACATATCTGATAGCCTCTCTCGTATCTGTGATCCTGCTCTGGTCTTCTGGTGGTATTTAGCAAACTATAAATTTGGGCCATGGATGTTATTTCACTTTTTTTTTAGAAGCATCTCTTTTGGCCCTTTTTAATTTTTTTTTTAATTAAACTTCAACATAATTCTAAAAGTATCCCTATCTGTGTCCCTAAATGAAAGGAAGCTCTCAAGGGTCAGGCGCTTGGTCCATTTGCATAGACAGTCATTCCTCTAGGACAGAGTAGAGCTGAATCTGAGAGGCCCGAGCTCCCCCAACACCAGCCTAGGCCTGCTCTGGCCAAAGACAAAAATGGTCAATATTCTGTGTACAACAGCCAAACACTAGTCACTTTCCCACTCTGGGCCTCAGCTTCCCCTTCTGTGAAATTGGACAATTTCTACTAAAAGTGTGAACCATGGGCTGCAGCATCAGCTCTGACAGCCCGTATTCAAGTTCCTGCTCCACTATTTGGACAAGGTGATTATTCTCTCTAAGCTCCAGTTTCCTCATTTGTAAAACGGGAATGTTGTGTGCCATCAAGTCGATTCTAACTCACAGTGACCCTACATGACAGAGTGTAACTGCCCCAGAGGATTTTCTAGGCTGTCTTTACGGGAGCAGATAGCCAGATCTTTTCTCCCACGGAGTGGCTGCTGGGTTTGAACTAGAGATCTTTTGGTCAGTGGCTGAGATCTTAACCATTGTGCCAGCAGGGTTCCTAAAATGGGAATAATGATACCATTTCTTTGAGTTGGGGTTAAAATTAATGAGATAACATATGTTACTTGCCCTGGTAACGAGTTTTAAATGCTCAGTGAATGAGACCAAGTATACTAATCCAAAAATTTTAGCTTTATAGTTTGGCTTTTATAGTATGTTGGAAACCCTGGTGGCATCGTGGTTAAGTGCTATGGCTGCTAACCAAAAGGGTGGACGTTCAAATCCACCAGGCATCCTTGGAAATCCTATGAGGCAGTTTTACTCTGTCCTATAGGGTCGCTTTGAGTCAGGATTGACTCAACGGCAATTTTTTTTTTTTTTTAGTAGTATTTTTTTTTTTTTTTTATGTTAAGAACTGCATCAGAAAATGGAATTTCGTGTTGCAAATTTATGTAACCCTTTTCTTCTGTCCTTTTAAGAGTCTGGTTAGAGTTAGGGTCAGAGTCTGGTTAGAGTTTAAAAGAAAAAAAAAAAGTTGCCACTGAGTCAATTCCAACTCATAGCGACTGGATAGGATGGAGAGGGTTTCCAAGGAGCGGCTGGTGGACTTGAACTGCTAACGTTTTGGTTAGCAGCCAAGCTCTTTACCACTGTGCCAGCACTGCTCCTGGTTGGAGTTAGGGTCTCTTTAATTAATGTAAGTTTAAGAAACTGGAGCAAGTTGAAAAAAAAAGTTCTCTTTTTTAAGTGAATTGTACTAAGAAAAACCCACTGCTGTCTTCCTCCTTTCCCGGCCTGTTGCTGACACAGTGGTAGCTGACTCAATGGGGTTTCACCCTAGAACAACAGTGACCACTGATACGTAAGTTTCCCTTTTGTAAAGCTGCTCCCAGGGGTAACAGCACCCAGTAGATGCTCCTAGGTACTTCAGAGCAGCTGCATTACGATGACGACAGTGTCTGCTGCCCCCGAAAAAGTCCCTGGGTTCCTGAAAGCCTCTCTCTCTCAGCACTAACTTCTAGGAGAGCAGCTCAGAACAACGGCCTACCTGAGCCCCCTAGTGCCAGCTGCGGTGCACAACTCTGAAGGGTGTTCCTGCAAAGCCCTCTGCGGAGGCATTAGCAAAGCCGGTCCAGGAATGTCAAGTGATCTTACACCCCTGACTGCCCCTCAGCAACTCTCTGAAAGGTTGGCCACCTAAGGCAAGAGCAGTCTTCCCCGAGTTAGGGACAGGTTCACTGACTCACCCCAAAGCTCACTAAGCTGTACCCTTCAGCCTACGTCTGCACCCAGGTATCCCGAGGACTTGGCCAAAGGCTGTCTCAGTCATCCAGTGCTGCTATAACAGAAATACCACAAATGGGGCGTCTTTAACAAACATAAATTCATTTTCTCACAGTTTAGGAGGCCAGAAGTCCAAATTCAGGGTGCCGGCTCTAGGGGAAGGCTCTCTCTCTCTGTCGGTTCTGGAGGAAGGTCATCTTTGGAGCTTCTACTCCTGGGAAGTTTTCATGCGGCTTGGAGTATTCCTTCCCCTTTCTCTGCTTGCTGTTGTTGCTGTTAGGGGTCTTAGAGCAGGTTCCGATTCATAGCAACTCTGTGTACAAAAGTACAAAACACTGCCCAGTCCTGCGCCATCCTCACAGTCATTGCTACGTTTGATCCCATTGTTGCAGCCACTGTGTGAACCCATCTCGTTGAGAATCTTCCTCTTTTTTGCTGACCCTCTACTTTACCAGGCATGATGTCCTTCTCCAGGGACTGGTCCCTCCTGATAACACATCCAAAGTATGTGAGACGAAATTTTGCCATCCTCGCTTCTAGACTTCCGGCTGTACTTTTTCCAAGACAGACTTGTTGGTTCTGGCAGTCCACGGTATATTCAATATTCTTCATTAACACTATAATTCAAAGGCATTAATTCTTCTTCTTGGTAGCTTGCATTAAATCTCTTTATATCTCAAAATAGATTGACTCAAGATATACTCCACAATAATCCTGCTTCATTAACATGTCAAAGACAACCCACTCTCAAATGGGATTATAAACACAGGCATAGGGGTTAGGGTTTAGAACACATATTGGGGGGAACACAATTCAATCCATAACAAGCCCCAAACTCACTTTTCTATACTTAGAATATCACTTGTATCCTTAGAAAACAATGTAGAAAAGAGGAAAAGCGTTGACTTTGGAGTCAGAAATACTAAGAATCCAGGCCTGCCTGGACTCTTTTGGAGCCTGGCTGGTGCAGTGGTTAAGAGCTCAGGCTGCTAACCAAAAAGTCAGCAGTTCAAATCCACTAGCCACTCCCTGGAAACCCTATGGGGCAGTCCTACTCTGTCCTACAGGGTTGCTATGAGCCTGAATCAACTTGACAGCAATGGGTTTGGATTTTTTTGTTTGTTTGTTTCTGGACTACTTGCTAGTTGAATATTCTTAAACAAGTTACTTAATCACTCAGTGCCTCTATTAACTCAATTTAGAAATAGGGATGATAAGGCTTACTCCACAGGGTTACTTAAATCACTAAATGAGAAGATAGGTAGGTAGGTAGGTAGGCAGGCAGGTAGGTAGGTAGGTAGGTTAGATAGATGATAGACAGACAAACTGACAGATAGATTAGACAGACAGATTAGACAGATGATAGATAGATAGATAGATAGATAGATAGATAGATAGATAGATAGATAGATAGATAGATAGATAGATAGATAGATGATAGATAATGTACATATACGCAAAATTTTATATATGTATGTACATGAACTGTAATAGCTATAAACTAGAATATATATCTATAAATAAGAACATGTTACTGTTGTCAGCTGCAGTCTAGTTGATCCCCAACTCATGGCAACCCCATGCACAACAGGATCGCATCCATAGGGTTTTCACTGGCTGATTTTTTGAACGTAGATCTCCAGGCCTTTCTTCCTAATCTGTCTTAGTCTGGAAGCTCTGCTGAAACCTGTTCAGCATCCTAGCAACATGCAAGCCTCTACAGAGAGATGGCTGTACATGAGGTGTACTGGCTGGAAATCAAACCCAACTCCAACATGGAAGGCGAGAATTTTAGAAAAGAGAGAAAATCACAGAAGAGCAGCATATGAGCTTTCCAGGGATGCTGTAATAAAACACCTCAAACTGCATGGGTTATATGAACAGAAACTTATTGTCTCACAGCTCTGGAGGCTGCAAGTCCAAGATCAGGAGATGGGTGCTGCTGGCTGCCTCTGAGGCTTTGAGGGAGCATCTGTCCCCTGCCTCCTTCCTAGCTGCTGGTCGCTCCAGGCGTTCCTTGACTTGCAGCTACGTGGCATCCTTCCTCTGTCTTCCTGCCTCTGCTTATCTTCACTTCTTTCATAAGGACTGCAGTCATACAGAATTAGGACCTATTCCACTCAGTGTGACCCCATGTTAATCTGTTAACATCTTTAAAGACCCTACTCCCAAAAAGGGTCACGTTCACAGGTGCAGAGGTTAGGACTTCAACATATCTTTTAGGGGGACACAATTCAATCCACAACAAGTAGTTTAAATATTTGGGTGATGGGAAAGGAGCCATCCTACTTATTTTACCATGGTAACCTAATTCTGCTTGGAGGAATGGGTATCAGGTTTTCAACAACAGAAGTGCACAAACTCAGGACATTTTTATTAGAAGCTCGCAGACCTCTCTCCTAGCCCTCCCGTCCTGCTTCCTGAGTCACTGTCCAGACGAGGTTCAGTTTAAAGTCTCTGAACCAGCACGCATTAAGGGGGCTCCTTGGCAGTCTGCAGAGTGTGTACAAGGTAGAGATGCTCACGGGCTGTTCTTAAAGTCTACTCTCTGGCTGTGCCAGGGAATTCCACCATCAAGCACCTATCATTCTAACCTATCCAACCAGAATCAACTAATATTTTTAACTGAAGGAAATACTAGATGACAAACCCAGCTTCAACTGATATTATTTCTAAAATGCCTTATAATAATAAAGGTATTAATTTAATTCATTAAAAAATTATTAAGCAGATACTAAACTATGGAGTAGACAAAATCCAGTCCTCAAAAAGATCACAATTTATTGGGAAAAAGAAACATACTTACTCACTATAGTCATCAGTAGAGCAAAATAAATGTGTATTTAGGAGCAAAACTATGTCATGGAAAAAATGAGAAAGGAAAGATTCACTCAACTTGCATACTGGTGAGCCTACTACATGCCAAGTTCTGTGCTTTACCACAGGAAAAGAAACACGAGTCATATTTTATTTCCACTTATGATAAATTTTTAATCTCTCTGGGAATAAAGATGTTCAATCAACAAATTATAAACCAATGTGATTAAAGAAATAGCAAAGGGCTACAGAAAGCAAGGAAAGGGGGATTCTTAATATCTATAGGTATCAGGGAGAAAGTTATTCTGGAAAAAGTAGCCTCAAAGGTGGAAAGAAAATTTACTGACAAGCCCCTAACCTTTGAGCATTATCATAAACCCAAATTATGATGTATAGATCCTAGTCTTATTGGTTACAGCATCCATTCTAGTTGGAAGTTTCCAATAATTCAGAAATTAACTTTCTTGAAGTCTTTCTTTAACATCCTAGATATTTAGTTTTGGCTATCTCAGCTGATTTTATCCTCTGTTGGCAAATAATTACAAAGCCTAATATTATTCCCTCTTATTCTCACTCTGTTTTCAGAAGAAATACCTGGTATGTACCTTTTTCAAGTCAAGTCCACAAAATTTATGCAGAGGCCATTGTTTTATTCACTATTGCAAGACGGTCATCCTTTGAGTACATTTATCTAATGAAGATGAAAACCGTAAATGGACAGAGCCAAGCACCCCCATTCTTGTCTTGCCAAAACTAGAAGATTGGAGTTGAATAAACTGGATTTAAGTATCATTCATCACATGGCTAGCTGGTGGAAGCTGCCAGGATATGACAGATACAATGCAGAGCACTCTGAATCAGCAGATTAGATAAAGCAGAAATAGTTCTAGTTAACAGGACTTTCTTTATGAACGTTGATAGTAAATCTGGAGGTAATTCTTTAAAAGTTTACATATAAAAAAAAAATAAGTAGAAGATATTCCCCTATACTGAAGTTACTAAACGCTGTGCTGTGTATAAAGTTTTACTACTTTGTTATTTTATCTTGCCAATTTTTACATTTACTTCAACAAATGTCCAGTATTGCTGAT
The DNA here is from genome assembly GCF_030014295.1 of Loxodonta africana. NCBI lineage: Eukaryota > Metazoa > Chordata > Mammalia > Proboscidea > Elephantidae > Loxodonta > Loxodonta africana. The sequence continues at coordinate 957,096 of NC_087353.1, read as the reverse complement.
CAATGTCCAAGTAAAATTCCTCATTTGAAAAACCTATATATATATTTTTTTTTTATTGATACTCCTTTTCTCAATTTAACATAGAAAGTAATGTTCAACACTGGAACGACACTGTCAACAGAATTGATTCATTTTGGTTTTGGGGAGTTTTGTTTTTAATGTGCTAAATGTTTCTTTTTATTATTATATTCCCCATTTGAATACTAATCCTTTTTACTGTTCAGTGAAGTACTACACATATTTTTAATTGCAAAAGTATTACATGTTCACTGTAAAATATCATTCTTTATATGCACACACACACATACAAAATCAGGACTGCATGAAACGGCTAACTTCAGGGCTGGGGCAAGAAAGGTACACGATGAGCTTTGGATAATTTGTTGTCCCAAAAAGTAAGGAAGTGTTAAAAAAAAAATTATGAGGATATGCCAAAATTATACAGAAACCACCTTGAAGGCCTAATCTGGGGCAATTTGGCACACAAATAAATAATGAATAGGGATCTAAGTCCATGCTAATGTTCAGAAATAAAGCTCTTTTTACTAGTCTCCCAACATTTCAGAAAGTGAGATCATTTCAAAAGAAAAAAAAAAGACAGATGATAAGACTCAGAACAAAATAAAAAGTGGCAAAGCCAATGAGGGTAATTAAAGAGAAAAATATCTGTTTTTTTTACAAATTTGAAAGCGATCTTTGATAGCGAATGTAGATCTGATGCTGCTGAAAATTAAACCAACAAAGTTAAGACGAGAAGATTCACAGAGAAAGCGGTGAGAAGACCAAACAGATAAAGCAAATTATGAGGAAAAAAGTACCAAGGAGTACAGATAATGGACCCAGTGTGTTCAGAACTGTCTCTAAGGAAATAATCCACAAAGGTAATAAGTATTTAGAGCTATAATACGAGGAAGATGTCCAGAAATAAAGGACACATGAATCTGCAGACAAAAAATTTCCACTAAAACTACTAGGAAAAACCATCGCGTAATTCAGGCTTCCTGACAGACGAACAAATCAGCGGCGTTCGGACAGAATCTCCACCTTTGGCATCTCAGCAGAATGCGATGCTATGAGAGAAGGAAAACGTGCTTACACAGTGGTCAGAAAAACATGGTTTGCAAGTATGCTATGTCCATTTTATAAGTTGTCATTTATTTGTTTAAAAAAAAAGTATTCTTATATACTCAAGAGCACTGATAATATGCAACCTTTTTATAAGTTTCGTATGGAATACATATTTGAAGACTGGCAGAGTCTGCTTGCTGTCTGCCCTAATATAAAATTCTCCCCTTCTTCCTTAGTGTTGTTGTTAGGTGCCGTCCCGTCGGTTCTGACTCATAGCAACCCTACGCACAACAGAACGAAAACACTGCCCAGTCCTGCACCATCCTCACAATTGTTTTTATGCTTGAGCCCATTGTTGCAGCCACCGTGTCAATCCATCTTGTTGAGGGTCTTCCTCTTTTCTGCTGACCCAGCACTTTACCAAGCATGATGTCTTTCTCCAGGACTGATGCCTCCTGTAAGATGCAGTCTCCATCCTTGCTTCTAAGGAGCATTCTGATTGTACTTCTTCCAGGACGGATTTGTTTGTTCTTTTGGCAGTCCGTGGTATATTCAATATTCTTCACTAACACCACAATTCCAAGGTGTCAATTCTTCTTTGGTCTTCCTTATTCATTGTCCAGCTCCTTAGTGTTAGGATCCCTAATTTTTAACTCAATACATAGCCCTTCAGATTAAAAATTACACTTTCCGACTTCCCTTCCATCCAGCTGTGGCCAGCTTGATCAACTTCTGTCCAATGGAACGTAAGTGTGGTAAGCTGCTTCCAGGAAATGCCATTAGGGAGACAGGCACGCCCTTCTTCCCTTTCCTTTATCAGCTAAGTGTGAGTGCAGACAGGGCCTGGAGCTCCGAAGTCTTCGTGAAGCTACACACTCAGCCCTGGCCTGCACTTCTTGACTGCTTTTGTTAGGGAAAACAAAACTTCTGTCTTGGTTAAGCCTATTATTTTCTTATTTCAAATGCCTGCAACAAATCTGCTCCAAGTTGATGCCATCATACACAAAAGCCAAATAAAAGATTAAATCACAAATGAGGAAATGATCTGTATGAAAAAAAAAATTTATAATGATCGTTAAATCCAATTAAACAGAATAGTCAAAACAGTTGGGGTAAATAGGGTTAAAATACTATTATATGCTGTTATAATTTCGAAATAAATGATAAATAATGAATTAATTATTTGATGATTTGTGGATTGTGGATGTAGCAACTAGATGGATGGAGATTAGAGAGAAAAGAATCAATAAAATGTGCTGATTCATCTTTCAGGGAACAAATAAATGTATTTGGATTAACTGATAAAATTGATGAATTGAGAATATTACTTAATATGTTCATTAGGATTGCCCAGTAGTTAAAGAAAGCCAAATTAATAATGAGTTAACAAATTCAGAGATTTATTTAACTTCCAAATACCATGAAGCCAGGTGTAGGCAGTCCAGAGATGTTGTGGTTACTTCAATTTGGCATAAGAAATAGCAGCTAATCTGGCTTTGTTTTTTCATCTTTGGTTTTTTCAGTCATCTGACATATGCTCATGAGATGGCCACTGGAGCTCCAGCCATCATATCTGCTTCCAGGGAGAAAAAAAGGGAGGAGAAAATTCTTATATAAATTCAGTCTCATTTCATATTGGCCTCCCATAGATTCAAGGGAAACTGAAAAACATAGTAGATGTAGTAAAAGCCAAGCATGTTTCCCCTCAATAGGAAGAGGGTTCCATTACGAGGAAACAAAACTGATACTGAGGAGGCAACTAGCAGGCTCTGCCTTAGAAGTAAATATACCAACTTATGTAACGACTGCGTATCCACCATATTAATAAAAGAGAAAACTGAAACTCAGAAAACTATTTAACAGTTAGTACACATTATTTCTAATCACTTCACAACGTTAAGAAAAAAATGGATTGTTGGGGATAACTGCTTTTTCTTTTGCAAATTTATGTACTGTTTGACTATTTTTAAAAAGATTATCCTTTATTAACAGAATAAACAGTAAATATTTTTGTATAAATAAATCAGGTAGTTTATGATTTTTTTGTTTGTTTTGCAACAATTTACACATTATAGAAATTATTAGTCTAAAATTTTTTAACAAATTTTATAATAAAGCTTCCTGGACCTGAAACTTTATAGAGAGGTAAACTTTTAGCAGTTTTTTTCAAGGTTTTTTGTTTGTTTTTTAGGATGTTAGGTCAATTCTTGTTTTCAATTTTTAGCAAATTGTGATAACTTATACTTTCCAAGGAAAAAAAAATTTTTTTTTAATGGAAAGATGGTAGTAATGATGACAGCCTAGTTCTTTGATCTTCCCAAGTCCACACTAAAAACTGACACAGCAAGTACACAGCAAAATCAAAAACCCATGGTCAACATTTACAACAAAATTAGGTTATATGCTATCTCCACAAAACTAAAATACAGATGGGTGGGGAAAAGTCAGCTACAGCCATGAGATATGCATATTATTGGCTAGTGGTTAAACTAAATATATAGTTATTTGTAGAGATAAGGTTAAATGAGAATCAAAAGGGAGATATTATAGTATGTAATGGCTATACGATCTGACAATATAGATAAGATAAACATGTCCAAAATAGTGGAAGATGAGAACTGTTGTTAGTTGCTGTCAAGTTGATTCCACCTCATGGAGACCCCATGTGTATACAGTAGGACTGCACCACAAGCTTTTCAAGGCTGTGAGCTTTTGGAAGCAGGTCATCAGGCCTCTCTTCCGAGGCATCCCTGGGTGAATTTGAACCTCCAACCTTTCGCTAGTAGTCAAATGCTTTACTGTTGGTGCCATGCAGGGACTCCAGAATGAGGATAGCAGACGTACATGTTTTTAACTGTTCTCAGGAAATCATAATTCATGGTGCCAGTATTAGTACTGGTATTCTGAGACTGTAGTGTGTAAAGGTTAATAATGAAAACTATTATGGAATATTCGAATTATTTTCCTCCTGTATCAGAAGGCAGAAAACTACTGGACATGGGCCATTGCTGGTGAGGATGCAAAATGGTACTGTCATTGTGGAAAGCAGCCTGGTGGTTCCTCAGAAGACTAGAGGTAGAGCTGCCACAAGTCCCAGCAATTCCACTCTAGGTATATACCCCAGCGATCTAACAGAAGTGACACAGACAGACATACGCACACCTATGTTCACTGCAGCATTAGTCACAACAGCAAAAAGATGGAAACAGCCTAAGTGCCCATCAACAGATGAATGGATAAGTACAATGTGGTACATACAATGCAATACTACTCAGAGATAAAGGAAAACGAATTCCCGAAACATTTTACAACGTGGATGAAGCTGGAGGACATTAAAGACTCGATGCTGTCAAGTCGATTCCGACTCACAGCAACCCTACAGAACAGAGTAGAACTGCCCCACAGAGTTTCCAAAGAACACCTACTGGATTCGAACTGACAACCTTTTGGTTAGCAGCTGTAGCACTTAACCATTACACCATCAGGGTTTCTATTTATGTTGAGTGAAATAAGTCAATCACAAAAAAAACAAAAAACAAATACTGTATGTTCTCACTTTTATGAAACGACAGAAATAGATAAATATACAAAAATTAGTGTTCATTAGTGGTTATGGGGGTGGGGGAGTACTCCCTAGGTAGCAGTCACTTTTAGTTTATAGAAATGGGAAAAGTGGCACCAAATACGAAGTTTACACAGCATGGCCAACGTAACTGACGCCAATGAGCTGTACACAGGGAAAAGAGATGAATGGGCGAATGCTAGGGTGTGTTGGCTTTGCAACAATAACAACAACAAAAGGAGAGGGGCTACAGATGCTGATACTAATTAGACATAACCACTCACCTCATGGGATTATTTCTCTTGACTTGGGGGCTTAGGGTTGTGGTCTTGTGGGACAATCCCATCAACTGGCACAATATAGTTCTTAAAGTTTACGTTCTATCTCCCAGAGTAGTGTCTGGGGTCTTAAAAGCTTACGAGTGGCTACCTAAGACACAATTATTAGTCTTTATTTGTCTGGAACAAGAGAAAGAAGGAAACCCAAGAATCAAAGAAGGAACTGGACTACAGGACTAATTTTCTCCAGGAACTACCGCCTTCTTCACCTAGATAGTGCCCAGCTACCAATACTTAATGTTCTGATCAGAAACACAACTGATAAATCTTGACAAAAAGGGAGGAAAAATGTGGAACATAACTTCAAATTCTTAAAGAATCCAGACTTACTGGATCTATTGAGGCTGGAGGTGTCCCCAAGACTATGGCCCTGAGTTGCTCTTCAAACGTGGAATTGAAACTATCCCTAGAAGTCAAATTTAAACTAAGAAACAGTTTAGCCCGAAGAATAAAGATTGTCACCCTTGAGTACTGCATGTTTTGGTTTTTAATTATCTATACAAGACCAAGGAAACCCTGGTGGCATAGTGGTTAAGAGCTATGGTTGCTAACCTAAAGGCCAGCAGTTTGAATACACCAGGTGTTCTTTGGAAACTCTATGGGGCAATTCTATTCAGTCCCATAGGGTTGTTATGAGTTGGGATCAACTCGATGGTTTTTTTTAATAAGACCAAAGAGTCACCAGCTATTTTAAAGCATAGATGCAAATGTTGGAGGGCACAGAAATTAAGTAAATGGAAGTAAAGCAACTAGAACAGAAATAACGAGAATGGTGACACAATGTGAATGACGTAACCGATGTCACTGATCATTATGTCTAGAAACTGTGGAACGGGAGCACGTTTTGCTGGATATATTTACACTAAAAAAATAAAAATAAAAGAATGAAATGAGCCTGTCAGTTCGAGAAAAACAATAATAACATTTGAGTTTTAAGTGAAAATTAGAATATTGAACTTTCTGGCTTTACAATATTTAAAGAGCTTATGATAAGATAGGTAATGGCATTAACAGATGTACTCCTTTGAAATTCTATAATGAAACATTTGGAAGGCCTGCGTAATTCAGCAAACCAATATTTTCTAAATGGCCAATGTATGAGATTATAAAATCACGCACGGGTAAAAGATAAAGTACAATGTAGGCCAGTGGGATTTAAAGTAATGAATATGAAAAGTTTATTGATGTGGTTTCAGGTTTCACATTGTAACTAACCTTTAAGCAACTACCACTTGCTGAGTTTTGGTGTAGTATCAAAGAAGGATACCCATGATTATTTGAAGTCTATTAAAATATTCCTCCTTTTTCCAACTACATTATCTGTATAGGCCCCAGCTTTCTTCATATTCTTCAAACAAAATAATATATTGTAAGAGATTGGATGCAAGAGATGATATTCTATGCAGGAGCTGTCTTCTATTACACTAGACCTTAAAAAGATTTGGAGAAATATAAAAAAATTTCATTTTTCTCTGTTGTTGTTTTGGAAAATATATTTACCTGTCATAAAAATGCATTATTTGTATAAACACATAATGGGTTTATCATTTGTTATTTTTAAATGGATTCAGAAAAAATATTTTTAAAAATTTCTCAGTTTTAGTTTTAAATGAAGTAAATATTACACCAAATATTATAAAAGAGACAGGCCCCTTGAGATTAAAACATTTGAGAAACTCTCCACTACACACACTTAAGGATGACAAAAATGAAATACAATGAAAAAATAAAATCCCTTCAGAGAACTCAGTAATTTTTAAGTGTTCAGATAAAGAATGATAACTGAAAACAGAAGTTATCAGTTATCTGAATACATTGTCTAGGAGTTTATTATAGGTATATTGTTGAGTTGAAGCCAGGAAGTTGGAACATTACCAACTAGCATTATACAATAGACCCTTGACATTCACAAAGGACGTGAATTCAACTACAGAATGTTGTGTAACATTTCTATTTTTGTTTTTTCTGGGAACACTTTATTTTTCAGTGACATTTCCCACAAAGAAGTATTTTTTAAATCGCTTTATCAGATACAATAAGAAATAAAGAAATGCTAGCTGGTTAGATGTGCTTCTTCATGAGTGAAAGACTTCACCCTGAATGTCAGCTAAGTCGTGCTTGTGACTTAAATTTGAATTGCAAAAAATAATAATAATAAATTACTGTGTTTCATGGGTCTTCATAGTCCTTTGCTGGGATCCAAAACTATAAATGTAATATCTGCAAATATCAAGGACCTATCTTAGGAAAAAAAAAAAAATCTTAGGAAAGAAAGTATGACAATATCACTATTCTCAAAAATTTAACAAGAGAGAAACTATGAAAGACCAGTAAATGTAATCTTTACAAAGGTGCCATGCTGGTTCAAAATTGGGAGGCTTCCTAAAACTCTTCATGGAAAAAGTTAAACCAGAGGCAGACTTAGAAAAGTGAGTAGAACTTAACAAGCAGGCAGGAGAAGAAAGAAGACCATTTTGTTCTACATGATGAGGACAGAGACTTGAAAGAATAAAGCTTTATTAGAGCAGGTCTTAAAGACTGGAAAACATTTCTTCATCTAAGAAAAAAAATACCACTGAAATACCAACTACAATTTGAATTATTTTTGAGTGGACCTCATTAAATACAAACCTTATAGTTTTGGTTGAATTGCATTTAAATTATTAGGTTATCCACAAACAACTGCCTCCTTTGCCATGAGGCCAGAAGAAGTGGATGGTGCCCAGCTACCATTACTGAACATTTTGATCAAAGATTCTACAGAAGAACAGAATTTCAAATTCTCAGGGACTCCAGGCTTTCTGGAGAAAAGGGAGCTGCGTGAATCCCTGAAACTATTGCCCTGAGATATTCTTTAAAACTTAAACCAGAAATATCCCCTGGAGTCCTCTTAAAATCATACAATAGTTTAAGTAGAGAATACAATTATAAAAACTCATGAAAAGTTTTACACACTGAAACAATCTTTGATGGTTACGAGGGAGGGGAAGCATGGGGAGGGAAAAACACTATACAATAGGTAAGTGGTTAACTTTGGTGAAGGGTAAGACAGTACACTATACTGGGGAAGTCAGCACAACTTGACCAAGGCAAAGTCATAGATGCTTCATAGACACATCTTAACTCCCCGAGGGACTGAATTACTGGGCTGAGGCCTGGGGACCCTGGTCTCGGGGGACATCCAACTCAATTAGCATAATATCATTTATAAAGAAAATGTTCTACATCCTACTTCAGTGAGTAGCGTCTGGAGTCTTTAAATCCTCTGAGCGGCCGTCTAAGATACTTCACTGGTCCCACGCCATCTGGGACAAAGGAGAATGAAGAAAACCAAAAACACAGGGAAAGATTAATCCAAAGAACTCATGGACAACAACTACCACAGCCTCCACCAGACTGAGTTTAACATAACTACATGGTGCCCGGCTACCACTATCGAATACTCTGACTGGGATCACAACAGAGGGTCCCAGACAGAGATAGAGAAAAAATGTACAACAAAATTTAAATTCACAAAAAAGGACCAGACTTACTGGTCTCACAAAGACTGGAGAAAAGTTCCCGAGAGAAGGCAGGAAGGGACAAGAAAGCTGGATGAATGGAAATGGGGAACCCAAGGTCAAGAAGGGCAGAATGTTGACACGTAGCCGGGTTGGCAACCAATATCACAAACTAATGTCTGTTAATTGTTTAATGAGAAACTAATTTGCTCTGTAAACCTTCATCTAAAGCACAATTAAAAAAAAGAAAGAAATACAAACAGCTGTATGTAAAAAGGAGTATGTCATTTAACATTTAAGTTAAATATAAAATATAGCTTTATTGGCTAGTTTAAAAAAAAGTCTGCCTTGATTATTATGTTTTTTTAAGAACTATCTATATGGGATCAAAGTGACAATAGCAACTTAAAAGATCAGACAGGAACTTTTTTTTTTTTTTTTAGGGAGCAGTGAGTTTATGCTAATAGGGAAGAAGCGAATCACAAAAGAAGGGTAAGAACAGTAGCCCAACTCAAAGAATGTAATCAATGTCACTGAACTGTACATGTAGAAATGGTGAAACTGGTGTGTTTTGCTGTGTATACTCTCAACAACAACAAAATTTTAAAAAAAAGAAAACAATTATTAGGTTAACAGCATTTTTTGTTTTTTTGTATTACTGCTTTAAGACTGGAGTTCACTTGAAAATACAGGCAATAATATTTGTGAACATTTCTTTCATTTATGTTTTTTTTAGCAGGAGATAAAATACCTGCTCAGAGAGTTATTTTTAACAGCTTCTAAGTGAATCAGTTTAAACAGACAAAATGTCTTTTTCACTTCTTTTTTTTTTTTTTTTCTTCTCCAAAAAAACCCTAGTAATGTATCAGGAAAAAAAATAGGTAATTTTAAGTATATACAATAATGCTGTGATTTTTTTAACATTTTTATTTAGTCTTTATTTTATGGCAGTGTTTCTTTCCTTGGCTGTCTAAAACACAACAATACTGCTTCATAAAAAAAAAAAATTTTTTTAGATTGGATTTAGTCAGCAATGCCTTCCCCCGTGGAAAAGCTTTTCTTTTTAAAAATAAATACTGGAATTAAAAAAGTGATTAGCAAACATCTAGTTTAATCCCTGACACTCAGACTCACAGCCTTCCCAGGGTTGCCCAGCAAGTCAGTGGCAGAGAGAGAATCAGCTGCCTTGAAGCCCTGTCTTATAAACTAGTCTCAAAAATGTCTAGGAGATAATAGAAATAGATGACATACAACTGTCCATTGTTCTGAGTTACTGCCTTTTTATTTTTGAATATAGTTACTTGTTTTCCATTATTACTATACAATATCACCTTTTTTTTTTGTAAACTAGTTTCTGGAGTAGGGGCATTTTCCCTATCAGAAGAGAAAAATACTAGTTCTCGCCAACATGAAAGTGTTAACGCGAACTGTGTCTTTAACGCTTATGTTCTATGTGTTCTGGCTCTCTTTTTATGTACACCAATAATCCATAAATTGGAGTACTTCTCTGGTTGTTCATATTATAATTTTTCATTGTTTAAGCTTTGTTTATGTTTTTTAAGAGAAAATCTCAAAGCTTTTGAGTCCTCAGGATGATGTCCTTTCCTGTGTTATTTATTTTTTCTTTTGGACCTCAGGTTTGCAGAACTGAATTAATCATAACCCTTGGCTAATAACATATTTCCCACCATTAGTCTATGAAAGACTCACTTTCATGTCTGTATATAATTGATTAGTTATTTTTAACAGCATATCAATCATTTATAAACCCACCACCTCAAATAAAAGCTGGGACATTGGTAAAAAACCTCATCCTACCATACAGTTCCCACCACTATCCCATTCCCTCCTCCTCCCACCCAAGGTAGCCATCATCCTGAATCCTGTTTCTATCATTCTCTTTCCTTTTTCTACATTTTTATTGCATCTTCATGCATTCTGTTGTTATTTTTTAAGGTTTTCACTCCCTCTATTCTCATCTTCCCAGTAAAAAAGACAGTGGAAAGGCAACATGTAGTGGACAGTCCCTGATTCTAAAGCATCACAAGACAGAAATCTGCAGCAGCTTGTAAATAGGATAGTTCTGTCTCAACTACTGAACTGACTCAGAATGACTACCGCCCCCCAAACACACACACAGACACAGGCGCAGACACACACACACACAGAAACACAGACACAGACACACACACAGATACACACAGACGCACACACAGAACACAAACACACACAGACATAGACACACAGACACACACACACAGAAACACACACACAGACACACAGAGACACAGACACACACACAGACACAGATGCACATACAGACACAGAGACACACACATACAGACACACACAGACACAGATGCACACACACAGACACAGAGACACCCACACACGCACACACACACACACCATACTTGGTCCACTACTGCACATACAGGCAATGATTAATATTATAAACTATTGAGGAATTTTATACTGGCCACCTAACTGGGACGTCTCCTCTATACTGGAATTTAACTCTAGTGCCATATAAGTATTTAAGAACATGCAAGTATATTTTTCCTACAACCCAGTAAACCCTCATCGACTGATAATTAATGCAGAAATCTTAAGAAAAGGAATCACATATTTGTGAAGCCCTTACATCTTTTTTTTTTTTAATATCTGAAATTCTTTAGGGCAGGAATATTTGTGTAATTTTAGTATTTTTGATAAAGATAAGCCTTACACTTCTAACTACATGTCATTGATATTACATTTTTGTGACTGCAAATATTAGAAAATGAACATATCAGAAAAAAACATGTATGCTCATCAATGGTCCCAGCTATAGTTCAGAAACTACTCTGACATGAAGTATACCTCTAGGTCTTCTCAATGCCTTATACTCAGCAGGCCCTGGGTGAGGATTTAGGGTCTGACTAATCGATTGTGCTAGAAAGCACTAATTTTAAGTGGCTTTAAAGCATTCCAGTATTTTCCTGGGCTTAGTTCAAGCTCACTGAGTTATTACAGTTTACGTTTCTGCAATCTCCTCCAAAGGACACGGTAATCGTGCGTTTTACTCTGGAATTTCAGGGAGGCGTCTGTTGAAATGTTCTGCTGTCAGCTAGAACACCTGCAGCTGCTCTCCTCCCGGGGTGCAGCGACCAGCTATAAATACAGCTGTGATAGGTTCCCTGAGGACTGGTTTTAGTGCCCTCGTATTTCACGATAGAGTAGATGGTTCAGACAGTTACTACCCAGGCAAAAGGAAACTACTTCTGGAGTGTGGTCATTTTCCCTATCAGGGAAAGGGCCTGACTCTCATGAGACTGACTTTTGTTGTGCGTACACGTTACTGCAGAAATAGGAATCAAGAAGCAAAATGAAGTAGCTCTTCTTTAAGAACCCAAGTTCCTTGTTCTAATGGTGGCTGTGATTTTCCATTTAAAGCCACCTGAAGTAAATTCAGTGGCCACATTTTAAATAATGGCTTCCACTGTGTTCCTAAAATATTGCTTACCTACTTTTTTTACAGAAGAATTGCTTGGTTAAAATTTTATGTTATTCCTTCTCAGTTTTTTTCCATTCAGCTCACACATACTATTCCCTTACGCTTGGCATCCCGTGATGCTAACATTAATAGGAATATGTTTTTATCATTTGTTTGTTTCAGAAACTAACGGCCCAGCTTCCCAACGCAGCGTAGCAGGCAGTGGATACGTGGTGTTCTGAAGGCACACGAGTGAAACCCCTCATCCACACTCTACTGCCTATGTGGGCGTCAGAAACGTTACCACTACAGCAGGATTCTTTTGCAAGCGTGGGATTACTGCTTTAAAATGGAAAAGTCTGCTTTTAAAAATGCAAGTAACCTCAGGTAGCACTGCATTACAGGGTTACGTTTCACTCCGGTCACACCAAGTACCTGCCACTTCCACACGCACGCCCTGCATTTTCTTGCTCCTTCGGCCTGTTTTCCCAGACTTCCCTCCTCCACAATCTGGCAGCAAATCCCTTTCATCTTTCCAGAACCAGCTCATATGTGACCTCTTCTGCAAAGCATCTCCTGACTTCTGGCTGAATTAACCCTATCATTGTTTTCACACTGAATACGTGTTACAGCTATTAGGGTCCCACGTTAGGTTATACCAGGATAGGCCGTGATAACAGGACACGTGCCCTTCTCCCATACTCCTTGGTGACACCCTCAGGGCTTCAGCTTTGCCCCGACTCCTACCAGGACAGGCCATGATAACAGGACAAGTGCCCTCCTCCCTTACTCCTTGGTGACACCCTCAGGGCTTCAGCTTTGCCCCGACTCCTACCAGGACAGGTCATGATAACAGGACAAGTGCCCTCCTCCCTTACTCCTTAACGACACCCTCAGGGCTTCAGCTTTGCCCCGACTCCTACCAGGACAGGCCATGATAATAGGACAAGTGCCCTCCTCCCTTACTCCTTGATGACACCCTCAGGGCTTCAGCTTTGCCCCGACTCCTACCAGGACAGGCCATGATAACAGAACAAGTGCCCTCCTCCCTTACTCCTTGATGATACCCTCAGGGCTTCAGCTCTGCCCTGACTCCTACCAGGACAGGCCATGATAACAGAACAAGTGCCCTCCTCCCTTACTCCTTGATGATACCCTCAGGGCTTCAGCTTTGCCCCGACTCCTACCAGGACAGGCCATGATAACAGGACAAGTGCCCTCCTCCCTTACTCCTTGATGACACCCTCAGGGCTTCAGCTTTGCCCCGACTCCTACCAGGACAGGCCATGATAACAGAACAAGTGCCCTCCTCCCTTACTCCTTAATGACACCCTCAGGGCTTCAGCTTTGCCCTGACTCCTACCAAGACAGGCCATGATAACAGAACAAGTGCCCTCCTCCCTTACTCCTTGATGATACCCTCAGGGCTTCAGCTTTGCCCCGACTCCTACCAGGACAGGCCATGATAACAGGACAAGTGCCCTCCTCCCTTACTCCTTGATGACACCCTCAGGGCTTCAGCTTTGCCCTGAATCCTACCAGGACAGGCCATGATAACAGGACAAGTGCCCTCCTCCCTTACTCCTTGATGACACCCTCAGGGCTTCAGCTTTGCCCCGACTCCTACCAGGACAGGCCATGATAACAGAACAAGTGCCCTCCTCCCTTACTCCTTGATGACACCCTCAGGGCTTCAGCTTTGCCCCGACTCCTACCAGGACAGGCCATGATAACAAAACAAGTGCCCTCCTCCCTTACCCCTTGATGACACCCTCAGGGCTTCAGCTTTGCCCCCCTGGCTACTGGGCTGGCATCATGACGCTCTCTGAATGTGTCACTCTGCCTCTTACAGTCAGGCCCTGGTGCATGACTCCCACTGCTCGAAACACCCTCCTTCAATTTTTCTACCTGGTAAAACACTGTTTCTCTTTTACAATTGAGAAAGTGCTACCTCCTCCTAGATTCCCTCCCCCAACGCCCACTCCCCACTTCCAGGGCTGATTTAAGTTCTCTGAGGTATAGGTTCCCTCCCTACAACTCCCTAAAACTGATATCAGTAATCTTCCATGTGTTTCTCCCACTGGACTGTGAGTCACCCACTAACGAGATCTCAATTAATAGTTATCAAATGACAAAAAATAAATGAATTGATGACTTCAGCATCAAAAACCAAACCAAACTGGCTACCATCGAGCTGATTCTGACTCAGTGACCCTAAAGGACAGAATAGAACTGCCCCCACAGGGTTTCCAAGGCTGTATATCTTTATAGAAGCAGACTGACACATCTTTCTCCCCAAGAGCTGCTGGTGGTTAGCAGCTTGTCCACTCCCATCCTTAGCAAGTTACGTAAGCTAAATGAGATTCAGCATCTTCATCTCTAAAAATAGATCAAACAATACCTGCTCTTGAAGGATTTTGTGAAAAATAAACATAACTGTGTATAAACTATTTTAACATAGTGGACAATTCCTCCTTGCTAGTTTTCTTTCTGTCTGAAAAAAATATTTTATCAATGAAGCTATTGTTCACAACATGTTATTGTTGATTCCGACTCATAGCAGCCCTATTTGACACAGCAGAATTGCCCTATAGGGCTTCGTTGGCTGTAGTCTTTACAGAACCTGATTGCCACATCTTTCTCCCATGGAGCAGCTGCGGATTCAAAATAGCTGGTGGGTTCAAAACAGACACTTCAGTTAGCAGCCAGGTGCTTACCCATTGTGCCACCAACATAACCGGTGATAACTGGCAGCCATTTGAGCAATGCAATATAACGATGTCTAAAAAAGAGGCACTGGGGCAGAGGTGAAGGCAGGTTTTATATAAAACGAGTGTAATAAATGGTATATAAAATGAGTGTAATAAAGCCAAGAGGCAGAGCAGGGGGGAGGGTGATTAAACCCTCCTTCGTAATGTTACGGCAGTTTTAGTTGAGCCTGTTCTTTTCCAGGAAAAATATCTTCATTCCATATGCAAACATGAATCATCAGTATTGCAACTGGCTTCATTTTTATTGTCCTTAGCAAGTGATGTATAAACAACATGATGAATACTTAATACTGCTTAGCACAAAAGTGATTTTTTTTTTTAATCGTATTGAAAGGTTTGGCTATATAAATGCAGTTACTGGCCTAAATATGGTGTCAATGGTCCTTTGTCTAGAAAGCCTCATCTGAAAAATGAATTTTGCAAAGCCAACAAGCCAGGGGTTTATTTCTTTCTATGATTTCACTCATGACGCCCAGAAGAGAAGGGCAGCATTCATCCTCTGGGCCCAGAGCATGAGCATGAGGAGGTAATTAACCTGATGTTGATAAAACAAGGGAGCAAGTATGAACTTTATTGTAGGGAAAGTGTAATTAAGCAAGTAAAACTCACTCGATAGCTTCAAACACTGATTAGGAATCCATCAGCAATAGGAAGCATGAAGTGTCTCTGAGCCAGTGAGAAAACTCCAGCTCAAAGGGATCAATTAATTCAATAAACATCAATTACAGTGGGAGGGGGGACCCAAGAGACATTAGTTTAGAAAACACTCTACTTCACGGCGGCATCAAATAAGTTCTATAAAAGTTATATTGTCAATTGGTCTCAACCTACCTGGAGCAAAGGAGAATGAAGAACACAAACGACATATGGTAAAGATGAGGCCAAGAGACAAAAAAGGGCCACATAAACCAGAGACTCCATCAGCCTGAGACCGGAAGAACTAGACGGTGCCCGGCTACCACTGATCACTGCCCTGAGAGGGAACACAACAGAGAGTTCATGATGGAGAGGGAGAACAGTGGGATGCGGATCACAAATTCTCATAAAAAGACCAGGCTTAATGGTCTGACTGAGACTAGAGGGACCCCAACTGACATGGTCCCCAGACCCTTTGTTAGCCCAAGATTGGAACCATTCCTAAAGCCAACTCTACAGACAGGATTGGCCTGGACTATAAGGTAGACAATGATACTGGTGAGGAATGAGCTTCTCGGCTCAAGTGGACACTTGAGTCTATGTGGGCAACTCCTGTCTGGTGGTGAGATGAAAAGGAAGAAGGGGACAGGAGCTGGGTGAATGGACATGGGGAATACAGGGTGGAGAGGAGGAGAGTGCTGTCTCATTAGGAGGAGAGCAGCTGGGAGTTCATAGCAAGGTGTGTATAAGTTTTTGCATGAGAGACTTACTTGATTTGTAAACTTTCACCTAAAGCACAATAAATTAATTAATTAATTTTAAAAAAGTTACATTGTTGTCATTATCAGTTGCCTCTGAGTCGACTTCGACTCATTGTAAACTTTGTGCGATAGAACAAAACGTTGCTTGGTCCTGCATCACCATTGCCAACGTTTCGAGTCCATCATTGCAACTATTGTGCCAATCCATCTCACTAAGGGTCTCACTTGCTTTCGCTGGCCCCACACTTCACCAAACATGATGCCCTCCTCCAGCGACGGATCCCTCCTGATGACGTGTAAAAAGCAAGCCAGACGATGCTCTCTTGTGAGCCGTAAGATTTTCATTGGCTACTTTTCGGAAGTGGATCTCCAGGCCTTTCTTTATAGTCTGTCTTAATCTGGAAGCTCCACTGAAACCCATCTACCATAGGTGACCCTGCCGGTATCTGAATACTGGTGGCATTGCTTCCAGCATCAGAGCAACATGCAAGCCACCACAGCGCAACAAACTGACAGACAGGTTGTGGATTAGCGTAGTACAGCACGGTATTGTATGCTAAGGTATATCATACTATATCATACTACATCGTATATCATATGTATCAAAGGATATCCTAGTAGATCATATATATCACATACATCATATATATCATTAAAAACCCACTGCCGTTGAGTCAATTCTGACTCATAGCTACCCTACAGGACAGAGTAGAACTGCCCCATAGGGTTTCCAAGCAGTGCCTTGTGGATTTGAACTGCCGACCTTTTGGTTAGCAGCCTAACCCTTAACCACTTTTCCACCAGGGTTTCCACATATACATCATAGTATATCATATATAAAAACCAGACCAAATGCACTGCCATTGAGTCAATTCTGACTCATAGCTACCCTATAGGACAGAGCAGAACTGCCCCCACAGGGTTTCCAAGGAGCACCTGGTGGATTCAAACTGCCGACCCTTGGGTTAGCAACCGTAGCACTTAACCACTATGCCACCAGGGTTTCCATATCATATACATATTACTGTAATTTTGCTTGACTAACTCCTCCTCAGGTATTCACTCCAGGATCCTTCCCTGACACCCAAGACTGATTTGGATGCTGACAACTCTGTGCTCTGATAATGTCCTATAAAATCCTGTTGCTGTCAAGTTGATTCTGACTCATCGTGACCCTATAGGACAGGGTAGAACTACTCCACAGGGTTTCCAAGGAGCACCTAGTGTAGTTGAACAACCAACATTTTGGTTAGCAGCCGAACTTTCAACCATTACACCACCAGGATTTCCAATAATATCCTGTGAGTCCCCCTAAATAAGTAATCTCCTTATTGGATTTATTTGTTGGTCTTCCCATCTTTTCTGTGAGGTCTTCAGTGCAGAGATATGCTGCCTTGTACATGGGGTGGGTCAATAAAAATTTGTTGAATAAATAAGTTAATGACTCTAATTACAGGGCACACAGGTCTGATTTTGATTGGAGAGACTGGGAAATACTTCACAAAGAATGTTGCATTTAAGCAGAAACAGCACTGCTTGAAACCTGGAAGGCTCCCAGATAAGGCCCATGACCCAGTCTCAGGCCCCCCTCTCTGCTTGAGTCATTGACCTACTTGCCACTCTTCACAGATTCCTTGCTTTATCCTGCTTCCTGTTATTTGCAAAACTATTCTACCTCCTGGAAAAATCACCCAGTCACCTCCGATCCCAAGGCTAGCTGACTTCTCACCCTTCATCCAGTAACACCACTTGCTCCAGGAAGGCTCCCCTTG
The DNA here is from genome assembly GCF_030014295.1 of Loxodonta africana. Lineage (NCBI taxonomy): Eukaryota > Metazoa > Chordata > Mammalia > Proboscidea > Elephantidae > Loxodonta > Loxodonta africana. The sequence continues at coordinate 939,213 of NC_087353.1, read as the reverse complement.
CCCACCTCCCACACTCATTCCACCCCTGTCCCCCAAGCCTCACTTAGGCGCCTTCGCCCATGTCTGCACAGAAAACTGTGCTACTCATTAACACAGCATCTGTCACCTGTATTCAGAAACCCCTCTGCCAACAAACAGTTAAATTAAATTCTCAGAAATTATTCCTTAAAGATACGTGTTTGTAAGTTAAAATTGCTTAGGGGGTTTAAGTTTAGAGACCTCAAATGTATATCCACTAATTACAGAATGAGTCAACCATTCAAAACTCTGAAACCTGCCCTCTCATCTCTTCCTTGTGTCTCTCTCGATATCTCCTACCAGGCATCTTTTTACAAATGAAGCCAGTTCTGGCTATGTTGAGAGCAGCTGGGACGGGTCAAGCCCACCACACCATCTCCAAAATGATAGTGGGAACTACTTGGCAATTCCAGTGTCATCACTAGAGGCCAGGGCCCCTTTTACTTTTGGCCAGTTTGAGACAGGGCTTGAAGGTAGAGGTCCAACCAAAGATTCTGCAGTAGTACTGTTTTCTGTCCTTAGCTTTTAAATTCTCATCCTCCTTGCCTTCTCCTGAACTAACATTAGAATACAAGGTACCTGAGGTTGATATCCACTTTCCAGCCACATAACACAAAAGATACATTTTTGTTTTGCTTTGTTAGCATTTTGTCAATGGCTTTAACTCTGCTCTTGTTGGAACACAGCACACTTCGTGGCTTACCTGGCTCCTTCTTTGACTCTCAGAGTCATTCCAAGTACTAAACCATTCACATCACTCACAATCACAACATTCATTATTTTCTAAAATCTTTCAAAACGATTTATCTCTATATTTTTCTCTTGCATAACCCCATGCTTATTACCAGAAATCTCAACACCTGATTTTTCACTCATTAGTCATAATAAGATTAAGAATGTTAACCCAAAACAGCTCAAAACTAAGTGCAAAGACGACAAATAAGCCATAGATCCAAACAGCAGGTTAGTGGAGATAAAAACGCTTAAACACACCACGAGCACCAGTTGCTGATAACACGTTATGCTGACGTACTTTGGCTCTGCAGCACAGCTTGGTTAGGATCTGGGAAGGTTCACTGGGTTGAAATTTCATTTCCAGCAGCAACTAAAAGTTTGGTACCTGAAATCAGACGATGTGAATTCAGATCCTAGCTTTTCCACTTGCTAGTTTTGGGATCTTTGACAGGTTATCTAATCTCTCTGTGCCAGAATTTCCTCATCTGTAATGTACTGATAAATGAGTTTCTGCTTATAAAACATTTGGAATAGTTTTTGGCACATAGTAAACGCACAATGTTCACCAATACCACCACTTCTACACCTATGCTGATGCAATTAGGGAAGCTTTGTATTAATTCTCTGTAAACACCCTAATGGGAGAACGTTTCTCCTATTTTCCCAACACATAACACAGCACGTTGTCCCTACTTGGCATTTCATTGAGGTTTTGAGGGGGTGGATGGATGAACAGATGGATAGGTCAGGTGGACAGATGGATCAGTAGATGAAGCACAGGACATTTTAAGAGCAATGAATGAAGCTATTCTGCACAACACTGTAATGGTGGATATTTGGCATTATGCATTTATCAAAACCTATAGAACCGTACAACACAAAGAGTGAACCCCAACGTAAACTATGGACTTTAGCTAATAAGAATATATCGGTATTGGCTCATCAATTACTACAAATGTACCACCCAAATGCAAGATGTTAATAGTAGAAGAAACTGTGTACACAGAGGAGATGGGATATATGGTAACACCCTGTATTCTGCACAGTTTTACTGTAAATCTAAAACTGCTCTAAGAAATAAAGTATATATTTTTTAAAAAGATAAGAGCATAGTAAAAACAATAGTACATTTCTACAGATGTTAAAATAATTTGGATGGTTAAATTAGGATTTACAAAGTTGGAGAGAATGGAAGAAAAGTCTAGATATGTTCAAAAGGGTTGTCCGCAGAAACAGGAGACGAGATAAAGATTTAAGGGAAAATGAAGGCAACTGTTCAGTGGAGGTTGAGCCCAAACAGAGACTTGCCACTGGGCTGTCAGAGTCCACTCCTGAGTTTGCTTCCACCAGTGGAGAAGGATGCACTCTGTGTTTTTCGGTGGTAAAGGAGTTTGCTCGGAACGTACAGACTAGAACAGACACAGACACTGAGATCTAGGGAAAGAAAAAACATTTTCTTAAGACGTAGAAGAAAAGTACCTCATCCAGGGACAAGCTTGTATAGGCTGGGTCCAAAGCTGAGGAATATCTAACATTTATCTCCAGTGCCAAACAAAGCTGAGCTCTTTAACTGTAAGTATTTGTAGTTCGTAACACGGTGAATTATTTTACATGAAGTGGCATGGCAGCACAAATGGATTAGAGGTTTCTAATAGATTGAAAACCAATCACAGTGGAGGCATGAGCTGAAAGATGATAGAGGGTCAGATATTTCTAAAAATAATGTCTTCACCTATAAAATGTGGATAATAATAACCATTATGAAGATTAAATAATTTGATACATGAAAATGCTTAGAACAGTGTCTGGTACATACTAAGTCATATATGTGTTAGCTATTATTATCAGCAAGAGTTAAGAGTTAGTGTAATTACCGGTGATGCCTAGGTTTAGAGTTTGACCATGAGAGTAGACAGCTTGGCTAGGTCATGATTCGCAGTATTATATGACTGTCTACCATCTTGTCATCTGATGTGATTTTCCTGTGTTGTAAATCCTATCTCTATGATGTTGATGAGATTGGATTAGCAGCAGTTATGTAAACTCAATCTACAAGATTAGATTGTGTCTTAATCCAGTCTCTTTTGAGATATAAAAGAGAGAAGTGAATGGAGAGACAGGCAGGCCTCATTACACCAAGAAAGCAGCACCGGGAGCATAGCGCATCCTTTGGACCCTGGGGTCTCAGCACCTAGAAGCTCCTTGACCAAGGGAAGATTGATGACAAGGACCTCCTCCAGAGCTGACACCCTGAATTTGGACTTTTAGCCTACTAGACTGTGAGAGAATAAATTGCTCTTTGTTAAAATCATCCATTTGTGGTATTTCTGTTATAGCAGCACTAGATAAGTAAGACAGAGGAGGAAAAGACTATTGGAGCTGGAGTATTGGAGCTAAGGAGATCAAGACATGAAAAGACCAGCAAGTTGGGTGATTAAGGCATGCATGTTAAAGTCTCTGAAGGATTATTTATTATTTAGTCTTCAATAAATGAAGGAAAGTGACTAGAACTTAGTAAGCTATCACTATTAAAGCCTGATATTACAATCTTCAGAGGATCTAGAAGGTTCAAAGGAGGAAGGAGGTAAAGTACTTTCAAAGCTTCAGTGGGGTGAAGGAAGATCCTGGACTTGAAATAATTGTGCACAAGAATAAAAACTCTCAAGTTTGCAGGGCTATAAGGTAGACAGTATGTCCTCGAAAGACAGCCAGATTGTCTGGTGTCTTAAAAGTTTGTGAGCAGCCATCTAAAATATTCCATTGGTCCCACCCCGTCAGGATCAAAGGAGAAAGAAGAAAAGCAAAGACACAAGGGAAAGATTAGACCAAAGGACTAATGGACCACAACTACCATAGCCTCCACCAGACTGATTCCAGCACAACTAGATGGTGCCCAGCTACACCAGTGGCTGCTCTGACAAGGATCACAATAAAGGGTCCTGAACAGAGCTGGAGATAAATGTAGAACAAAATTCTAATTCACAAAAACAGACCAGACTTACTAGTCTGACAGAGACTGGAGAAACCTCAAGAGTATGGGCCCCGTATGCCCTTTTAACTAAGTACTGAAGTCACTCCTGAGGGTCACCCTTCAGCCAAAGATTAGACAGGCCCATAAAACAAAATGAGACTAAATGGGCACAACAACCCAGGAGCAAAGATAAGAAGGCAGCAGGGGACAGGAAAGCTGATAATGGGGAATCCAAGGTCAAGAAGGGGAGAGTGTTGACACGTCACAGTGCTGGCAGCCAATGCCACAAAACAATATGTGCATTAACTTTTTAATGAGACACTAATTGGCTCTGTAAACCTTCATCTAAAGCACAATCAAAAAAAAATTAAAGACAGCCAGATTTCAGTAAGAGGTGATCTAGGAATTTAGAGATTAGCTTGAAGATGTAGGGGAGTTTCTAAGTCAAAGCAGGAGACTGCCAGTGAAAGGAGAAAAGGGCTAGGTGACTGGCAAGATTTGGTTTGTCCCATGTGGTAGTGGAGTGAGGCTTGGACTTCTGGTGATGACTGATACAAATCAGGCCGGGAGGGATGAGGGAACTAACCCCAGAGTCTCTCAGAGAAAAAGGGGCAATAGGTTCAAGAAATGGTCCTCCTTATAAATGGATCATTTATGAAGGAAAAGAAAAAGTCTCCATTTTTCACGTGGTAACAACTGCAAAGGCAGGGGTGAGTATGAAGAATAACTATGACTCCAATAAGAATATTTCTCCCTCAATTTGTTCTTTTCTATCTTATTATGAAAATTCAAGAGCCAGGCAACATCTGTGAACTTTCTATGGGATTTCAGTCCATTTACTTCTCACTTCTCTGTTCTGTATAGTTGTTGTTGTTGTTAGGTGCCATTGCATAGATTCCAACTCATATGACACTATGCACCACAGAACAATACACTGCCTGGTCCTGCACCATGCTCACAGTTCTTGTTATGCTTGAGCCCACTGTTGCAACCACTGTGTCAACCCACCTCATTGAGGGTCTTCCTCTTTTGTGTTGACCCTGTACATTACCAAGCATGATGGCCTTATCCAGGAACTGATCCCTCCTGACTACATGTCCAAAGTATGTAAGATGCAGTCTCGCCATTCTTGCCTCCAAGGAGCATTCTGGTTGTACTTCTTCCAAGGCAGATTTGTTCCTTCTTTTGGCAGTCCATGGTATATTCAATATTCTTTGCCAAAACCACAATTCAAAGGCATCAATTCTTCTTTGGTCTTCCTTATTCATTGTCCATCTTTCACATGCATAGGAGGTGACTGAAAATACCGTGGCTTGGGTCAGGCACACCTTAGTCTTCAAGGTGACATCTTTGCTCTTCAACACTTTAAAGAGGTCCTTTGAAGCAGATTTGCCCAATGCAATGAGTTTTTTGATTTCTTGACTGCTGCTTCCAGGGGTGCCTCTGGGTAGACTTGAACTTTCAACTTTTCAGTTAGCAGCTAAGCATGCTAACAGTTTTCATTACCCAAGGCCTCCTCTATATGCTTAGGTCTCCAGTATTTAATCACTTGTTTTTGCATTCAAGAAACATTTACTGAATGTCTTCTGTATACCAGATACTATGCCAGGAATACAAAATACACTAGATATCTCCTAACCTTGGAGTCTCTATAATCTGGGGAAGAAGAAATGAGTAGAAACCAATATTTATACAGCAACATGGAAAAGACGATGGTAGACTCACTTCTTTTACTTAGCGTAATGGTGTCAAGATTCAGCCATGTTTTAACATAAATCATTACTTCATTTCTTTTCATTGCCAAATAATACTCCATTGTATAGATATAGTACATTTCATTTACCTGTTCATTCGTTGACAGACATTGGGTTGTTTCTACTTTTTGGCTATTATGAATATTGCTACAGGGTGATGCAATTGTTTTGGAATTGATGGTAGTGATGGTTGCACAATTCTGTGATTATACTAAAACCACTGAACTGTGGACTTCAAGTAGGGAAATTGTATGGTATGTGAATAACATCTCAATAAAGCTGTTGCCAAACAGAAAGAAAAAAAGGCGATGATAAAATTATGCACAGGCTATCATGACAGCACAAAGAAGAGGCAACCCAATAGGAGTTAGTGGTCTGAAGATGTGATACAGCGAAGGCTTCCTGGAAGAGGTGACTTCTGAACTGTTCTAATGAGTAGGAGATAGTTAGGTGGAGGATGCACTGGATGGGGGAGAATGTTCAAAACTATCATTCAAAAAACATAAAGCATTCTGCTGCTTGCAGGGAACGACACTGATTTTACTTTTGCTAGAGGACTATGACGTTATTATAGGAAGTAGTAAGCAAAAGTAGGTAATGGGGAGTCAATTCTAACTCATGGAGACCCCATTTGTGTCAGAGTAGAACTGTGGTCTATGGGGTTTCCAGTGGTTGACTTTTCAGAAGAATATGGCCAGGCCTCTCTTGTGAGGAACCTATGGATGGATTTGAATCACTAACCTTTCAGTGAACAGCCATCGAAGGTAAATAACTTAGGCAGCTATGTGAAAGATTAATCTGAACAGGAGAAGACTGGAGCCCAGAAGACCAGTTAGGAGGCTCTGAAGTTACTCCAAAACCCAGGAAACACAAGAGGAATAAAAGTGAATGCAAAGAAGATAAAATGAGTAGATTCCACTTCAATGTAGAATTCAGAGACTGAAAAGCATAAATCATGGTAATTAGAAAACCAGCTTCAATGGAAAGGGCACTAAGTTATCCTTTTCCAAATAACAGTTCAGCAAATCTGAACCTGTCACTCTAAGTGCATAAGTGACAAAGTCAGCAGATAGAAGGAGCAGTTTTCAGTATGTCGTGAATATACCACATATCTTGTACTTTAAAGAATGTCAAAAATGTCCCATTATATTCTGTCTTATTCTCTTCTGTATAATAGTAATAGGAGAAAATAGGCATCCCATCTGAGTCTGCTCCATCCACGGTAAGAGATCTGGCTCTACCTCCAGGTTTGATAGCGCTCATACCTATGGCAGTCAAACTGAGGATGAGTTATGATACAGTGTTTCTATATATTAGGACTATTTTTTGAGGAAGAAAAGAAAAAACTAGAAAACAATAAAAATTACAGTATATTTCACATGTCATTGTGAAAGTGTCTGAAGAAAGATAAGACCCTGTCCCACACTCAGCTCAGAATTTTGATTCGAATGAAATCCAAAAAAAAAAAAAAAACCTTTAATGTCACAAAGTGCTTAAGAAAGAGGAATTCATAGAGAATAACCAACCCACACCACCTCTCAATGTAGTTAGTGATGGACAATTAAAAACCATTTCAGGTTTTCTTTCCTGGGACCCGTCATTTAAATGATCTCAGACTAGCCAGAACCAAAAGATTCTCTTAAAAGCATAGCTGTGGCTTCACTTTCCTGTGCAAGATCAGTTACTGACTCAATGAAGATCACTAGGCTTATTTGCTGTGAGTTATTCCTGGAGTGTCTAGGTAGGCAGCCACTTAGAATCACTGAACTTCAGAACCAGAAAGAGCCACAAGAGCCATCTTCCGTAATACTAAATTAATTCTGGAATATTCTCCATTCTGCCCCAAAATCCACTTTTTACATAAACTGCGCAGACACGTGGCACATTCCCAGTATAATTATATTCACTAAATGCTCAATGGAGTCCCTTTCTCTGTCAAATAAAGGGAACAGAACTCTATGTTAGTAGTGAGGAGCTCTAACATTCAGAAATTCTACAGGTCAACTACGGAGCTAGGCAGCTGGGTGGACCCTCCGTAACTGCCTATAAAAGACATATTCTGAGTTGTTGAGCCCTGGTTACACAGTGGTTAAGATCTCAGCTCCTAACCAAAAGTCTGAGTCTACCAGCTGCTCCTTGGAAACCCTATGGGGCAGTTCTACTCTGTCCTATAGGGTCGTTAAGAGATGAAATGGGCTTGAAGGCAATGGGATTGCTCTGGTTTTTATTTCTACCTGAGCTACGATTTCTATTTTTAGTTACTAGTTCAAAGTCGTTATGACACTAGACCAGGGGCTGATCCAGGTTTGTGGAGCCTGGAGCTTATGCAATTTAGAAAGTAGATTGTCTTTAAGGAAAAAGAGAACACAAAATTACAAATACAAAATTAGGTTTAGGGCCTTGGAAGGGACCATGAAAGTGAGGGGCCCTGGAGCTTAAGCTTCATTAGCTTCATGATAAATCCACCCCTTCAGCACACATAACAATGAGGACCTTTTTATCTGCTTCCTCCTAATAACCACTTTGTTTACTTATATTTCATCTTGTCTAAGTATAATTTAAGGTGACTTTTTGGGCTACATGCAACACAACAAGATAAGCTTTATCACAAAGGAAGCAAGCAAGGAAGTCTGGACTAAGGAAAAACCAGAAACAAAACATAAAGCCAGGAATGGAATTAATACTCATGTATTTCCTATCCATTTGCTGCAGATATGCAGAAATTTGGCTATAAATTTTCTAGTCATCAATATAAAGTGAGGAACATGGTTAATTATATGAGCTAGACCAACAGTTTAATAAACGCACAACTGGTCAGAAACCTCTCTGCTGAGTGTTCTGTAATGAAATGAACCATGTCTTCAACAACATCCTGGGGCTATTTCTTCCAATAATCACCTATGTAGGCACAACATCACAGCAAGGGCCAGACCCTAAAAGAAAGTCTATGGAAATGCTGGTTGCTGTGGTTCAGGTCCCTGCTCTGTAGTGGCCTCCCTAAACACAAAGTGAGATCGTAGTACTATACATGAACTGCATGTCTTCCATAAAATCCTCTACATATATCATTTCCTTCATACTAGACACTTTTTATAAAGCAATGGATAGCAGTAAGTTTGCTGTTATGCTCCAACACAACTAGCTGAGCACTGCTCTGATACATGACTGTTTATTTACTATTTATCGGTAGAGAAAGAACTGACATCTACTTTTGAAAATCAAGTAGCCCAAAAAGGTCAAATACCTGAATCAAAGATTAAGGGAGAATCTTAGGGACAGCTAATAGTCAACTCGAGTGAAACTGACTATCCTAGTTATAATTATTCCTGCATTTTAACACATTTTCTGAGAGTTTACAATCTGTCTCATATTTTACATTATTATAAGAATTTTCAATCCCTTAAGCCACAGAAAATGTACCTGGAATGGGATATGGAGCAATAACCTTCTAACTTTTTTGCCTACCTCCTCCCCAAAATAATTTTGAAAAACTCAGTGCTCCTCACGCATTTTTTAATTGACATGTAGAATTTGTCAACATAAGGTTAAATAGTCGTGAAAGAATCATTTCTGGTGTATGTAAATATTGACATTAAAATATTGTATGCTCTGTCTGTCTGCACTGCACACTCAGGTAGGCTGTATTTCAGACTTCCAGGCAGCCATAGGCTGTGAAGAACGAGACACACACACCCACTGACGTCAGCCACTCTGTGGGAGCTACACTTAAATGGGACACACAGTGCAGGAAAAGTGAAAGCCATTATTATTATTTACAGAGAGCAAACAATAAACAATAACAACAAATTCCCAAAGGGGAAACACTCTTCCCCAAACTACATATGGCGGTTCCTATGGTGCTGGGCAGGTACACCACGGCTCAGGTCAGATGCAGTGTTCATGTCACTGCTGCCTCTGGCTACTACCACACTCCCCAGAGCTTCTGCTCTGCTCTGGTCCTCACTGAGCTGGGCCTTGCCTCACTGGCAGGAAGACTCCAGCAGAGGCACGAAGACCCCAGCAGAGGCAGGAAGACCCCTGCAGAAGCAGGAAGACCCCTGCACAGAATCTCCCTAGCATCTGCCTCTGGGCCTTCTAAGCCTCTGCCACCTGCTCCCACCACGCTACCTGAGCCTGTGGGGCTCTCTGGTCCTGCACAAGCATTACAGCTCTTTTAGCCCCATTGGCAAGCCCTCTTCCCAAAGGCATTTGGCTCTGCCCTGCTGTAGAAAGACCCCTGCATAGTATCCTCCGAGACAGCCCCTGCACGGTCACCCTCAGGGCTCTGCCTACACGGGCACGCTCAGGCCTCTGCCTACACAGGCACGCTCAGGGTTCTGCCTACACGGGCACAGTCAAGGCTCTGTCTGCACGGGGCACACTCAGGACTCTGCCTGCATGGGGCACCCTGAGGGTTCTGCCTGCACAGGGCACCCTCAGGGCTCTGCCTTCACAGGGCACGCTCAGGGCTCTGTCTGCACGGGGTACACCCAGGCCTCTGCCCTGTTCAGGCAAGTGTTACAGCTCCTTTGGCTCTGCTGGCAAGCCTCCTGCCCAAAGGCACTCAGCTTCCACTCTGAAGTCTGGCACACCCACTGTAGCCCCCTGGCTCCGAGGCGCAGAGATGTCTCTTGCCATCTTACTCTGTCTTCAGTATTATAGTTCTTTTCCGGGTCTAGGAGGCTCTTAGGGCAGAGACCCCAGGTCCTTGGTCCACTCTAGACTCTTCTTGATGGTAGTGAGGTCCCCCTGAAGCTCTGTGGGGTTGGGCCTTTATATAAGCCTATTTTTGGTCAATTTCAAGTCATGGATCTCTCACTAGGACTGAACTGACCAACCCCCTCGGTAGACCACAAATCACTCAAATTGCATACTAATCAACCAACTCTTTGTAAGGTTTTGGCCCAGCAATCACTTTGGGAAAGTTAGAAGACCATGGCTAAAAGAGCCATATAAAAGCAACTCACTACAACACAAAAATAAAGCATTGATCTCTCTTTTACATATATCCAATGGAATTTAATTACAAAATCAATTTGATACATGAACAATTTCTTATTTGACACCTGGTAATTTTACATTCCCTGTGGGACAGTTCTATTCTGTCCATTGTTTGTTTTTCTCCTTGAACTTACATCCCCATTCTATATGTCTGACAATTTTTCCCTACTATAATATTTTTTTTGTGCTTAAGAGTACTTACTGATCACCCTTTTATATGCCTCTGGTGTTTTACCTACATATATAAAGGGAGAAAGAGAGATTAACTTCTTAGATTTCCTGTACCATAAAATTCTAAGTGTGAAATTTTTCTTCTAGATTAAGTTATTATTACAATTATTTGTAATACATCATATTACAAATTATTAAAGCATTTACAATTATTCACATAAGTAATCCCCCCAAAACCAAAAGTAACTTATTCATTTTAATAACTATTAAACAAACCAAACCAGTCGATTCCGACTCATAGTGACCCTATAGGTCAGAGTAGAACTGCCCCATAGGGTTTCCAAGGCTGGTGGATTAGAACCGCCAACCTTTTGGTTAGTAGCCGAGTTTTTAACCACTGTGCCACCAGGGCTCCAGATAAAGCAAAAATAAATTGGATATTCAACCTCTTAATGAGACCAGTAGGGCTTTTTGCTGTTGTTGCTCGACTAGGACATGTACCCAGGGGTGAATATAACTTATTGCTAGAACCTAACAGAGTTTGGCCCCAGTTATTTTGGGCTTTGTTCAGCTGAGCGATTTCCCACTGGTCTCACCTATGGTCACTCACTGCTGTGTCATCTCAGGCTCAGCTAAGACTGAAGGTTGAAGATGGCCTCACTCAGATGTCTGTGGTTAGATGGAGCTGTCAGTCCAGGTATCTCTAATCCCCATCTCATGGCCTTTCCAGCAGGATAGCCTGGACTTCTTCATATGATAATTGAGTTTCTAGATGGAAAGTTCCAGTTTGCAAATGCTTATCACAATTCTTCTTATGTTATTTTTACTGATCTCCCATTGAGCAAATCCAATTGCATGACTAAGTTCAGAATCAATGCCTGATAGGACTACCCTAGAGCATGGATACTGGAAGTATGATTATAACATCTACCTCAGTCCATCCTCAGTCCCCGGTGGACTATCTCTCCCATATACAAAATATTCTCATCACCTCCTTCTTGTTGTCTTTAGCTACTATGGAGTTGGCTCCCAATTCAAGATGGCCCCATGCACGACAAAACAAAAGACTTCCCAGTCCTGCACCATCCCCATGATCAGTTGCGTATCTGACTATTTTGATTCATAGGGTTTCCACTGGCTGATTTTTTGAAGCAGGTCACCAGGCCTTTCTTCCTAGCCTGTCTTCGTCTGAATGCTCTGCTGAAACCTATTCACCGTCACAGCAACAAGGAAGCCTCCACTGACAGACAGGTGGTGGTTGACCATGAGGTGCACCGGCCAGGAATCAAACTTGGGTCTCCTGCATTAAAGGTGAGAATTCTACCACTGAACCACCGATGCCCCTACCATCACCTCCTGGGACCCTCAAATTCCCATTCAATCATGGTATCAGGTTTGAAGTCCAGAATCTTCTTATCCGCATCAGGCCCAAACATGAAAGAGGACCCTCCAGGGCAGCTCCTCTTGCTCAAGAGGCCTGTGACTTAAAAAGACATGTCGTTTGCTCCTGCAGCACACACCCAACAGACACAGAGACAGAATAGCCACAGCAGACCACTGCTATCACACTGGTTACTGTCGAGAGGACTCTAACTCCTGACGACCAAATGTGTGTCGGAGTAGAACTGTGCTCCATGGGGTTTACAAGAGCTGATTTTTCAGAAGTAGATCACCAGTCCTTTCTTCAAAGGTGCCTCTGGGTGAACCCAAAACTCCAACCTTTCAGTTAGCAGATGAGTGTGTTAGCCATTTGCACCACCCAGAGACTCCTCACAATAGACACTTTCTTTTAAAACAGAAGAATGTGAGCATAGCAGTCACTGGTCCACAGCAGTTCTGAAATACAGCCAGGCACGTGTCAGGGCCTCTCATCTTGGGCGGAGAATAAATAAACGTTCCTTGCTTAGGGCCCAGTTCCACTTCTTTGGAGTGCCGCCTTAATCCACTGTTCTCTAGGCTTTTGGCTCCACCTTCTAAGAGGTCTTCTTTTTTCTTAAGAAACGGCCTGTGTTTGCAGTTGAGCAGCCTTCTCACCGCTGAGCCTTGGAAGACTAGAAGCCTCTTTTCATCTGGGATTGTCTCAGTCCTTTCAGCCCAGGCTGATGGCACTTTCACGAGTACAGCTTTCGTAAAGGCTTTGTGGGTCTTCTATGAAATTTTTGAGGTTTACATGTCCAAAATCTATATCCATGATTCTTTTTGAGAAGACTTCTTTCTACTTTAGATATGCCAGTCCTCCGTGGGACAGCACTCTTACAATTCTTAAAAGCCTTTTTGTCTAGAGGAGGGCTGCCACACACTGTCCTAAATCTTTCTGTTGTGGTAACAGCGGTCCTTAGACCTACACTCGAAGGCTTTTCTTACTTTGGGAATCTTGCCAGATGGACAGACAGGAAACAGGAACTATTTTATTTTCCAGTCACCAAGTCTTGGCCTTTCCATAATTCCTCTAAATTCCACTTGGAAACTGAACCACTCTCTCTTAAGCTCACCTTTCTCTTCCAGTACCTGATCATATGCAGCTAAAAGAGACACATGGCACTGTCGGCATTTCGACCACATTCACAAGTGCCTTAGTTATACTTTCCATCTTCCAATCACTGCAGACGAGGGTTCTACCATTTTATCAGGTTTACAAAGTATGGGCCATTCCACACAGCCTTTGCAGCCTCTGCTGCTAGCTATTTCCATTTCTCCAGCCTTTGCTAGCAGCCTTAGGCCACTTTTCCAACCTCCTCCTCCAGTCCCATCTGAAAGCCAATGCTACATTTTAGGGTTTTTTGTTTTGTTTTATACAGTGCCACCTCACTTCTAGGTACCAGTCTCTCTCTTTGTTATCTATAGCTGCATTGAAAAGTCACCCTAAAATTTACTTACTTAAAACCATCACCCTTCATATGCTTATGATTCTACAGTTTGGCTAGGCTCAGCTGGGCAGTACTTTCGCTGTTCTCACCTGAGGTCACCCATGTACGTTCCATTCATCTGGAGCTCACTGAGGTTGAATGAACCAAGAGGGCCTCACTCTCAAGACTAGTGGCTAGCTGGGGCTGTCACCTAAGTACCAGGATAGCCTAGACTTCTTTATATGAGGGTTGTGTTCCAAGTGGGGATGTTCCAAAGGATGAGCACTTATCAAGCTTCTGTTTACGTCACATTTGCTAAGATTTCAAAGCCCAAAGCAAATCACATGGCCAGGCTCAGAGTCCTTATGGAAAGGAGTCCAGAAGGGTATGGATACTAAAAGGTTTGATTCATTGAGGGTCACCAGCATAACTTCCTACCACACTATCTACACTAACTACACTATCTACACTGGCTTTTGGAAAGTCTCTGTGAAACTCCCCCCTTTCCACACCCAACCAGAGGTGTGCTTTTCCCTGTTGGAGAATGGATGATAGCACTAGCTTAAATTACTATTCAAATGAGAGGCATTAGGAGTGACGTACAGGCATATAGACAGACATTCAGAATAACAGACAAAGAGTAGGGTATGGTAGAAATAAGTCCTGTGTGGCAGAGGATATCAGGCAGGCCCTCGTACAGGAAGAGTCGGCCTGGAATAATGGCCCAGAGCTGAAATCCCCTGGAAAATGGTCGAAGTAGGAGACTCATAAAAAGTTACACAGGAGAGAAGGCTGCCTTCTACTCCACAGTTTTCCTTAAGAAGTGAGTTGTAGAAATAAAGTCCAAAAGGCAACTTCAGGGATCAAAGAGGTCTCAGAACGCTGGGCAGATCACCTGTGAACCCACCGGTGTCAGCCTTCAGTCTTCGAGCCACACTAGCACTCCAAACAGGAATGTCATCAGAATCATTATCTCTAAATATAGAAGGTAGCGGCTGGGCAGGGAGCCTGTCACCAACAAAAGCTTCAGGGCCTCAGAGGCCAGGGAGAGTGGAAAATGTCAGCTCAATTTAACTGAACAAAAGTCATTTTTCCGTGACTTATGTCAAGCTGGTAACAGAGAATAGTGAGCTATCTAGCCTCAGTTTATTTATATGATCACTAAGAAGGTAAAGGAAACCCTGGTGGTATAGTGGTTAAGAGCTATGGCTGCTAACCAAATGGTCAGCAGTTTGAATCACCAGGTGCTCCTTGGAAACCGTATGGGACAGTTCTACTCTGTCCTGTAGGGTTGCTATGAGTTGGAATTGACTCAACGGCAACGGATGGATGGATGGAAGAAGGTAAAACCAGTTGGTTTCTTTCCCTTTTAATTGTTTAAGTTAAAGTTCTTAGCTGTTTGGTTCCTTATTCAAATGTTACCAGTTTTCCTTTCTTTAACTAAACTCAAAAACCAAACCTGTTGCTGTCAAGTCAATTCTGACTCATAGCAACCCTACAGGACAGAGTAGAACTGTCCCATAGGGTTTCCTGGGAGCAGTTGGTGGATTCAAACCACTGCACCATCAGGGCTCCTTTAACTAGTGATTTGAAATTGCTACACTCACTGGCTTCCCCTTGTCCCAGGCAGTATTTCCCTCACCTGCAGTTATTTAAATTCATATCAAGTAATAGTAGACAATGTGCCCCTGACAGCCTAAAACAATTTGAGTATCTACTACATACTCCATCTTATGTCTGTTGGTTTGTCATATTGAGGTGACTTGCATGTTGCTGTGATGCTGGAAGCTATGCCAGTGGTATTTCAAATACCGGCAGGGTCACCCATAGTGGACAGGTTTCAGTGGAGCTTCCAGATTAAGACAGAGTGGGAAGAAAGGCCCGCCATCTGCTTCTGAAATTAGTCAATGAAAACTTTATGGATCAGTACAGAACGTTGTCCCACTCGCTTGCTGTGGACACGTCATCAGGAAAGATCAATGTCTGGAGGAGGACATCATATTTGGTGAAGCAGAGGGCCAATGAGGATGACGGAGACATTCAGTGAGACGTATTGACACGATACCCACAATGATGGACTCGACATGCTGACAATTGTGAGGGTGACGCAGGGCTGGGGAACAATTTCTCCTGTTGTGCGTAAGGTCATCATGAATCAGACATGCTATCTAACTACCTACGTATCTATCTATTTACCCATCAATCATCTGTCAATCTATCTACTATGTACTAGGGACATTGGGACCTTGCTCCTGTCTGAGGAGCTTACCATCTGGTGGGGAACCTGATACAGTGTGATGAGATACATGCAATGCTGGGTAACCAGGATGCTGCAGGAGAACACAAGTCTAACACTAAATCCAGACTGGGGAGGCTCAGAGAAAGGTTCCAGGGGAATGGGCCCTCAAGTTGAGTATCTAAGGAGGAATATGACTCAAATACTTAAATACTGCTTAAATTCTTTCTGAAACAAGTGAGAATACAAATGCCTATATACATACACAGCAAATATACAGAGGCCTCAGTGAGCATTGCCACTAACTAGAAGCAGTTCAGAATTGCAAAAGGACAAGTGCAAGGGAGCCTGACAAAAGAGGCAGAGGTGGACAGAGCTGGACATAGAGCATTGTTTAGGCCATACCTTAGAATTTCAACTTTGAAAAAATTTAAGCCAACGAGATACGAACTTTAAAACACTCTAGCAGTGAATTAATTAAAAGGAGGGTAGGAGCGGGGATGAGAGGCTGGGAGATCTGACAGGAGACCAGTCAGGGTTCCTAATCTGAGGTTGATTGACCCCACAGCCATGGATGGGGTTCTGGAACCCAATGGTGTTACGGGAAACAATTGTATGTGCAAAGGAGCATTAAAAATTTTTCAAATTTTTAAAAAGGTCCAAGATTCAAAATGTTTCACACCTCATTTCCTTATCTAGCTCTTATCTTGTACCCTATTTTTTCATTTCCTCAATTTTTAATTCTCATTATATTTATTTTGTCGAACACACCCAAGCATGTATTTCCTTACAGTCATCTGCTTTTGTTCTCTGAATTCAACAGGCAGCTCCGAGCTGTCTCCTCTGTCTCCATGTAGAAGGATATGGCCTGTCTCCCAGGCTCCCAAAACATTTTTTTTTTCCTTTTAGGTTTCTTGATGAGGAGCACTGACCTCAATAACTACCCCTTAAAGTTTTAACAAAGAGAATATATGCTAAACTTTGACAAATCCAGCTTGTATAATTAAGATGTCCTTGTCTGGGGCACATTCCCAGCAATTCCTGCTGGCTCCTCCTCTCCCTAGGGGGAGCTCTGTTCAAAGCATTGCTGCCACTTGGCTCTTTGCAAATGCTTTCTCCAACAATCTGCGAGGTCTCTGTTAAGAAGGCTATAGTCCAAATGAAACACTCCTTTGTTAATAACTTCATACTCAGCAGGATGTAAAAATATAGGAGAAAATATGATGCATTGCAGGAAGTGAGGGCTGCAACGTGAAAAATAAATCATTAAAAACCAACAAAACAGCAGCCAATTCTTAATTAACTAAGGTAATTTGTGTGGGTGGTATGGGGAGGGGAGATAGGCCAAAATTACAATTAAAACTAAATAAAACTACCATCAATTATTGAATGTAAGGATAACTTAACTCTAGTTAAGGCAACAGGGACCTAAGGTAAAATCAACTCTCAGAAGAGCTCAGAAAAGCCAATAGCTATCGACTCGACAGCACCGGGATTTTTTTTTTTTATTAGCACTAATTGCAATCTCCCAAGGAAGAGAACAGGTGGATACAAGCCATGAAGGGGGCCTAGGTGAGAGTGTCTAAAAAGAGAGAGGCTAGTGTTTCTGGCAGCCTCTCTCTTTTTACTCAGTCTGAGAACACTCTCAACACCCAGCCCTAAGGAGGGGAGGGAAGCCAGTACCTAGCACCGTGAAGTCACTGTCTTTATCCCAGGAACTGGGAAGGTTAACCAACTAACAAATTAATCCAAACCACTTGGATAATGCAGAATGTTCCAAAAGACGTACACATGTATCTGGGGGAGTAAGAAGTATGGTCTACTGAAAAGCCCCCAGAATGTGTTGTCAGGTGATAACGTAGGTTTGACTCCCAATTCAACTATCTATAGGCTGAGGGACTAGGGCAGGTTGCATAATCCCTCTGAGCCTCCCTTTCCCATTCTGCGAATCATACCTGCCCCACGGCATTGTTCTGAAGGTTAAATGAGATGATATGCAATGTTGTTGTTAGGTGCCATAGAGTTGGTTCCCATTCATAGCAACTCTCTGTACAACAGAACAAAACATTGCCCGGTCCTGTACCATCTTCACAATTGTTGATATGCTTCAGCCCATTGTTGCAGCCACTGTGTCAACCCATCTTCTTGAGGGTCTTCCTTCTTTTCGCTGACTCTCCACTTTACCAAGCATGATGGCCATCTCCAGGGATTGATTCCTCCTAATAACGTGTCCAATGTATGTGAGACGTACATTGCTTCTAAGCAGCATTCTGGTTGTACTTTTTCCAACATCCCTCAAAGGCAAATCAGTGCCCTTACTTAGGTGTGGAATGTTCTTCTTCCTCCCTGTCTCAGACTTGCTTTGGCCAGGTAGCTGTCTTCCAAATTTCTTGACATAGATGAGCGAGCACTTCCACTGCTACCTCCGTTTGTTGAAATATCTCCTCAATTGGTATTCCATCAAATTCCTGGAGCCTTGTTTTTCACAGTGCCTTCAGTGCAGCTTAGAGTTCTTCCTTCAGTACCATTTGTTCCTGCTCATATGGTACCTCCTGAAATGGTTTAATGTTGACCAATTTTTTTTGGTATAATGACTCTGTGTATTCCTTCCATCTTTTTTTGATGCTTCCTGAGTCATTTAATATTTTCACTACAGAATCCTTCACTATTTTAACTCAAGGATTGGATTTTTTTCTTCAGTTCTTTCCGCTTGAGAACTGCAGAGCGTATTCTTCCGTTTTGGTTTTCTACCTCCAGCTCTTTGCGTATGTCGCTAAAATACTTTGTCTTCTTGAGCAGCCCTTTGAA
The DNA here is from genome assembly GCF_030014295.1 of Loxodonta africana. Lineage (NCBI taxonomy): Eukaryota > Metazoa > Chordata > Mammalia > Proboscidea > Elephantidae > Loxodonta > Loxodonta africana. The sequence goes on along the minus strand of NC_087353.1, from coordinate 920,673 downwards.
ATCTTCTGTTCAGTTCTTTTACTTCATCATTTCTTCCTTTTGCTTTAGCTCCTTGATGTTCAAGAGTAACTTTCAGAGTCTCTTCTGACACTCATTTTAGTCTTTTCTTTCTCTCCTGTCTTTTTAATGACCTCTTGCTTTCTTCATATATAATGTCCTTGATGTCATTTCACAACTTGTCTGGTCTTTGGTCGTTAGTGTTCAATGTGTCAAATGTATTCTTGAGATGGTCTCTAAACTCAGTGGGGATATACTCAAGGTTGTACTTTGGCTCTCTAATATAAATTAGCCACTCAAAGTTCTCCTCCATCCTTTCCCGGAACAGACTGAAGGCAGAAGAGGGGATAGATTAAGCTTAAGGAGTTTATCTGTGCTCAACCAAGGAAAGGGCAAGGGAATACATGTCTTGAGGGAATGTGACCAAAGCAAGTCTGAGACAGGGAGGAAGGAGAACATTCCACGTCTAAGTAAGGGCACTGATTTGCCTTTGAGGGATGTTGGAAATGAAGAAACAATTTCTTTGCCCAAAACTTTCTCACGATGGCTCCCTGAGCCTGCACTCAGTCCTTATTCATAAACGTTTATTGTGCGGTGCTCAGCCTGGAAAGCCTGCCTTTGTCTATCCTTCCCATCAAAAGGCTTTCATCTTTCACTCAAATGACCATTTCTCCAGAACATTCCTCTACTCCGCATCAATAGCTCCTTCTTCCCACGGCACTCCTGCTGCACTTGTGGTGTTCTTCCTGCCATGGCATTTTGTTCTCTAGGTGTTCACACAACTTCCACATCTGGTGTCCTGGCTTTGGCTTAACAACCTAACACAGATGTCAGGGCTGGAAGGAACTTCAGGGATAAACTTTGAGCTGTCTGTGGAGTTCAGGAGCTCTGAGGAAGAGCCTCAGATGACAGGAAGACCATGGTAGATGGGGGTCCCAGCCCCGAATCTAGAACAGCCGTGTTTTTGTCTGTCTTTCATATTAGAGTTCCACTCAAAAGCTTACTTATACAAAGAATTATATATATATTTAAAAAAATAATTCATTCAATTTACCAAATGTATATATGTATGTTGTTTTTGTTAGGTGCCGATGAGCTCGTTCCAATTTATAGTGACCCTATGTACAATAGAACAAAATGCTGCCTGGGCATGCACCATCCGCATATATGTATAGGTGTACGTACGTATCTGGTAAATTGAAGACATGAGGTTAGTGTGTTAGGCAACATTCTAGGAGCTGGGAACACACAGTGAACAAGACAAAGCCCCTACCCTCTTGGAGCACAGATACACACAACGGTCCAGATAAAGACAGAGAAGAAGCTGTCAGGCCCGTGAAGCCCACTAACGTCGGAAGTGGAATCCAGATTTCCCATACTTCTGGGTAGGATGAAGCAAGCACTAGAAGTCAAGGCAAAGCACTGGGAAGAGGAGAGGCAAGTGGGGTAATTGAGGGACGGGAAGACTGAAGAATTTTTCTTGGACTAGACTAAGAAGTGATAAATTATAAAAGAAAGAGAACAGATTTGGGGGTCAGAAACTTGCCTTTGAACTCTGTATTCCCTTCTTGACAGCAGTGTAACACTGAATAGCAGTCCTCTCTATTTGCTTCCTCACTGTAGACTGCATATGTCTTATGTTAAAATTTGTCCTTAGTGATAATGTACGGCACTCAGAGTAAGCATTAGTTCTCCTTGCCCTCCCCACCCTACCCTCCCAGTCCATAATGTCCTCATAAAATTTGCTGTATATATCTCCTGAGTAACTAAACTTATTTCCTCTTCCCTATAGCTTTTGTTTCTAGATTTTAAACTTCTATTTTTCAGCTCAAACTAATATCTTGACTCCAGCACCAGACTGCTAACTTTACCAGATAAACACATTCAGGCTCATTACCCCTGAACTCTGACCCCAATCAACCCAGTAACAGGACTCAGACAGAGAGGCCCAAGTCCCCTCCTTGGCAGCCACTAAACACTAGGCTAGGACAGTAGAAGACAGAAAAGGCACAGTCTTGACGCTCAAAAAGGGTTTGATTTTGATGAGTAAAACGTAGTTAAATGTCATCAAGTTCCAAATTCAACCTTTCCTTTGCTTGGGAGAGAGGTACGTGTAATCTGCCATGGTCAGTGAAGCCCTGTTGGGACACAGGCCTGAGATGTGCCTTGAAGGATCCATGCAGGGGCGGCTTAAGCAGCAAGCAAGGCTACACACAGGCTTAAATGTGTTTGCTTACTGACCTGTAGTACACAGTTTCACCACATCGTTGACATGGTGAAAAACAGGTGAAATCGTGCTCTACAGATTAGTAAGTACGTTCAAGAAAGCCTGCTTCTGGGTATTCCATCCCTGGACCCATGGAATTTGGATAGACAGAGATACAGGAGAGATGGATTCAATCAAGCTAGGCCAGGCGCAAGCAGGAAGGTGGAAGCAGCACAGCACAGGTGTATGGGAGGATGAAGAAATTAGAATGGAAGCTCTGATAGATAAATTTGCATAAGTAATGCGGGGACTGATTAAAAACAGCCTTGAATGCCAGCGTAAGTACTTAAGTTCTTGCATCTCATTTCAAACTTCAGTTTAAAATGCATTTACTGATCACCTACGGTTTGGCAGGCTGCTAGGTGCTATGGAACAGGGGAAGGGTAAGACACTGACCCTGCTCTCAAGGGGCTTACACATCCTGACGTGTAATTCTAGCAAACTGTCTTGTACGCACAGGGATAGTCAAAATATATTTTTCAAGTGTAAACATACTCTCCAAAGCGGTCCGCTTCACAAAGTGGTCTCATTGGTTATGAAGTGGCAACACTGGAGTACCTTGCAACAATCCCCCCTCTTTCAGATGCTAAGCCCAGATGCGATGCTTCCCTTACTGTAGCCAGCACATCGTGGGCTCCAACATCAGAGCGTAAATTTCTTATGGCATCTAATTAAATCACCATGACAAGTCTGAATTAGTGACATGACATCTGCATGTTGCTTTTGATTAGAGCCCTCGTTCTTCTGTTTGCTCGAGAACAGCGGAAAACAGGAAACGATGGTTTCGACTGCTCGGTAACAAGAATGACGGACCATCAACATTTGACAAGTAACTGGTTCTTCCAATATCACACAGCAGAGGCTGGAAGCCAAAGAATGAGTTCAACAGAGGCCTTTCAGATGCTAAATTATGAAATGCTCATGCAAAGATAAATGATAATTCCTCAAATGAACAATAAAATTACTCTTGGTAAATGAAATAATGCAAAAGCAGTTATTTACACCCTGGACTTGGATTTTAAAAATAAAAGGTGACCTCTATATCAATTTGAAAGTTAGAAATGATGTCATTTATAAAGATTACTGCCAGTTCTCTCAATTCCTCCCATTTATTAAAGTGATCATAATTTATTTCAGCTCACATCTGTGAACATCTCTTTCCAAGATCCCACCAAGATAATCAGAGAAGCAACTCTTGGTGGGCAATTTTCTAGCATCCAGTACATGGCAAGGGTTTTGTTTTCCTAAGAATATTGCTGATGTATGGGTAAGTCTGGGTATATTCATCCTTCAGGATATTTGTGGGGATAAGTTAAGTACTAGTAACTTCGGAGACACAGAAAGAAATGTCAGACCTCACGACTAGGCTGAGTTTTCCCTGCCCTCCGTATTTTTGAGTTTCGTAATCGGTGTAAGGAAACCCTGGTGGCATAGTGGTTAAGTGCTATGGCTGCGAACCAAAGGGTCGGCAGTTCAAATCCACCAGGCGCTCCTTGGAAACTCTATGGAGCAGTTCTACTCTGTCCTATAGGGTCGCTATGAGTCAGAATTGACTCGACGGCACTGGGTTTGGTTTGGTTTTTGCAATCAGTGTAAATCTGCAAGTAGGAATGAGGCAGTAAGGAATTCTCTCTTGTACTGATATCATTGTTGGATCTCCAGCAGGACAGAGCCCGCACAGGTCTGCTTCTGGGCACCTTACTTCTGAGGCCTCCACACCCTTGCTTGGTCGGCAGTATTATACAAGAATAAACAATCCTAGCAATCAGTTTGAACAGTAGAAAAGCATTGTGATTAATGTTGGACTTTATACAATCACTACTATTCAAAAGCAAATGTTTAAAGTCTAAACTATGTGGCACTTTGCCCTGAGCCCTTTAACTTTGGCCTCTTGTGGTCAGGCTTTGTGATGGGTTGAGATCCATACATTCAATGACATCCATTTGCCAGTCAGTGGAAGATGGATCTATGTTGGGGTGAAGTAGTGGTCATGGGGAGGGCACAGGTGTGTGGTCAAAGAAGCGTTCCTTGGATAATTAATTTCAGAGTCAAGTCTTGAAAACGACTGGATGTTAACCAGGTGAAGGACAGTGGGGAAGCTACTGATGTTGTTATTTGCCATCAAGGCTGCTCCTACTCATGGTGACCTTATGTATAACAGAAGGAACCTCTGCTGAGTCCTGAGCCATCTACTATGTATGAGTCCACTGTTGTGGCTATTACGTGAATCTACCACGTTAAGGGTTTCCTTTGTTTTTGTTGGCCCTCTGATTTACCAGTCATAATCTCCTTCTCTAGCAATTCGTCTTTCCTGATGACGTATCCAAAGTAAGAGCCAATGTCTCCCCGTCCTCACTTCTAAGAAACATTCTGGTTGTATTTCTTCTAAGACTGATTTGTTTGTTCTCCTGGCAGTTCACCGTATATTCAATGTTCTTTGCCAACACCACAGTTTGAGCGTTATCAACTCTTCTTTCTTTTTCATTAGCCAACTTTCAGGTACAAATGAGGCAATTAAAAAGACCACGGCTTAGGTCAAATGAACCTTAGTCATCAGAGTGACATCTTTGCCTTTTATAACTTTAAAAGAGTTTTCTGCAGTGTATTTCCCAATGCAATGTGTTGTTTGATTTCTCTATAGATCACAATGGAAAAGCCTACAGAAACCAGGGGTCCTTATATTTTTATAAAGAGATAACTGCTACTTACATATAATAGTTATTTGAGGTATAATTTTCTTTCTGTACTTTGGTTATCTCACTTGTTTATTTTAACTATCATTTAAAACTCTTATGTTTTCAAAAACAAACTATAGTAGAAAGAACACCATGTGGTAACTAGAGAATCTGGGTTCTAATCCTTTTTTCAATTATAACATGAGTTATATTTTCTGAGAGCTTGTTGTATGCCAGACCTATTACATAGAGCACCTCATTCTTTTCCTAACAATCCTCTGAGGAAAGAACTTTAATAATCTCCTCTTTTTATAAATGAGTAAACTGAGACCTGGAGAAATTAAATAACGTCCCACTTAAAGAGGTAAACCAGGAGATTTGCCCAGTCCTTAACCAGAAACTGCACTCTGAACCAGGTGTGCTCGAGTCTCCAACTTCCCTTGCGCTATGCTCTCATCTGAAATAATACCAGCTCTGCCACAGTACGCTACGTATCAGTCTGCAAAGTTGCTTTACATATGGTAAAGGGAACCTTCAAGGAGGCACTTAGAGCAGAAGAGGTTGAGAAGGTGGCGGAGGGAAAAGCACGATGCCTGACCCCAACATTCTAAAGAAAGGGGGCGTAGTAAGATATAAGGGAATCTCCTGGCAGAAGAGCACTTTGGTTCTGATCTAGATCCTCTGAGGATATAAAGCTACATGGTGGCTGAAGTCTGCAGATAAACAGCTATAAGAATATATAATTTGAATGTAGACTGCCTGCTCAGAGTGAAGCATTGTTAGATTAAAGTTCATAAACACCTTGACAAAATTTGTAATCGTGTGAATGATCTTGTTAGTTCATAAGACTCCACCAAGTCTTCAGGGATACTCTGCACTTGCAAAACTATTATTGGAGACATTCAGTGAAGACAAGCAAATCTGCCTAGAATGGGATAAGGGATTATTTAAGTTTATCTGACCTTAAGAGGCTTGATAAAGCTTAATTTGTACTGGGAAGATAATAGAAGCAGTAAGTGTCTTAAGGGAACCCCCAACATAGCTGGCATTCCTGATTGTCTTCAAGTTGCTTGCATCCTTTGCTGCCAAATAAAACCTTTTGTGAAGTGTGAGGATGCACTCTCCTAGGGGGCTTTCTCCCACTCTGTGGCAGCACACTATGACTCCAACACAGTGAAGTCTAACAGGAAGGAAGCACCCTCTTGGCACCTGAGAGAGTTTTGCAAATTTGGGGAGCATTGGTAGATGGCATCCTAGGGAGAACCGTGCTCTCCCAGAGGAGCAGCAAGGCAGCCAAGTAAAGACCTAGCAGAGGCATTGGAGTCTAAATTCCATATCAGTAAGGAACATTTCCACTGTGAGTTACAGAAAACCTTATCCAAACTGGATTGAACAATAGTGGATATTTATTGACTCAGATGATAAAGGGTCCAATGGAAGTTTTGGGGCTTCAAGGGAAGACGATCCAGCAGTTCAACATTGTCAGCAATGTTACCTAAGCATCTTCCTCTCTGCCTCTCAACTCTGCCTTTCACAACATCATCCGGGTCCCCTGCTGGCCTGAAGATGGCAGCCAGAAGTGTTACATGTTTTCTTATTTATTCACATCCACTCAGGGAATGCATCATCCTTCCAGCATTCCCAGTCCCTGAGATTTATTCCAATTACACAGGCTTAAATCCATCCCACCCCCAACTAATGCTGTGACTAAGGAGTTAGAATGTGCCTGTTAGGTTAGGTGGAGTTATATGCACCATCCCTTAGGCTGGGGGCAGAATTAGTTTCTCTGAAACCTCATTGATGCCCAAACAGAAGTTAAGGGCTGTTGAGAAAAAGGAAGAGAGGAAGGAATACTGAGGAGATAATAAACAAATGTCCATTTAAATACTAATTTTGCCTGACTCATCCATGAACTAGCAAGAACATACGGTTTATACACACTTAAATGTATGTTATTATTAACACAACCTTTCTTAACCAGAAGTCTTAAAAAATAATGAATTAAAGAACTGAAAGATTTTTTCAAGTATATTAATAAGCACTTAAGTACCCTGTCTCAAGAAGATAGCTCAGTGCATTCATTATTCTCTTTAAAACTCTTTTGCCTATGATCAAATCAGCATTGTTAATTAATATTTACTCCACACACACGGGGATGGCACTATGCTAAGCTTTCATGGAACTCAAAGATGCTGTGTAGTGTGTAAGAGCCAGACAGTCAAGATTTTTGCCTCAATTTATATGCTTCTAAGGTCCCGCCCTAGCTCATTCAAATGACTGTGTTAAGTTTTCTCATTTCTCCAAAGAAATTACAAATGTCATATTTGCATATAGTTAATGGATTCACCTTTTGACCAGAGTGACTCCAGAAGTCATATTTAAGTCATGGCGGTAATGTTCTCTGAGTGTCTAGCTGGCATCCCTGTATCATCTTTGATGAGGGAGGGAAATCTCTGGGGCTACTCCTCTTGCCAAACGTTTTGATGGTACACATACTTCCTCAGAAACTTCACCACCAAGTAAAGCCAGATAAGCAGCATGCCCTATTTTCTACATATAGTTGAACTTTGCATTTCACATTTCAAATCTATACTCACTCATGTGAAAAATGTGCTACGGGGTCTCTCATTTAAACCATAGAGGGGTCATAAAAACAAAGGGAAATTGTAAAGCACACAGTTAATTACCAAAAGAGCAGAACTAAGTATATATTCTGTCATGTCATGATCTAGGATTAATCATCCTGACCAGGTTGATACGGAGCCTAATCTCTTTGAGAAGCAAGTCAACTACCCTACTCTCACCCCTTCACTTTGTATCCCTTATTATAGTGCAGGGTCAGTGTTTATCACCGCTGTGAGAAATACTATGACAAATACCACTCTCTTCCCCATCCCCAAACACACAGTTCTAACAGCCCCTAGATGTACATTAGTGATTCACAGAAGTGCCACAGAAGGGAAAATGTTGGGAAATATTGAGCAGACATCCTACATTTGGTTTTGTGGTAAGATAGCTCAAAGGCATACTCACGTTATTGAGGGAAAGGGCTGATATCCTTTGCCAAGTCTGACTCTGAGACTTTAAGCTGGACCATGAATCCCTGAAGCCAGCACCCAATGAGATGGGTCTCTGACATCTTTGTCTCAGTCCCCAAAATGCCCTGAACCACTTTACCTCAAGGTAGCCTGTACCCTGTGTTATGGATTAAATTGTGTTCCACAAAAATGTGTGTCAACTTGGCTAGGCCCTGATTCCCAGTATTGTGTGATTGTCTACCACTTTGTCGTCTGATGTGATTTTCATATGTGTTATAATCCTGCCTCTATGATGTTAATGAGGCAGGATTAGAGGAGGTTATATTAATGGGTCAGGGCTCAATCTACAAAATCTACAAGATAAGGTTGTGTTTGAGATATAAAAGAGAGAAGCAAGCAGAGAGACATGGGAACCTGATACCACCAAGAAAGTAACACAGTGAGCAGATCGTGTCCTTTGGACCCAGGGTCCCTGCGAAGAGAAGCTCCGAGACTATGGGAAGCTCGATGCAAGGATCTTCCTTCAGAGCTGACAGAGAAGGAAAGCCTTCCCCTGGAGTTGGCACCCTGAATTCGGACTTCTAGCCTCCTTGACCTTGAGAGAATAAATTTCTGTTTGTTAAAGCTATCCACTTGTGGTATTTCTGTTATAGTAGCACCAGATGACTAAGACGCCTTCTTTTCTGATCTGTTCCTTTTTGCCTCATCCTTTGTGACATCTTCCCCAACTCTGTTTCTCACATTGCCTTATATTATATAATTTTTGGCCACTCCTGATGAGCCTTGGCGATAAAGCGGTTAAAAGTTCGGCTGCTCACCAAAAGGTCGGCAGTTTGAACCCACTGGCCACTCCTTGGAAACCCTATGGGGCAGTTCTACTCTGTCCTATACGTCTCTATGAGTCAGAATCAACTCAATGGCAATGGGTTTGGTTTGGTTTGGACAAAAGCCCAGTTGGAACCAGGTCAGCCCCCAAGACCAAACACCGGGTTTGCCTTGAAGGAAACATCCAAAATAGGATGCCAACACCTATAGTCTCAACTTCTAAATTAATTGATAGATAGATAGATGATAGATGACAGATCGACAGATCGATAGATCAACAGATCGATAGATAAAAGGGTAAGTCAAAAAGTATTGCTACTAGGAGTCCAGCTCATACATGCATGGATTTATTCCAAACAAAACATGTTCAAACACATCTCTGCAATCAGTGGATGTCTGTAGACAAGTTCTCTCAGTAATACACTTGTCTTAGTCTCATTAGGGTTCCTTCAAAAGAAATGATACTTTTTGTACCATGGACAAAAACAATTTTGAGGTCAGGGCTAATATAAGGTTTTTAACAAAACTCAAGTGGACATCTTCACAAATCACTGAGGCTTTGCAACAAGTTTATGGGGACACTGCCCTACATAAAAAAAAAAAAAAATGATTTTTAGATGGATCAAGCATTTTAAGGAAGGTCTGGAAGACCTCAAAGATGACCCAAGAGAGGGAAGGCCACTCAGAAGGTTATGGCAACTGTTTTTCCAGATTCCAAATGGGGTAGTCTCAATACATTTTATTGAGAGACACAGAACGATCACGTAGGCTTATTATGAAGGAGTTTTAAGAAAATTGAAAACTGCATTGGTGAGAAAAAGTCCAGGAAAATTGTGCCAAGGAATTTTTTTCCATCACAACAATGCACCTGCTCATTCTTCGAGGGTAGCAAGTGCTGTCCTAAGAGAATTTCACTGGGAAACCTTACCCCATCCACCCCATAGCCCTGAACTTGTCTCTTCAGATTTCTTTTTGTTCCCAAAGCTCAATGAATATTTAAAAGGAACACAATTTGAGTCCCTCAAGGATGCTAATGCTATGTAAAGCATAGTATTCTTCAGGGAAGGGTTAAAGAGATGGGAACGCTACCTTCAAAAGTGTATAGACATAGATGGAGGATATGCCAAGAAACAGTAGCTTCACATTTTGATAATTTCCTTTAATAAAGGTTCCTATGATTTCACAGCAATACTTTTGACTTACCCTCTGTTGTTCATTGAATTCTGTCCCCCCAAAACATGTGTCAACTTTGCTAGGCCATGACTCCCAGTATTGTGTGATTGTCCACCACTCTGTCATCTGACGTGATTTTCCTATGTGTTGTAAAAATCCTACCTCTATGACGTTGATAAAATGGGATTAGTGGCAGTTATGTTGATGAGGCAGGACTCAACCTACAAGATTAGACTGTGTCTTAAGCCAATTTCTTTTGAGATATAAAAGACAGAAGCAAGTAGAGAGGCAGTGGAACCTCCTATCACCAAGAAAGGAGCACTGGGAGCATACCACATCCTTTCAACCTGGGGTCCCTGCACTGAGAAGTTCCTTGACTGGGGAAGATTGATGACAAGGACCTTCCCCCAGAGCTGACAGAGAAAGAAAGCCTTCCCCTGGTTCTGGCACCCTAAATTCGGACTTCTAGGCTCCTAGACTGTGAGTATAAATTTCTCTTTGTTAAAGCCATCCACTTGTGGTATTTCTGTTATAGCAGCATTAGATAACTAAGACACCCTCATAGATAAAGCCTCATTCAGAAGAATATTATGAGAAATACGAGATATAGTTTATAACTCAAATATATGAAGAAAGAACACATATTTGAATGTCTTCTTTTTTCTCTTATTGCCATAGTATTAGAAATGAAAGTAAACTATACTTTCCTGGAATTCCTAGCCTATTAAAATTATTGAACGGTGTAATCTGACAATGAATGGATTTTTCATTCTGAGACTATTCCATTCCTGGAAACTATTTTATTAAAATGCATAATTATCCAATGACCGAGATAGCATAATGAATAAAACAACCTGCTCTATGGCCTAAGTCATTTGTTTTGTATGTAAAAATAGTAATATCTCCCTACAAATACTCAGTAAGGAATTAGGAAATATTTTTAAGTTGTTTTAAAATCTGAAAACACGATACAGCACTTGATAGACTCCTGCCACATCCCTGAGAAAAGACAATGTAGGTAGCCCCAAAAGGCATGGCTTTCTTTATTTTCCTGAGTATGTATACATTTAAGAAGGTAGGCCCTGAAAGAATGTTGGATTAACAGATACTGTTTCTTCCATTACTATTATAATTCGATATGATCCAGAAAAAAATGTACTGAACTGCCCCTATACACCAGTCCTAGGCCTCTGGTTTGTTTATGGGGAGGCCGAAATTAGAGAATAGAGAGTAGCTCTGAAGATCCACACCTCTAATGTAAGTCCTTGTCTAATTGTGAAATATTCCAGCCTCAACAAGAGTGTGTCCTCCAGCGAAAAAAAATGACTTGTAAAAGGGGAATAGCTGTACTCTGACCCCAGCCTTCTTCCTTCTTCTTCCCCAATAGTGACCACAAGAAAGACAGGTGAGAAAAATGAAAAATGTGGTTGCTGCTCTTGGTGCTCAGTCCCTTCTAGGGCTTCTCTCCAGAAAGAAGCATCTTTCTCTTAACGTGCTCTGCCTGTAACATAGGAGTCCCTGGGTGGTGCAACTGCTTAGTGCAGTCAACTGCCAACCAAAAGGTTGGAGGTTCGAGTCTGCCCAGAGGTGCCGTGGAAGGAAGTTATGGCAATCTGCTTCTGAAAGTCAGCCACTGGAAACCTTACAGAACTCAGCTCTCTGCTCTGACACACGGGGCAGCCGCGAGTTGGCAACTTGTTTATCTTTAACAGGGTTTGAGGATAGAATCTCCATCCTTGGCTTCCTTCGAAACCACTGCATCTCATATAAATATACTCAAGGCATTCATGTGAGTTTCTCAGGCCTTCCTGAAGGAATTTAAGTCTCTCTGTGTGGTGCCACACAGCTTGTATCTCTGTCCAGATACGGAAACAAGCCTGTGCAAACGATAGGTGCTAATAGTAAAAAGAAGTGAAATTTTCTGACTCCAATAAGATGTTGGGATTGACTGATTGGTTACCCATCAATTCCCAAGGCTGATTCAGCTCATGTGTGTGGCTAGGTCCTTCCCAGAAAAGTAGAGGCCACTGTGAAGAGTAGATAGACGCCTTTCTCTTTCAAGTGCCCACAAACCTGCTGTCAAGGACCTTCGTAGGTTCACCTTCACACCCCACATACTCTTGATAAGTTCAACCAACTGACCATCCAGTTTCTGACCTGTCCCCCTCCTATCAATGTCAATTTTCTGCTCTTTCTGTCTTTTCTAAGGAGCATTCCTTTTACACTACATTTCTTCAATTCAAACCTTATTGCACAGACTATACTCTGGTTCCCTTTTGATTCCAGCTATAGCTCTGGTCAGGAGAGCAGAGTCCTCTAATGTGACAGAACATTTTCCCCAAGAAAGCAAATAAAAGAGAACTAGACGGGCATGGGATAACATACAGAGAAACCAGGAAGGAAGTTATAGCGACTGATCACTTTAAGACAAGGAAGACCTGGTGGGGCAGCGTGGGGGCTTAACAATTAGGATGGAAGAGAGGAAACAGATTCTTAGAATCAAAGGAAGGAAAGCTTAATAATTCATTCAGATGAATCACTTTTGGGTGCTCATTTTCACAAGGCCCTTCTCTGTCATCTCTAGGCAGCCTTTCCTGATGGATGCTCTTGGGGCAAAATGAGTCTACCAGCCTCCCCTCCTCTCAGAGCACTTTCATGGTCCTCTGTTGTAGTGTCCACCCCGTTATAATACAGTACTTAATTACATGTGTGTCCCCTATATACATATTAACATACATTCTGCCAATGTTATAACGTGGTACTTAATTACACGTGTGTCCCCTATATACATATTAACATACATTCTGCCAATGTTATAACACAGTACTTAATTACATGTGTGTCCCCTATATACATATTAACATACATTCTGCCAGTGTTATAACACGGTACTTAATTACATGTGTGTCCCTCTATATAAACATACATTCTCCCAATGTTATACAGGAACTGAATGTGAGCTTGCTCTATACAAAAAATTCAAAATGAGTGAAGCCTTATTATATTGGCTTTGTCATAATTTAGTTGATTTCTTCAGGGTCTTTTCTCAGCAAGAGAAAGAAAAAACAGTACATCCTATTCCCAGTGAGGGGGCAGGTCTAGTCACCGGTTGGCTATTCTACCTCTAGTCTTATGAGATTGACTTCTCTCAAAAGAAAAACAATTTCCAAGTGAAATGTAAATGATATTGACTCGAGGTACTGCATAGTAAACCCAGTATCCACTGCCGTCGAGTCAATCCCGACTCGTAGCGACCACTGCAAATTGACATGAAATACAGGTTCAAAAAAATTGAATACTAATGTAGCTATTTTTTTGTGTGTGCCAGGAACCACTCTAACACTTTAATACTTTACAAATAGTAATTCATTTAAATATGTAACTGCTGTACGAGGTAGGTACTGTTATTACCCCCAATGGCAGAAACCGCAGCACAAAGATTTAAGCAACCTGTGTGAGGACACTCAACAAGTGAGCACCAGAGAGCCATGCTGCAAACCTGGACCACCTGGGGTCCAGTCTGTGATCTTACCTAAACAACTGTGCTGCATATACGGGTTTGGGGTGTGAGGTTAAAAAGAAAAGAAAACTTGTTATACAAGCTGCAGATTTCTTGATATAAAATTAGTTCACTGTCACTAAAAGGAAAACTTACTAAATACTAAGAATGAAATTTAGAGGTTGTGCCTCTGAATTTGGATGTTTGAAGTTATATTATCCAGTTTCTCAGGCAACGTGTGAAGTCACGTGAATAGCCCGCTGTCATGTCACCTTCCAGAATATTCTGGTTTATGGTTTTATCACAGTTGCTTTTTCTCTCCCCATAAATACAACGGAGGCCGTCTTAAAAACCTGCTCTCAGGGAAGTTACTTAAGCCCTAAGCCTCAGCGGCTTCATCTGTAAAATGGGATAACGACAAACGTTATAGCTTATTCTAAGGATTGTAACAATTCATGAACGTGAAGTACGTTAGGGAGCCCCAGTGGCACAACAGTTAAACACTCAGCTGCTAACTAGAAGGTCACCAGGTCGAATTCACCGGCTGCTCTCTGGAAACCCTACGGGGCAGTTCTGCTCTGTCCTATAGAGTCGCTACGAGTTGAAATCCACTGGACAGCAGTAGGTTTTAAAGTACATTACCATAGTGCCTTTGAAAAAGAACGGATGCTATATTTTAGCTCTTATATTACTATCATTGTAATGATCACAATAATTGCTGATTTTATATTTTAAAATTAATGTTGTTTTTTATATTTTAACTTACTATGAGTACTAAGCTTTATTTCTCCCCACTCCCATCTTAATAAATTTTTCATTTGCCCCAACTTTAAAATTATCTTCTTTCTGAATACTTAGGCTTTGCATTATTTGACTGAGATTAGCTAGAGGCCTCCTCTTATGGATTGAATTGTGTCCCCCAAAAATGTGTGTCAACTTGGCTAGGCTTTGATTCCCAGTATTGTGTGGTTGTCCACCATTTGTCACCTGATACGCTTTTCCCATGTGTTGTAAATCCTAACTTCTATAATGTTAATGAGGCAGGATTAGAGGCAGTTATGTTAATGAGGCAGGGCACAATCTACAGGATTAGGTTGTATCTTCAGTCAGTCTCTTTTGAAAAATAAAACAGAGAATCAAGCAGAAAGGAGAGGGACCTCATTACCACCATGCAAGTAGAGACAGGAGTAGAGTGCATTCTTTGCACTCAGGGTCCCTGTGCTGAGGAGCTCCTAGACCAAGGGAGGATTGGTGACAAGGACCATCCCACAGGAGCAACAGAGACAGAAAGCCTTTCTCTAGAGCTGGCACCCTGAATTCAGACTCCTGGCTTCCTAAACTGTGAGAGAATAAATTTCTGTTCGTTAAAGCCATCCACTCGTGGTATTTCTGTTATAGCAGCACTAGATAACTAAGACACCTCCGTTGAGGTTAAATTGGGTCCGTATGCCTGGATTCAGGCTAACGGAAGGCAGATAAAAGTGGTGTGTGCCATTCATAGGCTGGTCATAAAGCCACCTGTGCATTCTTCAATGTGTTGGAGGTCTGTGTGGAGGATGGTGACATCACAGGGTGGAGGAGCCTCCCAAGAGAGCTCTCCAATCTGTATTAGACTTTGACATGAGCTAGAGGTAAACTTTGTGTGTGCGATAAATGCAGAGTTTACTATTACTACCTCACAGCCTAGCATACCCTAACTAATGAAATAGGTAGTAAGAAGTGGAAGTATATGAAGGGACAGAAAGGAAAGATGGAAGAAAGATCAGAGGAAAAATAAACAATAATTAGAAGAAGCATGAGGAAGAATGGAGCAATGAAGGGAGAGAGGACAAGAGAGTCCAAGGCAGTCCTTGTGCATGGCAGTGCTTGATGACAAATGTCTGTGTAACATGGTCACATTAAAGGGGAAAAAGTCACAAATTAAATTGCTCCTGACAGCATGAGATTTCAGATCTAGCATTGACTTTTATAAATAAATACTGAAGAACAGAAGAGTGCTTTTAGAGAGAAAGAATGCGGCAAGAGAGGGTATTGACACAGAGGAGGAGGCAACAGTTGAGAGACTGTTATGGATTGAACTGTGTCCCCCAGAAAGATATGCTGAGGTCCTAACTCCTGTACCTGTGAACGTGACCCTGTTTGGAAATAGGGTCTTTAAAGATGTTAACAGGTTAATGTGAGGTCATAGTGGGGTGAGATAGGTCCTAATCCTATAGAACTGCAGTCCACATAAAGGAGGCAAAGACGCACAGAGACAAGGAAACAGAGGAAGGAGCCATGAGATGTTGCAGCTGCAAGCCAAGGAGCACCTGGAGCCACCAGAAGTTAAGGGTGAAACCTGGAAGAGATTCTGTCTCAAAGCCTCAGAAGGAATCCACACCACCAACACCCTGATATCATACTCCCGGCCTCCAGGACTGCGAGACAGTAAGTTCCTGTCGTTCAAAGCTACCCAATTTGTAGTATTCTGTTGCATCAGCCTTAGGAAACCAATACGGTTTTATTAAACATGAATGAAAAGTACAGACTTTTAAGAGCTACAAGGAACCTTGAGACTCTCTAGTTCCATCTCTTTATCCTACATCTGTGAAAATAGAGCCCTAGAAGGGTGGTGTTGCTCTTCTTTGGTCAAATTTCAAGCTCATGGCTGAGCAGGGACTAGAAGGCAGATCTCCTAACAAGCACTGTAGTGCTTTTGCCACTTACCTAGCTATGATACCTAGAGAGAAAAGTCATAATCTAATTGGGTTTAATTAACTTGACTTTGTAACAAAGTATTTCTAAGTAGCAGATCAGCACAGAATCTTGTCATCGACTGTTCACTAATGTAATATTTATGAAGAGACATCTTCCTTAACTATTTATGTCAAGGAGATTGCTTCAACTTATAAATGCTTAAGAAATAAACTTTTCAGTGAAACTTGCCATAAAATTTCCCCTGGTGAGTATATGCATAATAGCCATTGACATCAACTAACTTTATTCAGCATTAATGCCTTCAATTATTGCAGTCAGTCACTGTTATAGAGAATCACAAAAGTTTCTTTGCCTTCTCACAGAAAAAAAAAAAAACCACAGTGGAAGCATGAAGGGAAATGGTGTCCACATGTAGGAACAGGCACTGAGCATCGGTGGCTGTATTTCCTCCTCAATAGCCTTAGAGTTAATGAGTGTGCCACCCTTGGACACTACCAGCACTCACCGGCCATCCATTAGTTCTTCAGAAGTATTGATCTATCTGCAACATTTAAGGTTTCAAATGAGATTTAAATGCGGTTTCTGAAGGTGTCTTGAGGTACGCCTTGGTAAATGGTAACTTTGAAAGGTTGCCTGAAGCCGTAACAACAGGAGAAGCACAGCTTGCTTCCTCTTCTGAAAGCACAGTGCTTTATTATCTGAACAACGATATTCCAAAGCACCTGACAAGTCTGGAAGAGGAATTTATAAACAGCAAGCGATTTTCAGCCAAAATCTGCACAAGCTGAAATGTTTCTATCTGCTCTGAATTTATTCATTCTCAGTACAGATATGTTAAGAACTGACATTAGAAGTAAAAAATAAGACAAGATCGGGTGTGTTCAGGGTGGTATGGCCTTGAACTGGGCCCTGAGGTATAAGGCCAATAGCTAGGACAACCTTGGAAAACATCTTTTAGGGGACCTTTCACATAAACTAATTAAACAGAGCACAAAAGACCCACATACTTTCCACCCTTTCTCTATTAGCATTTGGTGATTAGTAAGATTTGTTGGACCAATAAGGACCCTCCTGTCATTACTGAAACTTGTACCAATGATTATTAAGAAAGCCAATTCAAAATATAGAATTATGGTGATTTAACAGTGTTTTTTTTTTAACAGTGTTTAGCAGATCTGTGAAAAAGTGAAACTTTCAATGGTTTGGCCATTTGTAATGTGAATATATACCGATGATTCTATAACATCCCTTGGACTCAGGCAGACATGGCTCTAGCAGCGTGCTTGTCCATTTCCTACTTTTGCCTCTTTGGACATATGCCAAATAAAACATTACTTTTTGTTTTAAAAAGAAAAGTAAAAAATAAACTAAATTAGATCTTGCCTTTCCCTTCAGGGAACACCACCCATAAATAAAATGCTGGGTGGTGCAAATGGGGTTAACACACTGGCTGCTAACCAAAAGGCTGGAGGTTTGAATCTACCCAGAGTTACCTCAGAAGAAAAGTCCGGTGATCGATCTACCTCTGGAAAACCAACTCTTGTAAACCCTGTAAAGCACAGTTCTACCCTGACACGTGTGGGGCCGCTAGGACTCAGAATCAACTCGATGGCAGCTGGGTTTGTCTGTCTGTTTTTCCTTTACAGCATGTATCACAATTTATATACACAATTTATACTTGATTATTTTTGTATAATTCCCTGCACTTTAAATCTGTAAGCCCTAAGAAGACAAGAGCTGTGCCTTCATCATGCACCACTGCCCATCCAGTGACTAGCGCAGGGCCTGGGGTTTAATAGGTGCTCAGTAAATATTTGGTAATTCTGGGGTTTAGTAGGTGCTCAGTAAATATGTGGTAATTCTGGGGTTTAGTAGGTGCTCAGTAAATATGTGGTAATTCTGGGGTTTAGTAGGTGCTCAGTAAATATTTGGTAATTCTGGTGTTTAGTAGGTGCTCAGTAAATATGTGGTAATTCTGGTGTTTACTAGGTGCTCAGTAAATATGTGGTAATTCTGGGGTTTAATAGGTGCTCAGTAAATATGTGGTAATTCTGGGGTTTAGTAAGTGCTCAGTAAATATTTGGCAATTCTGGGGTTTAGTAGATGCTCAGTAAATATTTGGCAATTCTGGTGTTTAGTAGGTGCTCAGTAAATATGTGGTAGTTCTGGGGTTTAGTAAGTGCTCAGTAAATATTTGGTAATCCTGGTGTTTAGTAGGTGCTCAGTAAATATGTGGTGATTCTGGGGGTTAGCAGGTGCTCAGTAAATATCTGGTAATTCTGGGGTTTAGCAGGTGCTCAGTAAATATGCGGTGATTCTGGGGTTTAGCAGGTGCTCAGTAAATATGTGGTAATTCTGGGGTTTAGCAGGTGCTCAGTAAATATGTGATGATTCTGAGGTTTAGCAGGTGCTCCATTAACATTTGGCAACTCTGGAGTTTAGTAGATACTCAGTAAATACTTGGTGATTCTGAATGAAGATAGTAATCTACTATGGAAAAGCTGACATGAAGGAAGATACAAAGTTAAATTGAGCCTTCCTTCCATAGGTATCTTTTTAATAGTTTATATTGTTTACTTATTTTTTCATTTAGATTTTAATTCTTCATGACTAGATTCCACCCAAAGATATTTATTTTGAAGCGAGGTGGGGAAAAAAAAGAATCCTCCTGGTAACATTTCTATTTTGTAAAATTTGAAATGGTATAGTGTCCAAAACAACTTCTGATTTCATTTTGAGTTCAGTCACTTCAGAGAGAAGTTTCTTTATAAAACATCTTATCTCCTTGGTCAGTCAGTGAATATTGACAAGTACCAATCACTTTACTAGAAGGAAAGTTAATAAAAGAAAATAACTGTGAAAGGAAAAAAAACTAAAACAAGTTTGCAAGCCTCTTCCCTCCTGCTGCCCCAGCTCCAACCCTTTGTCCCACTTCCATATTCCAACATGCTACACATGTTCAGTGAAAAGACTGCTATCTCAGCTGGCTCCATTCTTGCATCTTTTAAAGTCAGGTTTGCTTCAACTATGTAAGAAAGGCAAAATGTCTCTCAGGAAAGACAAATAGAACACCAACACAAGGTCCACCTTGGGCTGAGTTTAAGAAGGTTTTAGGGAATTTTAAGAGAGAGGGAAGAGAAACTAATGGTATCTGCCATGCTGTGCTGAATGGGGCTGGGGAGAAGAGATGAGATTTTAAGTTTTCGTTTTTTATTTGTAAATTGAACACTCTTGACATATTTCAAGATATTAAACAAAGATTTAAGATTATTTAAAATTCTATTTGGGTTTTAAACGTGTGTGTCTAAATATCCAGCAGAGATAAGAGTAAGTCATAAAGCAGACTGAGCATTACACAACTCATACGAGAAAAATGGAGCAAAAACAAGGACATAAATTTGCAAATGTTGTGAATGGAAATAACAGTTATATAATCAGATCGCCAATTTTCCAATCTATCTAAAACATGAACAGTCACTGATTCAACTAGCAGGACATGGATATTCTTTACGTTCTGAGAGCTGGAATAATAGGGGGTAAAGGGGACTGAAGGGAAACATAGGACAGAGATACTTCCTTTTAGGGGCTTACTGTAGAGACGGGGAAAATCACATGCAAGAAAACATGCAAAGCTACCAAATGATTAGATGTCAAAAGTATGATGTAGACTTCTGGTTTTAATTCTCAAAGTTTACACAAAAGGTGTATTAAAATATACTAGAATTCTTGGGGAAGTTTTCTCAAAGAAGGTACAACTTGAAAAATAAATAGGATTTAAGTAAGTGCAATGAAGAAGTGCCATACCAGGTGGGGGAACTAGACAACGAGGCACTGGAGTAAGCAGGGTTCATTTCGTTTCTGCAGAAAAAGAATAGATAATATGGCAGTGTGATCTCAAATTGAGGAGTCTCTCACATAACAGGCTTTTGAGTCCACCTTTAACTACTGGGATTTTCTGAGCAGGGAGCACCAAAATGGAAGATGGGTTTGGTAAACTGTGTAGACTGGACGAGACTGCTAATTCTCAAGAGTCCCTCACGCCTGAGGTCCAGCAGAGGGTTATAATGGCCTGCTGGGGAATAACCAAACTAACCCCAAAATAAGGTACAAACGGTGACTCATTCCACAGACTTCTACATATGCCTCAGGATCCAGTGACCTGTGTCCACCCCAGTTTGCCCAGGACTGTCTCAGGTAATATCTGTTGTCCTATAATTATTAACGACACCCCCTTTCACTCTCAGAATTGTCCAGTTTGGACAATACATTATATGGTCACCTTAGTGATGAGCTTTTTGGTAGCAATCTATGAAGTTGGTTTTCAATGCTACTAAACACTGGTATTTATAACCTAAAAGTAGCAGCACATTTGGGGAGTGTGCTGAGGATCCTTACTCAGCATCCTGGTAAGAGACCTTGCTGCCCCTAAAACTCTAGACAACAAGACAAAGTCTCTATTGCACAGGGAGCTACAGAGAGTAGGTGTTCTCGAAAATTCTCTGTCATGTTATTAGTTCATTATCAATGACCTTTTGAGTTGGTTATGTTTCCAATTGCTGCCATTTCTTGCATTTGAATTATAAATTATTGTTAGCTTAGCATCCAATTAAAAGTCATGCTTGCTGAATTGTTGTGTAACTCCTCAGAGTTGTGATCCCCTTTAGTTTATCCGTGTTTTGGACCTAGACTTACAGGACTGTGTGGACTGCAACGGAATTGGGAAATCACTCACAGCTGTACACCTTATGTCTTAATTATCTAGTGCTGCTGTAACAGAAATACCACAAGTGGATGGCTTTAACAAACAGAAGGTTATTCTCTCACAGTCTAGTAGGCTAGAAGTCCAAATTCAGGGTGTCAGTTCCAGGGAAAGACTTTCTCTTCTCTGTCAGTAATCTTCCTCTGGACTAGAAGCTTCTCAGCACAGGGACCCCAGGTCCAAAGGACACGGTCATGGATTGAATTGTGTCCCCAGAAAATATCTGTCAACTTGGCTAGGTCATGATTCCCAGTATTATATGACTGTCTACCATTTTATCATCTGATGTGATTTCCCTGTGTGTTGTAAATCCTATCACTATGAAGTAACAAGATGGATTAGCAGCAGTTATACTGATGAGATCTACAAGTTTAGATAGTGTCTTAAGCCAATCTCTTTTGAGATACAAAAGAGAGAACTGTGCAGAGAGACAGGGCGATCTCATACCACCAAGAAAGCAGCACCAGGAGCAGAGCACATCCTTTGGGCCTGAGGTTCTGATTGCACTGAGATGTTCCCAAGCCAAGGGAAGACTGATGACAAGGACCTTCCTCCAGAGCTGACAGAGAGAAAAAGCCTTCCCCTGGAGCCAGTGCCCTGAATTCAGACTTCTAACCTACTGGACTGTGAGAGAGTAAACTTCTCTTTGTTAAAGCTGTCCACTTGTGGTATTTCGGTTATAGCAGCACTAGAGGACCAAGAAAGACTTGCTCTGCTCCCAGTGCTTCTTTCTTGGTGGTATGAGGTCCCCATGTCTCTCTGTATGCTTCTTTTATATCTCCGAAGAGATGGACTTAAAACACAATCCAATCTTGTCGATTGAGTCTTGCCTCATTAACATAACTGCCAGTAATCCCATCTCATTAACATCAGAGATGGGATTTACAACACACATGAAAATCACATTAGATGACAAAATGGTGGACAATCACACAATGCCGGGAATCATGGCCTAGCCAAATTGATACACATATTTTGGGGGGACACAATTCAATCCACAACTCCTTACCTGACCCAAAGTGCACTTTTGCAAAGGTGCTTCCTTTTCGTCGCTGAGTGATTCTGCACTGGAACACGTAAGGGTGAAGTTTGTTTATCATGGCGTTTTGCCCTGACTACGTAGTTAGAAAGAGTATGAAAGGCTTTGGATTAGGCGGAGGGAGCAGTGGCAGTGGGAAAACTGTTTTGGGGGCTACTGCAAAGGTTAAGTGAGGCCCCAGGTCCCGGGTAACAGCTGTGGAAAGGAAGCAGCATCTGAGAAGTGCCAACGTCCAAGGACCTTTAAGAGATGCTTCTTGTATCCGGTCATTCATAGTCAGGATTTCTAACAGAACTCAAGTCTGAACCTACGGTTTTTTTAACATATCTACAGCTTGGCTGATCTATACAAAATACTATAATTGCTTCCAAACTAATGTAATTGGCATCCCAAATGATTCTCTTTCCTCCCCCAATGTTCTTAATTTGTCTCTACAGAATTGATGAGAATGTTAATGAAACAAAGAAGTAGCTCTTTAATCAAGGAACTTCCTGGAGGATTTAAACAGTATTAAAACCAAGGCAGGAGAAACAGTGTTATGAGTCCCTGTTTTAAGGCAAAACATGTGATCCAATACTTAGGTCAGTTCCCTATCTAAAAGTCTTTTTGCATATGTAAAGGTATATTTTATTATTTGTACCTGACAATTTCCTCCAAAGAATTTTCATTGTTTTTCACTTAGGAAAAAAGAACACCTTCGCATTTTAGCAAAGGCACAAAAATGTCGATGAACTCTTAAAGCTGATTCTACAAGTCAGCAATTTGTCAGTCATAGATTAACAAATCTAAAAATAAATTCTTATGAGCAAAATTTTTTAGAGAAAGTTTTACATATTGCAAACAAACCTATAAAAATAACCCAATTGACCCTATTGTCTACTAGCAAAACTAAAAAATGTTATATTCACGAGGTCTTGAAACTTCCACCCTTTAGAAGCCACCTATAAGTTCTAAAATTCAATAGGAAACTAACATCAGAGTAGTGACATGAGTGATACAGTATAATTGTCCAAGGCAAACAAATCATTTAAGAATTTTGACCGAATTAAAACTTAATAACATCAGGAGAAAAATAACTGATCCATCCCATCTTCAGGAGATTAAATCAACACTATTTTGCAATATTAAAAAACAAAAAAATTATTTTTTCCTCCCTCTAGCTTTCCCCAAGTGGAAAAAAAAAAATAGGCAATAATTGGAACTATGTGAAATTTTATTGAACTCATCCATCTGTTAAAACTTTGCAATATTTGGTGATTTAAATAAAAACTGGCATTCAAGTCACACACGTCAATAGATACTCGACTGCAGAAAAGAATGCAAGCGTGTTGAGTCATCTAGCAGCAGAACAATGTTCTGTGTCTTCACCCTGATTTAATCAGCTTCTCTTCAGTC
Organism: Loxodonta africana; assembly: GCF_030014295.1. Classification (NCBI taxonomy): domain Eukaryota; kingdom Metazoa; phylum Chordata; class Mammalia; order Proboscidea; family Elephantidae; genus Loxodonta; species Loxodonta africana. Next base: position 897,310 of record NC_087353.1, on the reverse strand, counting down.
TCCTGCACATTTAGTTCAAATCTGTGCAATTCCCCCTGAACTGCTGCCAGCCTCTGAGACGAGACACAGCCTGCAAACGCAGTCCCCGGAGATCTGCAGCAGAGCTAAGCGCCATCAGCATAGCAATAGGACATTATGCTGCAATGGCGACAAACTGAGCAAACAGGCCTCCTGGAAGATGAAACCCCCCCCCCCCGCACCCCCGGCAGTACCCTGGGGGGTGCGAACCCACATCCTCCTGGGGTAAAGCGACAGAAATCCAAAGAGGCAATCTGGCCCAAGTCTGACAGGAAAACCCTGAGCCTGATTAAAATTATTACAGGGCTCCCCCGCAAGGGCCCAGTAATCCACAGCACCAGAACTGCTAAAATATTCAGGAAGGTTAACAACCAGATGCCCTGAGGAGTTAATAACAGAGCTTGAAAGCCTTCTTCCAGCTACATTTCCAACTCTGAGCCAGCTCAGATTGTCAGTAATTAAAAGTCTTACTTGGTAGAAGCCTTTATAAAATGAATCGGTGATCTCCATCAGCTTTAAGGAGTCAGCATTCAACTTGCAAAATTACGAAAGGAATCAAAACAAGCCAAAATTAAACAAACATGGAAAAAAATTAACCTATTTATTCAGTCATTCATTCAGCAAACATCTATTTGATGCCTACTATGCGCTTAAAGGAGCCCTGGTGGCGCAGTGGTTAAGCGTTCACCTGCTAACCAAAATGTCGGCAGTTTGAATCCACCAGCCACTCTTTGGAAACCCTATGGGGCAGTTCTACTCTGTCCTATAGGGTCACTATGAGTTGGCATCAACTCTATGGCAATGGGTTTGGTTTTTAAATGGAGTCCTGGTGACACAATGGTTAAGAGCTTGACTGCTACCCAAAAGGTCAGCAATTCAAATCACCAGGCTCTCTTTGGGAACACTATAGGGCAGTTCTACTCTGTCCTGTAGGGGTCGCTATGAGTCAGAACCAACTTGACAGAAGTGGGTTTCGTTTTGGTTTTGGTAACGATAGTTACAGGCAGCAAAGTCCTTTGGTTTTAGTGCTTTTGCTGATCTTGTTGAAACTACTAAAACCAAAGAGATGAAGCCAAAGTGGGTGACAAAAACAAGCTGGGGCCTGCAAGTGCACGAGCTGTAGCTGTAGTGTGCCCACACTAAGACAAAATGTCAGGAGCACTTCCATGTTGAACAGTCCTATACAGATAACAGCACCCCCGAGAACGGGAACATTTGAAGACAATCCCATGGTTCATGGCAGAAAGAAGGTAAGAATTGTGGGAATGGAGAGGCAGGAAAATTGAGAATACTGGCTGTGTGTACTGCACAGGATTGTTTCTCAAGTCAGACGGCGAAACACACTCATTGTGCTCATAGCGAAGTAGCATCCTCACACAATTATCTCTCACTCAGTCATTCTTATCAGTCTTCACCAAGTTAACCTTAGCTATGGTTTCCAATAACCTGTCTTAGAGAGGAAATACGGTCCTGGGAATGTAGAATAAACTCAACACATTCAAATTAATTTCAAAAGCAAGAAAAACTTGGAATGTTTCTACACTCTCACACATTGTCTCTCTCTGTCTCTCTCTCTCGCACACACACACCAAATCTCCTCAAAATACACCTGTGGAAATATTCTTCTGGTGGCTTGAACACATAAAATTAGTTCTAATCCCTCCCCAAAACACTTCTAAAGGTATTACTACAAGGAGAAAAGCAACAGAAGGAGACAATAGAAAGACAGTTTTGGAAGTAGAAAAGCAGACAGAATGACAACTTACATAGCAGACCCCAGAAAGCTGATTCCTTAGCCTGAGTGTAGAAAGCCAAGCAGCACCCTGATTCACATCAAGGAACCATCCCAAGGCTCAGTGCTGTGTTTCTGGAAGTCATCTGCCTTGACTACACGAAAAAGCTCGTTTCAAGTAGCACGCCTTCCTAAAGGCCCCGCGGAGCCCACCAAGCGGCAAAGGCTGTGCTGAACGAACCACTGTGGACAGGGCCCCTCACACAGTCCACTGTGTTTTGGGACACTTAAAGTGTTCACCTAAAAAGGGTGATTCCAAATTTGGCAAAAAATGATACTGAGCAACTCTTTTGGGCAACCATTAGGGTATGTTGCTGTTTCTTTTTTTCTCTTCTTATATATTTTTTTTAATTGTGATACAAACATACACAAAAACATGCTCGCTTATTCAACAGTTCCTATGTGCACAATTCAATGACACTGATTACACTCTTTATGTTGTGCAACTTTTATCCTTATCTTTTTCCTAATTATTTCTACCACCATTAACTCAGTGCCTCCAAGCAAAACCTGCCCTTCCCCTCCTCCCTCCCACATCTGGTAACCACTAATGAGTCTTGGGTTCAATACATTTGCTTATTTCATATAAGTGAGCTCGTACGGTATTTGTCCTTTTGTGATTGACTTATCTCACTCAGCATAATGTTTTCTAATGGATTACACCTCAACATAAAACACACGAAAATCTTCACAACTGGACCAATAAGCAACACCATGATAAACGTAGAAAAGATTGAAGTTGTCAAAGATTTCATTTTGCCTGGATCCGCAATCAATGTCCATAGAAGCAGCAGTCAAGAAATCAAACGGCAATTGCACTGGGCAAATCTGCTGCAAAAGACCTCTTTAAAATGTTAAAAAGCAAAGATGTTACTTTAAGGACTAAAGTGCACCTGACCCAAGTCATGGTATTTTTAGTCACCTCATATGCATGTGAAAGCTATACAATGAATAAAGAAGACTTAAGAAGAATTGATACCTTTGAATTATGGTGTTGGTGAAGAGAATTGAATATACCATGAACTGCCAGAAGAACGAGCAAATCTGTCTTGGAAGAATTGAAGCCAGAGTGCTCCTCAAAAGCAAGAATGGCGAGACTTCGTCTCACATACTTTGGACATGTTATCAGGAGGGATCAGTCTCTGAAGAAGGACATCATGGTTGGTGTTTTACTCATCTAGTGCTGTTATAACAGAAATACCACAAGTGGATGGCTTTAACAAAGAGAAATTTATTCTCACACAGTCTAGTAGGCTACAAGTCCAAATTCAGGGCACTAGCTTCAGGGTAAGGCTCTCTCTCTCTGTCAGCTATGGAGGGAGGTCCTCGTCATCAGTCTTTCCTTGGTCTGGGAGCATCTTAGCACAGGAACCTCAGGTCCAAAGGACACACTCTGCTCCCAGCACTACTTTCTTGGTCCCTATGTCTCTCTGCTCGTCTCTCTCTTTTATTTCTCAAAAGAGACTGGCTTAAGACACTACCTAATCTTGTAGACCTCATCAATATAACTTTTCCTAATCCATTTTATTACATCATAGTGATAGGATTTACAACATATAGGGAAATCACATCAAAAGATAAAATGGTAGACAACCATACAAGGCAATCATGACCTAGCCAAGCTGACAGATATTTTGGGGGGACACAATTCAATCCATGACAGTTGGTAGAGGGTCAGAGAAAAAGAGAAGGACCCTCAATGAGATGGATTAACACAGTGGCTGCAACAATTAGCTCAAGCATAACAACAATTGTGAGGATGGTGCAGGACTGGGCAGTGTTTCCTTCTGTTATACACAGGGTCATTGTAAGTCAGAACAGACTAGACGACACCTAACAACAACAACATTTTCTAGGTTCATCCATGTTGTGGCATGTATAAGGACTTCATTTCTGTTTATGGCTGAGTAGCATTCCACAGTAAGTATGTACCACATTTTGTTTATCCACTCATCTATTGATGGACATTTCAGGTGTTCCCACCTTTCGGCTCTTGTGGAAAGTGCTACAATGTACAACTATCTGTTTGGGTTCATGTTTTCATTTCTTTGGTGTATACATCAGGGTTGGGGATATGTTGCTTCTGAAATTCATTACTTCATAGTAAAATCATGGCATCAACATGGAGAAAATAGCTCTGTCCATTTTTTATCAAAGAATATGAATCTAGCCTGCCTAAAAGCTCAACTGAGTTATTATAACATAAGAGGGAAAGTGAGACAGAGGGCCTGGTTTACAAGATTCCCTGAGAGCAGAGACCATGGCTTAATCCCTTGTCATGGATTGAATTATATCCCCCCAAAATATGTCAACTTGGGTAGGCCATGATTCCCAGGATTGTGTGCTTGTCCTCCATTTTGTGATCTGATGTAATTTTCCTGTGTGCTGTAAATCCAACTCTATGATATTAATGATGCAGGATTAGAGGCAGTTACATCAATGAGGCAAGATTAGGTTACATTTGAACCCACCAGCCACTCCATGGGAGAAATATGTGGCAGTCTATTTCTGTAAAGATTAAAACCAAAAAAAAAAAAAAACCAAACCCAGTGCCGTGGAGTCGATTCCGATTCATAGCGACCCTATAGACAGAGTAGAACTGCCCCATGGAGTTTCCAAGGAGCACTTGGTGGATTTGAACTGCTGATCCTTCGGTTAGCAGCCGTAGCACTTAGCCACTATGCCCCCAGAGTTTCTTGTAAAGATTATAGCCTTGGAAACCCTGTGGGACAGTTTTACTCTGCCTTATATCCTATGGGGTTGGAATCAACTCGATGGCAATGAGTTTGGTTTGCTTTTAGATCATCAGGCCTTTTTTTCTAGATATTTCACTGTGTAACTTCTAATTTAACTAACTGGTAAAGTTCAGAGTTTTGATGTTCTTTATGTAAAGGACGGTGAGCATTCAAGCAAACTTCAGGATGCCCTGTCCCATTTGAATAATGAATGAAGAAAATAAGGGATTGGGATTTTCTTTATCCTTTTCTAGTCTTTGAGCCCTCATCTTGAATGGAGTTTTAGTCCGTCAAAAGTAAGAAAACAAAGTGGATTCCTGTAGCACAAAGGCACAGCTCAGTCCTTTCTCACTGTTGTGCAAAATGTGTGAGCTAATTATACTCTAAACCTCTAAAACAGCAGGGAGATAATAACCTCTGATACAGCTAATTTAGAGGTCACCCTGATCTGGTAGTTAAGAACATATTTGTTCTTATTCACTTAAAATTTAGTCAGTTATTTAGCTCTCAGACACAGGTCACACAGCATTTCAAGTGAATAAATACGCACCGTGCTCCCCTTAACTGCACACCGCATGATTTCCCTCCTGGCTTCACGTGCTTGTAATAGCAACCCTCCTCCCCCACTCCTTTTTTTTTTTTTTTTTTGCCTTCCTAGACTCTGAAGGTGCTTTGCCATCAAGTCTGGAGGCAAATGGCAAGAGGTGGAGGAAGAAAAAAAATATTCCACAACTTCTGCTTTTATTTCTGTATGAGTTGGGAAAGGCCTTTTGCTTCAGATCAAGTGGAGTTGGGAAAGGCCTTCCAATAAACAGAAATAATGCCATTTAGACTCTTTACCAGTTGCCACTGAGTCAATTCTGACTCACGGCGATCCCATGTGTGCAGAGCAGAACTACTCCATTAGGTTTTCAAGGCAGTGACCTTCAGAAGCAGATCGCCAGGCCTATCTTTGAGGCACCTCTGGGTGGGTTCCAACCACCAACCTTTTGGTTAGTAGTCAAGCTCTTAACCATTTGCACTACCCAGGACTCCTGTTTATACTGTAGTGGCCTCCCATTCAGGGACAGCTCTGGCTAAGCCACCACTGGTCACAAAGTTATACACAGTGGGTGAGACTGCAAACAGGAGGGTTTGGGGGCAAGATGACTCCAATAACTAAGCGAGGCTAATCTTTTCAAAATAGAAAGGGCCCCATTTTTGTTCAATACATATTTATTGAGCATCAAGTATTTTCAGGCACTTTGGGGGTGTAGATTCAGAGAAGTATAATACAGGAACTGTATCTGCCTCTGGTACACCCAGCTGCTAAACCAATTATCTTGGTAAATGTAAGTGTAATTAAAGAGTTTATGCAGGATCCCGTAGGAGCATAGATGAGGGGCACCTAAGCTAGGGTGAGAGGTTTGGACAAGGCACCAAAGAGCCACACCACAAAGGGGTCTGGAATATCAAAACAACAGGATAATCATGGGGCTGACCAGGTAATATGTCTGTCTTCCCTCTGAGTTCCTCAAAAGAGCCATTCATGCGTGAATGCATCCCTCTGTCTGGCACGGTTCTAGCATATAGAAAAAAAAAACTAAAAGTTTTTTTTTTTTTTTTTTTTTTTTTATAGAAGGTGCTGGCTAAATGTCGACTGGTTGAATTCATGGCAGCAGAAATCATGGAATCTATTTTTTGACCAATTTATTTTGTAGTCAATTATTCCGTTTTCAATTAAATATTGAATTTAATGTGTCTTCTAACGAGTATCTGTTCCTCTCCCTCTTTCACAAGATATTGTGCTATGAGTTTCTTAGGGACAGGAGTATGTCTCATTCATGTATGTATCTCCAGCAAGCAGACAAGGACGTTGGCACTACAAGTGCTTGACTGCATTAAAATGAATTAAGAGTATGAGATCTATTTAATTCTGCTGTTTTAATTATTTAAATATGAGTTATTGACTTCACAAAAGTCATATATTATTATTATATATACGATCTACCACCCAGTGCATTAAAGTCGATTCCGACTCATAGCGACCCTGTAGGACAGAGTAGAGCTGCCCCATAGAGTTTCCAAGGAGCGCCTGGTGGATTCGAACTGCCGACCTTTTGGTTAGCACTCATAGCATAGCACTTAACCACTATAGCACCAGGGTTCCATCTATAAGGTAGTATTATGTAAAATCAGTTGCCGCCAAGTCAACTCTGACTCATGGTGCCCCATATACGTCAGAGAACTGTGCTCCACAGCATTTTCGGTGATTTTCGGAAAGTATATCACCAGCCTTTCTTCTAACGTGCCTTTGTGTGGACTCAAACCTCCAACCTTTTGATTAGCGGCCAAGCACATTAACCAATTTCACCGCCCAGGGGCTCCAATAATCTTATATATACAATATTATTAATATGAAACATATAATGAGTAACACACATTAGTATATAAATTTATAATTATTATATAAATTCACCATGAGATCCTGTTACTGAGTGAGCCTTCCTCCTTGAAATGAGAGGGGCATATTACTTGATGTGTAAGGGTACAATGGGGTTGGGGTTGGGTGAAGGCAGAGGAAGGGATTTTAGGAGATTCCCTAAACAAAGCATGTAAAGGGGCCAGGCACAGTCTCCTACTCTGCTCTTCCTCACAGTGTGGAAGGTGAGTGAGGCTGTTCTCAGAGGCAGCGTGCACGCCCAGAGGAATCTGCGTGCTAACGTTTCCAGGTTTCCTGGAGGAAGAAACACTGGATCTCCAACAGGAGGAAAATGCTATCCTTTGAGATTTCAAGGACTGGGCTGCTAATGTAACACTCTCTTGCAGTGATAGTTTAGATGTAAATTTTCTGAATTGATAAAAGTTTTTTTTTTTTCCAAGCTATTCAAGTCATCCAGAGGATTTTACATCTGACATGGTATCTCCTTTGATGAAGCAAGATTTTTTTCCTCAGCAGTGGAATCAAGCCCACTGTGTGTAAAATGAATTGAGGTCTTTATAGAAAGGTGCTGTGTAAATAACTGGCATGTACTGTTTCTATCTTGATATAGAGCTCATTTTAATCACGGTATTAGGAACAAAAGCAATGTACTCAAGTTATTGTTCATTTCAATTTACTTCTTCTGCAGCTTCAAATTCAATTATGTTCTGAGATGACCATGAAATTAATCGAGCAGCTGGATATATGGTAATCCTATTTACCCAATTCTCTTTAAATTCCATACTCTTATAAAATAATCAAATCCCTCTATTGTGGTTTAACATTCTAGCAAACTTTGGAAGAAGAAAAAAGATGATTTTAAACATGCTCCTTAGAAGGACTTTAAGAATGTGGAATCTGCATATACAAATATACACATTCCCGCACATGCACACACAAGTATATATGCACATATATGTCAAAATAAATAAAATCTACATTACTTGTTTATTTAACAAATACACACTACCTAACACATAGTAAGAGTACATCTGGGATTCAATACCGTCTCAGATCGTTTAGCTATAACCAACTAAAGATGGATCTTCCATAAATTGGCCAATACTTTCTTTTTGACTTATATAGCATTTATACTAATATATATATATACATTCTCTCATCATTATAAGACTTCACTTTATAAATTATTTCCCTAATAGCCTATCCTAATCCTTAATTTACAGTCAAATATTTGCACACATATGCCCATAAAATTTGTGTTTATTCAGGCTGGGTAGTACTGAAAGGTTATTTTCCATTGCAGAATCCAAACATGAGACTTCCGCAGGCTGTGGAAGGATGTTCGGTAGATATTAGACATCATCCTGGAGAGATTCGATGGTTGGTGGGATGAAGGGACAAGGCAAGAGCCCAACAGGAGAAGAAACCCTTGGGATTGAAAGCCAGAGCACTTTCTATATGCCAGACACTCTATAAACCATCCCATGTGATAGACACTATTATTATTCCCATTTACCAGATGAGGAAACTGAGCCTTAGAGAAGTCAAGACATTTGCCAAAGTTAAATGGTTAGTAAGTTGCTGAAGTATTAGGATCTCAGTTTGTCTAATTCTAAAGTATTTTAACTTATGTTAGGGACTGAGGACACGATTTAAACATACTGAATGCCTATTGCGTGGCAGCAGAGGTGCTGATTTCTCTGAATGCAAAAGTAAATAGGATGCAACATCTGACGTGTAAATTAGTTCCAATGGAGTGTGGTAAGTGCTATACGAAAGTACACACAGAGTACTCGGGAGAAAACGGATACCTGCGCCAGGCTGAGTGGGGTAAGAAGGTCATGAACTTCTGTGAAAGCTTCAAAGAGGAGTGGGACTTGCCTGAGTACTGAGAGGTACATACAAGGGGAAGAGGAAGGCCACAGTGTTCCAGGCAGGACATACGACATCCACGAGTGTCGTTCCCAGGAATGAGCAGTGGTGTGATGACGCAGGTGAGAGTGTAGGCTGAGGCTGGGAAGGGTTAAAGTAGAAGTAATGAGCCTTGCAGAACTGGAAAGTCTTAAAGTCTTTTTCTTTTTTCTTAAATAACCTCCAAGACTTATTATTATGATAAGGCATGCCAATGCATTATCTGTGACTATTTTGGCTATCCTAGTTTGACATTAAGGAGCTATGGTGGCACAGCAGTTAAAGCACTTACTTGCTAACTGAAAGGTCAGTGGTTTGAACCCATCAGCCTTTCTGTGGGAGAAAGATGTGGCAGTGTGCTCCCATAAAGATTTACAGCCTTGGAAACCCTATGGGGCAGTTCTTCTCTGTCCTACAGGGTTGCTCTGAGTCAGAATCAACTCACTCAGCGACAAGGGAGTTTTTCAGTCTGACATTGTCAAAGAAAATGTTTTCAAATGCAAATATACATATGTTTGGGATTACTGTGTTGACAAGACAAAAAAGTCAGAAAGTGAGCAAGATTCATTATGTAAATACATCAAAAATACATACTAACTTTTTACTTTTTTAAGAAAATTAAAAATACTTATTCAGACAAGGGAGATACATGCAGAATAGATCCACTGCCATCAAGTCTGTTCTGAGTCATAGCAACCCTACAGGACAGAGTAGAACCACACCATAGAGTTTTCAAGGAATAGCTGGTAGATTTCAACTGCCAGTCTTCTGGTTTGCAGCTGAGCTCTTAATCACTGCGCCACTAGGGCTCCATAAGCAGAATAGTCATTGTTAAGAATAGCCTGTATCTATAGTAACCAGAAACCCTGGTGGCACAGTGGTTAAGAGCTGTGGCTGCTAACCAAAGGGCTGGCAGTTCAAATCCACCAGGAGCTCCTTGGAAGCTCTATGGGGCAGTTCTTCTCTGTCCTAAAGGGTCACTATGAGTCGAAATCGACTTGACAGCAACAGGGGTTTGGTTCTTTCGTTATAGTAACAAGGCTGTAATAACATCATCCTTGAGCTTCTCTGCCACTGATAATTATATCACCTTGAGGGGAAACAAAAAAAAAAGGACAAAAGGAACAATGGCACGTAATAAAGTAAATATTTTGCATCAACAATACTTATAAGTACCTAAGAATGGATCTGCCATCTACATTGAGGCAAATATTGCTATGCTTATTTTACTCTGCATGTGCTATATAAAATCCTAAATGATAAAAAGGAATAGTGTCCACTCAGTAAAGGTGTCACATCCATGGCAGTGCAGAATTCGCACACCTGGACTGGATTCCCAGAGCCATGAGTGAGGAAGGAACTGAAAGACTGGTCAAACGCGCAGACCACTTTGTTCATCACCAAATGATAGAAGGAAAGGAAAAGGAACTCGCTTTACCCTCTAAGTTGCATAAGTTGATTGCAGTGTCTCAATCTCTTGGTCTTCTTTGGAAAAAAAAGAAGAGACACTGAGAGAATACTGTAAATAAAATGTATCTCACTCATGCTTTTGCCTTAAAAATCTAAAGAAAAAAGTTCAAGAGAAGGAGAACCCAAAAGAACCATACAAGAGTGTTTCTGCCAAAATCCTGGGGAAAAAATCCTGAAGGTAGAAAGAAGAAACCTTACTCACTTTAGAGAAGCGGTTGTAGTCTTTGTTTATAAGGGCACGAAGACCTAGATTTGAATTCAAGCCGATGGTAAACAGCCTGACTAGTACAGTCTAGTAGGCACTTGAGGTTCCCTGAGAGACCCGCATTATCACCAGATTGGCGGTATAAGGCAAACTGAAGCTGCCCCTTGCAGCTGAAGAAAGCAGGTGAGCCTAAGATAGATATACAAGTGTCCCTGATCCCATCTAGCCTAACTGATCTAAGGTACAAAACTAAACTTATTACCTTAACTTTTTGTGATATGTGTTTTAAATGCCTTTGCAACAAGTAAAGATGATTTGTTATTTATAATACCACATCTGTCTTCTGAGACGGATAGGTACTAAGACAAGCATATTGATTGCTGAGCTCAGAAATAGGTATTAGAATACATGAGTGGAACACCTGAGAACAGATAATTCATTCTTCATAGGAAAAGGGAGACCTATTTAGAGGTAGGTGAGGGTCGGGGTCTAGGGAGGTGGAAAAGGCAGGCACCAAGGCTGGGAGACAGCACAGAGAGAAGGCTTGTTGTAGAGAACAGAGATGTCTAACAGGAATTTTTATGAAGTTTGCTTCTGAGTGTGCATCATTCCTGTCTTCTCCATCTTCCCGTCAAATATTTAGCAAAGCTGTATCACTTGCTAATGCTTGGTGGGGTAGTGTTTAGTCTGGGAGGATGCCGCACGGTGTTAAGACCTACTTCGGGCAAGGTGCTGAGGAAGGGGGTCTATCACGGGCCTCAAACATCCCTGCACACACTTGTTGAGTATGCCGAACCACAAGCCCAAATCATTCTCTGAGATTCTTTTTTTTTCAGTCATAGTAAGTAGGTCAAAACAATCACAGCATGACTATCCTACAGCTATTGACTCTCCAGCGGAGGGAGGCTGAGCTGTTTACTGCTTGCTATAAAGGTGCTGAGCTGTTGGCCCTCCTCAGCCGGGGCACAGCTCACTGCATATGCAGCATCGTTTGGGCCTAACACGTCATTCCACGGGACTTGGGGACTGGGAGACTATCTCCGCCATGATGATAATCCTATTTGCTGTGCTGTCTTGTTTGGATCCATTGACTCTCAGTGTCTACCTTCAGCACCTGTGGAGTGTGGCAAGCCAACCTGCGTGCATGCTTAGCCACCTTCTTTGGATTTTGTTGTTCCTTGCCATCCTCTAATGGTAAACCCGTTGCAGTGGGGTCAACTCTGACTCATAGCAACCCTATAGGACAGAGCAGAACCGCCCCATAGGGTTTCCAGTGAGCACCTGGTAGATTCAAACTGCTGACCTTTTGGTTAGCAGCCAAACTCCTAACCACTACGCCACCAGGGTTTCCTCCTCTAACGATAGCGGTTGGCAGTTTTAGGCTTCATGGGTCATACTATCTGTCGCAACTACTCAGATCTACCACTGTAGCGTTAGAGTAGTCGTAAACAAACGAGCATGGCTGTGGTCCAATAGATGCCCTGGTGGCCAGTGGTTAGGAGCTTTGCTGCTATCCAAAAGGTAAGCAGTTCAAATCCACCAGCCACTCCTTGGAAACCCTACGAGGAAATTCTACACGGTCCTACAGGGTTGCTATGAGTCAAAATTGACTCAACGGCAACAGGTTTTTTGTTTGTTTTATGGTCCAATAAATATGGTCTGCTGATATTTGAATTTCATATAATTTTTATGAGTCATGAAATACTATTTTTTTTATTTTTTCAGCCATTTTAAAGTGTAAAAACTTTTCTTAGCCCATGGGCCTTATATAAATAGGTGGGGGGCAGGATTTGACCTGTGGGCTGTATTTGCCAATCCCTGCTCTATGAAGCTGGAATCCTTACCTGGCAAACTGAACAGTGAGTAGGTGCCAAGAAAGACAATGACTTTGGGGAAAATAAAAGGCAAGAACTCTATAGGCCAGGTTCAAATATTTGAGGAAACCCCCAGGGAGCCATTAGCAAATGTTCTCGCCCAGGCGATGGGCAAATGGAGAACTAAGTGGTTCATCCCTGTGCTACTTGCTAATGACCATGAGTCAATGGGTAGAGGCTGAGTAGCAAGAGGGGTTGAAACAAGCCACCTAAATGATGTTACTTTTGTTGCTTGCTCTCCTAGGGCATAGATGACCAGGAGAGAGCTCTGAGCCCTATTGGGGGGAAGTGCACTGTTTTAACAACCTCATTCAGAGCCACCCTTGGAGGACAAAACGCACACATACAGGGAACTAAGACGTATGCCTAAAGTGAGATGGAGAGCATGAAAACTCAGGTCCTCTTCAGTCAACAGACTAGGGAGCTAGTAGAGACTTGGTGGTACATTTGTGTAATGACGGAGCAAGAAAAGTTATGCTCTCAGAGGGTGAGACCATCTCATGTGGACCCCATACTTCAAGCCAATATTCAGACTGTTCAGTTGGGACAGAATCTTCCCTCACAATAAGGCTTGCTACTTTGGAATTTGGTTCCAATGACTACATTATAGCTAATCTGGGGGACTTCCCAAAGGCCAATAAGATCTCATGGGATGCCATGGAAGAAGCAATTCAAAGCCTGATGGCTGTAGCTGCTCCAAACTGTAAAACTGATAGACCGAAACCCCTAACCAAGAAAAGGATTGATAAGTTTTCAATATATGCCTCCCCTCCCAAATGTGGGCAACTTCACTAACTTTTTTGTTAGTTCCTAGTGGCCCTAGGAGGCTGTGATGATTTAGGCCAAGAGATGCCCAAGCCAAAGAGGAATCCTTTTAAACTAGACGTCATGGGTTGAACTGTGTCCCTCCGAAATATGTGTCAACTTGGTTAGGCCATGATTCTCCCCAGTATTGTGTGTTAGTCCTCCATTTTGTGATTGTAATTTTATGTTAAAGAGGATTAGGGTGGGATTTAACACCCTTACTAAGGTCATATCCCTGATCCAACGTAAAGGGAGTTTCACTGGGGTGTGGCCTGCGCCACCTTTTATCTTACAAGAGATAAAAGAAAAGTAAGGGAGCAGAGAGTGGGGGGACCCTGTACCACCAAGAAAGCAACGCCAGGAGGAGGGCACATCCTTTGGACCTGGGGGCCCTGTATGGAGAAACTCCTAGTCTGGGGGAAGACTGATGAGAAGGCCGACCGAGAGAGAAAGACTTCCTCTGGAGCTGACACTCTGAATCTGCACTTTTAGCCTACTTTACTATGAAGAAATAAATTTCTCTCTGTTAAAGCCATCCACTTGTGGTATTTTTGTTATAGCAGCACTAGACAACTAAGATACTACGCAGAGTTTCTGCAGTGGAAGAAAAACTGAGGATGGGAATACGAACAAACCTCTTCCAAAGGAATCCTGCCACAAGGCGGTGTGGATAAAGCTATGGAAACAAGAGATAATCAAAGAAGAGATGGATGTGGTGAGCACTGAGGAAATTCTGTCCACATATCTAGCAACAGTGGGCCCTAAGCAGGTGGTTGTCCACCTGTGAAGTTAAGAGCTCCTCTGTGAAGATCCAACTCTCTCCACTGGAGGTACAAAGAAGACAGGCTGCTGCTTCTCCATCTCTACTGCTTATCCCTGTGCTCCTGTATCCTGATTTGACAGCCTTCAAGAAGGGGGCAAGGCTGAGATCTCTCTGTCCCTTGGGGGTAACAGAGGTCTTAAGCACTGAGTAAGGATACAATAGAGTAGGGATAAGAACAGGGGACACAAATTGTAATTTTTTTTTAATTTTTAGATCCAAGTGCTTAACTATCTGACCAGGCTCTCTTAATGGACAAGATTTATGCATTCAATTGACCAGATTTGGAAATGGTGCAAAATGGGGAAGAAAAGCAACTTTAACCACCATCTGGATGAGGCTGTTTACCCCCTATTGTGTGCTCTGTTGTTTCTCCCACTCCTGAATGTATACTTGATATTGGTGCTTTACACGCCTGTACTGTGATGCTAATAAGGTCGAAGGGTGAGTTTCCTGATTGGGAAATGCTGCTTGTGGAGAGATAAGGACAGATAACAGAAGAACAAGTATATAACAGACCACTGCCTAGGCCTCCAGCTTCCTCCCTTATTACACGACAAGCCAGTGTAGAATTTCAGGAGAAGAGAAAATCAGTGCCTTATTAATGTCCTAAAGACAAAAAAAAAAAAAAAGACAGGCGGGGTATTAATAGATGGAGAATCTCCCGATACAGCAGCCCTGTGTCGCCTGTGACAAAGCTAATGACAGCTGGAGGACCAGAGTGGATTATCATTGTGAATTGAGCTGCTGCTCCTGTAGCCCCAGCTGTCATTCCAGACAGTGTGACTATAACTCAACCACTTGCACAAACTGACAGCATCTGGTACGCCATCTACCAAAAAAAAAAAAAAACCCAGTGCCATCATGTCGCTTCCGACTCACAGCGACCCTATAGGACAGAGTAGAACTGCCCCACAAAGTTTCCAAGGAGCGCCTGGCAGATTCGAACTGCCAGCCCTTTGGTTAGCAGCTGTAGCACTTAACCACTACGCCACCAGAGTTTCCGGTATGCCATCCAGGACACTGTTAACGCCTTTTGCTCAATACTTCTGGCACCAGAAGATCAAGATCCTTTTCCTCTACCTGGGGCTATGACGCATATTTAGTGTAGCGCCATGAAGTATCTGAATTCTCCTGCTATCTGCCACCGATGGGTAGGCGGAGACATGGAACAAATCCCTCTTCCTTGGGGGGGGACTTGGTTACACCATACTAAAGATAGCATGTTGATTGGTCTCAATAAAGACAAAAATAACAACAGTTTTGGATCATATGCTAACTCATATGAGTCATAGCTGGCTCAATCTCATTAAGATCAAAAATACCCCAGTCAAATTCTCAGAAGCAACAAGGGCTAAGGTACAAGGCTGATCCCTAAGACAAGGAAGGAGAATGTACTTGGCCCATCAGCCCATGGACCTTGCTACCACAAAGGAAGCCCAGCACTTAATTATACCATTTGAGTACTGGAGACAATGTGTGCTTATCTAAGCATTTTGTTGAGTACTATGTACAAGTTGGAGACCCTGGGTGATGCAAACAGTGCTTGACTACTGGCCAAAAGGTTGGCAGTTCAAATCCACCTAGATTTCAGATTCACGGAATACAGACCTGGTAACCTGCTTCCAAAAGGTCAGAGTCTTGAAAACCCCATGGAGCAGTTCTATTCTGCACAGATGGGGTTGCCATGAGCCAGAATCGACTTGACAACAATTTACAAGAACATCTTGCAGAAGTTGACAGAAAATCTGACAAGCCTTACTTGCAGACAACACTTGAGGTAGTACCTATGAGAGTCTCAGCAGCCCTACTCCTGGGGCCTGCACACCCCAAGAAGGACCTCTCTGAATTACAGGAATCTGGTATGATAACCATGCTGATTGGAGTCTCAAGCAAAGGGAGACAACCTCCACCTGAGGGCATACCTTGGGATGTTGGACTCATAGCCCCCATCGCTGCTACCTGTTAACTCCTTTTGAAAAACAGCTACTGGCCTGCTATTGAGTACTTTTGGGAAGTTAGGATCTTACACAGTTTTAGCAGGTAATACTGTACCCAAGTATTCCTATCTTGGGGTAGCTCTACTCAGATGCTAACAACCAAATTGAAAAGGCAAACAGTCTTCTCTTATTACATTGAAACCATATACACAAGAGAAAACCAAGTCTAGTCCCATCGGTGTAGTTTCCTTACACAAAACATTTGTAACATTTCCCTTTGATCACTCACTAGGTAAGCTTTTGGCTACTGGGGACCTCATTTCCAGGAAGCCTGGGGGATGCTTAGGTTTGGATTACTGACCAAACTAAAAGTTGATGGTGTCCACTGAGCAGTGTCAGCCATCCAGCCCCAATGAAAACTGGATGAATGACTGGTAATCAGCAGAATTAAAATCCATTTCCCTTGCCCTAGACAATATTCTTAAAAACCAGACATTTTATATTTTCACAAATTCTTGGTCTGTGGTTCATGCCCAAGGTATCTTGGTGGGTACTTGAGTGATTGCAGATTATTAAAGAAACTCCTCTGTGGGACTTCAGGCTCTGAAAAACAACTGTCATTATCTAAAGAAACATTTATATGACCTGTGGAGACCCTTCCTCCTGGAAACATCAATATCCAGATGATACTTAATGGAACAATGAAGCCAATCATAACTGCAAAGACCAGGTGGCTAGCTTTGATCCCTGGATTCATCATCAGACTGGGGCATCTCAACCCTGGCATCATAAGCCAATAGGCTCGAAATGCAATACATACGAGACCCCATGGTCCCTTGCAAGTTTCATCATCACGCCCCAGGCTAATGATTCTTGACCTAGATGAACAAAAATTCTGAGTATAGTGGGAGATTGCTGGACAAAGAGATGGCCAGACCTCCATCACCATGCCAAGGAGGCTTAAATGGCCTATGAGCATTGACCTTCCCGTCAGAAGTTTTCTGACTTTCTAAAAGAGAGCAAGGACATGTAGCCAATGGTGTGGGAGAAGGGGTTGCCCATTTTTGTCAACGAGACTACATTGGATACACTGGTATCAGAGAGCTGTCGCTACTTATTCTGGTTATGGTGTTGCTATTCATGTGACAGTGGCAGATTCTGATCACACAATCGTAGCACTTGAGACCAAGTTATTCCACGTATTTGGCTATCCAGACCACTTATAATCAGACAATGGCACACTGTCCATGACAAAAAGGGCCCAACAGAGGGCTGATAGGTATGGCAACTGATGGATACCCTCCCGGTAATATCAAGAGGCTGAATAGCCTTTAAAGTCTCAGTTGATAAACATTTCTGAGCATACCTCATTATCAGCAGCCTAGACTCACATCAGGGCTCCTGGGTGCTGCAAACATTTAGGCCTCTGCTACTAACCAAAAGGTTGGTGGTTCAAATCCAATCAGAGGCACTTTGGAAGAAAGGCCTGGCAATTCTGAAAGATCACAGCCACAACACAGTTCTACCCTGAAACACATGGGGGTGGGGGGCCATGATTCAGAGCTGACTCAGAGCCTTTGCAAGTTCTGCCATAATACCACAGCTCCCAGGACCCCTGATCCATATGGACAGAAATTCTGAGTGCAGATGGGTGGTGGCTGTGCAAAGGGAGAAGTAGCGGTTATCAGACTGACAAACAGACTAGTTGGGTATGGAGGGAGTATGTCTAATCTGAATTGCTAAGAAGGTGGCATACTCATGTGAGAACTTGAGTTTCACCAAGATTTTGTAGGGCCAAGGTGTATACTATTTGCAAAAACAGTCAGACATGGGTCCCCAGCATCCCTGTGAACCCACAAGGCCTAACTGTCCTTGGACCTTGAGCTATTTCTGTAGCTAGTCTCTCAGGCATTAAGTAACTCAAGGCAACCACAGCATGGCTAGTATATGACTACTCACTTCCTGAGGTGGCGGGGGAGAGCTGACTTATTTATTGCTTTACCAGAGATGCTGATCCCTTGACCCTGGGTTTCTCAGCTGTGGCACAATCCAACGGTTGCATAGTCACCATGTGGGCATATTACACCACTCCATGGGAATGACCAAGGAGAATGGGAGCTACCATGCTAAAAAATGCTCCCTCTGGTTGCTATGATATGAACAATAAACTGACTTGCTCTGATCCATTAAGTCTCATTGTCTACTTTCAGAACCTATGGAGATGTGGCAAACCAGCATGCTTGCATGCTTCCTTATTTAAATTGGAGTCTTGTTCCTTCCAACCTCTGTGAGGTTGGTATTCTTCCCTGACAGTGGGCATGGAATGAGAGCAGGAATTCCCCATGGGACCCAGTCACACCTGGATGATATTTCATTTTAAATCCATCCTAGGGCTGTGTAAAAGAGAATTCATAATAAGATTCAAGAGAGAGATGCTGGTGTGGTACCCCAAGTGCCCTCCATTGATGTGACATTAAAGGCCTGAAGATACAGAGGGGAAAAGACATGGGTTAAAAAAAAAAAAAGAAGGTAAGCCTGGGATTGGAATGGAAGAACAGGACCAGGCCCAAAGAAGTAGTTTGATCTTTCTCTGATCTTTGGCTATTTTGCAAGATGAAAACTCAACCAAGATGAAAACTCTCAGAATTTGGCTTTGGGTTACAATCATTCTAGCTCTGGGATGAGGGGCTGACAGGAACTTTGAGGCTGAACTGCTGCTTTGCTGACCTGTTTCTCCACTTCAAAAAGCATACATTGTCTAATTTGCATAGTTCTACATTTGTGATTTGAACATAAGTTTGTGGAAATAGAAAAGCACAGGCTTTTCCTATACTAACAGCTAAAACAGATGGCCATGGATCCAATTTGTTTAGAATAAATGGCTGCTACCGTAAGTGGAATAATTTATACATATGATTTTTGTAAATCCTTCAGCTAAATCAGCTAGTCTTCAATGATGTTACTTGGATAACGATTCTCCTTACAGAACATAATTTATTGGGAACCAGGTAAACAGAAATTCACAAAGGCAATCTGAAAAATGATTTTAAGTGTGCGTGTGTTGAAGGAAGGAATAAACATAGTATAAAATTGTACGATTTTACAAACAAAAAAAAAATTTATTTTATTTACCATATTTCCGTTTTTTTTTTTAAGTCTCTATCAATTGTAGGGGTCAATTATTTTATGATCACTAAAAAAGAAAAATAAATGATGCAAATTAAATTGATCCAATTCTTTGTTATCACTTAGAACTCTACCATACATCGTAGACTCGGTCCCGTCAAAAGTTCTCTTTATGTGATGATCACAACTTATTTCCAAGATTTTCTTCTAAGCTACTGACACCATTTTGCAAGTCTGAATGATCCACATTCTTGATTTTATTAGAATGTGTCAAGAGAAGATTTTCAGACGACAAAGAAACCATTCTAAATGGCAGCTAAAGTCAACACATATCACAACAATGCACAAGAGACAACAACATGGACAGCTACGACCACAGCCATGCATGTGCAGGCAATAATGACCACATCATGACTACTGCCTGGCCTGTAGCAATTGTAAGACATCATTGATCATAAGATGTTCAATGATGTTAAAATGTGTCCCCAATTCCCCTCCCTCCATGCTTTCATAAGCCCACCTCATTAAGCCAAAATTGTTCTCTGTCAAGATCACCAATGACTTCTACGTCCCTAAACCCAGTGGCCAATACACATTCCTTAGATTAATTTTATGCTTGTGATCACTTCCTCCTCCTTGACACACTTTCTTCACTTGGCTTCTAAGATCCTGAACTCCCTTGATTTTCTTCTTATCTCAAGGGTCACTCCTTTTCAATCTACATTGTTGGTTCCTCCCCTTCTCCTCAACCTCCTAATGTTGGCAGGGCCCTGGTCTCAGTTTTGGTCCTCTTCTCTCACTATACTCACTCCCACTGGTGAGTTCATCCACTTTCATGGCTTTCAATACCATCTAGTCACTGAAAACTTACGATTCCGTATCTCAAGCCTAGACAGTTCTCCCAAACTCCAGACTTGTATATCCAACCATTTACTCAAGATCTATGGTTGTGTAATAGATAATTCAACGTAAAACTAAACTTACACTCTTCCAAAATCTATTCTACCTATCTTTCCCACTTAAGTTGAGAGCAATTCCACTTTTTTCTTCTCTTTGGAATCATCCAGACTCCTCTAATTCTACTACATTCTATATCCGCCTATCAGTATATCTTATTGGCTCTATCTCTGAAAAATATCCATAATCTTACAACTTCTCACTACCTCTGTCTTCATCATCTAGTTCTGCTGTAAAAGAAACACCACAAGTGGATGGCTTTAACAAAGAGAAATTTATTCTCTCACAGCCTAGGAGGCTACAAGTCCTAATTCAGGGCATCACCTCCAGGGGAAGGCTTTCTCTGTTGGCTCTGGAGGAAGGTCGGTGTCACCAATCCTCCGCAGGACTAGGAGCTGCTCTGCATAGAAAACCTGAGTCCAAAGGAAGTGCTCTGCTCCTGGTGCTACTTTCTTGGTGGTATGAGGTCTCCATCTCTCTGCTTGCTCTTCTATGTCTCAAAAGAGATTGGCTTAAGACACTACCTAATCTCATAGATCTCATTGATATAACCGCCACTAATCCATCTCATTAACATCACGGTGATAGAATTTACAAGACATAGGAAAATCCCATCAGATGACAAAATAGACTATCATAAAATACTGGGAATCATGACCTAGCCAAGTTAACAGATATTTTGGGGGGACACAACTCAAACCATGACAACCCCCATTGCTGCCTCTCTGTCAGAGCCACCATCATCTCTCACCTAGATTAATTCATCACCTCCTAGCAAGTCCCCCTGTTCCTAAAATTGCACATCTACAGTCTATTTTCAACCCAGCAACCATTTAAACTGTAAATCATACCATGACTGTGGTGGATTAATTCTTTTTTTTTTTTATTGTGCCTTAGGTGAAAGTTTACAGCTCAAGTTAATTTCTGATAGAAAAATTTATACACATATTGTTTTGTGACATTAGTAGTAATCCTTACCATGTGACAGCACCCTCCTCCTTTCCACCCAGTTCCCTGTGTCCATTCAACCAGTTTGTGTCCCTTCCTGCCTTCTGATCCTGCCTCCGGACCGGAGCTGCCCATTTGGTCTCATGTGTCTGATTGAACTAAGAAGCACACTCCTCAAGTGTATTATCTTTGTTTTATACTCCTGTCTAATCTTTGGGGCCTTTCTAGCCATGGGCTTATAACTCCCACCCAGGTGATTGTGTGATAGGGTAATTGTGGCCTACCAAGGAGATGGTAGGTTTTGCCTTAAAAGAGAGCAAGTTCCAGAGCAGGGAGAAAGAGCCCACCACCACCAAAGAAGGAAAGACCAACAGGAGAGACTCAGCAGAAGAGACCCAGCTGCAGCAGAAGACGTGGTGGGCTCCCTGGCCCACAGAAAAAGAAAGCTAAGTGCCTTTGGGCAGAGACTGAGGGCCAGGGAGAGGCGTGCCTGTGAGCACAGCTGGGGAGAGGCTAGCCTGATGGAGGAACTGTACCCTGAGTTTTCCTGAGCCTGAATTGTAACTGTCACTTCTCTAATAAACCCCAAATTGGGAGTATGGTCTGTGAGTTCTGTGTGGCCACTGCCATGAATTATCGAACCCAGCAGAGAAGCAAAGAATGCTGTGGGAGGGACAGCTGGCACCAGAATTGGTGAAGATGGCAGAGAAAGGAGGCATGTCTGATCTCTGCCTCACGGAAATCAGCCTTGGGCTGTTGATCTTGTTTCTCCTTACCCCTTGTGGGGTTCAAGGAAGTCAGACACGGCCCCCAAGTCATTTTTACAACGACTCTTCTGCTCAAAACCTTGTAATTTTACTCAGAATAAAAGCCAAAGTCCTTACAAAAGTCTAAGGTCCTGAGCGATCTGGCCCCCGTTATAGCTCTGATCTCATCTCAACTTTCCTCTTCTCTCTGCTGCAGACACACTAGCCATTCCCATGGCCTAGGATGCTCTTCTTCTGTATGGCTCTGAGGAAGCCCCTTGCCTCCTTCAAATCCTTAATTAAAGTCAGATTCTCAAAGAGGTGTACCCTGACCAACCTATTTATATTGCCACCTCCCTCCCCCACACAGGCTCCTCCAACCCCTTTTACCCTGCTCTACTTTCGTCCTGTAGCACTTATCCCTTTCTAACATACTATGTAATTCACGTTTGCTTCTGTCATTGTTTATAATCTGTCTTCCCTACAGAATGTAAACTCCAAAAGGGCAGGGATCTTTGTCTGTTTCATTCACTGATGATGAAAAGTATCCAGCATATAGCAGGTGCTCAACAAATGTTTGCTGATGAAACGAAGGAACCTGGAGAAGTATCCGTAGAAAGCAAGGATTCTATGCAATGCTGAGCTGGGAGGTGTTAGACACTAGGAGATGAAGCTGCAGATTGCAGGAGCAGATAGGCTAAGGTGATGAAACTGGAGGTGGCACTAAAACAAGGAGAGCATGGAAGGTATGGGACAGATGGAGAGAAAATAGCAGTGGGTTAGAGTAGGGCTGTCCCAGGAAACATTCTTTTAAAGAAGACTTAGCTATACTCCTTTTGTGCATGGCTTGATATGGTTCCATAGGTGTAGCAGAAGAATCTTACAGCAATTTTCTTTAATTTCTCTATCTAATTTGACTCAGTCTACTGTAAACTATTGCCTTCTCTGTAACAAAATTTAATAATTGAAAATATATTTTGAATAGGACAAAAACTAAGGGAAAAGTCAGTGACTTCCAAGTCGCCACATCAAGTCCATGCAGGCACCACTGACGATTTTATAAAACCACAATGTACATGAGATTTTTTTTTAATGATTTACTCAGAATCAGTGAATGTATTATAATGTTATCTATGTTTACTTAGGAAATTCACATAAAATACTTGTATTCATTTAGTGTTCTTTTTAAACGGAAAAAAAAAAAACAGGGCCATATTCTCTATTCTCAGATGAATAGTTTTAGATGAAGAAAATCTCAGCACCGGGGAATAATCAAAGGTAGCATTTTGAACAGCAGTTGTTATCACTGTAAGTCACTCAGCCCCACAGCAAAGAAGACTGCCTATGCAAAATGTTTTATCAACATATGAGCGCATCTTATTCCAAAGAGGGACAATTCAAAAATCTCTAGATATAATTTTGTTGAAGGTGTTTAAAATATCTGTACTTTGGTGGATTTTATTTTTGGTCTTGCAAAGGGAAAGATCAGAATCTCATTGAAAGGCCCTCTGATGCTCACCCAAAAAGCATCAGACTAAACAGTTAAGTCCTTGAACCATCATACAGCAATGAAGTGGCAGGTCCAACCCCATGCTCTTCTTCTTTCATAGACTTAGGAACGAACATTAAGCAAGAACTCAAATTCATGTCTGTCTGTCTTTATGTTATATGTGCATTGGAGTTTGTGATATTATTTAAAAGGCTTTGGGGGGAACATAAAACGTAATCTACATTGATCAAGACATATATTTGACTAAAATTTATATTGGTAAAACAGAAGAAAAGGGCAATACTTGGGAGAATGTCTTTATTTTCAATTTTATAAGCACTGTTGAATGGACTCTGCATTTCATCATACCATAATGGCCTCTCCTGAGAACCAAGTATCTTGAAAGTGAAATTTAAGGACCTTTTAAAAAATAACTCATTCTTGTCATATACTCTGAATTTTCCACCAGGGGAGTTATTCTTCTAAGACTGTATTTCCAAAAAAATGTTCCAAGAACTCAGATTCTTCTCCTCAAGCTAAATTATGTGGAAAAAAGGGAAACACTGCATACCATATTCTCCTCCTTGAAAATTTGCAACCTATAATAGCATATTAAAGGCCCTATTTATTGATCTAATAAAAATAGTTCTGCTGAACACACTTTGGGAAAAGCTGTTCTAAATTACAGTGCCTACTATCTACCTTTTTTATAATATAAATATGCTAAACAGGAGGAATGATATAGGACTAAGGAAAAATGATAAGAGAGTTGGATAAGCTTTAGCAGAGAGGAGAAAACCGTAATGATCACGAAGCTCTGGACTTTGAAAGTTCAGCATACATAATTACCTGACAAGTTGTTAAAAGAGAATCCTGGTCGTCAACCCCAGAGATTCTGATTTAGTTGGTTGTGGGGAAGGTGGAAGAATTCACACATCTAACAAGCTCTCAGATGATGGCTGATGCTGCTGGTCTACAGTCCATACTTGGAGTAGCACTGCATTAGGATCCTATCAAATAATAAGTCTGCTCTGGGAATTTACTGAGACCAGTACTGTTTTTCTTTGGGGGAGATATAAAGGATGAGACATGGCCCCTGCCTTTCATTCTATGTTGGAAGCCAAAGTTAAGATACAAGAAATAGAATAATACAGTATTTTAATAGAAAGCTATCATTTATACAGCACTTATGTGTCAGCCACTCTTCTAAACGCTTTACATGTAATACCTCACTCAATTCTAACAAAAGTCTTATGAGATAAATACTATGATTACCTTCTGTTTTCCCAGAGAGGCTGAATGACTCAGGCAAGTTCTGCCAGATAGGGAAAGGAGAAGCCAGGGGTTAAACAGACAAGCTTGTTCCACAGGCAGTTCTTTTAACCATTACCCTACCTTGCATGTCTGTCAGTTTGTCGTACTGTGGGGGCTTGTATGTTGCGGTAATGCTGGAAGCTATGCCACTGTATTCAGATACCAGCAGGGCACCCATGGAGGACAGGTTTCAGCTGAGCTTCCAGACTAAGACAGACTAGGAAGAAGGACCCAACAGTGATCAGGAACCGATGGTACTGAAGGAAGAAGTCCAAGCTGCTCTGAAAGCATTGGCAAAAAACAAGGCTCCAGGAATTGATGGAATATCAATCGAGATGTTTCAACAAACAGATGCAGCTCTAGAGGTGCTCACTCATCTATGCCAAGAAATATGGACAACAGCTTCCTGGCCAACTGATTGGAAGAGATCTATATTTATGCCTATTTCCAAGAAAGGTGATCTGGCCAAATGTGGAAATTATAGAACAATATCATTAACATCACACGCAAGCAAAATTTTGCTGACGATCATTCAAAAATGGCTGCAGCAGTATATCGACAGGGAACTGTCAGAAATTCAGGCCAGTTTCAGAAGAGGACATGGAACCAGGGATATCATTGCTGAAGTCAGATGGATCCTGGCAGAAAGCAGAGAATACCAGAAGGATTTTTACCTGTGTTTTATTGACTATGACCAAAGAAGAATTGACTCCTTTGAATTGTGGTGTTGGGGAAGAATACTGAATATACCATGGACTGCCAAAAGAATGAACAAATCTGTCTTGGAGGAAGTTCGGCCAGAATGTTCCTTAGAGGCTAGGATGGCGAGACTGCGTCTTACATACTTGGACATGTTGTCAGGAGGGATCAGTCCCTGGAGAAGGACATCATGCTTGGCAGAGTACAGGGTCAGTGGAAAAGAGAAAGACCCTCAATGAGGTGGATTGACACAGTGGCTGCAACAATGAGCTCAAGCATAACAACTATAACGATGGCGCAGGACCGGGCGGTGTTTGGTTCTGTTGTGCATAGGGTCGCTATGAGTCAGAACCAGCTCGACAGTGCCTAACAACAACAACAACTACCTTGCGTCTCTCACTGACACATATTGGCGCTACACTATGAGATAAAGCTGATGACACTGGGTCACTAAATTTTAGAAGACTTAAGGATGAGGGACATAAGAAAGTAGTTTAACTGAACTTGGCTAGCTGCAGTGCATAGCAAGGCTGGAGGAAGCTCTACCCGAAATACAGCTAATACCACTGTCCCTAGTGGCAGGACCAGGGGTCTAGGGGAGAAGAAGGAGGGGTCAGTGGAACTTGACCAGCATGGCCATCATGTGAGGCAGGGCTGAAACCAAGAAGGCAGCCCACCTGGTCTGGGAATTGGTTACATACAGGAAGGATGATCAAATAAGTAAATGTATTGATGAAAATGGACGCCAGGTTTTTCAATGTTAGGGAACCAAAGCCATACTGTTGCCATTAAGTTGATTCTCACTCATGGCAACACTATGCCAGGGACGAAAAAAAAACCAAACCTGTTGCCGTTGAGTCAATTCAGGCTCATAGCTATCCTGTAGAACAGAGGAGAAATGCCCCCTAGGGTTTCCAAGGAGCAGCTGGTGGATTCAAACTGCCGACCTTTGGGTTATCAGCTGAACTCCTAACCTCTGAACCACTGGGGTTCCTAGGGAAGGGAGGTTCGAATAGGGAAAACTATAATAAAACCTCTGGATTTGGATTGGAATTGGAGGTATAGATATGAACTCATATGTTGAATATACATAATAGATATAAAAATAGATATGCACGCATGTGTTTGTGTTTGTGTGTGTGTGTGTGTATGTGTACAATTTATGTTTTCTAGTTCAATCTGCTGAGAAAGCCTAGAAGCAATGACACCTCAGTAGCAATGAACACATTAGCACCCAGATTTTGGGTTCTAAATGCCATTCTCCACTAAAATAAACCAGAGCTCATCAGAGATATGGGTGATTCCAGGGCCTCAAAGATGATCCTTAAACAACTTGTGCCAATGAGAGAAAAAGTGCTCAAAGAATCATGGAGATATGTCAACACACACACACACGTACACGTGCACACATCAGACCAAAAGAGCTCCCAATGGCCAAAGGGTAGTAATGGATTGTACTGAACAAAATAGGAATCCGGGAGTTTATACTGATAAACGTATATGTGCACATCTTTGTGTGTATATGTGTGTGAGAGAGAGCATGTGTGTTTAAATGAGAAACAATTGAAATTCTTACAGTAAAATGTCAACTAATAAATGTAGAAGGAATAATCAAGTTAAAAAATCATCATTTGGCAATCGTAAGAATAATTGATTCAGGTAAGAATCAACAGTGGATTAAAAAAATGTAGGTGGAAGCTTGACGAGGAACAGGATATTTACATAGTCTCCAATATATGTCTCGATTTTTTATTAATTAGTATGTAAAAATACTTATTAATTAACTACAGCAGAGACATATGATAGATACCAACTGTCTTAGTTATCTAGTACTGCTATAACAGAAATACCACAAGTGGATGGCTTTAACAAAGAGAAATTATTCTCTCACAGTCTAGAAGGCTAGAAGTCCGAATTCAGGGTGCCAGCTCCAGGGAAGGCTTTCTCTCTCTGTCAGCTCTGGGGCAAGGTCCTTGTCATCAATCTTCCCCAGTACAGGTGCTTCTCAGTGCAGGGACCCCAGGTCCAAAGGACACGCTATTCTCCTGGCTCTTATTTCTTGGTGGTATGAGGTTCCCATGTCTCTCTGCTCACTTCTCTCTTTTATATCTCAAAAGAGACTGACTTAAGACAGAGCCTTGTAGATCGAGTCCTGCATCATTAACATAACTACCTCTAATCCTCGCTCATTAACATCACAGAGGTAGGATTTATAACACACAGGAAAATCAGACGGCAAATGGTAGATAATCACACAATACTGGGAATCATGGCCTAGCCAAGTTGACACACAGTTTAGGGGGACACAATTCAATCCATAACATTCCACCATTTGGCCCCCAAAAATTCATGTCCTTTTGACACGTAAAACACATTCATTCATCATATCATAGCAAAAGTCTTAATTCAACCCCAAATCCAAAAATTCCTCTTCATCTATGAAAACCAGAACACAAGGAATCTGTTTCCAAAGTACAATAGTGGAATAGGCACAAGGCAAACGTTTTCGTTACAAATGGAAGAAATTGGAAGGAAAAAGGGATAACAAGCCGTAAAAGTTAACACTACCACAAACAGGACAATTTGACATCATCTGCCTCCTGATACACTGCACTGAGAAAAACAACTTCTGTCATTCTCCTGCCAAAATATATGGCCTGTATCTAACATGTGGAAACATCAGATAAGCTTAAATTGAGGGGCATCTACAAACAACCGGTCTTGGCTCATCAAATATCTAAAATCAAAAGCGAAAAGGACGTACTGAGGGACTGTTCCAGGCTGAAGAATAGAGCAACATGGTAACTAAATGCCACCTTGATTCTGGATTGGATGCGGGATATAAAAGAAGAGGCAAAAGGAACAAAGTTTTTGTTTTGTTTTGACTGGGTTTTGTTGTGTTGTTGTTTGTTTTTAGTGAGGAGTAGATATAAAGGACATTATCAGGCAATAGATAAAATCTGAATGGTCTCTTTGGACCAGGTGACATTACTATTACCCACACTAATTTCCTGATTTTGATGGGTGCACTCTGGTTGTGTAGAAGGCTGGCCTGGTTTATAGGAAATAGGAACTATAGTATTTAGGGTAAGAGGGCACTATGTCTGCAATTTACTCTATGAGAAGGGTATATAGGAGCTCTCACGCTATTCTTGAAACTGTTCTGTAAGTTTGAAATTATTTCAAAACAAAAGGTAACAATTTTTTTTTTAAGTTTTTAAAGTCTGTATTTGTAATTTTTCCTGGGAACACTCTATTATGTGGCTGAACTCAACTGATTTACAAGTTGCTCCCACACATCCCAAACAACTAAATCTGTAAAATAATTCCTCTGACAGAGCCCTGCCTTTTCTCAGATTTATGGAGTTCTAAAAAAAAAAAAAAAATTTTTTTTTTTTTGGGGGGGTTAAGAACTAACCAAAAGGTCAGCAGTTCAAACCCACCAGCTGCTCCATGGAAGAAAGATGTGGCAGTCCGCTTCTGTAAAGATTTACAGCCTTGGAAACCCTAAGGGACAGTTCTACAGTATCCTATAGGGTTATTAGGAGTCATAATTGACTGGATGGTAATTGTTTTTTGGGATGGGGCAATTCTATTCAAATATGTGGTGGGTGCCATGAGTTGGAATTGATTCAACAGCAACTGCTTTGCCGAGTTCCTGGGTAGTACAGTTAATGTGCTTGGCTACTAACCGAAAGGTTGGAGGTTCGAATTTATACAGAGGTGCCTCAGAAGAAGACTGACTATTGTACAAACAGCTTGGGGGAGGTATCTGACCTCCTCCCACCCCACAAGGGGGAAGGAGAACCAAGATCAACAGCCCAAGGCTGATTCCTACCAGATGGAGGTCAGATACACCTCCTCTCCCCACCATCTTTATCAATTCTGACACCAACCGTCCCTTCAACAGTACTCTCTACTGGGTTCAATAATTCATTGCAATGGCCACACAGAACTCACAGATCATACTTATGATTATGGGGTTTATTAGCAAAGTGATAGTTACAGTTCAGGTTTAGGAACACTAAGGATACAGTTCTTCCATCAGGACAGCCTCTCCCCAGCTATGCTCGAAAGCAGGCCTCTCCCTGGCCCTTGGCCTCTGCCGAAAGGCACTCAGCTTCCTCTCTCCATGGGCTGGGAAGCCGACCATGCCATTTCCTGCTGCCAGGTCTCTCCTGCCACTGCTTCTCACCATCTTCAGAGTTACAGCTTGCTCTCTCTCTCTCTTTCTCTCTCAGTCTCCTGCTTCCAGGAGCTTCTCAGCACAGGGATCTTGGGTCCAAAGGATGAAATCTCCACTCCTGGCTGTTCTTCCTTGCTGGTGATAGGATCTTCCCCTGTCCCTCTCATTTAATGTAAGCACACTCATGGAAGTGTGTAAGCCAACCACTTCATGCATTTATCTGCCCTCATGTTAGATAGCCGATGTTTAAATTGTCCTTCCCTATCATACCGTACTCTAATGAGACAAGCATGTGCCTTGGTCCTGAAGAATCTTCTGTTCTGTTTGAAACTTTGAGCATCTACATCCATAAGCAAAGTCCAGTCTAGATCAAGCCATTAAATTGCAGTAATCTACACCAGTTCATGGTGTCAAACATTTTTCTCTTCATTCGGTCAGGTTCTGGTCAGCTCATCCCTAGCCATCCAAGCTAGGTCACAATGGGTAGCGGCCTCTGGCTCAAGAGTTCATACACACCTCCCGGCACTTCAGGATAGTCCCTTCACACTCTCATCCCTTGCCCCCTTGGGCTAGGTCAACGGGTCACCTGTAAACATAGGAGTTCACACACAACTCTCTTTGCTTCTGACCAACAACTCTTCCTCTCACTCTTATCCCTAGCCCCATGGGCTAGGTCAACGGGTGTCAGTGGAACACGTCCAAACAGCCCAACTCTTTATTGCTGCACTTACTATTTACTTCTGAATAAATCAGCCATTGAAAACCCTACAGAGCACAGTTCTACTCTGATACACATGAGGTCACAGGAGTCAGAGCTGACTCCAGGAACTTTGTTTGGTGTTGTTTTGCTTTTTGTCTTGATCATAATCCTCTGCCTACAATTCCATGCAGTAAAAAGGCCATTGCCTAACTAGGTAATTAAAGGAAATGTGATCCTCTTCCAAGTCCTGCTGTTCTGGGCACTCGTCTTTCCTGCATCAAACACACTGAATTTTGATACACGCTTGAGGGGGTCTGAAAGCAACTCAGCGTACAGCAGAACCCCCACTTCCTAGGGGACACCCCTCCTCTCCACAAATGAGCATATTTCATTTCCTCTTTCTCGCAAACTCCACCACCTCTGGCTTCATCTAGGTTCCAAAATGGTTTTCTTCTGCCAAAAGTTTTAGCCCCAAAAAAGGGAGAGGGAAGCTTTGACTTTACAATGGCAGGCAAGTAACAGCACATGGCTTTATTCTAGTTTGTTTTCTCTCCACCGGAAAAGACTACAGTTAATGTTTTTTGTTCTGAAATACCTAAGTATAAACAAACCTTACCATCAGTATTAGTTTTTTCCCCTCAAAAAACTGACAGTCAAATCTTGCCCAAAGCATGCATATTGTGCTGTTAACATAAAATTGGCTCCACTCCTAGTGAAATAATAAACCCACATATATTATGCTCAAAACCATTTGCCTCCTTCCTGAATCTGTTTTATAACATATTAGCTAAGAACACCATCCAGATGGATGATGTCATTCTCAAAGAGATTCTCTCCCTTAAACTGGGGAGGGGAGAATTTAATTGCCATTTCTGCTTGAATATAAACATTGTCCCAAGGATCGGCCATGCCTGTTAAGGTTATTTATATAAAAGTCATTTATGCAAAACAAAATGCAGTATGAGACAGTTTGGAAAGATGGCAGAAAAAGAGGAGTTCAAACCCCTCCCATGATAAATAAGGCAATAGAAATGATCAAAGGGGTATAACATAGTGAAAATCATCTTTAGACACTAGGGAATGCCATTAGAGCCTAGGGGAGCCGTGGCCACTTCTTAAAAATTGGAGTACCATTACAGCACCACGGAAAAGAGTCACTGATGAACACCTCATATGTCCCCTTCCTGACAAAGTTTGTATAAACCAGAAAACCTGATTCATTGCCATCGAATCAATTCGTGCTCATAGATACCCTACACGACAGAGTAGAACTGCCCCATAGGGTTTCCAAGGAGCAGCTTGTGAATCCAAACTGCTGACCTTTTGGTTAGCTGCCAAGCAGTAAGCAGTAAAGGGGCTCAGGAGGATGGCCAGCATGCTCTGCCTCAACCCTACTTTATGGATACAAAGGCCTCAGGAGGACACTTGGTTCTTGTCTGCTTGTTCAAAAGTAACAGAACGCTGACTTTTGACATCAAAAAGTTGAAGCACTAAGTTGCTATAGTGAGAGTAACTACTGTGCTTGGCTAATACTACTTTGCATTTGCAGAAGAATGCAGTATTTTCACAATGGGGTTTCTAAAGAAAAGCAGACAGCACCCTGTGAATGCACCTTGATGAGGTGGGGAAATTGATGTGTCTAGAGAAGGGGCATATGATAGATCCAAAACCAATAGTCTGGGTGAAACTGTTAGAGATTGGATCATCTAAATAATTTCCTCAAGCCATTTAAGAATAGAAAGAAATTCATAAAGATTTTTAAGTAGTCTAACTGCAAAAACACGCTCCACGGTGTGAGTGAGATGATGAGGCCCACTCCTGGAAGGAAAGCTTCTCTCCAGTCACCTGGGGACATGGCGCTACGCAACAGCGCAGGTATACGGCGGCAACGAATTACTACAGAATTATTATATAATGCCAAGGAGCAACTGGTGGGTTCCAACTGCCGACCTTTTGGTTAGCAGCTGAGCTCTTAACCACAGCCCCACAGAGATTAAGAAATCAGTAGACAGGGCGCGATTACTCGGACTCGCCTTAACTTCTCTCTTCTCTCACATTCTAGCTCCAATCCATCAGCAAACACTGTGCTCTGCCTCCAGATGTGTCCAGAAACGCTGTGCTCTGCCTCCAGAAGTGTCCAGAAACACTGTGCTCCACCTCCAGATGTGTCCAGAAACGCTGTGCTCCGCCTCCAGATGTGCCCAGCAGACATTGTACTGCCTCCAGAACTGTCCAGAAATGCTGTGCTGACCTCCAGATGTGTCCAGAATGCACTTTTCACCGCCCCCACCAGTGCTCCAGTAACAGCCGGCCTCCTTGTGTTCAGCCTGGCTCTCTATAGTCTAAGGCCCACACAACAGCCAGGGCACAGCCAGCTGGCCTCCCTGTGTTCAGCCTGGCTCCCTGTAGTCTAAGGCCCACACAACAGCCAGGGCACAGCCAGCTGGCCTCCCTGTGTTCAGCCTGGCTCCCTACAGTCTAAGGCCCACACAACAGCCAGGGCGCAGCTGCTAAAGTGACAGTCACTTCACGTCTTTCTCTGCTCAAATCTTTGCGCCCACTCATAATAGGATCCAAAGTCCTTGCCTTGGCCTTTAAGAACTTACACTGGCCTTACTCCCTCACCGACCTCCTCTCCTCCCACCTCAGCCTCACTCGTTTCAGTCACACTGACCTCCAGGCTGTTCCTCAAATCCACCCAGTGTGTTTCTGGGGCTGCCCAGTACAGTCTTCTCCCGGGGTATCTGCATGGCATCCTCTCTGCCTTCTTTCAGGACCTTGCTCAGCTCCAATCAACTTATCTGAGAGGTGAAACACTTCTCTGACCCTGCATATAAACCAACACACCTCCTCACCCCCACCCTGCTTGCTGCCGTTCTTTTACTGTTTTATTTTTCTTCAAAACACTTCCCGCCACTTGATATGCTGTGTTTTAAGTATTTACTTGTCTCTCTGGGCCTACGTGAATCTAATTCCATGAGAACAGGGACTTGGTTTTGTTCACCACCATATCCACAGCATTCACACCAGTGCCTGGCGCATAGTAGGCACTCAATAAACATTTGTTGTTGAATGTTGTTGTTTCCTCTATCATGTAATTTATGGAATTTTATGAGGCAAATTGGAGATGTACTTTGCATCTTCATACAATGGCATATCTGCTTCATTAATTCCTATGTAACTTTATTAATTAATCATAGATCCCTTTTATGCACTTGTGGCAAAAATGTTGGTCTATTCATCATCTAAAGGAAGACTAGTTACGCTCTGATTGAATTGTAGCTTTGCATTAGTAATTCATTCCACAGAGATAAATGGGTGGATGTAATTAGGACTGACTAAGACAAGATTTAATAAGCGTCTTGATCTTTCTCAAGATCTAATTGCTCAGATTAGCCCGTCATCTCTGAAAGCTATAAGCAATACAAACAATTACACTCCCAGATATTTAAAACGTAGGAGATGTGCTGAGGCAGCGAAAGAGTCCAACTCCTTTCTTAACCTCATTTGTAGATTTATATGCATGATGTTTTTGTTTTTTTTTTTTTACAAAAGGTCATCGTAATTTCGCCAGTTATTTTTATAAAATTACAGTGACTCATTTGTAGGGTGCACTTTATTATTACAGCAAAGGGCGTTTTTAACAAAATTGTTCTATCCTTAAAAAGGCTGAAAACTTCCAGATTGCCCAGCTGTTCTGGCCCCAGCTGGAGGCCTGATGTACATCCCTCTCCTATTTCCTCATCCTTTAGCCTCCGGATGGGTCTACATGGTGCTCGAAAATTTCCTGAACTGTCAATTTCCCTCACAACTGGTCACTGGGACCCAAATGACACATGTAATGGCTTTGTTGTTGTTGTTAGGTGCCGTCAAGTCAGTTCCAACTCAGAGAGACCCATGTACAATAGAACAAAACACTGACCAGTCCAGCACTATCCTCACAATCATTGTTATGCTTGAGCCAATTGTTGCAGCCACCACTTGGATCCATCTTAGTTTGAGTCTTCTCCTTTTTCCTGATCCTCTGCTTACCAAGCATGACGTCCTTCTCCAAAGACTGGTCCCTCCTGATAATATGTTCAAAGTACATGAAACAAAATCTCACCATCCTCGCTTCTAAGGAGCATTCTGGCTGTGCTTCTTCCGAGACAGATTTGTTCATTCTTCTGGCAGTCTGTAGTATACTCGATATTCTTCACAACGTCATGATACAAAGGCATCAATTCTTCTTCTGTCTTCTTTACTCACTGTACATCTTTTCATGTATATGAGGGATTGAAAATACCATGGCTTGGGTCAGGCGTACCTTAGTCTTTAAAGTGACATCTTCACTTTTTAACACTTGAAAGAGGTCTTTTGCAGCAGGTTTGCCCAAAGCAGTGTGTCATTTGACTTCTTGACTGCTGCTTCAATGGGTGTTGATTGTGGAACCAAGTAAAACGAAACCCTTGACAACTTCAGTGTTTTCCCCATTTATCATGATGTTTCTTACTGGTCCAGTTGTGAGGATTTTTCTTTTCCTGATGTTGAGGCACAATCCATGCTGAAGGCTATAGCCTTTGATCTTCAGTAAGGGCTTCAAGTCCTCTTCACTTTCATCAAAAAAGGTTGTGTCATCTCCATATAGCAAGTTGTTAATGAGTCTTCCTCCAATCTTGATGCTGGGTTCTTCTTTATATAGTCCAGCTTCTCAGATTATTTGTTCAACATACAGATTGAATAAGTATGGTGAAAAGATACAACCCTGACACCCATTTCCTGACTTTAAATCATGCAGTATCCCCTTTCTCTGGTTGAACAACTGCAACTTGATCTGTGTAAAGGTTCCTTATGAGCACAATTAAGTGTTCTGGAATTCCCATTCTTTGCAATGTTATCCATAAATTGTTATGATCCACACAGTCGAATGCCTTTGCATAGTCAATAAAACACAGGTAAACACCCTTCTGGTATTCTCTGCTTTCAGCCAGGATCCATCTGACATCAGCAATGATATCCCTGGTTCCACCTCCTCTTCTGAATTTGGTCTGAATTTCTGGCAGTTCCCTGTCAGGGCACTGCTGCAAGTGCGTTTGAATGATCTTCAGCAAAATTTCACTTGTGTTTGATATTAACGATACTGTTCTATAATTTCACTTGTGTTTTATATTAATGATACGGTTCTATAGTTTCCACATTCTGTTGGATCACCTTTCTTTGGAATGGATACAAATATGGATCTCTTCCAGTCAGTTGGCCAGGTAGCTGTCTTTCAAATCTCATGCCATAGACCAGTGAGCACCTCCAGTCCTGCATCCATTTGTTGAAACATCTCATTTGGTATTCTGTCCATTCCTGGAGGCTTGTTTTTCGCCAATGCCTTCAGTGAAGCTTGGACTTGTACCTTCAATACCATTGATTCTTGATCATATGTTACCTTCTGAAATGGTTAAAGGTTGAACAATTCTTTTTGGTACAGTCACTGTGTGTATTCCTTCTATTTTCTTTTGATGCTTCTTGCGTTGTTCAATAATTTGCCCATAGAATTCTTCAATATTGCAACTCAAGGCTTCAATTTTTTCTTCAGTTCTTTCAGCTTGAGAAATGCTGAGTGTGCTCTTCCCTTTTGGTTTTCTAATTCTAGGTCTTTGCACATGTCCTTATGATACTGTGTCTTCTCGAGCCACCCTTTAAAATCTTCTGTTCAGCTCTCTTACTTCATCATTTCTTTCGTTCACTTCAGCTGCTCTTCATTCAAGAGCAAATTTCAGAGTCTTTTCTGACATTCATTTTGGCCTTTTCTCTCTTTCCTATCTTTTTAATTACCTTTTTCTTTCTTCATGTATGATGTCCTTGATGTCATTCCACAACTCGTCTGGTCTTTGGTCATTAGTGTTCAAAGCATCAAATCTATTATTGAGATGGTCTCTAAATTTGGGTGGGATATACTCAAGGTCGTATTTTACTTCTCATGGACTTGTTTTAATTTTCTTCAGCTTCAATTTGAACTTACATATTAGCTATTGATGGTCTGTTCTGTGGTCAGCCCCTGGCCTTGTAATGGCTAAAGAGCACCAAAGGCTTGAGCAGAGGATGCCATCTACAAACTGTACCTGGTACAGAGCAGCCATACAATAAATGCTGAAAACTTCGTTCATTCAATTATTTATTCATTGGAGTCAAGAGGGAGGGAGTTAAAAACCACCCATTCTGCTAGCTGGCAAATAGACTCATCCAACATCTCAGAGCTCTGCTTTATCTTACCCACCGTACTGGGTTCATGCACCTTTTCCAGTATTAGGAAATTGCCATGGACTTTTCCTGTACCCCTATACTCTCCCCTAGGGCAAAAATGGTCCTGAGCTCCATGCTCAATGCCCAGCTTCCTTCTCATTTTAGAATAGTGATTCTCAGGTAAAAGAAAAGGTTGCTTATGTTTCTTAAATTATACATACCCCAGCACTAGAAGGAAATGCCCCTTACATACTTCTCCTAATTGAGCATCATTACCTGGTATAAAAGGTTAATGCATTCAACTGTTACCCAAAAGGCTAGAGGTTTGAGACCACTCAGAGGTGCCTCGCAAGAAAGGCCTGGCAATCCATTGCTGAAAAATCATCCACTGAAAACCTTATGAAGCACAATTTTACGATGACACACACGGGGTTGCTGTGAGTCAGAATCGACTCCAATGGCAACTGGTTCCAGTTACCTCTGTGTACTCTAAGGATAGTTTTATACTATACTTTTATGTATAGAATGCTCAAGTATTCTAGATTATTCATCTTTCTGCCAAGAAGATAAAGGAAAAAAGAGAATATTGAGGGGGAGAAGAAGAAGAACTGCCAAAATTAGTGCTACTTCCTAGAGGTTCATAAGAATGATGATTCTAAAATCTTTCTCACAGCCCTGATCTCTTTCTTGAGCTCCAGAATCACATTTCCTCCTCTAGATAAACATTTTTAATATCACCTGACACTCAAAATACCCAAAGCTTTGTCTTTCTGGCAAAGAATGAAAACCGTGCCTTTTGCCTTCCTCTCTTTGTTCACGGAAGCACCATCTTCTCAGGACTCCAGGCTTGGGACCTGGTCGCACCTTTGATTGATCATCTCTGCTCACCCTCCACACTGTTGACAATGAAGCCCCAAAACACCTCGTTTCCATCTCCACTGGCACTGGCTTTGCTCAGGTTTCCATCGTGTGTCACACATACTACAATCAGTTTCCAAATGTCTCCTATCCGTTCTCCATTCCAATTCATGCTACCCACCAATACCAAAGTCAATCTTACATTCCCTTGTAGAGGATTTATACCTTCAATGCTATTAGTAACTTCAGTTGTTGCTTATTGCCTATGGAATTAGGTAAATCTGTTCACTCTAGTATTTAAGGCACTTGTCAATATGATTCCGGTTTTATATCATATTTCTATATACAGACACGCATATGTACTTACACACCTGAAAGACTATTCCCTAAACATTTTTCCTGCCTTCCCATCTCCATTCTCTTGTCCCTGTGTCTGCATTTGAAATCATTACTTTTCAAAGATCATCTCATCTCAAATAGCACCTCAATGACATTTTGATGCCTTCCTATGCCACGTAGTATCATTTTCCCTTGAATCACACATGGCTCTGTGTATGTTTACCTTTTATAGACATTGTCTTATTCAACTTTGTAATATAAGAATTTATATTAAGTTCCTTAAGGGTGAAGACTACATCTTTGGCATCTCTGTATCTCTAGCTCCTGGTACAGTATCTGGTACATTGTAGGTGCTCAATATATATTCAGTATATTCAACATATATTAATAAAAGAGGAATATTCACATTAAGAATAAAAAGTAGCCTACTCCCAAAATGCAGCTGAGAAAAGAGAGAAGAAGTGCCTGCGAAATGTACAGTACTCAACGACAGCCATAAAGGTTAGTCGTCAGCCAAATTCACCGAACGCCTGAAGTGAACTGAGCTAGTCAATCAACTTCCTTAACTTGACTAGGCCAGCTGATCCGAAGCTTGTGGTCGGGGAGAATGCCAATTAAACTGATGGGCCTGTGCTGAAATAAAACTCTCCACCGGGTATGAGCACACATTTTATCAAGTCAGCCGATCCTTTACACTTGCTTGCCCCGCTGCTTAGCCCTGAACCCTCTCAA
Source organism: Loxodonta africana (assembly GCF_030014295.1). Lineage (NCBI taxonomy): Eukaryota > Metazoa > Chordata > Mammalia > Proboscidea > Elephantidae > Loxodonta > Loxodonta africana. Next base: position 859,012 of record NC_087353.1, on the reverse strand, counting down.
ACTGATGTTTTTGTCCTATAGATACATCCACAGCTTCCAAATGTTTAAAGTACCAACTGGTGATGCTCAGTTACATTTTGTAGAGATGAAAATTTTATAGGCTACCTTTCTGTGTTACCATACATAAGGCATAGGAGGGAAAATTACTAAAAGACCTATATTGCAAGTCTCGATTTCTTTAAGAAGTCTTCGTTTGCACTGTAGCTTACATGTATGGAAACTTTCTAGTGCTTGATAAAAAATAGAGTGGAAAATAATTAATGATGTCATATACCTTAGATATTTAACCTACAAGGCTGTTACACATTTACATATATCAGAACTCTGGTTGCAGAAGAATTTAACTCAAATTAGTTGAAGCAAAAATAATTTTAAAAAATACATATTGTTTATGTCTCTAGAAAATCCAGGAGTATTGATTCATTTGGTCATTGCTGGATTTATTCATTTCATAAATATTTATCAAGCATCTACTACGTGCCAGACACGGTTCTAGGCATTCTTGGAGACACAGATTTTCCAAAGTTTAAATTTTACACAGAGATTTCAGTTCAGTTCTTCACATGGAAGAAACAAAGACTAGCAAAGGCCAGCTCAGTAACATAAGGTGTTGTAAGGATATTACGAGAGAAATAGCTGAATATGTAAATCAGAGAGAATTTAGAAAAATCTAGCCATGTTCTGTATGCTGTTCTATATATATGTATATATACATATATTTACCCACACCCCTAAAGTCCATTAATCCCACTTCTATAAATACAGTTATCCGAAAAAATTATAAGGAGATTTACCATGAAGCTAATGAAACTTACACTTCACAGCTCCCCACTTGTAAAAACAACCTTCCCAAGTTTCATATGCTGGTAAGTTTTTTTACAGTTTGTAAAATATCCTGTTTTTTTACAGGATATTTTTTCAACGGTTAAGATCATGTCACATTTCTTTCCATCTTCTCTGTCACGCTTTCCATTATTACCTAAAGTGCTGGATTTCATGTGGATATTGCTGACACCCATCTAAGGGGAAACTGAGTTGGGTTTTTAGTGGAATATATTTATGTGGTCAGCAGTCATTTGAAGTAATTAGGTTACTGTTAGCTGTCTTGGTGTAGAATCAGCATCTAGGAATAACCCCACCACCCACTGTGCCAGCTCTCCAGGCAATGAGGCATAAAAGTACAGGGCCAGAGCTCATATGGAATACACTTAAACGAGAGATATACTTCTGATGTTCTTGGCACTGGAATATGTGAGTAAACTAAACTAAACATACAGCCCAAAGCTAACCTGTGGAAAATTCTTTGAGTCTTCAGATTTGCACAAGTCTAAGTAGAATATTGGATTTTCATAGATGTCTAGTCACAACGGATGTTCTCTCTTGTCAAGAATATACTTGATAATGTAGTTTATACAATTATAAGCACATCATTTATTTTTTATTGTTTTTGATGGGATTCACAAAAAATAAAACTTATTCAAACTCCATGTTTATAAGGCACAAACCTGTAGCACTATTACAGACAAGTATGTTTTTATGTGGTTTTATATTTCAGATATTGCAATTTATCATATTTAACATTTCAGTGTTACTTAATGCATCTTGTCGAGATGAAGTCTCGTGATCCCAGATGAAACGGCACTCAACCTTTGCCACCAACAGAGGCGAAACAGCCTACAAATACCAGTACCCCAGGGAAAAATTTTACATTTTTAGAATGTTCTTGATAATGCCTTAATCAATTTTATATAACAGTTATACTTTATATTTCAAATAATGATCAATTTTATATATTTTTCAGAATTATTGGTCTTACAAAAATTCAAATATATCAGGAAATAAATGTCTAAAATTCAAAACATATTTAAGATTAGCTATGACTCAGAAAGCTTGAAATGTCCTGAGATGTTAAAGCTCGTGCATTGAACAAATGTGACAAAGGTTTCTCCAAATTTGATAAAGATTCTAAAACTTTTCATCACATATTCAATAACTAGTTGTAAAGTTGGAACTTATCTAAACTATCAACAAGTTTTGATCAAGCACCTTAGGGAAAAAACATACATCTCTTCCTTCTATTAAAAAAAAAGTTATAAGCTCATTGTCATATACAGAATGTACCTGGAATCCCTGGTGGCGTAGTGGTTAAGTGCTACGGCTGCTAACCAAGAGGTCAGCAGTTCGAATCCGCCAGGTGCTTCTTGGAAACTCTATGGGGCAGCTCTACTCTGTTCTATAGGGTCGCTAATAGTTGGAATCGACGGCAGTGGGTTTTGGTTTATCACAATATGAGCTACAAATTACCAGAAAAAGTACTCATGAGTTATGTCAGGCAGTTAGCAAAAATACTGAGTTACTTTTATGGATTGTATCATGTTTCCGGTATTTGTCAGCTGTTTTAAATTTGCCACTTGTTTTTACTCCTTTTATCATTCTAAATGAATATCCAATTTTACTTTTATTTGTCTTTCGTTGTTCCTTTTCTTAAAGAAGGCCTTCCAAGTATAGCTAGCTTTATTGTTGTTGCTGTTAGCTGCCATCGAGTCCGCTCTGACTCATGATGACCTCATGGATGACAGATGGAAAGGTTGCCCAGTCCTGCATCCTCACAACCGCCAGCACGTTCGAATTCATCGTTGTAGTTACTGTGCCAATCCCTCTTGCTGAGGGCCCCCCGTGCCCTCGCTGGCCCCCCACTTCAACGAGCAGAACGATCCCTCCTAGTCATGGCTCCAAAGCAAGCGAGTTGGACAACACTCTGTTGTGATCCATAAGGCTTTTACCAGCTAATCTTTTTAATCGGTCACCAGGCCTTTCTTCCTAGTCCAGCTTAACCTAGAAGCTCTGCTGAACCCTGTCCACCATGCGTGACTGCGCTAGTGTTTGAAATATCAATGGCATAGCTTCCATCGTCACAGCAACACGCAAAGCACCAACAGAATGACAAACTGACAGACAGGTGCTGGTAACGAGCTTTCCAGAAAGCTTGTTGCCACCGAGTAAATTCCAACTCACAGCGACCCTACAGGACCAAGCAGAACTGCCCCACAGGGTTTCTAAACTGTAAATCTTTACAGAAGCAGACGGCCACATCTTTCTCCTGCAGAGCAGCTGGTAGATTCAAACAACTGACCTTCCAGTTAGCAGCCGAGTGCTTTAACCAGTGTGCCACCAGGGCTTCTCCCCTAAATGGTGAATCCACCCAGAATTCTCACAAAACTACACAAGGAGATGTCACTTTATTCATTTACTCAACAAATATTTGTTTAGAGCCTCTTCCCTGCCAAGAAGTGCTCCAGACACTGTGAACTCCACAGGGAGTAAAATCCCTGACCACACGGAGCTTCCACTTTAGCTGAAGGAGGATAAACAACAAATAAGAAAAGCAAATAGGGTACAATCCTAGGAGGAAAACCTGAATATGGGGGTGAGGCTGTGGAGGAGGGAGAGTTGTTACGGTAAATACAGTTCCGGGAAGGGCACACTGAGAAGCTGTGAGCAAGCAGCCATACGGACAACAGACTGGAGATGGAGGGGAGAGTGACAGAAGACTGTCCCCACCAGAGGGTCCTGTATGTGCAAAAGCCTAGAAGCAAGAGCAGGCTTAGCATGTTCCCCAACAAGGGATGCACCAAAGCTGGATCACAGGGAGTGAAAGGAAGGACGAAAATCAGTCGTCACAGAGTCGACTTCCACTCACGTGACCCACGTGTGTCAGAACAGAACGTGCTCCACAGGTGTTCAGTGGCTGATGACCTCAGGAGTAAATGGCCACCCCCTCCTTCTGAGGTGTCTCTGGGTGGGCCCGAACCTCTGACTGGAGCTTCGGTCAGCAGCTGGCCCGTTACTGACTACACCACCCAGAGACACTGAAGGGAAGGGTGGTTGATGCAAAGTTAGAAAAGTAATAGAGTGGAGTAGGCGGAAATGGAACTTTAACTGTGTGTGGCGCATTTGATTTATTTTATTTAAGAAAAAGGACTGAAGCAAATATGGCAAAAAATTAATTATGTCAATCTGAATATGTAAGATACACAGGAATAATATGTCTTTATCACTTTCTCAACTTTCCTGTGTTTGAAATATTTCAGAAAGAGTTTCTTTAATCTCCAAATGTGAGTATTAGAAAATAAGAAAGATTAAAAACAAACACTGCATCAGCTTTAGACGAACAAGAGTGTCAGAGCACAAAGGGTCCTCAGAGGACGAGCCCAGCTTCACAGGTGGAGAGACTGAGGCCACAAAGCCAAGCAAGCTCACGGCGAAGCTGGGATTTAGAACCAGGGAAAGTTAATCTTTCATCTTTCTTAGAAACATGTTTTATTTCTAACTATTTTAGTCATTTCCATTTAACACTCTGAAAATTGTATATTTTTTCTATTTTAACTGCAAAACGCAGACTCGCCTGCAATACATAAGATTACACTATTAAATTAGCATATTCATATTTAGAAACAGGATACAATTATAGTGCCCTATTTCTAAATATGAATATGATCATTAAGATTTACAGGTTCTAAGCCATTTATGATTGTGCAGGTAGATTATATCCTATGGTCATAATAGTGCAGGAGTATGAACTCTTTGTTGTTGATTACATCATAGGGTGTTGGAAACAAGCTTTCTGAATTTACTTAATGTGTTACCTAACTTCTTTTTGCAACACTAAAAGAGACCTGGCTAATTCCTTCTAATTATTCATACTCTAGGGTTATAACTACATACATATTTAAAATTAAATAAAAGCTTGCTCATTCTGAAAGGAAAGAAAGTTTAATAAAACAGCACAGATGCATTTATAGCAAATTTCTGAGTTAACCCAAAAGCAATTTAAAAACACTCCAAAAACAGCTTATCGTCATTTCAAAAAACCCAGCTTAATCTATCTAGAACATTTAACCAAATTTTGTTTTTTAATTAAGTCATACCATATAAAATTGAAAATTGATGGAAATTAATTTACAGTAAGATATAATATTACAGCAAAAATGTATAAAAACATGAAATATCCTTGTTAGTAAAACCCTAAAATAAGAGCCGAAACTCCTGGAATAAATAACATCTCAATATTAATTGATTCTAATGGCTTTCAAGTACATAACACAAGAGACTGCATTATCAGAAAAATATTCAAAACCACTCTGGTATTTTGTCCAGAAACAGCTTCACAGGGTAAACCTCCTTAAGAGCCCATAAACAAGAAGTTCACGGGCCTCCTTGGCAGCAGAGTCACTGAATATATATTCTCTATGGTCAAAAGGTTCAATAAATGGCTAGATAAAAAATATTTATATAACTCAGTGAAACACAGATTTTTAGGAGCCATTATGTTAGATTAATTTAAGACCCAGTACCTGAATATTTAGACATGCTACAATACCGATGAATACTTTTTATGCCTATATTTCAAGAAAACAAATATGGTTTACTCCATTTTCCCAGGCCACTATTACAACACTGCTTTAAAACATCTTGTATGGCCACTTCGGTGTTTCAAGGTATTGTAGATAGTAGCTAAAAAGCTTAATTGACCCATTCTAGGGCAAAATGCTCAGGTGAAAGCTTCTTATATCCACATTAGTGTAATAATGTAGAACTTACATTTTACATTAAAGTTACTAAAATCAGACCCATGCCTCCCATTGTTAGTTAATTCTAAGAGATCAGGAAAATGATGTTCTGGTATTTGTAAATTGGTTTTATAACTGATGTGTACTTATAGTGACTCCAAAATAGAAAATTCCACCCTCAAAGTCACATATTAACTCATTTTTTTCTAATTTCAACAATATGTACAAGGTATCATTTCTAACAACCCACGTAGCTTAAGTGCTTATAATTTATAAATACTTGCACATTCTCATTGTAATATGGTAAGGTGGACAACGCTGGTGTGATATCCTCGTTTTACAAGTGACAAACATGATGCCCGAGTGCTTATGGGATTCTGCTAAGAGATGTGACCAAAAATACACGGCAGCATCAGGTCTGAAACTCAGGTCTTCTGATTATAAATTGTTTCCATGGATGACAGTCATCCTGTCTTCAAGGGTTATGTGTGATCGCAGCGTTCTTAGGATAACATTCTTGAAAGTCAACCACACATTTCAGAACTGAGAAGAGGCATGTAGATACCATCAAGCCTGAAGTTCTCAACTCCTTTTTCTTATGTAACACACACGTACACACCAGATCACTCTGACGTGAGCAACAAGTAACCGTGGATATACAGACATTAAAATTATTTTAAATTATTTGTAATCTCTAGTGTATTTGCTGTACTTACACCTCTTTATCTTTCTCACAAGAAAGCACCAGAACTCAAGTGAGAGCGATGCCACTATAGGCACAACCTTGAAATAAGTACTTTAATTCCCACTAACATAAGGGCCTAGTTGCATAAGAGTTATGTGCTGGGCTGCTAACCAAAAAAATTTTGGTGGTCTGAACCCACACATGGATTCCACAGGAGAAAAGACCTGGAGATCTGGTCTTGGAAAGATTAAAACAAAACAGAAACCCACTGCCATCGAGTTGATTTTGACTCTATCCTTATATGGATAGAGTAGAACTGCCCCCATAGGCTTTCCATAGCTGGAAATCTTTACAAAAGCAGACTGCCACATTCTTCTCCCATGGAGTGGCTAGTGAAGATTACAGCCTAGAAAATTCTATGGGGCACTTCTACTCTGTCACATGGGGTCACTACAAGTGGAAATCGGCTCAACAGCACCTAACAACAACAATGCCCATTAATAACAATCACTTGAACAAAAATCCTCAACAAAATTCTAGCCAATAGAATTCAACAACATATCAAAAAAATAACTCACCATGACCAAGTGGGATCCATAGCAGGTATGCAGGGATGGTTCAACATTAGAAAAACAATTAATGTAATCCATCATATAAATAAAACAAAAGACAAGAATCACATGATTTCATCAATTGATGCAGAAAAGGCATTTGATGAAGTTCTACACCCATTCATGATAAAAAAAAAAAAAAAAAAACTCTCAGCAAAATAGGAATAGAAGGAAAATTCCTCAATATAATAAAGGGCATTTATACAAAGCCAACAGCCAACATCAACCTAAATGGAGAGAGCCTGAAAGCATCCCCCTTGAGATCGGGAACCAGACAAGGATGTCCTTTATCACCACTCTTATTCAACACTGGGCTGGAGGTCCTAGCCAGAGCAATTAGGCCAGATAAAGAAATAAAGGGCAACCAGATGAGTAAGGAAAAAGTAAAAGTATCTCTATTTGCAGATGACATGATCTTATATACAGAAAACCCTAAAGAATCCTTAAGAAAAATACTGAAACTAACAGAAGAGTTCAGCAGAGTATCAGGATACAAGATAAACATACAAAAATCAGCTGAATTTCTCTACACGAACAAAAAGAACATTAAAGAGGAAATCACTAAATCGATACCATTTGCAGTTGCCCCCAAGAAGATAAAATACTTAGGAATAAATCTTACCAGAGATGTAAAAGACCTATACAAAAAAAACTACAAGACACTTCGGCAAGAGACCTACATAAGTGGAAAAACATACCTTGCTCATGGGTAGGAAGACTCAACATTGTAAAAATATCTCTTCTACCAAAAGCCTTCTATAGATGCAATGCAATTCTGATCCAATTCCAATGACCTTTTTTAATGAGATGGAGAAACAAATCACCAACTTCAGGTGGAAGGGAAAGGGGCCCCAGATAAGTACGGCATTACTGAAGAAGAAGAACAAAGTGGGAGGCCTCACTCTACCTGATTTTAGAACCTATTATACTGCCACAGTAGTCAACAGCCTGATGCTGGTACAACAGATACACAGACCAATGGAACAGAATTGAGAACCCAGATATAAATCCACCCACATATGAGCAGCTGATATTTGACAAAGGCCCAAAGTCAGCTAAATGGGGACAAGATAGTTTTTTAACAAATGGGGCTGGTATAACTGGATATCCATCTGCAAAAAAATGAAACAAGACCCATACCTCACACCATGCACAAAAACTAACTCAAAGTGGATCAAAGACCTAAATATAAAATCTAAAACAGTAAAGGTCATGGAAGGAAAAATAAGGACAAAGCTAAGAGCCCTAATACATGGCATAAACAGTATACAAAACATTAGTAACAATGGACAAACACTAGAACAGAAATTAGGTAACTGGGAGCTCCTAAAAATCAAACACCTACGCTCATTCAAAGACTTCACCAAAAGAGTAAAGAGATTACCTACAGAGTGGGAAAAAGTTTTTAGCTATGACATTTCCCATCAGCACCTGATCTCTAAAATCTACATGATACTGCAAAAACTCAACTACAAAAAGGCAAATAACCCAATTAAAAAATGGGCAAAGGACATGAACAGGCATTTCACTAAAGAAGACATTCAGGTAGCTAACAGATACATGAGGAAATGCTCATGATCATTAGCCGTTAGAGAAATGCAAATGAAAACTATAATGAGATTCTATCTCACTACAACAAGGCTGGCATGAATCCAAAACACACAAAATAATAAATGTTGGAGAGGTTGTGGAGAGACTGGAACACTTACACACTGCTGGTGGGAATGTAAAATGGTACAACCACTTTGGACATCAATTTGGTGCTTCCTTAAAAAGCTAGAAATAGAACTACCATACGATCCAGCAATCCCACTCCTTGGAATATATTCTAGAGGAATAAGAGCCTTTATACAAACAGAAATATGCACACCCATGTTCACTGCAGCACTGTTTATAATAGCAAAAAGATGAAAGCAGCCAAGATGCCCATCAATAGAGGAATAAAAAACGAAAAACCAAACCCAGTGCCGTCAAGTCGATTCTGACTCATAGTGACCCTACAGAACAGAGCAGAACTGCCCCATAGAGTTTCCAAGGAGCGCCTGGTGGATGCAAACTGCTGACCCTTTGGTTAGCAGCGGTAACAATTAACCACTACGCCACCGGGGTTTCCTAATAGAGGAATAGATAAATAAATTATGGTACATTCACACAATGGAATACTATGCATTGATAAAGAACAATAATGAATCCGTGAAACATTTCGTAACATGGAGGAACCTGGAAGGCATGATGCTGAGTGAAGTTAGTCAGTTGCAAAAGGACAAGTATTGTATAAGACCACTATTACGAGAACTCGAGAAACAGTTTAAACAGAGAAGAAAATATTCTTTGACGGTTACAAGGCGGGGAGTGAAGGAGGGAGAGAGAGGGGCTTTCACTAATTAGATAGTAGATAAGAACGATTCTAGATGAAGGGAATGACAGCACACAATACAGGAGAGGTCTGCACAACTGGACTAAACCAAAAGCAAAAAAGTTTCCTGAATTAACTGAAAGTTTCAAAGGCCAGCACAGCAGGGGCAGGGGTTTGGGGACCATGGTTTCAGGTGACATCTAAGTCAACTGGCATAATAAAACCTATTAAGAAAACATTCTGCATCCCACTTTGGAGAGTGGTGTCTGGGGTCTCAAACGCTAGCAATTGGCCATCTAAGATGCATCAATTGGTCTCAACCCACAGGTAATTGCGAGCCCAAGAGACAGAAAGGGCCACATAAACCAGAGACTACATCAGCCTGAAACCAGAATAACTAGATGGAGCCTGGCTACAACCGATGACTGCCCTGACAGGGAGCATGACAGAGAACCCCTGAGGGAGCAGGAGAGCAGTGGGATGCAGACCCCAAATTCTCGTAAAAAAACTAGACTTAATGGTCTGACTGAGACTAGAAGGACCCCGGTGGTCGTGGTCCTCAGACCTCCTGTTAGCCCAAGACAGGAACCATTCCCAAAGGCAACTCCTCAGACAGGGATTGGACTGGACAATGGGATAGAAAATGATCCTGGTGAAGAATGAGCTTCTTAGATCAAGTAGACACATGAGACTATGCTGGCATCTCCTGTTTGGAGGGGAGGTGAGAGGGCAGAGGGGGCCAGGAGCTGGCCAAATGGACACGAAAACAGAGAGTGGAGGGAAGGAGTGTGCTGTCTCATTGGGGGAGAGCAATTAGGGGTATATAGCAAGGTGTATATAAATTTTTGTTTGAGAGACTGACTTGATTTGTAAACTTTCACTTAAAGCAAAATAAAAATTTTTTAAAAAATTACTTGAGAAACACCACAAAAATTATTTTAAACTACCAGAATACAGAAATAGTCCACTTGAAGACAGCAGATTTAAACCCTTTGTTTTATACATAATAAATGGTTTTTCCTAGCCGTCGAATTTGGTACTTTTTTTTTTTTTTTTTTTTACCAGTATTACTATTTAAGGATCCTAAATAACCACTCTATTTTCACTGTCGCTTGTAGAGGTGAGAAATGAGAAATAACAGATTTGGAATGAGGAAAGCAGATTAGGTTGCCACATATTTTAATATCTGATTTCTCTATTTCTTGCACCATTGAACAAATGAAAGTTACATAGTTAGTGTTACAGGGGCAAGTTGTAGGTGTGAGAACTGAGAGGAACCAGCAGAAAGATGAATACATTAAAAACTTCTGGGGAATGGGTTTGAAGGAAGAAGTTAAAACAAACAAGGAAGGTCTCAACCCTGCACTCAAGACACACAGCCGTCTGTCTCTGCCACCAGCTTGGTGCTCTCTTTATCAAAATCAATCCACAAACCAACAACCATTGAATCAAGTATTTATTGAATATCTGCCATGATCCCAGAGCCCTGGTGGCACAGTGGTTAAGTGCTCGGCTGCTAACTGAAAAGGTGATGGCTCAAACCCTCCAGCAGCTCCATGGGAGAAAGATGTGGCAATTTGTTTCCATAAAGATTTACCGCCTTGGAAACCCTATGGGGCAGTTCTACTCTATTCTATAAGGTCACTATGAGGCAGAATCGACTCAACAGCAGTGGCTTTTGCCCTGATCTCAGCCAGCATACGTCATGGGCAGCCACCACCCCTCTGTTAGTGAAGGCTTTCATGTTGCTACGATGCTAAACAGGTTTCAGCGGAGCTTGTGGTCTAAGATAGGCTAGGAAGAAAGGCCTGGCAATCTACTTCTGAAAATGAGCCAATGAAAACCTGTGGATCACAAAGGTCTGATCTGCAACCGGTCATGGAAACAGCTCAGGACCGGGTAGCACTTCGTTCCGTTGCATCGGGGGCCAAATCAACAGCAGCTGGTAACAACAACCATGAACCAAGTGCTGCACTTAGTACTGCAGGAAACAGCATATGTTTTATCACACTTCAGTTCTGAATATTAAACATTCTACTAAAGGCCTTGGAGTCCATGCCAAGCTGTATGCACTCTAAGTATTCATTGATTTGATTATATTCCTCCAATGTTTTTCTGTAGATTTATTACAAATTTATTTCACACTTGCTTGAAAACATATGCTGGCTTTTCACAAAAAAAATTAACATCTCCATAATTATACAGTTATTTATGAAAACCTGCTTTAAATCATAAGTCTAATTTTGGAATCAGTAACTTAATTCTACGAACAAATTGATTAAATTTAGAGAACTTCAACAACGCTTTGAACGCCTACTTGCAGACACAGAAGTGTAAGACTTTTATTTTACTGAAATGAATGTTGAGGGTATCGTAGTCTTTGAGGAAGTTGTAGTTACCCCTTTTGGAATAATCAGAAAGAAGCTATACATACCCAATTGGCTCAAGAGCTTCATACTGATAAAGTACAAGTTCTTGAAAAATACTGAGCAAAAACATTTTTAAATTTTTAACCATTAAGCTTATGAAACAAATTAATGGTAAAAGTAAAGAACATGAACTAAATGTTTACTCTTGAACCTACATCAAACAACGGAACAAACCCACTACAGGCTGTTGAGTCTATTTTGACTCACAGTGACCCTATAGCATGGAGTAGAACTGCACCATAGGGTTTCCAAGGAGTGGCTGGTGGATTTGAACTGCTGACCTTTTGGTTAGCAGCCTAACGCACTTAAACACTACGCTGCCAGGGCTCCTGAACCTACAGAGAGAGTAGTTTAACGAAGGCAGAGATTTTGACTTTTTGTCAATATGACACCCCTTCCTGTCAACTTCTAGAAACACATGAATAGATTTACTCAATGACAAGATGTGAAAGTACAATATTCCCAAAAGGTCAAATGAAAGTTCATCATTTTTAGACCCTGAAATTTCACTAACCAATAATTCACGGGTTTTACAAAATACCACTGATTTTCTTTTTCAACAATTTCATGGTGTAACTCAGTGTTATCCAGGGAAAATAGGACACTGTACTCAGAGTATATTATTCTTTTTAACCCTCAAAAATTCTGTAAATATGAATTATTTTCCGTATTTTGTATATGGGAGCAGAAAGGACTACAGAAGATACAAAGCTCAAATTCCCAGGACTAACAAGAGACATAAACTGCAAGCTGTCCCATACCCATACTCCCTTCTCCCATTGTGATAGAACCTCTACTTTTTTTTTTTTTCCTGCCTTTTAGTTTGTAAAGGAGGCTTCTCTTATTTTAACATTTACGAGGTTTCTAGTTTCAAAAGACATACATTCTTGTTTTCTTTTACAGTTTTATCACCGGACTTCTTAATGCATTAAAAATTTATGTATTGTCATGCCTCCTCCAAACTTATCTTTTTGAAATGCCTGTATACACACAGATCAAGTCATCTAATAACAGCTGTGGTTAGGGTCCCAAGGATCAAGGGTCCCTGGGTGGTGCAAAGAGTTAACCCACTCAGCTGATAACGGAAAGGTTGGTGATTGGAGTCCAAGCAGAGACACCTCAAAACAAAGGCCTGGCAATCTACGCCCAAAACATCAGCCATGAAAACCTCATGGTGAAAACTCTACTCTGACACACATGGGGTTGCCATGAGTCACAACTGACTTCACAGGAACTGGTTTGCATACCCACAGAACAGCTAAAATGAAAAACATGATACCAAGTGCGGACAAGTGCTTGGAGCACTGGAAACTCTAGTACACTGTTCATGGAATGTAAACTGGTAGAACCACTCTGGAAAATGGTTTTATATTACTCAATAAAGCTGATCATACACATACTTTATGACCCAGAAAATCCACCCATAGGTGTGGTACAATGGGTTTTTTTTAATGAGGCCTTTCTGGTCCTGAGTTTGTAATTCTCCCAGAACGATTTGTCAGGCCACAGTCTCACAAGGGATTGATTGGATTACTACCCATATAAAGGGTTTGCAGGATTGGTTGGTTTACTACTCCCATAAAACGCTCACAAATCCATCCAATAGGATTGGGTGGTTCACGATCCACCTACGGGACTGGACAGTTTACGAAAGCTATGCCCTGAAATTGACACAGAGTGTTCCTATAAGCATCTGGTCTCAGAGGGTTTGGGGCCTTCCTGATCTGCAAGAGCCAGGAGGGGAGTGAGTCCTTTGGACAAGGGGGCCTGCTCTGAGAACCTCGTAGAAGAGCTGTAATACAGGCTAAGGGCTGTAACACTAAGCTAGTGACATTCACTGAGCTGACAGCACTGAAGAGCAAGAGAAATGGCAAACGCACCAGAGCCCACAGGTAGAGAGATGGCAGCAGCAGTATGAATGGTGGAAACCATAAGGATGGCAGAGGGTGGAGGTTGGGAGGTGGCCTGTGGAGCCAACCTGGGCACCTCTGGGAAGAAGGTCTCCAATGGAGCAGAGGCTTGGGCATAAACCATATAGGGGTTGCCTATGAAACAGTTTTACCTCAAGAACTGATTTAATTCCAGCAAACCCTGGCATTGGCCCAGATTGTCCCAAAGCTGCTGGTTGAGAGTTAGGCCAGCAAGCACAAGGGGCCAGGCCCAGCCAAGAAAAACTATGGAGACAGAATACAGCCGTGCTGCAGCCAACCGGAGCTGACAACACACTTGCTGGCAGACATACACACTGCTGACACGTGGTCCACGGCACCCCTGCCTGGTGACACAGAAATGGATGTGAGTAATTTGGGAAGGATGAGCAAGTCCCCTTTCAGACATAAGTGGGTTCTTATGATGCTAAGTGGGGTACTCATGGGGATGAAGGGGGCTGGCTCACCTCATGTCTGTTGCTGCTGTTTAGTGTTTGTTGACCATAATTAATCTGTTCTTGTTGTTTACTGTTTAAATAATAATAACAGCTTTCAATTGCCAACACTTTGTAAATGTCTCGTGTGTACCACCCAATCGGATTTGGTAGTAGAGTGCTCATGCCAGCCATCTTATTGCTGCTTGTAATTTTGAGGCAACCGGCACCTGTTTCTATACACAGTTCACAAGGTGCATACCCGGCAGAAATGCCTGCACAGGTTCACTAAGAAGCATGTAAAAGCATGTTCACAATATTCATAATAGCCCCAAATTGGAAATAACAATTAACAGTAAAATAAATAAATTATACACAGCAAAGAAACTGTGAATGAATATCACAAAAATATTGTTAAGCAAAGGAAGATGGATTCAAAGAATATAAACTATATGATTCAATGTATATAAAATTCAAAACCAGGCAGAACTGACTAGGGTAAAAGACAAGACAGCAGCTGCCCCTGAGAAGGAAGAAGGGGTGCTAACTGAGAGACGGTACAGGGACTAAAAACTTTCCGAGGTTCTGCTGATGTCTGTTTCCTGACTGCTGTGATCATTCTGTTGTTATTTTTTCTATGGTAATTTATTAAGCTACACATTTTGTATCGTGCCTGTTTCGTATGGGCATCATGTCAATTAGCTTTGAAAAGAGGACACCTGCTGCATACTCTCTGCTCCTTCTTCCTCCGTTTCCTCCACCCTACTGCCCAAATGCTCATGAGACGGCACCTTAGTCATCCAGTGCTGCTGTAACAGAAATACCACAAGCGGAGATTTTCACAACCAGAAATTTATTCTCTCACAGTCTAGGAGGCTAGAAGTCCAAATTCATAATGCCAGCTCTAGGGGAAAACTTTCTCCCTCTGTTAGCTCTAGGCAAAGGCTGTTTTCAGGTCCTGCTTCCTGGTTCCTTGGAGATCTCCATGTGTTTAGGCATCAATCTTCCCCTGGGTTTAGGAGGTTCTCAGGACAGGGACCTGGGGTCCAAAGGATGTGCTCTGCTCCCAGCTTTTTCTTGGTGATATTGAGTTCCTTTCTCAACTTGCTTCTCTCTCCTTTTATCTCTTGTAAGATAAAAGGCATGACTGACCTAAGGGCAGTAAGTGTGGCGACTGGGGTAAGACTGGTGACTTGAGTCACACCCTTCAGTAAGGTGATGTCTCGAGATACAACCCATCCTAATCCTGACTCATTAACAGACAACTCCCTCCCAAATTGGAGCCTAACCACAGGCACAGAGGCTAGAATTTACAACACATGACAAAATGGAGGATAATTACATCAGATTACACCATAGAGGATAACCACACAATACTAGGAATCATGGCCTAACCACGTTGACACATATTTTGGGGAAACACAATTCAATCCATAACAGATAGCTACTGCTCTGGCTACTACAATGCTGTATCATGAGGACAAGACCCAAGTTCTAGGCATCATAGAAAGTGTCTATATTCCTGACACCAACATACTCTCCCTGGTTTAAGACACTGTAGCTTTGGTCACTCATATTCAAATCCCATCTTAACTAGTACAGAGGACCAGGTTGCAAATATGAACCTTGCAGACTCCTACTCCCATCCTCTTCCGACGCCTTCACAGCAAGTCTCACACAACTACAGAGCAATCATTCTGGAAATTCAATGTGAAAGAAGAAAGCAATCAAAACCATTCATGTAAAATATAAATACTGGGACACTGCCCAAAAGAAAACGTAATTTGAATCTTTCTGCTTCGTTATGCCTTAAAAAAATCGAACAGTGTTTTATGGTATTGATTTTTCTCTTTTTCTGGTATAGGAGGCGGCTGTTACTTCATAAAGTTGGAATGTAACCTCCTTCTTCCCTCGTGATTTACTCACTCTTGTATGTTAATACTTGGCAAGTGATTTTTCCTGAATATGCAGATATTTCTAAGCTCTGTGTTTGGTTTCTCCCGTGACAATTTCAGAGTACACTTAATGTCATCTAGAATATTTTACATGGAAATAAATGGACCAGAAAGAAATGCCACGTAAAGACGGGATTCATGAGCTTAAAAAGCCATTTCCTTGGCGAGGGGTCACTTAAAGTGTTTCACAAAAGGATATTTATGGTCATATAATCAAACAGAATAAAGAAGAAATTTGGTGCCAGGGCTGATCAGTCCGACAATCAGCCCAAAGACAGGACCTTAACTGAGGATGTTAGAGTTCAGGCACGCTTCACCTGAGAAATTCAAAGCAAGTCATCTTCTAACATTCAGTTTTCTAATTTTTATCTGACTTTTGAGTTTTCTGGCTCTAACTCTTAGTAGGCTAAATCTAACCCAAATACTTGATTTTTTTTTTTTCCATGCCCTAAATATTTGAGTTATTCAGGGCAGAGTTCTCAACCTCCTTCACATACTTTGGCCCTGCCTGCCTACATGCTGCAATCAGTTTGTTCTCTACTAACGTAAAAGTTGGCAGTTTGAACCCACCCAGCAGCACTGTGGAAGAGAAGCCTAGATATCTGTTTCTGTAAAAATTACTGACAAGAAAACCCAATGGAGTAGTTCTACTTTGTGACACCTGGGATTGCCATGAACCGGAATCAACTCAATGGCAATGGGTTTGGTTTTTGAAGCATTTGAATTGTGATGTTGGTGAAGAATACTGAATATACCATGAACTAATAAATCAGCCTTGGAGGAAGTACAGCCAGAATGCTCCTTAAAAGCGATGATGGTGAGACTTAGGACACATCATCAGGAGGCACCGATGGCTGGAGAAGGACATGGAGCTTGGTAAAGTAGAGGGTCAGTGAAAAAGAAGGAGCCCCTCAGTGAGATGGATTGACACAGTGGCTGCAACAATGGGCTCAACATAGCAATGACTGTGGGGATAGCTCAGGGCAGGGCAACATTTTGTTCTGTTAGACATGGGGACATATGAGTCACAACAGACTTGACAGCACGTAACAACATAAACCCTTGTTCAGGAGATCTCTTAGAGTGACAGTGTATCTCAGACGTGCAATGAGTAGGGGTTAATGGTGGCTTGAGAGAGAAGCGGAACATCTTGCATAAGCCCCACTCTGTAGAATGTAAAGATTAAAGAAGGCTGGACTGTGGTGGTTAATTTTATCTCAGCTGGGCTAGGCTTTGATTCTCAGAGTTTGGGCAGACGCCAGACTGGTTGCTGTTCTCTAATGTCACGTGATGTAATCCTATGTAATGTGATGTAATCACCTTCTATGATGTGATCTGAGGAGATAAACCAATCAGTTGAAAGAGGAGCTTCCTTGGGAGTGTGTTCTGTGCCCAGAACATAAAAGAATGTTCCGGCCGAACTTGTTCTCTCGGCCCTGCACTCTTCTTGTTGCCTGGTATGTGGATCTCGGTACAGCCTGCAAAGGTTTTCAGCCTGCTGCCTGACCTACAGATCTGGAACTTGAACCATTTCCTCAAAGTAAATTTCTCTCTCTCTCTCTCTCTCGCTTTGTAAAGACACACGTACACATACACACCTATATACTCACAATCTCACTTGGGAATAGGGTTTTCTTTGTGTTGTAAATGAGGAGCTGTCAGTGTAAGTTTTGTTCTAAACTTAATCACTGCTAAATATATATATATACAATATATACGTATATATATTCTCTATATATATGTGTGTGTGTATGTGGAGAGAGAGAAAGAGAGAACACAACTAAGACAGACTCTCTGTTCTTGGCCACAATAGGCAAAATAAAGCTAAAAAAAAATCCACTGCTGTCAAGTCCATTCCAACTCATAGTGACCCTACAGGACAGAGTAGAACTGCCTCATACGGTTTCCAAGAAGTGCCTGGTGGATTCGAACTGCCGATTTTTTGGTTAATAGCCTTAGCTCTTAACCACTATGCCACCAGGGTTTCCAAGATAAAGCCAGTATCCTGTAAAAGGCAAAGAAGTTAGAAAATGAGGGACGGAAGGAGGAGACAATAAGAAGGAGTGCACTTATGCATTCCCATCTGCAACATATACTGCAGGGACAAGCAGATGATCCAATGCCACATTAAAGTCGTATTCTACACTGTCTTGTGAATTTTGAGTATGTTCAAACTCCATGCTGTGTAATGTTGGGCTCTTTATGATGGATTAAACTTTAACCTCCACGTGTCTGTGAGTTCTTCATACTGTGGAGCTTGAGTGCTGCTGTGATGCTGGAAGCTACGCCACCAGTGTTCAGATACCAGCAGGGTCACCCATGTCAGACAGGTTTCAGCTGAGCTTCCAGACTAAGACAGACTACGAAGAAGGACCCGGAAGTCTACTTCTAAAAAGAATTAGCCAGTGAAAATGTTATGAATAGCAGCAAAACATTGTCTGATATAGTGCTGGAAGATGAGCCCCCCAGGTTGGAAGGCACTCAAAAGATGACTGGGGAGAAGCTGCCTCCTCAAAGTACAGTCAACCTTAATGACATGAATGGGGTCAAGCCTTCTGGACCTTCATTTGCTGATATGGCATGACTTAAAATGAGAAGAAACAGCTGCAAACATCCATTAATAATTGGAAAGTGGAATGTACGAAGTATGAATCTAGGAAAACTGGAAATCATCAAAAATGAAATGGAACACCTAAACATCAATATCCTAGGCATTAGTGAGCTGAAATGGACTGGTACTGGCCATTTTGAATCAGACAATCATGTGGTCTACTATGCCAGGAATGAAAACTTGAAGAGGAATGGCATTGCATTCCTTGTCAAAAAGAACATTTCAAGATCTGTTCTGAAGTACAGTGCTCGCAGTGATAACATAATATCCATGCGTCTACAAGGAATACCAGTCAACAAGGCTATTATTCAAATTTATGCCCCAACCACTAAGGCCAAAGATGAAGAAACTGAAGATTTTTACCAGCTTCTGCAGTCTGAACGTGCAAATACGATGCATTGATAATTACTGTTGATTGGAATGTAAAAGTTGGAAACACAGGAGAAGAATCAATAGTTGGAAAATACGGCCTTGGTGACAGAAACGATGCTGGTGGTCCATGATTGAATTTTGCAAGACCGGCTTCTTCATTGCAAATACCTTTTTTTCACCAACATAAACAGTGACCATATACACGGACCTTGCCAGATGGAATACACAGGAATCAAATCGACCACATCTGTGGAAAGAGACAATGGAAAAGTTCAATATCATTAGTCAGAACAAGGCTAGGGGCCAACTGCAGAAGAGACCATCAACTGTTTATATGCAAGTACAAGCTGAAACTGAAGAAAATTAAAGCAAGTCCACGAGAGCCAAAGTATGACCTTGAGTATATCCTACCTGAATTTAGAAACCATCTCAAGAATAGATTTGACGCGTTGAACACTAAAGACCGAAGACCAGGTGAGTTGTGGAATGACATCAAGGACATCATACATGAAGAAAGCAAGAGGTCATTAAAAAGATAGGAAAGAAAGAAAAGACCAAAATGGGGGTCAGAAGAGACTCTGAAACTTGCTCTTGAACATCTAGTAGCTAAAGCAAAAGGAAGAAATGACGACGTAAAAGAACTGAACAGAAAATTTCGAAGAGCAGCTCAAGAAGACAAAGTAATGTATTATAGTGACATGTGCAAAGAGCTAGAGATAGAAAACCAAAAGGGAAGAACAGGCTCGGCATTACTCAAGCTGAAAGAACAGAAGAAAAAATTCAAGTCTTGAGTTGCAATAGTGAAGGATTCCATGGGGAAAATATTAAACAACAGATTCCATGGGGAAAATATTAAACAACGCAGGAAGCATCAAAAAGAGATGGAAGGAATACACAGAGTCATAATACCAAAAAGAATTGGTTGACGCTCAGCCATTTCAAGAGGTAGTATAAGATCAGGAACCTGTGGTACTGAAGGAAGAAGCCCAAGCTGCACTGAAGGCACAGGCGAAAAATAACGGTCCAGAAATTAACAAAAATACCAACTGAGATGTTTCAACAAACGGATATAGTCCTACAGGTGTTCAATTGTCTATGCCAAGAAATTTGGAAGATAGCTACCTGGCCAACCAACTGTAAGAGATCTACATTTACGCTTATTCCCAAGAAAGGCGATCCAACTGAATGCAGAAATTATCAAACAATATCATTAATATCACACCAAGCAAAATTCTGCTGAAGATCATCCAAAAGCAGCTGCAGCAGTATAACGACAGAGAACTGCCAGAAATTCAGGCCAGATTCAGAAGAGGACATGGAACAAGGGCTATCACTGCTGATGTCAGGTGGATCCTGGCTGAAAGCAGAGAATACCAGAAAGATGTTTACCTGTGTTTTATTGACTATGCAAAGGCATTCGACTGTGTGGATCATAACAAATTATGGATAACATTGTGAAGAATGAAAATTCCTGAACATTTAATCGTGCCCATGAAAAACATGTACATAGATCAAGAGGCAGCTGTTCAGATAGAACAGGGGGATACTGCATGGTTTAAAGTCAGGAACGGTTTGTATCAGGGCTGTATCCTTTCACCACACATATTCAATCTGTATGCTAAGCAAATAATCCAAGAAGCTGGACTATATGAAGAAGAACAGGGCATCAGGATTGGAGGAAGACTCATTAACAATCTGCATTACACAGATGACACAACCTTTCTTGCTGAAAGTGAAGAGAACTTGGAATACTTACTGATGAAGACCAAAGACCACAGCCTTCAGTTTGAATTGCATGTCAACATAAAGAAAACAAAAATCGTCACAGCTGGACCAATAACAACATCATGATAAATGGAGAAAATATTAAAATTGTCAAGGATTTCATTTTACTTGCATCCACAATCAACACCAGCGGAAGCAGCAGTCAAGAAATCAAAAGACACAGTGCAACGGTCAAATCTGCTGCAAGACACCTCTTTAAGTGTTGAAAAGCAAAGATGTCACCTTGAAGACTATGGTGCGCCTGACCCAAGCCATGGTGTTTTCAATTGCATCATATGCATGTGAAAGTTGGACGATAAGGAAGGCCAAAGAAGAATTGACACCTTTGAATTGTGGTGTTGGTGAAGAATATTGAATACACCATGGACTGCCAAAAGAACGAATAAATCTGTCTTAGAAGAAGAAGTACAACCAGAATGCTCCTTGGAAGCAAGGATGGGGAGAATGGGTCTTACATACTTTGGACATGTTGTCAGGAGGGATCAGTCCCTGGAGAAGGACATCATGCTTGGCAGAGTACAGGGTCAGTGGAAAAGGGGAAGACCCTCAACCAGGTGGATTGACACAGTGGCTGCAACAATGAGCTCAAGCATAACAACGATTGTAAGGATGGCTCAGGACTGGGCAGTGTTTCGTTCTGTTGTGCATAGGCTTGCTATGAGTTGGAACTGACTCAGTAGCACCTAAGAACAACAACAACAACAAACCTTTAATGATGACAGGTCACAGTCAATACTCCTGCTTCTCCTTGTGAAGCTTCTTGAAGAATGGATGGGCTCTGGAATCAATCTTGCCTTCATAGTAGGGTCAGAGTGGGTAAAGAGTAAGGAGGAGAGGGAGGCAATAAACAAGATTTTACAGCTACCAGGAGAGCTGTAACCTTGGTGGTGTAGTTGTTAAGAGCTACGGCTGCTAATCAAAAGGTTGGCAGTTCTAATCCACCAGGCAATCCTTGGAAACCATATGGAGCAGTTCTACTCTGTCCTATAGGGTGGTTACGAGTCAAAATCGACTTGATGGCAACAGGTTTTTTTTTTTTTTTTTGAACAGGAGAAAAAGGGAGACTCCCTACCACATCCATAGGAGCCTACTGTCCCCTCAGCTTCCGTGATTGGTTCCTCCCTCCTCTCCACCTCCTCTTTTCCTTGGTTCAACTCCTGGCATCACATCTCACTAAAAATTTACCTTAAAAAATTACTTTGCTACTCTGACCCTTAGTGTCTTCATCTATAAAACAGGCATAATTATAAATATATCCAAAGATGAATGTAAATTTTTAAATGAGATAATATATAGTAACTCTTATAGTCTGGACTACCCAAAAACCAAACCCACTACCATCGAGTCGATTCCGACTCAGAGGAACCCTACAGGACAGAGTAGAACTGCCCGATAGAGTTTCTAAGGAGCGCCTGGCAGATCTGAACTGCCAACCTCTTGGTTAGCAGCCGTAGCCCTTAACCACTACGCTACCACGGTTTCCTACAGTATGGACTACTAATCGAAAAGTCCACAGTTGAAACCCACCCAGAGGTGCTTTGGAAGATAGGCCTGGAGATTTGTTTCCAAAAAGTCACAGCCTTGTGGACTACCCTATGGAGTAGTTCTACTCTGCACACATGGGGTCGCCATGAGTCAGAATCGACTTGACAGCCACTAACAACAACTCTCAAAGTCAGGTCCCTGGGTGACGCAAACTGGTTGCGTTCAACCACTAACCTAGAGGTTGGCAATTCAAACCCACTCGGCAGCAGCACAGGGGAAAGGCCTGGCAATCTGCACCTAGATTGCAGCCAAGAAAAACCAATAAAGAGTTCTATTTAGAGCATGCTTAAGAAATGTTTATTTCCCTTCCGTATTACAGAGACAGTGCATAATACTGACAAAAACCATGAAACGCTTGTTAAAACTCGTAAGTTTTCTCTATTGTTATTGAAACAGGAAATTTCTCACGTGAGTTATTTAACTTTCTTAAGCCTTTGTTTTCACATCTGTAAAATTGTGATAAACTTCCTACCCCACAGGAGGATTTGCAACAATAAAATTGGATGTTAACTCTAGAATGCTTAACACAGCACTTGAAACATGATAGTTTTCAATAAATAAGAGCATCAGAAAGTCAGTTATTAATCATAAAACAGGGTAATGCAACAACTTTTTCTGGCTAGACTTGGATTCAAATTCTAGGAGGACAGACAACACCTGCACTCACCACCCCTAATATGTCTTCACATCTGTTGCTATGTGTTACGGATTGAATCGTGTCCCTGCAAAATACCTGTTGGAATCCTAACCCCTACACCTGTGGATGTAATCCCATTTGGGAATAGGATTTTCTTTGCTGTACTGAAGAGGCCCCGTCAGTGTAGGCTGTATCTAAACCTAATCACGGCTGAGTTATAAGGAGCAGCACTGACGCTGAGATGAGCAAGCACAAACAACGAAGACAGATGCCAAGTGAGAACTACAGAGAAACTGAGGAACAGAAACGGAAAGAGCCAAGAATCTTCCCGCAGAGCCAATGGAGAGAGCCTTCCCCAGTAATGGGTGCCCTGAATTTGAACTTCTACCTCCTAAACTGTGAGAAAATAAATCTCCATTCTTATAGCCCCCCACTTGCGTGGTTCTTCTGGTACAGCGGCCTTAGGAAACAAAAACACTTCAGCACTTTTTGTTTATTTCTAGGTGAGGAAAATGCTACGCGGCTTCTCACATTCTTCCATTCAACAAATCCAATAATTTTTAGAAAAACGTATGAAGAAAAGTCATAAATTATTAGCCTAACTGGTCAGTGCCGAAAAAATGGAGTGCGGAATACACAGGCTTTCAGCAACGAGGCCTTGAAGAGTGGGAGATGGAGTCCTGGGAGCAGACAGGGAGCTGGAGGTGTCACACGTCCCCATCTAACACTTCAGTTTGGCACCGGGTTTACACGGTATACGCTTTGCTACAGATAAACACAGTGTAAAAATGGCGGCAGAGGTGTCTGACGTCTAACTTCATGATTGGGAGAAGAATCTAGATCAACAGCCGAGGCTGAGGCCTGTGAGGCGAGGTCAGACATGCTCCTCTCTCCGCCAACTTTACCAATTCTAACACCAACCCTCCCTCCAGGCACCCTTTACTTCTCTTCTGGGTTCCACAATGTGTTGTAATGGCCACACAGGACTCACAAACATACAGTTATGGGGTTTATTAGGTAAGTAACAGGTTACCGTGGAGGTTCAGGACCGCTCAGGATACAGCTCTTCCATCAGGACAGCCTATTCTCAGCCATGGCCGCGAACACACCGCTCTCTGGCCCTGGGCCTGAGCCCTGCTCAGGCAGGTGTTACAAAGCTCTTTTAGCTCTGCGGGTAAGTGCCTGGAGGCACCACTCCACCAGTAAGCCCTGGCCTGAAGGCGCTCAGCTCTAGCTCCACCAAGTCCCCAGAGGCACCACAAGCAAGCCAGCAAACGTCGGTTGGAAGGCACTCAGCTTCTTGCTCCAGGGGCCCCCGAAGCTCTACCACAGCCGTCTGACACCCATCTCCCGATTCCTACTCTCTCGCCATCTGCCAAGTTACAGCTCCTCTGTCTACTGGGTCTAGGCGGGTCTCAGTGCAGGAATTACTGGCTCTTCTTTCTTATTGATGATGAGATCCTCTCTTCCTGCCTCTGGGATGGGTAATTTAAGCCTACTAGAATAGCAAAACTGACCAATCCCCCTGGTGGGCCACAATTAACCATATTTGCATAGTCCCACCCAATCACGTGGGTGGGAGTTACAAGACCATGGCGAAAAGGTCAAATACAAGCTACAAGGGATCCATCACACCACACCGGAGAAAGGTAGATTTACCCCTCTGCGGGTACAGTCTCCATCTGCCATATTTTTTGAAGGGGCGCATGCTTTTCTGTCTGATAACCATATTTAAGGAATCTGAGGAATCATAGAATCCTTGTGAGCGGTACCTGATTCGCTCCTGGCATTTGAAAATTTAGGTATGGACAAGTGACAAAATCACCAAAGGAAACTTACCTCTATTCCCAACTTTAAATTTCTGTGGGAGTATTGACTGGCTGTTCACCGTATCGTATGCCTCTTAAGGAAACATTCCCGCTGAGAAAGATTTGCAAGAAGCCTCCTAAGATGGAAGTTTCTCGTCCATCACTGATTCCTCTGTCATTTGCGGCATCAGGGGTTAAGCTAAAGTGTGTTGAGAAAAAGCGAGAAGGCTCAGTCAGATGTGAGAAGCATCCACCCATGTCAGCATCTCCCTGCCTCCAGGTCTACCCTCTCATCTTCTCTGCAAATTCAAAAGAGAAGGGCTTGTCCCTGTGAACAGAGAATATGCCTGAAATACACAGCCACAAAAAGAATAAAACACAATCTAAATTCTCTGTCAAAAGCCAATCCATGCATTAGAGTGTCCCCCGAGGGGAGACCCACAAACATTGTAAGAACAGTCAGCTGACCAGCAGCTAATCCATCAGGCAAAAAATACTCCAAATACACACCTTGCCTGAAGACTTCTGCTTCTGTACGAAATAGCCGAGTCCTATGGGCTTCCAGTTAAATCCACCCTTCGGATGATGAAATTGTTCGAGAAGCTGTAGAGAAAAGCAAGTCAGCTCCCAGGGCTCGGATTCCAGCTCTGCCACTCCCTTCCTTGGGTAATATACATAACTGTGCCTTGGTCTCTTCTTTTTGAAAAATATCCAACTTGTGAGGTCGAGTTAATCCGCGTAAAGCACGTATAGGAGGCCCTAGAATGTAACAGGTGTTATGTAAGTTTGTAATAGGGGGCATTGGTAGTTCAGGGGTAGAATTCTCACTTCCATTCTGGAGACCTGGTCAGATTCTCGGCCAGTGCAATTCAAGGGCAGCCATCACCTGTCCATCAGTGAAGACTTGCATGTTGCTAACCAAAAGGTCAGCAGTTCAAGGCCACCAGCTGCTCCTTGGAAACCCTATGGGGCAGTGCTATTCTGTTCTATAGGGCTGCTATGAGTTGGAACTGACTCGATAGTGGTAGGTATGATGCTGAACAGGTTTCAGCAGAGCTTCCAAACTAAGACAGACGAGAAGGAAAGACCTGGCGATCTGAAAATCAGCCAATGAAAACAGTCCTAACAGCCTACCCCCAACCGATCATGGGGCTGGTGCAGGACTGGGCAGCATTTAGTCTGATTGTGTATGGGGTTACCGTGAGACAGGCACAACTCCAGAGCAGGAAAAACAACAGTTAACAAGAACAAGCATCTATTATTACTTGTTCTCATTCTGTTCTGCTTCTTAAATCACCTCCTTCGTTACACCGGCTCTCTGCCTCCACCATCTGAAGCAGCTCTGGGTCCCTGAACATAGGAACACAGGCTTCTGGGCCAGCTGTCCACTGACTCTGCCCCTATTCTGCAGAGTCTGGTTGACTCCTAAGTGCACGTTTTGGAGACCAAGAGCTCATTCTGACTGACTCCATCTCAGTTAAGTCCTCTAATTAGATAAGTTACTTAAACTTTCTGAGGCTCAGTTATATTAAAATCATATCTGTATGTTAGTAAGAGACTTAAAAAAAAAAAATTTTTTTTTTAAAGTGTGTACAAAATTCCTGATGCAAAATAATTGCTCTGTAAATCAGACAGGAGGGAAACTAAGAGGAGAGTGTAGCCAGCAGGGCACTGCACCTGCTGGGTAAAGGAAGGGGCTAGGAATATCAAAAGTAAACTTCACCTGCGTCACTGTTCCAGACAGGCAAGGCTTTGCAAGCCTGTACCTTGTTGGATCCTACCGCCCTGAGAGGCTCACCTCTGGATAGAGATATTGGAGTAATGCATAGATTTTAACTGCACTCTGGCCAAAAACGCTATATAAAGATTAAGTATGTGACAAAAATTTGTAGCAACATCAGCTAATTGCAAAGTTGAGGAAGAGAAAGTAATTAAAGTTAGAGATGAGCCAGCAAGTAATTCACTTAATTGTAAGCAAAGAACATACCCCAATCTGTAATCCTCTCCACCCTTGAAAAAAGGCGTGCGAAACTCTTGAACACAAGTGCCAGGTTCGGGATATTCCTTTCTGCAATTGATATAAGCTGACCATTTCACCTAGCACAAAGTAGATCAAAGCAATACTGTTAAACGTGTTTTCTTTCCCCCAGGCTTTTTTTCTGAATTGTTCTTTCCAATAACGAGAGCATTTCTTCCACTGAGCATCGTTAAAAAACAAAAACAGGAATGGATACTTCACAGCAGGCAATCAACAGACGTGACTTATGGCCCAAGATTACAAACACATCTCCGAGACAGACAGCTGTAATCTAAAATCCTTCCAGAACCATGGACACATACGTCCAGCAGTACATTTGAAGAGAAGAAAACAGCTCAAAAATTTTACAGAGGTTTGTAAGGAAAAGAAAATTGCTATTACAGATGGTCTATAGATGTCTCTGGTTCTTTTATATTGTTTCTGTGTGTGGGTGTTTTTTTTAACCTCTATGTTTCCAGTGGTGTCAAATCAAAAAATCAATGTCATTTCAGCAAAGCAGCATGTAGCGTAATGCCTCGCCCCTCCCTTCCTGACTGGACTGAATCTTGGCAGCTGTCCTACATGCTTTGCCTTCTTCGCATCAAAAGTCCAGGGAAGCTAGCACAAAGAAGTTGACACACGTGGCTCCCAGAGGGCAGGTATGCTGATGTCTAGTCTCTGCACATTTTGGTTGTTATTCTCAAGAAACCAACCTCCAAAACTGAAGTAAACTATGAGGGAAGTTCTCCTTCCTGTCTGACGCAATAGGGCTTCAACATTTGGAGCATATGAGAACACGCAGGTACTCAAATCACGCCCTGAGGCAGCCCTGGTGTAGTGAAAAGGGCGCTGGACTAGGAATTAAAAGCTCTGAGTTTGTGTCCCAGCTTTGAGCTTAAAACATGTGTGACTATGAACTCAGTATCTCCCTCCATAAAATAGAGTTGATAATATCTGCTGAGTCTACCTCGTACGATTATCAAGAGAATCAAAACAACTTAGCGAAGTGCTTTGTAATCAAACAGAGCTAAGCAAATTGAGTTAAGCAGTATATGGTATTGTTATGTTCATGTCATGTATTGAATACTACTAGCTGGCCAGGTGGTGAGGTCATCATAGAATGATTTTCCGAGGAAAAACTGCTTTTTTTTTTATATCCATTAGTTCATTTATTTATTCAACAATGCTTCTTTGATGTCCTACAATGAGCTGTTTAGTCACTGGGGGTACTTAAAAGGCTTTATCCCAGCCCTTACAGAGCTTATTTCTAAGTGAAGAAACATTTTCATTTATATCCCTGAAGATACCTTCTGACCACAAAGGTCAGTGATAGAGGAGACTAGCCAAACTAAAAGGGAGGGGACAAGCATAAATCTCAGAAACATGGTCATGGTGACAACTTCATCGAATGGAGGCAAGCCCTGTCACTGATACTCTTGATTGTGAAAAAGAGAACATAGAGAATTCCCATACCCATAAATGCAATGTCTCATGTTAAACTTCTCCGTTACCCTGGAAACCTGTCTCTTGGGGAAAGGTAATGCAGAGCCAGCAGTTCTCAGCTGTTATGTAAGCCTCAAAGGACCAAGTTGTGATAGAGACCCTCTCTGCCTCCAACCATTTGGAAAACACCCAAAGTGAGAGAAACAAAAATCAGACACCCACAAATACATCCAATGAAAAGCCAAGGTCCACTAATGATCCTGCCAGATTCCACGAAGCCACATCAGCAAATATGGAACCCTACGGGACATTTCTACTCTGTCCGACAGGGTTGCTATGAGTCAGAATGGGCTCAGCAGCACACAACAATAACAACAAATATCAACTAATATAAGACAGAAATTATACTAGGAATTTTTAAAGGCTAATTGCATGGGCTATGAGGAATTGTAATAGGAGTATAAGACTAAGGGAGTTTAGGAAAGGCTCATCTAAGGAAGTGATTGGAGCTGGAATACCAAGGATGAGTAAGAGTTAAGTAGGAAAATAGGACCAAAACCAAAAAAACGAAACCTATTGCCATTGAGTCAGTTCTGACTCATAGAGACCCCATCGGACAGGGTAGAGCTGCCCCATAGAGTTTCCAAGTAGCACCTGGTGGATTCGAACTGCCTACCTTTTGGTTAGCAGCTGTAGCTCTTAACTACTTGCACTACCAGGGTTCCCAGAAAATAGGACAGAGGGTTCCAAATGGAAGAAACAGTATGTAAAGGACCCATGGGGAAAAGAGAGCATAAAAGAAGCCAGTGTGGTTATAAAACAAGAAAGAGTGAGATGGGTGAGCTCCATACAAAGTCTTATTGGCATGTGAAGATAGGGAGGATGTTAAAAAAAATATGATTCTCTGCCGAATTTTCTCCTCGATATTTTGTTGATAGAATGGTGTCTTAGCTGATAAGAAAGATATGAGGGTGTTATGTTCTCTTTTATCTTCTTGGGGCCTTCCAGATAATAGTTAAAATTACGATAGTCTTCCTAAGAAATATGTAGTCCCTGGGTGATGCAAACAGTTAAAGCATTTGGGTGCTAACTGAAAGGCTGGCAGTTTGAGTCCACCCAGAGGTGCCCGGGAAGAAAGTCCTTTTGATCTACTTCTGAAAATTCAGCTATTGAAAACCCTGTGGAACACAGTTCTGTTCTGACACACATGGGGCCACCATGAGTTGGAGTCAACTCAATGGCAATTGCAACACTCTAAGAACTATGCTTTCTTAGGCAACATTTCTTTCCAACTATAATTTACAAAATCCTATGTGAAAATTTAATATAAGGTCTAATGAGTGCACTGGTTTTCTGCAGTCTGAATGTCTGCATCACAATTTCAAAAAATATGTTGGAATATACACCTCAGCTTTCCCAAAACTATTAGTTTATGTACATAAGGAGCTGCATGCAATATATATGTGTATAAACACATACAGACTCACACATTCAACCATATTTGAAGATAAAATTTAGGATATTAAATTTCCAGGAAAACAAATAATTGTTTTCATTTTTTCCATACTTTACAAAACAGTGATTCAAAGGCTAATATTTTTTCAACTTTACAAATATTCTAGATAATTCTTCTTCCCTGTAACAAAAACACTGGAAGAAAAATATAAACAGAAAGAATAGGGATATTACCTATTTTGTTGTAATAGATATTTGCTTTCAAAATGGTGCTCACATCTTACCCTTGTATAGCTCTACAGACTCTACGTTTCTCTACTGACACTTAGTCAAATACTCTTAACCCTGTGCTATGGATGGCTCTCATTTCAAGTCCTGCTCAATATCTTTGGAAGCTAAAGGTAAAAACTTGTCAACTCAGTCCAGTTAGAGCAGACCTATCACCTGATTCCTCCTGAAGATGGCAAAACAAAGAGGAAACTGGAGAACACTGGTTCCCTCCTGCGACTAGAGAAGGCCAGGACCAAGTAGCAAGACAAAAAAGATCAATTCTCAGCACCTGAATCTTCACTGAAAACTTGCTGAGTTTTCACTACAAGTATTCTGCGCTCACACACCCCTACCCAGTCTGGTGTGATGGTCACGATCCCACCCCTGAAGAAATCACCCATCTGTTACCAGAATCTTTCTTTGGTGAGTCTCTGTAAAACACGGCAAGTAGCATTCATCAGTGTACGTATGTAGAAGGTTTCAGTTTTGCCGGGCACATCTGTGTCTTAACAATGAGTGAAGTATATTTGTTTGATAATGACAGGCTCTACTCACCTCTTGGTCTGAGTACTGTGGGCATATTGGAAAAAGCAAATGCAATGTGGAGCTTCTCCCTCTTCACACCACCTTTAACAGGAACACTTCAGTTTCAATTGGAATCTTAGATAAGTGTGCTGCCTTTTTTTTTTCCAACGGTGCCAGCTAAAAATAGGATTAGGCTAGACGAAGTAATAATGACCTTTATCAGATAGCTCAACATAAAAATCAAGGTTCATGGATTTAGACCAAATACGCAGAAGACCCACATTTCACTCCAAATGTGAATTAACGCAGGACCATTTAATTGTAGATGGAAAAACATTAAAAGCAGTTAAAGAATATTGACTTCCAGAGGTAATGGCAACATGAAAACCAGAAATAGAAAATGAAGAGAACAGTACAAGGCTAGAGACGTCGGACTTTATTCCAGCAGAGTATTGCAACGAAAAAGAATAATTTCTTTGTATAATTTAGAATTTTTTGTTAGAAAAAAGGATAACATTTTGTGTTCTTAGATGTGACTTGGTCTCTGGTTGTTGTTGTTAGGTGCCGTCGAGTCGGTTCCGACTGATAGCGACCCTATGCACAACAGAACGAAACAATGCCCAGTCCTGCGCCATCCTTACGATCATTGTTATGCTTGAGCTCATTGTTGCAGCCACTGTGTCAAGCCACCTCATTGAGGGTCTTCCTCTTTTCTGCTGACCCTGTACTCCGCCAAACATGATGTCCTTCTCCAGGGACTGATCCCCCCGGACGACATGCCCAAAGTATGTAAGATGCAGCCTCGCCATCATTGCCTCTACGGAGCATTCTGGCCGCACTTCTTCCAAGACAGATTTGTTTTTTCTTTTGGCAGTCCATGGTATATTCAACATACTTTGCCAACACCACAATTCAAAGGCGTTAACTCTTCTTCGGTCTTCCTTACTCATTATCCAGCTTTCACATGCATATGATGTGATTGAAAATACCATGGCTTGGGTCAGGTGCACCTTAGTCTTCCAGGTGACATCTTTGCTCTTCAACACTTCAAAGAGGTCCTTGGCAGCAGATTTGCCCAATACAATGCGTCTTTTGATTTCTTGACTGCTGCTTCCATGGCTGTTGATTGTGAATCCAAGTAAAATGAAATCCTTGACAACTTCAATCTTTTCTCCATTTACCATGATGTTGCTCATTGGTCCAGTTGTGAGGATTTTTGTTTTCTTTATGTTGAGGTGTAATCCATACTGAAGGCTGTGGTCTTTGATCTTCATCAGTAAGTGTTTCAAGTCGTCTTCACTTTCAGCAAGCAAGGTTGTGTCATCTGCATAATGCAGGTTGTTAATGAGTCTTCCTCCAATCCTGATGCCCCGTTCTTCTTCATATAGTCCAGCCTCTTGTATTATTTGTTCAACATACAGATTAAATAGGTATGGTGAAAGAATACAACCCTGCCGCACACCTTTCCTAACTTTAAACCAATCAGTATCCCTTTGTTCTGTCCGAACAACTGCCTCTTGATCTATGTAAAGGTTCCTCATGAGCACAATTAAGTGTTCTGGAATTCCCATTCTTTGCAGTGTTATCCATAATTTGTTATGATCCACACAGTCAAATGCCTTTGCATAATCAATAAAACACAGGTAAACAACCTTCTGGTATTCTCTGCTTTCAGCTAGGATCCATCTGACTTCAGCAATGTCATCCCTAGTTCCACGTCCTCTTCTGAAACCAGCCTGAATTTCTGGCAGTTCCCTGTCGATATACTGCTGCAGCCGTTTTTGAATGATCTTCAGCAAAATTTTGCTTGCATGTGATATTAATGATACTGTTCTAAATTTCCACATTTGGCCGGATCACCTTTCTTGGGAATAGGCATAAATATGGATCTCTTCCAATCAGTTGGCCAGGAAGCTGTCTTCCATATTTCTTGGCATAGACGAGTGAGCACCTCCAGTGCTGCATCTGTTTGTTGCAACATCTCAATTGATATTCCGTCAATTCCTGGAGCCTTGTTTTTCACCAGTGCCTTCAGAGCAGCTTGGACTTCTTCCTTCAGTACCATCGGTTCCTGATCATATGCCACCTCTTGAAATGGTTGAATATTGACTAATTCTTTTTGGTATAATGACTCTGTGTATTCTTTCCATCTTCTTTTGATGCTTCCTGCGTTGTTTAATATTTTCCCCTTGGAATCCTTCACTATTGCAACTCGAGGCTTGAATTTTTATTTCAGTTCTTTCAGCTTGAGAAACACTGAGCGTGTTCTTCCCTTTTGGTTTTCCATCTCCAGCTCTTTGCACATGTCATTATAATACTTTTCTTTGTCTTCTCGAGAGGCCCTTTGAAATCTTCAGTTCTTTTACTTCATCAATTCTTCCTTTTGCTTTAGCTGCTTGACGCTCAAGAGCAAGTTTCAGAGGCTCCTCTGACATCCACCTTGGTCTTTTCTTTCTTTCCTGTCTTTTCAGCAACCTCTTGCTTTCTTCACGTATGATGTCCTTGATGTCATTCCACAACTCATCTGGTCTTCGGTCGCTAGTGTTCAATGCATCAAATCTGTTCTTCAGATGGTCTCTAAATTCAGGTGGGATATACTCGAGGTCATATTTTGGCTCTCATGGGCTTGCTCTGATTTTCTTCAGTTTCAGCTTGAACTTGCATATGAGTCATTGGTGGTCTGTTCCACAGTCGGCCCCTGGCCTTGTTCTGACTATGATATTGAGCTTTTCTGTCGTCTCTTTCCACAGATGTAGTCAGTTTAATTTCTGTGTGTTCCATCTGGCGAGGTCCATGTGTATAGTCGCCGTTTATGTTGGTGAAAGAAGGTATTTGCAATGAAGAAGTCATTGGTCTTGCAAAATTCTATCATTTGATCTCTGGCATTGTTTCTATCACCAAGGCCATATTTTCCAACTACTGATCCTTCTTCTTTGTTTCCAACTTTTGCAGTCCAGTCGGCAGTAATTATCAATGCATCTTGATTGCATGTTCGATCAATTTTAGACTGCAGCAGCTGATAAAAGTCTTCTGTTTCTTCATCTTTGGCCCTAGTGGTTGGTGTGTAAATTTGAATAATAGTCGTATTAACTGGTCTTCCTCGTAGGCGTATGGATATTATCCTATCACTGACAGCGTTGTACTTCAGGATAGGTTTTGAAACATTCTTTTTGACGATGAATGCAACACCATTCCTCTTTGAGTTGTCATTCCCAGCATAGTAGACTATATGATTGTCCAATTCAAAATGGCCAACACCAGTCCATTTCAGCTCACTAATGCCTAGGATATCAATTTTAATGCGTTCCATTTCATTTTTGACAATTTCCAATTTCCCTAGATTCATACTTCGTACATTCCAGGTGCCGATTATTAATGGATGTTCGCAGCTGTTTCTTCTCATTTTGAGTCATGCCACATCAGCAAATGAAGGTCCTGAAAGCTTTACTCCATCCATGTCATTAAGGTCAACTCTTCTTTGAGGAGGCAGCTCTTCCCCAGTCATCTTTGAGTGCCTTCCAACCTGGGGGGGCTCATCTTCCAGCACTATATCAGACAATGTTCCACTGCTATTCATAAGGTTTTCACTGGCTAATGCTTTTCAGAAATAGACTGCCGGGTCCTTCTTCCTAGTCTGTCTTAGTCTGGAAGCTCAGCTGAAACCTGTCCTCCATGGGTGACCCTGCTGGTATCTGAATACCAGTGGCATAGCTTCCAGCATCACAGCAACACACAAGGCCCCACAGTACGACAAACTGACAGACACGTGGGGGACTTGGTCTCTTAAACAATGGTAAACAGAACTCAATCATGAACACAATCCAGGGTTCATTCTATTTCTTTCTACCAATTTATAAGTGAAAGGCACCCTGGTGGCGCAGTAGTTAAATGCTCAGCTGCTAACTGAAAACTTGGATGTTTGAACTCACCAGTGTCTCCGTGGGGAAAAAGACATGTTGACCTGCTCCCATAAGGATTACAACCTAAGAAACCCTGCGGTTCTACTCTGCCACCATGGGTCTCTCTGAGTGGGAATCAACTTGACGGCATACAACAACAAATGTATAAGTGAGGACAATTATTGATGACAATGTATAATAAAAAATACAAAATATAGAATCAGAAAACATTAAGTTAGCAAAAAACTTGAAGATGATCTAATCTAACCCTCTGGATTTCTAGATGAATTAAACGGGACCTAAATGAGGGAAAATGACTTTCTAAAAGGCAGAGCAGGAGTGGCTTAAGCTTCACTCTACTTCTGGAGAGAGTGAACGCAACAACAAAGTAAGGTAAGTGACGTGATGAAAACGTCTGAACAGCTGCTGGTCTTCTGCTTTTACTCTAGGCCCCTTGTGCCCATTCTCCACATCACAGCCAGAGAGAATTTTTGAAGTGTACATCAGATCCTGTCAGTTCCCCGCTTGAAATTCTCCACTGGAGCCACTGTGATTAGAAGAAAAGCAGGTTCTGCATCTGGAATCTCAGCCTGGAGTTAGGGGGTTCATCAAGTCAGAGAAGAAAAATCTTATCTCAATTTGAAATTATGAATATAAGCAGGAAATCAAGAAGTTTTAGCAGTACCTACAACTTACTAATAAAAATAACAGGTATTTAATATTACTGGTGTTGCTAATATCTCAAAATAATATTTGCCCTTATCTCTACATTAAAATTGCAGTAATCTCACTTCTAAACCAAACCTGTTACCGTTGAGTTGATTCTGACTCACAGTGACCCTACAGGACAGAGTAGAACTGCTCCACAGGGTTTCCAAGGAGCGACTGGTGGAATCAAACTGCACACCTTTTGGTTAGTAGCCAAGCTCTTCACCACTGCCCACACAATTACTATAATACATATTACTATACATTTGTTTCTATAATATTTTGCTAACTGCATTTTATTATGATCATTTTCCTTTGTAACCCTGTGTCTTTTATGTTATTCACTTAAAATCATTGTTTTGGGCAGAGATCCAGAGGCCCTAACAGACTGCCGCTGGGAGCCATGCACTAAACCCTTAGGAACACCTGCCCTTTGTCCTACCACTGGTCCTCACTTCGCTCACTCCAGCCTCTACCCTTCTTCCTATTACCAAGCCCACCAAGGTCATTCCCACTTCAGGCCTCTGTACTTACTGTGCTCTCTGCCTAGAATGCTCCTCACCAGGTCTTCCTGTGATTAGTTCTTTCTCATGCTTCGTGTCTCAGCTCAGGGTCTCCTCTGCAGAGAAACCTTGGCCTCTGGCCTCTGTCATTCTCTATACCAGGTGTTGGCAATTTTTTTTTTCTGTAAAAGGCCAAGTATAAGCATTTTTAGGCTCTGTGGGCCATATAATCTTTGCTGAAACCACTCAGCTCTGCTCTGTAGTGTGAAAACACCCATAGACAGCATGAAACAAGTGTGGCTGTGATCTTGCATAACTGTCTGCAAAAGCAGCAACGGGCCAAATTTGACCCACAGACTGTAGTTTACCCGACCCTGGCTCCAGATCACTGCCTGAGTCCTTCAGAGCATTTGTTGCTCTTTGAGACAATCTTCTCCGTTTCCTTACGTACGAAATGCCTCCCCAACTGGAATGAATGCTTCATTTGTGATCAGAAATATTGATTCTCTTATTCTCCCCCACTCAGTGCTATTACCTAAGCATCTAAAAATAAATTTCTTTTTAAAAGCCAGCTATTTGTAGAAGGAAAAAGAAAAATAAAAAAAAGTGATGACACTCTGACCCCAAGACAGCAGGCTAAAATATTGTAAAAATATTTAAATATTTTTAATGAAAAAAGCTTGGAAGTTTTTTAGTTCACCCCAGTAAACCTTATATAATAATAAGCAGACCACAAGTCCAAGTCCTCCAGAGAGACTGCCCTCAAAATCTCATTTGTTAGAATTCAAAATATTGCTTTTAAAGGCTTCTTGGTCCCTATTGTATACCTAAAGCTATTGGATTGCTGACAAGACAACTACAAAGACAGGGAGCATCACAGCTTTTCCTTTCGTAGTTCTCTCTTTTATTTAAAGCCTACATATCAAACATTAAATTTTATCCAATATAATTTTACTAAGCAGCGTAGATGATGACCCAGTGAAACACAAAGAATTATTAGCCAACATAGTGATGGTATCAGATGACTGATGGGATTAGGAAAGTGAATTTCAGAAATCCCAGAATGATGTCTATCATTAAAATCACATTGCAGGGCTGTTTGATCCACCTTTTCATCAGCATGGATTTCCAAAAAGATGTTTAGTTTGTTCATCATTGAAAATATCCATAAAATTAAACTCATTTCCTCATTCAGGCTGGTAATTATTCTACATAATCACACTTCTCTTAGCTGTAAATTTGGTTAGTAGATGTTAATGAATTAAACACTATGGAGCCCTGGTGGTGCAGTCGTTAAGTGATAGGGCTGCTAACCAAAACGTCAACAGTTCAAATCCACCAGCTGTTCCTTGGAAACCCTCTGGGGCAGTTCTACTGTGGGTCAGAATTGGCTCAACGGCAATGGTTTTTTTATCTTATATTTTAGCATTTAAGTTCAACCTCCTGTAATACCTGTTTGAACCCTAGTAGCTCAGTGATTGAGTGTTCAGCTGCTAACCAAAAGGTAGGCAGTTTGAATCCACCAGCTGCTCCTTGAAACCTTATGAGGCAGTTCTACTCTGTCCTGTAGAGTTGCTATGAGTCTGAACGGACTTGACGGCAGTGGGTTTTTTTTTTTTTTTTTTTTGCTCTTATAATACCTATTTAAGTAGTTGCACATAATTTTAGCTAAACCAGTTCCTGTCAAGGAGATTCCAACCATGGCAACCTGATGTGTTTCAGGGTAGAACTGCACTTCATAGAGTTTTCCATGGCTGCCAGCCCTGGTGGCACAGGGCTTAAAGCAACTGACTGCCAACCAGTGCTGGGAGGGGGAAAGATATGGCAGTCTGCTTCTGTAGAGATTTACAGTCTTAGAAACCCTATGGGGCCACTATGAGTCGGAAATGACTCAATAGTAGTGGATTTTTTGTTTTGTTTTGTTTTCGTGTCTTTTGGAAGTAGAGTAGATACCCAGTAGATAGACATTTTTAGGTTAATAGCCAAGGGCTTGGCTGTTTGAACCACCCAGGGACTCCTTAACTCTAGTTAAGTTTGATTTAACGTGATAAATACTTTTACGTACAGGAAATGTCCACTAAGAGTGATAACAGCTTACATTCTACATTTAAAATTTTTTCAAGAGTTTTTATTATCTCATTTGGTCTTTACAAAAACATTTTGACATAAACAAGGCAAGAATGGTTATCTTCACTTAATAAATTTAAAAAGTGAGACTCCATTAAGTTAGTTAACCAATGTCACATTTTACTAAGCAATTGAGCTGGCCAGAACCTTGTTCTGCTGAACCCGAGTAAAATATATTTTCTCATCCAAAATGCTGCTTCGGTAAGCACTCAGTGCAGAGAAATCAAGGAAAAGATTCAGCACTATGTAATTTAAACTGTTAGGGAAGCTCAGATACTTCCTCAAGGTTCATATTTTTAAAATTATGTTCAATAAAGACCATCAAACATTCATGTTAACTAATGCAGGGCAAAAAAGATCAGACAGAAAATACCAAAATATCTAGGTTAATAATAAAGATATATCTGGAAAATCCCCCGAATAGTCCAAATATTGGAAATTAAACGGTGCATTTCTGAATAACACATGAGTCAAAAAGGAGTTCACATGAGCAATTAGAAAATATTTTCATTTAATTTTATTTATTTTTGGTCAATTAAAAATAAAAATATAACATCAAAATTCATAGTGGCAACTAAATGAGTACTCTGATGAAAATGTATACCATTAAATGCTAATGTGAAAAAAGATGAAAGGTATTAAATAAATAATCTAAACTATCATCATAAGGAAAAGAGAACAAATTAAAGTTGAGAAAGCAGAAGGGAGAAAATAATAAAGATAACAGTAGAAATCAATAAAACAGAAAAGCAATAAAGAAAAGTCAATGAAACCAAGTCAATTCTTTGAAAAACTCAATAACATTAATAATCTTGTAGCCAGACTAATTAAAAAGAGAGCGAGAGAGAGAAGACACAAATTATCAATACCAAGAACGAACAGGAAACATTACTACAGATCCTACAGACAGTAAGATAATAATAAAGGAATATCTTAAATAAAATTATTACCAATTTATTTGATACGTTGCCTTTCAAGGAATTCGAAAGGGGCAAAATCCTTGAAAGACACAAACTACCAAAACTCAATCAAAAAGAATGAATTACTGGAAAATCCAACATTTATTAAAGAAATTAAATTCAAAGTTTAAAATCTTACAACAGAGAAAACTCCAGGTCCAGATGACATCACTAGCAAATTTCTCCAAACGTGTTGAAGAAATAACAATTCTATATTCTTTTTCAGAAAATACAGGAGGAGATAACACTTCCTAACATTATATAAGACCAGCATTACCCTGATGCTAAAATGAAACAAAGACATCACAAGGAAAGAAAGCCACTGGCCATAAACATACCATAAAAATTACTGACAATAATACATATTAATGAATCTAGCAATAATATCAAAAAATAATACTAATACATCATGACCAGGTGAGGTTTATTCCAGGAATGCAAAGTTAATTCGATATTTGAAAGTCAGTGTAATTTACCATATCCACAGGCAGCTAATTTGGGAAAAAGCATGGACACAATTTTATATTCACTGATGATTAAAAGCTTTTAGAAAACTAGGAATAGACTTTCCTCACATAAAATCTTCTCTAGTACCCTTGGTTGAAGCAGTCACAAGCTCACAGAGACACAAGAAAAAGTGATACAGACCCAAACTCTTGATGGCAGAAGTGTCAAATAATTTTTGGCAGTTTAAAAAACCACCACTGTTCACCCTTCAGCAATGAACTATTGAGCCCTGGTGGCACAGTG
Organism: Loxodonta africana; assembly: GCF_030014295.1. NCBI lineage: Eukaryota > Metazoa > Chordata > Mammalia > Proboscidea > Elephantidae > Loxodonta > Loxodonta africana. The sequence goes on along the minus strand of NC_087353.1, from coordinate 819,630 downwards.
GTTAAGTGCTCAGCTACTAACTGAAAGGCCAGCTGTTCAAACCCACCAGCCCCTCATTAGGAGAAAGATGCAGTGGTCTGTTTCCATAACGATTTACTGCCTTGGAAACTTTATGGGGGAGTTCTACTCTGTCCTGTAGGGTCACTACGAGTTGGAAATCAGCTTGATGACAATGGGTTGGGTTCCACATGCAAAATACACTCACTCCTTTCCCACAAACATGGTTTCAGATGCCCAATTCCAATCAAGTGAATAAGATCAAAAGTGATACTGAGTGAATTCTGAGGTCTTTATAACTAACACAGCCCTGGTGGTGCAGTGGTTAACAGCTTGGCTGCTAACCAAAGGGTTGGGGGTCGAAATCCACCAGCCACTCCTCGGAAGCCATATGGGCAGTTCTACCCTGTCCTATAGGGTCGCTATGAGCTGGAATCGACCCCACAGCAATGGCAACGGGGTTTTATGACAGGAGGTGATAAAGCTTTCATCTTGTTCACTGGAACACTTGTGCTGTGTATACTGAGCCCCGACGTAAGAACTCCAGCCCACTGAGGCCACCGTGCTGTAAGTCCAAACCATGGAGAGGTCACACATGGGCGCTGCAGTTGACAGTCCAGCTGAGACTCCAGATATCGTGGATCAAGCAGACACAAATCATCTCAGCTGTATCCATTCGAATCCCGACTCACAGAATCCTAAGCTTAATAAGATGGTTGTTGTTTTGTGTCACTAAATTTGAAGATACATTATTATGCAGCAGTAAATAACTCGAAAACTTTGTAGCTGGAGCATTCCTACTACTCTGTCTATGCTTCCCTTCGTTGCAGCCAAAAAGAGTTGGCAATTCTTCTCAACAAGACAAAGGTTACCAATTTATATTCTAGATATTCTAGAGTCTCAATTTTTTAAACCATATTCTCTTTAGATGAACACAAAAAATCTCACAATTTCCTTTTATGTAACTTAAAAGTTCTAAATAAATCTTCACAACTAATTTATTTCATAAATAAAAATAGAAAGAGCTACTTTTAATTTTGAATCACACACCCCCTCCAGATTTCTATTTGTTCCCCTAATGCTGAGTGTCATGTCAATCACTGGTCTGGCATGACATGACAACCACAATCATTGATCCAAAAAAGAATTAATTTCTGTGTTTACTTCAAAATATGCATTTCCAAAAACTTGAAAAATCATTAAGGAATGACCAAAAAACCTGTTGCCGTCAAGTTGGCTCCGACTCATAGCAACCGTGTAGGACAGAGTAGAACCACCCCATGGAGTTTCCAAGGAGTGCATGGTGGATTTGAACCGCCAGCCTTTGGTTTGCAGCCGTAGCACTTAACCACTCTGCCACCGGCGTCTCCTCATTAAGGGATAAAAATTAAGGGATACCATCCAATAAATATAAATTTTAATTCATTAGTGCTTCCCAAAAGTATAACCCAGAATTTTGATTGACTATTTGCAGGTAATTATCCATGCTCTACTGTATGAAAATACTGAATAAAAAAAGAAATATAAGCAAACCACAAATGTAATTATAAAACATTATTATAAGGAAAAAAATTCTCATTAACCATCTGACGAGTTTCTTTTTTCTTTTCTGTAGAAGCCCTTCCAAATCCTCCCAAATATTTTTGTAATTCCACATGGGAATCCTCCATGACAATAAAGATGGATCCTAAAAGCAATAAGGATGGACCCTATACTGTTGGACTCTTCTGCAACATTGTTAGCTATCTTTTCCTTCAGTGATAGTCACATCATACTTTTGTGACAAAGGCTTTTTTTATTCGAGATTGAAAATGCTATGGGATCTTTGCTTTCATTTTGAAGTATAAAATATACTTCAAGGCTTACTTAAAAAAAGGCACTTGGTGCCAATCAGGCAGCTTGCTTTAAAATTTTAAAATTCTTTAATCAGCTCAGAGAGTTAATTAACCACTTGATAGCCCCATGCCTGTCCCTAAAGTAGGCACACTGTGCACATATCATTAACATACATACTATTTTCTTCAAACAGGAATAATGATTAGAAAAAATTATTCAGACATCTTAATTAACTCATCTCAATGCTACCATATAAAAATTACATTATCACTCGAAAATTCTCTGAGATTGGAGAGCAATTCAATTTAAATTCAGACAGGAATGAGAGTAAGTGTAAAAAAATATATAGGCAAGCATACATGCATATGTGTATTAGAACATTGTTTTGAAATACTAGCCAGTGGATTGTTATCCTCCCACAATTTAAGTAGACCATGAGGCTGAGGTTTGCTGTGAAGGATAAGACCAAAGACAAAAACAGCTTGGCCGTGATTGCCATGTTTTTACAGACCCCCCACCCACCTTCTCCATCCCCGCTTAGGCTCATCTCCCAAGCCCCCCAAAAATCTCTTCCCTCGAAAGCTGCATTGGGACTTCTCCCAAAGTTTAGCTACTTTATTAGGTGTTCATTCAATGAAAATTGAGTGCCTATTTTCTTTAGCACCATGTGCCACGCAGTAGTCTAGGCATTAAGGTTACAGCAATGAATAAAACAGACAAAACGATCTGTCTTTCCGAAGTTTAAGGAGCCCTGGTGGCGCAGTGGTTAAGTGCTCAGCTGCTAACCAAAAGGTTGGCGGTTTGGACCTACCAGCAGCTGAGGCAGAAAGATGTGGCAGTCTGCTTCTGTAAAGATACAGCCTTGGAAACCCTATGGGGCAGTTCTACTCCATACTGTAGGATTACTGTGAGTCAGAATCAACTTGGCAGCAATGGGTCTGATTTTGAAGTTTATAACCTAGAGGAATAATACAGACAACCCATAAGAAAGCATGTAGTTTGTTGGATGGTGAAAAGTGGATAAAAATAAAGTAGAAAAGAGGGATAGAGAGTGGATGGTGAAATTTTAAATTGAATGGTCATGAAAGACTTCCTGAAAGGGTAACTTTGAACAATAACATGAACAAGATAAGGGAGGAGGGGGGATCACCTGGAGGTCAAGGATAATAGAACCAGAAAGGAGAACAGTCTGGGTCCTTAACCCAACAGCAAGGATACCAGTCTGGCTGGGAGAACGAGCAAGGGGGAGAGCAGTAGGAGGTACGATCAGAGAGTTAAGAGCAGATCAGGTCTTACAAGGCCTTGCAAGCTGTGGTAAGGAGTTTGGCTTTTACTTTGAGCAACTTTGGAGGACTTTAGAACATTTTGAGTGGAGGTTGAGACGATCTTGTAGGAGGAACAGGAAGACAACGGCAGAAGCAAGGAGATCAGTTAGAAAGCCACCATAATAATCTAGGAAGAGATGATGGTTAGTAGCAGGTTGGGCACGGAGGAGGTGAGGGACAGAGGTGGTGAGAAATAGCCATATTCTGTATATAACTTGAAGAGATCCTGACAGAAGATGTTGATGTATTGGACGTGGTGTGGAAGAAAAGACAAGTCAACAGCTCCTAAGTTTTGTGGCCTGTGTACCTAGAAAGATGTGGCTCCATTTCTGAGATGGGGAAGGATGTCCCATGATTAAATTTAAGGGGGAAGATGAGGAATTAGGCAGAGTGATTTTGAGTAATCGTCTGTCAAACGTCATGCTTCTAAAAGAAAAACCAGGAAACTTCACCTAAAAGTTCACAGAGATATTTTGTTAAACAAAAGAGCAATCTCCCTCATCTCTCCCAATATACTACACTGAAAAGCAGCAAACAAAAAACTTGAAATTAATTTTTTTAAGAAAGAAATTGGTTTAAAAAAAAAAATTGCTTTCTATCCAGAGCAGGCACACAGATGCTGTGAGATTTTTCTTCTTCATCTTAAAGTTCTATCCCAAGAAATCAGTTGTATAGCCACAATCCGGATTTCCCCAAATTAGCAATAGGCCAATGTTTTCCTTCCATTATGCACATGTAGTCTGCAAAGGTAAGTGTGTATATGTGGGCGGGTTATGTGTCTACATGTATGTATAGAAAAAAAGGAATATCTATTATTTTGAAGATATATATGTATATCTATCCTGTGACTCAGAAACCCTGGTGGCATAGCGGTTAAGAGCTACGGCTGCTAACCAAAAGGCCTGCGGTTCAAATCCACCAGGAGCTCTTTGGAAACCATATGGGGTAGTTCTACTCTGTCCTATAGGGTCGCTATGGGTCGGAATTGACTCGGTGGCAAGGAGCAACAGGGTTATCCTGTGAATCAAAGCATTAAAAAAAAGAAAGAGTCTTAGAACATTGGCCATAATCTCCAATTTGCATATCACAGTAGTAGGAGATAGTAATACATCAATGATGACACAAGTTGGTTTCTTTATGAAATAATAGTAGATTAATTGTGTCCCTTTTGCTGCATGGTAAAGCCAAACCACACTTACTGACCCTCACTCACTTTTCCACCAGTCACCTCAAGCTTACCAGGTTTAATGGCCTGTGAAACATTCTCTAAGAGTGTGGGAAAGTTATGGGAAACAATCAATACTGCTTCCCCATTTTCCCCGTCGCCCTCAAGATAACTTATAAATTTCTCTCAATATACTGTACGCTCTTCTTCCTCCAAGGGCTCAAATGACAGAAAGAGAAAAGGCTCAGCACTGTCGACTTTTATGCTGCCATAAGCAACCGTTCAATCAATAAGCAACTTTAAAAGTGGCCTGCCTAAAGAAACCGCTCCCAGCAGTAAGGTGCTCCTGTTATGCACAACTCCAGCCTCAGCCTGGAATTGTGTGAATTGGATATGAGGCCACGGGCTGCTTTATTTCCAAACTGAAAGCCTGCAACAACCAAAGTCACTGGAGGCAATCTATAAAGCCTTAGTCCTATCACAGAGAGTACCTTCAAAATGACCTGTTCAGGGAGCTAATGTTCCCCGTAGTACATCGAACAGAGAAAATAAAAAAGCACTGGCCCCATAAAACATTTTGATAAATACCTGGTTTAATAGGCCACTTCACCAGAACTAATCTTATCTGAATCCAGGTCTCTTTCAAAGTTAGCTGCTACTACCAATGGGTAGTAACCAAACCATGAGAAACTATTTTTATTTTACAAAGCATGAAAAATATCCATCAGCATAACCTAGTTACAAAAGAACCCTTTCCATTCTCCGAAGAAGAATGGTTTTTGGCCTTCGTTCCACTGAGAGAATTCCAAATGGAAACTTCTATGTCCTGTTAATGCCCTTGCCACAGCTTTCTCTGGTTGAAACTGTCGTGTTTTAATTGAAATCATTTATAAGCAAACCATAAGCTCACCAAGGAAAGGCACTTTGTCATATTCATGTTTGCATGCTTCAAGGGAGACTAGGAAATTTTCCTCATCCATAAAACAGGTTCAGTAAATATTTGCCAATAATTTGAAATGTCTACCTTAAGTTATCAATGAGTGGTATTTTAAATACTAAAAGAAAGAAAAAAGTTTTCTGCATTATTATCATGTCTGCTTACAACAGTCCTTTCCTTCTTTACGAAGAGCACTGACTCAGTAGACTATGTTTCATATGGATTATAGATTAGCATTTTGTCAGTACTTAGATTACATATGGATTATAGCTTAGCATTTTGTCAGTACTTAGATTACATATGGATTATGGATTAGCATTTTGTCAGTACTTAGATTACATATGGATTATGGATTAGCATTTTGTCAGTACTTAGATTACATATCACATGGGATGTATTCTAATCCCTTGCCACATCGGAGATACAAACTCCTAGCCATTTAATAAAGAGAGATGGGCTCTAGGATGTTTTTCTCTTGATGCCCTAAATAATTTTAAAGTCATTGCTTAAAAATAGACCTTTATACAATAAACTGTGGGTCCACACTGTCATGTTTTCAGGCTGCTCCCTCAGAAGTTCCCAAAGATCTCAGTAGGAATTTAGTTGTACAATTTCATTTACAACAAAGTTTGTCCTAAAGTGCTTGAATGCTCTACATTTTCAAAGGACCTGGTGCGTCCTCACTAACTACTTTATAAGGTACTCAGATGTGCTCTTATAAATAAAAATACTAATTATGATGTAATCAAACAATTATAACATTCTGACCAGCAAATGCCCCCAAACAAGGGCTGCTGTAAAAACCCACACAGAGAGGCTTTGTTGATTCTGTGTCCTTAGAGAACAAATTGATCGAGAATTTGTTCTTTCAAGACCTATCCTAATGCACCAGTACAGAACGTTACTTCAATAGCACCACAGAAGAGCACAATACTTTAAAAAAGACAAACTCTAATTTATACCTACACAAGCCTTGATCTTTTTGGCACATGCTGTGACTTCTTTAATTACAGGAAAAAAAGCGGATCATAGTAAGGTAATATCCTGGAGGTGCATTTTTCTCCTCAGAAACTAATAAGGGCACTTACCGCCTTGAGAAAGTGAGGCGAGAGGAACCATCATTACAGAGAATTTTTTAAAGCCTTTTATATTCTATTCTGAGCGTAGAAGATTCTTAAATATTTTGAAGTTTCTAAGAGCTCCATAAGGGTGTATTTTAGCATTATTTGATAACCCATCATGGCACCAAAAAAAAAAAATTATTTCTACCCTGATTATAGCTTCCCCCAAGCCACAAGTACCCTTCTTCACATGCTCTCGCGAGCCCTTCTTCAGGTCAAGGACCACTTACTCCTCGAAGCTTCTCATATTTTTCAGGGTATAGGCTAAACTTCTGTAAGAAAGAGGCTCCAAAATACTGTTGCTCAAAAATTTTATACTCTATTTCTCTTTGTTATTATTGTAAGGAGTTTAGCCAATAGTCCACAAAGTCATCCAGGGTTTCAAGTTGCTTCATTTTTTTTTTATTGTGATTTAGGTGAAAGTTTACAGCTCGAGTTAATTTCTCATACAAAAATTTATACACATATTGTGACATTAATTGCTATCCTTACAATGTGACGGCACACTCCCCCTTCCCACTCTGGGTTTCTTGTGTGCATTCGACCAGTTCCTGTCTCTTCGTGCCTTCTCATCCTGCCACTGGGCAGGAGCTGCCCATTTGGTCTTGTGTATCTGATTGAACTAAGAAGCACACTCCTCACGAGTATTAGTTTTCGTTTTATAGTCCAGTCTAATCTTTGTCTGAAGAGTGAGCTTTGAGCAAGTTGCTTCTATTTTGTTGCTCTATCATCTTCGGGGGGTAGTGGTGGTTCCGTGTCAGAATTCTCACCTTCCAAGTGCGGGAACTGGGTTCAATTCCCGGCCAGCGTACCTCATGTGCAACTACCACCCATCTGTCAATGGATACTTGCCTGTTGCTATGATACTGAACAGGATTCAATGGAGCTTCTACACTAAGAAGAACTAGGAAGAAAAGGCTAGCGATCTACTACTGAAAATCAACCAATGAAAACCCTGTGAATCACAAAAGATCCACAACTGATCATTAGAATGGCAGAGGACTGAGCAGTGTTTTGTTCCTTTGTGCATAGGGTAAGGTCACCACAAGTCAGGAGTGACTGGAAGGCAGCTAATAACAACAGCAAACATCTTGTAGTACGTGGGCTTTCTCTGAATGGAGAGCTGTGTGTACTGTTTAACCACTATCCTGGATCCTAGACCTCTACTGGGCTAGTGGCCAAGAATAAGCAAAGATGTCAAGGACAGAATGTAAATTCATAAATCAGAAAACATATTATGCAACCCACCACCATTATGTAATCCAGAAAGATGTTTACCTGTGGTTTATTGACTATGCAAAGGCATTCGACTGTGTGGATCACAACAAATTATAGATAACATTGAGAAGAGTGGGAAATTCAGGACACTTAATTGTGCTCATGTGGAACCTGTACATAGACAAAGAGGCAGGCACTCAAACACTAGGGAATACTGAGTAGTTTAAAATCAGGAAAGATGTGCTGGTTTAAAATCAGGAAAGGTGTGCATCAGGACTGTATTCATTCACTATACTTATTCAATCTGCCTGGGGTGCAAATAATCAGAGAAGCTAGACTATATGAAGAAGAATGCAGCGTTAGGCTTGGAGGAAGACTCATTAACAACCTGTGATACGCAGATGATACAACCTTGCTAGCTGAAAGGGAAGAGGACTTGATGTACTTAATGATGAAGATCAAAGGCTGCAGCCTTCAGTATGGATTACACCTCAGCACAAAGAAAACAAAAATCCTCAAAACTGGACCAATGATAAACAGAAAAAATACTGAAGTTGTCAAGGATTTCTTTTTACTTGGATCCACGTTCAACGTTCATGGAAGCAGCACTCAGGAAATGAAACGAAGTATTGAATTGGGAAAATCTGTTGCAAAAGACCTCTTTCAAGTGTTAAAAAGCAAAAATGTCACTTTGAGGACTAAGGTATCTATAACACCGGGTGTGTGTCTTCCCACTCACATCAGATTTTTATAAACATTTATGATCTTGTTTAACCTTGAAAGGTAATTATTATTGTTGCCAGTTTACATAAGTGAAGCCTGAGGCATAGGAAGTTTAATGAGCTTACCCTGACTAGCAAGTAGAAGAACAGGGTTTTAATACAGACCAGTCTTCTTCTAAAGTCCATGTAATTCCCTCCACATAACTGTTTCCCTGAAGTCCCTGGCTGCTGCAAACGTTTAACACACTCAGCTGCCAACATACAGGCGGAAGTTGAAGTTCACCCAGAGGTGCTTCTGAAAAATTAGCCACTGAAAACCCTGTGGAGCACAGTTCTACTCTGGCACTCGTGGGGCCATCACGAGCTGGAACCGACTCAATGACAACCGCCAACTTTTATTGAATGCTTCCTCTGTACCGTGTACAACTCTGTAAGTTAACAGATATTAAATTATGCAGTACTACTAATAACCCCATGAGTCAGGTACCATTATTATCCTCTGAGAGCTGCAGCAGGAGAGACCAGTTAAGTAACTTGTTCAAAGTCACGTGACTTATAAATAGTTCCTAACCCTTATGCTATTTGAATTCTCTTAACTCTTACTGAATGATCTCAGGGGTTTCCTTCTGAAAAACACATTAAAAAAAAAAGAACAGTTATTTACTAAAAGGAAACACTGAGATCATTGAAACCTTTCCTTTTTTTTTTTTTTTCACATGAAAGTGAGCTGAAATTCTCAATGAAATCAAAAGCAGGATACTCAATGTACAGAGAGCCAGCAGGGCAACTCCTTCCCGTCGGCAATGTCGTTCACAAGGCTAAATTTCTTCATGGCACTTTAAAGCTCCCTGCTACGGCTGTCACCATCTGTAAGGGCAGGTGGCCTTGCCTTCCTGTTATCCGCTGATTTTCACAGTGACTATTTGTGTTTTGAATTCACATATCTTTACCTAAAATCAAACCAATTTATGTCCCCCATTGTCCATACGGTCTCAAATTTTTTTTTTTTTTTTTTTTTGAATACCCGGTCAATTCCAAACTTGAATCTACATATTTCTTTTCTCGCACATTAGCAGGACGATTGGAAGTATGGACTAACTTCCTGACCCCTCGATGTATTTTGCCTGTAATGCTTTCAAATGCCAAATTGCATGCTTACTCAGTATAAAAAAAAAGTGTATAGTTGGCCATAATAAGGGTTTGTGGACTATGGATTTTATTAATGTAAAAAAATTCAAATTGAAGATTGGCTTTTATAAGACACTTAAGAGGTAAAAAGCCTTTAAGTTCATACGATCCTGTAGTTCCCAGCGTCTGAGTCATTACAGCCTGGGAAAACTCAAGCTCTTCACACATGTAAGTTCCAAGTTTAGATTAATGGATGACAATCACTTTTGATACAACTGAGGACAAATGTCATTCCAACAATGCCTGCCCTATAGAAGGCTGGGACTAGTGGGTCCTATGTCCTGGTACAGGGTGGGAAACAACTTGCTGCAAGTAAGGCAAGGGGCATAGAGCAAATTCTAGCTGGGGCCAATGGAAGATTGACAATGTAACGGACCATGAAAGAACCCGCGTGACCATAGTCAGGAAAGCAAACAGCTGGACCCAAAGAGCAGAGTTTCTTCAGGGTTCTAAAAGTTGCTTTTAGTTTTAAACCAGTGTTTACATTTTAACGGCTTCAAGCCCACATAAAATTCTACTAGAAAGTGTGCTAAGCCCCAAAAGAATGAGAACGACATATCTACTTCAATGATTCTCTTTTACAAATCAGGCAACTGAGGCTTTGACAGGTTGTTTTCCCAAAATTACCTTAGATCTAGTAGGATCAGAACTGACTGGTGCTCTGCTCAGACCCCTTTCTTCTGACTTTTTAGCCTGTAAGAACCCAAAGTAATGCAGACACCAACTGGGCTCTGACAACTCTGGCAACCAGCGAGCGACACAAGTTACATGTGAAACATCTAGAATAAGCAAGTGTGTAGAGATCAAAGTTTATTAGTCGTTACCAGGGGCAGGAGGGAGGGTGAAAGAGGGCATCATTGTTTAGGGGAACCAATTTTCTGTTAATGGTGGTGAAATGATTTGGAATCGGATAGTGGTGATGGTTGAACAACACAATCAACATAATTAATGTCACTGAATTGTGCATGTGATGTGTAAAGAATGTTGAATTGGCAAATGTCAGTGTGTGTGTGTGCATGTGCGTGTGTGTGTGTGTGTGTGTATACATATATATACCACAGTAAAAGAAATAACAAGGTTGTGTTTACAGATTCACTAGAGGCCTAATTCACTCACTGGCATTCCTTGGCTAGGTCTTCCGCCCACCACTCCTTCCCTCCTGAGTGAACCTTTCTGTGACATTGGATGGAACCTGGCATCCTTCCCTGGTTTCTGACTCACATGCCACACTCTCTGATCCATCTGTCTTCTAAGATCCTCACATATGGTGCTTATAACTGAACTCTGACCTCGATCTTTTTCCCTGGAACTTGGCAGGCACCTTCCTCCAGAGTAACAACCTTTTTCTAGCAAAAACCTTAAATCCATAACAAGCTTTGCAGCAGCTCCTACCCACTACCCCTACCCCAGGTAGGGCAAAACTAAGGGTAAGCAAGGGTTCCTAAAAAAAGCGAGGGTCCCTAGCAGCCAGTAATTCTCTGCCACCCCCTTCTGGGTATAGGTCACAGATGACTACTTACACCTGGTCTCTGCTACACCTTGAATTCTCTTGCTTACTCTGTGTTTGGAGGTCTTTGAACATACCAGACTGCTTGCTTAATGCTTCTTTGCTGTTGATTGTGCTGCTTTTTCTATCAAATTTGACTCAAATAGGGACTTTTTTCTGAAGTCTTACCTGTCCTCTTACCCCTTTCAAAACCTGTGGAACATATGGTATCCCACCCACTTTTTATGGCTCTGGAGGTCTTTGGAAAGGGGGGGTAGCCTGATTTTAATGGTTTAGCCTTAAAAACTCCACCCTATTATGCATGTGGCTAACTTACATTTGTCCAGGGAATTTCCCTCACTCTCTCTCACTACTACAGATCCTTTCAGTTCTGAACTACTATTCACTTTACCTAAGTCCCCATCCCATTTCATCCCTCACCCTTGTGCTGGTCACTGTCAGGGAGATAGGATGTATGACGGTGAATAAGGAAGAAAGATGAGGATAAGAATAGGATACAACCATCCTGCCATCTCCAGATCCTATTGGCAATGAAGAAAAATGGAAGGAGGAGAGGCATGGGGACCATGAATGATACCATCCTGCCACCCCTGCTCACTGTTACCTGAGTTCCTCCCCAGTGATATCATCCATCTTAGTAAGAAGAATCAGGTTGACAGCAAGGAAAAGGAAGCTGGACACCATTCTACAGCCGTTCCTCACCCTTCTCCATCCCGTCCTCACATTCCCACTTTCACCTCTTTCATTAGTACGGTTATGAATTGAATTGTGTCCCCAAAAATATGTGTTGTAATTCCTAACCTCTATGCCTCTGGTGGAAACCCTGGTGGTATATTGGCCAAAAGGTCAGCAGTTTGGATCCACCAGCCACTTCTTGGAAACTCTATGGGGCAGTTCTACTCTGTCTTATATGGTTGCTATGAGTCAGAATCAAATCAAAGGCAACAAGTTTGGTTTTTGGTTTGATATGCCTATGGTTATAAACCCATTTGGGAATGGGTTGTCTTTTGTTATGTTAATGAAGCAGGATTAGTGTAGGGTGTGTCTTGAGTCAATCTCTTTTGAAATATAGAAGAGATTAAACAAGCAAGTGAGCAAACAGAGATGGGAGAAGATAGGCGCCATGCCACACGAAGGTCACAAAGAAGCCAAGGAATAAGGACCTTCCCCCAGAGCCAACAGATAGAAAGCCTTCCCCTAGAGCTGGTGCCCTGAATTCAGACTTCCAGCCTCCTAAGCTGTGAGAAAATAAATGCCTGTCATTTGTGGTATTTCTGTTATGGCAGCACTAGATAACTAGAGCAGGTACCTAATATCATCCTAAGGAGCCCCAGTGGCGCAATGATGAATAGCTAGCCTGATAACCCAAAGGTCAGCTGTTCAAACCCACCAGCCACTCCTTGGGAGAAAGATGTGGCAGTCTGCTTCTGTAAAAATTACAGCCTTAGAAACCCTATAAGGAAGTTCTACTCTGGTCTACAGGGTCACTATGAGTCAGCATTGACTCCTTGGCAAAGGGTTTGGCTTTTTGTTTTGTTTTTTAATGTCATACTCATGCCAGGATCCTCACCTGATGCTTCATCCATTCCAAAGCTCTCCTGGAATGCAGACCTACCCCTTCCTCCACCACACTGCCCTTGCAGGAACCCTATTCTAGACATCAGCACCCAACACCAGTGGCTCATACCTGAGAAAGTCTACTCCCTGGTCCCAGAGAGCATGACATGGTGAAGGATAGTATTTTCACATCTCAGTGACACTAGGTGATTATATTTATATCATTGAGCACTGCACTGTGGTTCACATATTATACACTGGTTGACATTCAGTAAAGTTGTCTTTTCTTAAGACACACTGGCTTTGATAGGCTAACCTAGGGATCTAAAACTACCACATATTCATGTTTCTTGAGAAACATGTTCCAAGTTCCAAAAATTTCTTAAAAGCCATTTGGAACCCAATTCATTCATAAATTGGTATTACTATTGTTTAAATTAATTAATTCCACAAATATTTTTGAATGCTTAGTAGGTACTATGTATTGTACTTGGCCACTGGTATACAAAATGCATTGTGAAGGGCTCACATCTGTCAGGGAAATAGACAACTAAACAACCATTTCAGTATAAATGTGCTAATAGAAGGACAAAAAAACACTGTGGAGTGCAAAGGGGGAAGAATGAATTCTGCTTTGACTTTTCTAGAAGGTTTAACAGAGAAAGAATCATCAAGATAACTAGGGTTAACCATAGAGAAAGGATGGGGAAGGGACTTTCAGGCTAGAGGAAAAGCGTGCACAAAGCCCAGGGGCATAAAAGAGTAAGGCATTTGGGGAAACAGAAAGTGGAAATTATGTGTCTACAACAGAGGAGGACACAGAGCAAATGCTGTAAGAAAAAGAAGGCTTTGAGTATCTTGTCTAGGATTCCAGACTTTATCTAAGTCTGATAGCAATAGAGAGTTATCAGGAGGTTTTAAGCAAGGAAGAAATGTGTCAGATTGGCGTTTTAGAAAGAAAACTCATGCACCAGTGTGGAGAAAGTATTCGAGTGGGAAGAAACTGGTCTAAGAACCAACATGAATCAGTGTATCTGTAGTCTTAACCACCTTTCTATACGGACCCTGAAATGTGTTGTGAATTGTTTCTTAAAATTTCCACACAAGGATAACAACCTAGTGAGAATTATAGCACCTGCATTCACCAATTTAAACTCCATTATTATAACCATTCAGGGCAAAGAGTTTGCTATTTCAAACAAAGAGATTGGCATTGATACACAGGCAGGTCACTGAGTTTACTGACTGGAGACTCTCAAGGCTGCAGGAATACATTCCCAAAAGTGGCAGCATGGCATGTAGTCAGAATAATGTCCTTCCCTTTTCTTAGGAATTACATTCCTCCTACTCCAGTACACCCTCAATGTTAATACTCCCGGTGATTCTGATAGCTCATGTGAAATGTATTTCTAGTTCACGTGCTTAAATATTACTCTAGCTGCTTTTTTATTTTTGAGCAATTGATATTTATCATAGTGATCACTTCAGGAAGTCACATTTTCTCTTTCTCCCTTATTCCTACGCATATTTGCAATCATTTTCATGGCTACCTTTTCAATTGCTTGCCTTTAGCTTACAGGTATAGTTGACATTTGCTACTCTCTTTTGTTTTCCCTGCATGGGTTCCTTTTGGGAAACTAAACCTCCCCTACTCTTCCTCCCTGTTGTTCAGGTGGATCTTATCCCACTACCACAACTTCAGGCGAGGGGCCATGACCAGGCCTGGCTGATGTTGTGGTTGATTCAGGGATAGGCAGTTCACCAAAGGGAGGCCAATGAGAGTTACTCTGGGGATTGCTGGAGATACTGGGAAAGAGATACTTTCTTCTCTGGGTCTGCGGGCTTTAATGGTAAAGCAGGAGTTGCTAGGGACTTCATTTGGTACCCTGTGGGGAAAGTCTACGTGGAAATAAGACACATCTCCAGAGAATTAGAGTTGAGAGACGGGGAAATACAAATAAAGTTCTGATGTCACTGTCTGAGCACTTGGATTTTACTGAAACTATAGCAGGAATTTTTCAGTTACATGAGTACATATGTGTGATTCAAGCCTTGAGTTGCAATACTGAAGGATTCTATCGGCAAAACATTGAATGACGCAGGAGACATCAAAAGAAGATGGAAGGAATACACAGAGTCACTCTACCAAGAAGAATTCGTTGACATTCAACATTTCAGGAGGTGTCATATTATGAAGAACCAATGGCATTGAAGGAAGAAGTCCAAGCTGCACTGAAGGCACTGGGCAAAAAACAAGTCTCCAGGAGTTGACAGAATACCAACTGAGATGTTTCAACAAACAGATTAAGCACTGGAGGTGCTCACTCATCTATGCCAAGAAATTTGGAAGACAGCTACTTGGTCGTCTGACTGGAAGACATCTACATTTGTGCCCATTCCAAAGAAAGGTGATCCAACAGAATGTGGAAATTATTGAACAATGTTATTATATCACATGCAAGTAAAATGTTGCTGAAGATAATTGAAAAGTGGCTACAGGAGTACATTGAGAGGGAACTGCCAGAAAATCAAGCCAGATTCAGAAGAAAATGTGGAATGAGAGATATTGTTTATATCAGATGGATCTCAGCTGAAATCAGAGAATACCAGGAAAACATTTGCCTATGTTCTAATGACTATGCAAAGACATTCAACTCTGTGGATCATAACAAATTTTGGATACCTTTGAGAAGAAAGTTAATTTCAAAATATGTAATTGTTCTCATGAGGAATCTGTACATAGACCAAGAGATAGTCATTTGAACAGAACAAGGGGATTGTCTTAGTCATCTAGTGCTGCCATAACAGAAATACCACAAGTGGATGGCTTTAACAAAAGAAATTTATTTTTTCACAGTAAAGTAGCCTAAAAGTCCAAATTCAGGGCATCAGCTCCAGGGGAAGGCTTTCTTTCTCTGTTGGCTCTGGAGGAAGGTCCTTGTCCTCAATCTTCCCCTGGTCAAGGAGCTTCTCAGGCACAGGGACCCCAGGTCCAATAGATGTGCTCTGCTCCTGGTGCTGCTTTCTTGGTGGTATGAAGTCCCCAACTCTCTGCTTGCTTCTCCTTCCATTTATCTCTTAAGAGATAAAAGATGGTGCAGGCCACACCCCAGGGAAACTCCACTTACTTTGGATCAGGGATGTGACCTGAGTAAGGGTGGTGTTACAATCCCACCCTAATCCTCTCAACATAAAATTACAATCACAAAATGGAGGACAACCACACAATACTGGGAAGCATGGCCTAACGAAGTTGACACATATTTTTGGGGGGACACAATTCAATCCATAACAGGGATACTGCATGGTTTAAAATCAGGAAAGGTGTGCATCAGGACTATATCCTTTCACCATATTTATTTAATCTGTATGCTGAATAAATAATCTGAGAAGCTGGACTATACGAGAAAGAATGCGGCATCGGGATTGGAGGAAGCCTCATTAATGACCTGTGATATGCAGATGACACAACCTTGCTTGCTAAAAGTGAAGAGGACTTGGAGCACTTACTGGTGAAGATCCAAGACCACAGCCTTTAGTATGGATTACACCTCAACATAAAGAAAACAAAAACCTTCACAATTGAACCAGTATGCAACATCACGATAAATGGAGAAAAGATTGACATTATCAAGGATTTCATTTTACTTGGATCCACAATCAACACCCGTGGAAGCAGCAGTCAAGAAATCAGAAGAAGTGTTATTGCATTGGGCAAATCTGCTGCAAAAGACCTCTTTAAAGTATTAAAAAAGCAAAAATGTCACTATGAGGACTAAGGTGCACCTAACCCAAGCCATATTATTTTCAATCATCTCATATGCATGTGAAAGCTGGACAAAGAATAAGAAAGATTGAAGAAGAATTGATGCCTTTGAATTATGGTGTTGGTAAAGAATATTGAATATACCACAAATTGCCAGAAGAATGAACAAATCTGTCTTGGAAGAAGTATAGCCAGAATGCTTCTTAGAAGCAAGGATGGAGAGACTTTGTCTCACATGCTTTGGACATGTTATCAGGATGGACCAATCCCTGGAGAAAGACCTCATGCTTGGTAAAGTAGAGGGTCAGAGAAATAGAGGAAGTCCCTCAATGAGATGGATTGACAATGGCTGCAAAGATGGGATCAGATGTAACAATGACGGTGAGGATGGCACAGGAGACAAGGTAGTGTTTTGTTCTGTTGTATACAGGGTCAATATGAGTCGGAACCGACTCGGCACCTAACAACAATACAATATATACATATTCTTGTTTCCTGGAGGTCTGGAAATTCTTCTCATTCCTCTGATTGACTATGTCCACTTATTATTCTCCTTGTTCACTGTTAATGCCTCCCCCTAAATCTTCATCACCATGTTCGCATTCGTTCATCCCATTAATATTTTCAAGATCTTTCTATAGGATAAGTGAAGTAGTCCATTTTGTTAAGCCCTAATTTGGGACAAGAAAATCTGAATGAGGAAACTGAAGCTCTTAAAAGTTTTGT
The DNA here is from genome assembly GCF_030014295.1 of Loxodonta africana. Classification (NCBI taxonomy): domain Eukaryota; kingdom Metazoa; phylum Chordata; class Mammalia; order Proboscidea; family Elephantidae; genus Loxodonta; species Loxodonta africana. The sequence goes on along the minus strand of NC_087353.1, from coordinate 802,565 downwards.
GTGAAATTGTGCTACTAAAAAATTGTGGAGGCAGAATCCACACCCACATATACTTAGTTGTATTGTCTACATCCCAAGTGAAGACATATTTCTCAGCCTCACAAGACCTGAAGAACTAAACACATCAATAAATCCATTTACTATACCGTAATGAGGAATAAAATAGAGATTGGTGCAAAATACGGTAAGAGCATAGGGGAGCATCAGAAAGCAAGAAGTCTTCCTGGAGGGTCAGTGTTTAGGAAACGTTTCACAAAGAAGGTTTTCGATTTTGAAGAATAAAGAAGACCATGAGGTGGAGAAGTATTAGCAAAGCATTCCAAACAGAGAAAATGGCTCTGCAAAGAGAGGGAAGAATTAAAAAAACACAGGATGTTCACAGTATGGCGTGTTATCTGACACGGCTTGATTCTGGGGACGAGGGGTTGCAAAAGTAAGAGATGAGCCAAGTACAGATTGCGAGAGACTCTTGACTGCCATGCATATGTGTGTTCCCTTAATCCTTAAACAGTTTATACCCTTAAAAGTTTTAAATCAGGGGATTGCCAAATCAGATCTCTCTCCTTATCAAATGAGCTTGCAGATTGGAAAAAACACCCAGGAATGTAGTACAGAAGGGAGGATATACAATCTCAGCCCCCTAGGTCTATCAATGTAGTGGTAGATTATCCTCGTGGCCTCAGCATCATGCCAGTAATTTAGAAAGACAATCCTCTGAACAGGGTGGAAGAGTAACTAGTAGTGGCTTGACCAGTTAAGAGGCTTTTAATAGCTTAAGGGAATGATGGTAAGACCCTGACCAAGGAAGTGGGCACAGAAATAGAGATCTCCATGTCTCCTTCCATGTGTCCTTAAACCCTACCACTCCAGTCTTCCTACAGACAGCAGCATAATGCATGGATGGCCACAATGCCAGAGCTGCTGTCCACACGCTATAGGGACTAACACCCTACGAAGGCATAACCTGTCTCCACTAATTGCTCTAACTCTTTGATATTTTTGTAGATTTAAAACAGAAGGTAATTTCTTCTGGAAATGGTATGGAGAATCCTTTGCCTTCCTCAGATGAATAATGCCCTTCTATTACTGTTTTAGAATTCTTGTTCTCTAGTGGTTTCAAAGAGACTGTGCTTCTGCTAAACCCAACAACTTAGTTACATTCCTTTTAATTCCATTTTTTTAATCCATAAACTTTGAAAATCCTAACATAAATGTATACACAAAAAAGGAGTAGAACGTTCCAGACATTCTCCAGTACTTAAAAAAAAAAAAAAGAATAAGAGCTTTAAAAGATGTATGACAATCTATGGCATGACATAAAGGCTTAATTGAATATTAGTAATTATGATATTGCCTCTAGAATCCAATTAGTAGACTTAGATTTCCGTATTGGATATAAAATCATTTAACATGATTTGACAATGCTTTGCCTCAGCAACTAATTAATTTTGTTGCAACCCACCAATCAATAAGCACAGGCCTAACACTAACTGATAATGACATCACGCCTCTACTGCTATTGATGTGCCATTACACGGAATTGCTAGAGCGACTTGTCTGGCAGCGTTATTGTCTGCACTGAAGTCATTGGAAGCACCAAATGCAGGAGAAAGACGCCCAGCTGGAGTCTTATCTTCTGTCCAGAACCGTTTGCTTTAGTAATTACATTCTTCCTATCTAATTTCCCCACCACCAACCCCCTGTGTGTTTCAACTGGTTAAGATCTTCATTTACATCGTCAGCTCTCTCTGAATTTTTCTATAGCACAATTCAGAGGGGAATAAAATGAGAAGTATTTTACAGACTCAGGCATTTGGGACAAGGCTTTCTCTTGCCCCTGCATTGATGAAATTAATTTGATGGAGGCTTTTAGAGCAAGGAAAGAATGCAGAACAGATTCAGCGGGAAGAAAAAGTAGAGTTTCCCGACTATAAAATTAAGTGCATAAGCAGGCCAGGGAGAAACACGAAGCCTGTTGAAAAGAATACTTTCTCCTCTGTGGAAAATTCGCTATCATCCCATTTGCAAGGAGCGTAGAGAAATTTTTGATTCACCAAGTAATCAGAAAATGGACTTACAGTGAACTTCAAAGATGGAAATTCTAGGGGCAACACTAAATAGGACAATGAGTCATATTTTCTGTACAAACTCAAAGAAGTACAAACACATTAGGCTTTCAAACCATATATGTGGCCTCTGAACCTAGACTGTTATTTAACTTTTGCTGTTAAAATAATCACATGGGACACAGCAAGCAGCAGGTTTTATCTTCTGTAGCAGCCCAGTTCCTGAGGCCTTTTCCAAGTGTGGCTCTCAACATTTTCATTTCTGCAACAGCCTATAAATTCCTTGAAGACAGGCACAATATCCTATTCATTTTTGTAAACTTATCCTTCCTCTACCTACAGCCCTATGTCTCCACCTGGCATGCAACACACGGCTTTTATAAGAGAGTCTTAATAGACACGTGTTGTTTGAATTGACTCAAAAGAAAAAAAGGTTGCAGCCACAACTTTTATTTTGTGAGGTATGACAGATTTAGCAGAAGGACAGAAAATGTATTTTTGTGTAGATGAATTATTATAAACCATTATTAGTTTTCCAGTTTTGTCCATGAAATATTTAGCATATAACATATCTACAACATCTTTGCAATGGTTTTGAAATACCCATAAACAAAACGAATAAGTCTGTCTTGGAAAAAGTATAGCCGTTGTGCTCCTTAGAAGCAAGGATGGTGAGGCTTCATCTCACGTACTTTGGACATGTTATCCAGAGGGACCAGTCCCTGGAAAAGGACATCATGCTTGGTAAGATAGAGGGTCAGCGAAAAAGAGGAAGACCCTCGACAAGATGGATTGACACAGGGCTGCAACGACGGGCTCAAGCACAACAATGATTGTGAGGATGGCACAGGACTGGGCAGTGCCTCATTCTGCTGTACATGGGGCTGCTATGAGTCAGAACCGACTTGATGGCACCTAACAACAAACAAAACTAAAGGAAAATTTGTCATGAGAGAGTTTAGCTCAAATGCTTATAATTGAGTAAAAATATATCAAATTAGGAAATGGTTTGGATGAAGGAGGACTGTTGTACAGATCCTGAAATGACTTCTAAATTTAAAAGGCCTCTGTTAAATCTAATGTAATTTAAAAATACATGACTTCATCCTATATATATGCCCAGAAGAATTTAAAATATTCAAACAAATACTTTTACATGAATGCTCATAATTGTGCTATTCCCAATAGCCAAAAAGTAGAAACAACCCAAATACCCATCGACAGAAGACTGGATAAAATAAATGTGGTATACCCGTACAATGGAAGATTATTCAGCCGTAAAATAGAATGAAGTGCTGATACATGCTGTCATGGACTGAATTACGTCCCCCCAAAAATGTGTGTATCAATTTGGCTGGGCCATGATTCCCAGTATTGTGTGGTTGTCCTCTATTTTGTGATTGTAATTTTATGTTAAAGAAGATTAGAGTGGGATTGTAACACCCTTACTAAGGTCACATCACTGATCCAATGTAAAGGGAGTTTCCCTGAGGTGTGGCCTGCATCACCTTATATCTTACAAGAGATAAAAGGAAAGGGGAGCAAGCAGAGTTGGGGACCTCATACCACCAAGAAAGAAGCACCAGGAGCAGAGCACATCCTTTAGACCTGGGGTTCCTGCACAGAGAGGCTCCTAGTCCAGGGGAAGACTGACAAGAAAGACCTTCCTCCAGAGCCAACAGAGAGAGAAAGCCTTCCCCTGGAGCTGACACTTTAAATTTGGACTTTTAGCCTACTTTACTGTGAGGAAATAAATTTCTCTTTGTTAAAGCCATCCACTTGTGGTATTTCTGTTACAGCAGCACTAGATAACTAAGACACATGCCATCATGTAGATAAACCTCAAAAACGTTATGATAAGTGAAAGAAGCCAGGCACAAAACATTACATATTGCATGATTATATTTTATATGAAGTGTTCAGAAAAGAAAAAGCTATAGAGACAGAAAGCAGATTCATAGTTGCCAGGCACTGGTGGGGGCGGAGAGAGAAGGATGGGAAATGGCTGCTTCGTGGGCACAGGGTTTCCTTTTCAGGTGATGAAAGTCCTGTGGACCTAGGTAGATGGGGCGCTGGTTGCACAACAATGTGGATGTACTAAATGCTCATTTAAAGCACTCCAATGAACTGTACACTTTAAAATGGTTAATCATATCTTAGCTGAATTTCACCTCAATTAAAAAAATATGACTTCACTTTTCCTTTATATATGTATCTCACTATTAATACATACTCTGAGACCTGCCTGCCATGCTTAGAGGTACTTTTACTCAAACACGGAGTGAAGAAAAAGAGAGAAGTTTCAGAAATAAATGGACAAGAGTTAGAAGAGAAAGTTAGGGAAGAAGCAGATAAACGATGTTGTACAAGAAGGTATGAGAGGGAGACTTTTAGAGTTAATTGTGTCTGAGCTCTGAAAGGCAGAGGGGTAGTTATACAGAATCTTAGACAGAGGAAGAAATGGGTAGGGAATTTTACCTGTACCAACAACCAGTTACAGAAGTACAGGTCACAGAAGTCCTGAGAGAAGGCTGTATAAAACATGGCTTAGTACACACGCAAAAAATTCTTAATAGATGTGTATTGATTAATGCAAATACTAGGTTAAGGGCTACAAAACAATTTGATGTCAATATACAGAAATTATAGATATATAGAAATTAATCCATATCCAATTAAAATAAATACAATGATAGATTTTTTGTTAGAATATGGTAGCAGAGCAAGGAAAAACTTCAAAGGTTCTCAGCTAATCAGATGTGAGTTCCCTGAGAATTTGAGCTGCATCCACTCATCTGAGGACCTCACCTACGATATTTAGCAGTCATTTTCTGTTTCCGTAGTCCCTTCCTTTCCTTTCTGACATAAATAACTTCAACCAAGTTCCATGTTCCTGTGTGTCCCTGAGCTGATTCTCTGCACCCCTTTCCTAGTAGAGGGACATAACTCTTTCCACGATACCATAGTCCAGAGAAGAACCCAGCCTTCTCCTCATGATAGCAAGTGCATTGTCCATGTCACTTGCTATATCCAGTTTGAGTTATCTAGAGAAACTGAATAACTTTGAATAGAAAATACTTAACTAGTTCTCTCTTCCCCAACACATTCTCAATGACTATATATTCTTTCACTTTAAACAGGCAATGACACTCTGCCAGGTTAAATCGAAATTCTAACACTGACTAAAACTGCTTGAAATGGTTATCAGTTGCTTGTAAAACAAACTCATACCAGGGCACCTTCATAAGTTTTTACTGAAGAATCTCAGGTAAAACATATTCTGGCCCTAGGTGACATACAAAAATGTTTTACCTTTAATATTGCAGTAAAAGCATTTTTACTCAATGTCCCAAGTCCTAATGCTGAGCCCCTTGAAGCCATTGCTGGACTTGGGCTGTTACGTGAAATTATACTTTCTTGTTCAAACAGGAAAGTAGATAGGTGGTAGGTCAAACAGATGGTAAGTTTAATGGTACTACTGTTAGATTTCTGGTGTTAATAAGTCAGTAGTTAAAGTATATGTCTAGGAAAAATTCTCAGGATTGGCAGCTGAGGTAAACATTTTTATATTACAAAGATATCACATCATTAATTCTTAAAGAAATATATTTGTTATTAATAGCACTGTAAATCTCCAGTTAAAAATGGTACCTTGAATATAAGCATTAACATAATTTCCAGAAATTTCACTAACTGGACAGTAAGTAAATAGAGATACGCACCTATTTCCTACATCCAAAAGCAATAGGAGAGGAGAACGCAGCAATAGAACTACGGAAGCTAGACTTCATCTGGCAGACCAGAGAAATCTGACACCAACTTGTCAAAGTTGGTGATTCAGAAGCAGGCTGATCCACGTTGCTAAACCCCAGAAAGTCTAAGGACTCAATGGTATGAATGAGGTATCTATGAAAGAGATGTGAAAGTGTGGCTGAAATCAGAGGATTGGCTCCAAGTCTGCCCAGTGAGCAGCCAGACCCTGCATGCTTCCTCCATAGTCCTCTGGAAGACTAGAAATTTATTTTGTAGAGAGAATGTAACACTAGCCTACAGACTGACCCTGAGATTCTCCCCTTTCGGCCCTTACATCACTGGCATCCAGGTTTATGCACCCAGGCAAGAAACTGGAGTATTTCTCCCTTAAGAAACTAGGAGCTTAAGAGAAAGTCCTACAGATATAAACAATTATGGAGACCCAGAGAAACTGTTCATCATAATTACCCAACAGTAAAACCTTCATGTCATGAAGCCCTGCCTCGATGGCAATGGGTTTGGTTTTTGGTTTATACTCACAGATATTAGTAGGTTTTTTAGTGCCTCCCTCTTTAATATAAGACAACCAAATGGTGTATTGCATTGGTCAAATCTGCTGCAAAAGTCCTCTTTAAAGTTTTAAAAAGTAAATATGTCACTTTGATGACTAAGGTGCACCTGACCAAGCCATAGTCTTTCCAATCACCTCATATGCATGCAAAAGCTGGATAATGAAAAAGGAAAACAAAAAATAATTAATGCATTCAAATCGCAGTGTTGGCAAAGAATATTGAATATACCATGGCCTGCCAGAAGAATGAACAAATCAGTCTTAGAAGAATGTCCTTAGAACCAAGGATGGCAAGACTTTGGCTCCCTTACTTCGGACATGTCATCAGGAAAAATGAGTTGTTAGAAAAGGACATCATGGTTGATAAAATAGAGGGTAAGTGAAAATAAGGAAAACACTCAATGAGCTGGACTGACACAAGAGCCGCAACGATGGACTCAAATACACAGACGATATGAAGATGGCACAGGACTGGGCAACGTTTCATTCTGTTACTCATAAGACGGCCGTAAGTAAGAGTGGACTCAACGGCAACTAACAACAACCACATACAAAGAAACGTTTAAAGTAAAAGGTAGATATAAAAAAGGAGAGAGAGAGATAAGAATGTCAGAAGCATTCATTAAAATCAAAACAGAAGAGACTTCTCCTTGTCTTACAATGCAGCTTGCATTAAACCAACTGTAAAATCTGAATATTTTTAAATGCTTCTTGAAGATGTTGGAGAGTAACCAAGGACTTGATGGGCCAAACGTGAGAAAAAAGGGAAACATATTAGGGAGGGGCAAACATTCTTCATCCATCTTCCTCCGAAACGCTTGCCAATTCATAAACACAGAATGAGAGGCTGAAAAACCAGTCAGAATGTTGCTGCTAAGAGCTTGCAATAGACTCATAGAACTGGGGGAATAAACATGGGAGTTCAAAGTTCACAAGGCAGCTAGGATTTTAGTGAAGAAGATGCTGAAAAAAAAAAGATACTTGTAGAGAACTGAATCCACTGTTCTTCGAGACTGAGCAGGTAAATAGAAAGTAGCAACCAAGAGTAAAAAGCAAAGCAGAGCTTCAGCAGCCTGTAGTATTGGGGAAAACAAAATTTGGAGTTCAAAGACAGCCAAGAAAGTCTGGCCCTAGTAAACACCCCGGGCCATGCTCTACAAGTAAAACCCACCCACAAGTAAAGGCAAACTGAAAATAGATCAAGTGTCACAAAGACTGAAGCTCACCCTCAAATTATCTCAGACCCTGTTTGGATGAAAGTGGTCTACCACTGCTACGACTCTTGGCCAGAAAAAAATTAAATCCTTTCCAGAGGAAGATAACATCATCTTAAAAGCTCTTAGATTTTTATATATACAATATCTTGTATTCCATCAAAATTATTAAAAATCAAGAAAAAAGTAGATGAGAAACAGACTCTGGTACTAGACATAGATTTTTTAATAAATAGCTGGGATTAAATATGTTCAAGGAACTAGATGACAAGAAGAATTTAACCAGAGAACATAGATATATATTTTAAAAAATCAAATAAAAAATCTAGCATTGAAGAATACTCGCTCCTGATAACATAGCTATAGGGTCCTATGAGTCAGAATCAGTACAACAGCGATGGGTTTGGGCTTTTTTGTTTATTTGTTTATGTAATAACATAGCTGCAATGTTGGGACTATAGGAGTCCCAGTTGGGAGCTATGATATTTTAATGCACTTTTTTCAGTAAATGATAGAAAAGTCATACAAAAAGGAGTAGAGATTTGAAATATTTGGCAACACAATTAACTGTTGATCTAATATACATATATTGAACACTGCACTTAACAACTATAGAATGCATATGCTTTTAAAATATGTAGAACACTTATCAAAATGGGATATACAATGAGTCATATAACAAGTATTCATAAATATCAAAGGACTGAATTATGTAGAGCCAGCTATTTGACTACGGTGAAATTAGCCTAGACATTAACAAAAAGATAAATTCAAAAACTCCCAAATATGGCCACATAAACCAGAGACTACATCAGCCTGAGACCAGAAGAGCTAGATGGTGCCCGGCTACAACCAATGACTACCCTGACAGGGAACACAATAGAGAACCCCGGAGGGAGCGGGAGAGCAGTGGGATGCAGACCCCAAATCCTCACAAAAAGACCAGACTTAATGGTCTGACTGAGACAAGAAGGACCCCAGTGGCCATGGCCCCCAGACTTTCTGTTGGCCCTGGACAGGAACCATCCCAAAGCCAACTCTTCAGACATGGATTGGACTGGACAATGGGTTGGAGAGGGATGCTGGTGAGGACTGAGCTTCTTGGATCAGGTGGACACTTGAGACCATGTTGGCATCTCCTGCCTGGAGGGGAGATGAGAGGGTGGCATCTTCTGCCTGGAGGGGAGATTTGAAGCTGGCGAAATGGACACGAAAAGAGAGAGTGGAGGGAGAGAGCGGACTGTCTCATTAGGGGGAGAGTAATTGGGAGTGTGTATCAAGGTGTATATTAAGTTTTTGTGTGAGAGACTGACTTGATTTGTAAACTTTCACTTAAAGCACAATAAAAATTAAAAAAAAAAAAAAACCTCCCAAATTTTTCAAATTAATCAATTCTCTTATAAATGACCCATGGATCAAAACATAAAAATGACAACAAAAATTAGAAAATATTTTTAACCTAATAATAACCAAAATATAATACTTTAGAACTAATGTAGAATGCAGATAATCATGATTAAAGGGAAAGTTCTTATCTTAAAATGTAAGCAGAATAAAAAAAAAAAGGAAGCTGAAAAATTACCGATCTAAGTCTCCTTTACAAGAAGTTACGAAAGCAACAAATTAAACTCACAGATGTTAGAAAGAAGGAAATAATAGAGAAGAGCACAAATTAACTATATGAAATAATTTCATAATACAGATTATCACCGAAACAAAACACTAACATTTAGAGAAGACCAGTAAAACTGATAAACCTTGACAATATTGATCAAAGACAGAAATAACTAATTACAAATATCAGGAATGAAAAGAGACATTGCATAGGATCTTAGAATAAGTTAGAATATTTAAATAAAATAGACCAATTCCTTGAAAAACACAAGTACCTAAAACCGACATATGAAACATTTTGAGGACTCTCATATGCATTGAAAGAATTTAATTTATAATTAAAAACCTTCTCCAAAAGAAACTTACAGACCCAGACGGCTTCACCAGTATGTTTTTCCTAATATTTAAGGAAGACATAATATTTTTAAAAAAAAATCATTGCTGTCGTGTCGATTCCCATTCATAGCAACCCTATAGGACAGAGAGGAGCTGCCACCCAGGGTTTCCAAGAATCGGGTGGTGGATTCAAACTGCCAACCTTTTGGATAGTAGCCAAGCTCTGTGTCACCAGGGCTCCAAATAATATTAATCTTACAAAAATCTTAAAGATGATAACCAAAAACTCATTGCTGTCCAATTGATTCCTGCTCATAACAATCCTATAAAACACAGTAGAACTGCCCCATAGGGTTTTCAAGGAGCGCCTGATGGATTCAAACTGCCAGTCTTTTGGTTGGCAGCCTGAGCTCTTAAACACGTTGCCGCCAGGGCTCCGACAGAGGATAGGAAAAAAAATATTGCGAAGCCAAATCTTTTGATGAGGACAAAATAACCAGGATATCTACTGTTGTTGTTAGGTGCCGTCGGTTTGGTTCCGACTCATAGCAATCCTATGTACAACAAAACAAAACACTGCCCCGTTCTGCGCCATCTTCAGAATCATTTTTACATTTGAGCCCATTGTTGCATCCATCATGTCAATCCACCTTGTTGAGCATCTTCCTCCTTTTTGCTTCCCACTATTTTTTACCAAGCATGATGTCCTTCTCCAGGGACTGGTTCCTCCTGATAACATGTTCAAAGTATTGAACATTCTGGCCATACTTCTTCCAAGACAGATATGTTCCTTCTTCTGGCAGTCCATGGTATATTCAATATTCTTTGCCAACACCATAATTCAAAGGTATCAATTCTTCTTCCGTCTTCCTTATTCACTGCCCAGCTTTCCATGTATATGAGGTGATTGACGATACTATTGCTTGGGTCAGGCGCACCTTAGTCCTCAAAGTGACATCTTTGCTTTTTAACGCTTTAAAGAGGTCTATTGCAGCAGATTTGCCTAATGCAACATGTCCTTTGATTTCTTGACTATTGCTTCCACGGGTATTGATTGTGGATCCGAGTAAAATGAAATCCTTGACAACTGTGACATTTTCTCTGCTTACCATGATTTTGCATTTGTTCAGTCGTGAAGGTTTTTGTTTTCTTTATATGGAGGTGTAATCCATACTGAAGGTTGTAGTCTTGAGTCTTCACCAGTAAATGCTTCAAGTTCTCTTCACTTTCAGCAAGCAAGGTAGTGCCATCTGTTTATCACAGGTTGTTAGTAAGTCTTCCTCCAATCCTGATGCCACATTCTCCTTTATATAGTCCAGCTTCTTGGATTATTTGCTCAGTTTACAGGTTGAATAAGTATGGTGAAAGGATACAACCCTGATGCACACCTTTCCTGATTTTAGACCTTGCAGTATCCCCTTGTTCTGTTCAAACAACTGCCTCTTGGTCTATGTACAGGTTCCTCATAAGCACAATTAAGAGTTCTGGAATTCCCATTCTTCGCAATGTTATCTGTAATTTGTTATGGTCCACACAGTTGAAAGCCTTTGCATAGTCAATAAAACATAAGTAAACATCTTTTCGGTATTCTCTGCTTTCAGCCAAAATCCACCTGACATCAGCAATGATATCCCTCCTTCCACATCCTCTCCTGAATCTGGCTTGAATTTCTAGAATTTCCCTGTCAATGTACTGCTGCGACTGTTTTTGAATTATCCTCAGCAAAATTTTACTTGCATGTGATATTAATGATATTATTTCATAATTTCTACAGTCTGTCAGATCACCTTGTTTTGGAACAGGCACAGATATGGATATCTTCCAGTTGGTCTTCTAAATTTCTTGGCATAGATGAGTGAGCGCTTCCAGTGCTGCATCAGTGTTGATCGAAACATCTCAATTGGTATTCCATCAATTCCTGGAGCCTTGTTTTTCACCAGTGCCTTCAGGGCATCTTGAATTTCTTCCTTCGATATCATTGGTTTTTGATTATGCTACCTCCTGAAATGGTTAAATGTCAACCAATTCTTTTTGATACAGTAACTCTGTGTATTCCTTCCTTCCATCTTCTTTTGATGCTTCCTGAGTCATTCAATATTTTGCCCTTAGAATCCTTTAGTATCGCAACTCCAGGCTTGAATTTTTTCTTCAGTTCTTTCAGTTTGAGAAATGCTGAAAGTGTTCTTCTCTTTTTTGTTTTCTAACTTCAGGTCTTTGCACATTTCATTAAAATACTTTGTCTTCTCGAGCTGCCCTTTGAAATCTTCTATTTGGCTCTTTTATTTCATCATTTTCTTCCATTAGCTTTACCTGCTCTACGTTCAGATGTGGAAACCCCGTTGGCATAGTGGTTAAGTGCTATGGGTGCTAACCAAAAGGGTGGCCGTTCAAATCCATCAGGTGCTCCTTGGAAACTTTATGGGGCAGTTCTACTCTGTCCTATAGTGTCGCCATGGGGCAGTTCTACTCAATGGCAATGGGTTTTTACGTTCAAGTGCAAGTTTGAGAGTCTCTCCTGACATCCATTTTGGTCTTTTCTTTTTTTCCTATGTTTTTAATGAACTTTATCTTTCTTCTTGCATGATGTCCTTGATGTCATCCCACAACCCGTATGGTATTCAGTCGATAGTGTACAATGTGTCAAATCTATTTTTGAAATGGTCTCTAAATTCAGGTGGTATATACTCTTTTTTTTTTATATACTCAAGCTTGTAGTTTGGCTCTCGTGGACTTGTTTTAATTTTCTTTAGCTTCAACTTGAACTTGCATATGAGCAATTAGTCTGTTCCACAGTTGCCCCTGGCCTTGTTCTGACTAATGATATTGAGCTTTTCCATTGTCTCTTTCCACAGATTCCTGTGTACTCCATCTTTCAAGGTCCACATGTGTAATTACCGTTTACATAGTTGAAAAAAAGATATTTTCAGTGAATAGGTCAACGCTCTTGCAAAATACCATCAAGTGATTTCCAGGGTCATTTTTGTCACCAAGTTCATATCTTCCAACTACTGATCTTTCTTCTTTGTTTCTAATTTTCACATTCTAAACACCAGTAATTATCAATGCATCTTGATTGCATATTTGATCCATTTGAGACTGCAGAAGGTGGTAAAAATCTTCAATTTCTTCATTTTTGTCATTAGTGGTTGATGCATAAATTTGAATAATAGTCGTATTAACTGATCTTCCTGCATATGAATAGTATCCTATCACTGACAGCATCGTACTTCAGGATAGATCTTGAAATTTTCTTTTTGACAATGAACGTGACACTGTTCCTCTTCAGTTTGTCATTCTCAGCATAGTGGACCATATCCTTGTCCAATTCAAAATGGCCAATACTAGTCCATTTCGGCTACCAGTGCCCAGGATATTGATCTTCATGCATTCCATTTCATTTCTGACAAATTCTAATATTCCTAGATTTGTACTTCGTACATTCCATTTTCCAATTATTAATGGATTCATACTTCGTACATTCCATGTTCCAATTATTAGTGGATGTCTGCGGTTGTTTCTTCTCGTTTCGAGTCATGCCATATCAGCTAATGAAGGTCCTGAAAGTTTGACTCTATCCACATTGTTAAGACTGACTCTATCTTGAGGAGGCAGCTCTTCCCCACTCATCTTTTGAGTGCCTTCCAACCTGAGGGGCTCATCTACTGGTATTGTATGAGACAAGGTTTCGCTGCTGGTCGTAAGATTTTCATTGCCCTATTTTTAAGAAGTGGGTTGCCAGGTCCTTCTTCCTAGTCTGACTTAGTCTGGAAGCTCCACTGTAGCCTGTCCACCATGGGTGACCCTGCTGGTATTTGAGATAACAATGGCATAGCTTCCAGTATCACAGCAACACTCAAGCTACCACACTACAACAAACTGACAAACAAGTTGTGGAACCTAGATACTAAAACATAATAAAGACGTTGCAAGAAGAAAAAACTACAGGCCAGTCACTCTCATTAACAGGGCTGTAAAATAATAAGATAAAATATTAGCAAACCAAGTTCAGCGATACACAATAATGAAAATACATGACAACAGAATTGAATTTATTCCAGGGATGCAAAATTTAGTTAAGATTAGAAAGTTGATCCACATAATTCTCCACAGTAACAGAATAAAGGAGAAAATGAAGTAATTATCAGCGCGAAAGTGCTGTAGGGGATAGTGGTGGAGAACCCTACTCTACAGCTAAAAATAAGTTTGAAAACCACCGTCCTGTAAAAATTTATAACACATCTTAAATAACCTCACTTCCTTCCCTTGACAGTTTACCTCCACCGTAAATGACAACCTCTGTTTGATAACAAGACACTCTGACTCCCTTCCTACCACTACCCCCAGCCACCTCACACACACCCTCCCACAATCCCCCCAAAAAAGAAAGGAAAACAGCTTTTGTCTATCAGAAATCTAATTACTTTAAAAAAAAAATTGTAATTGATAGCAGCATATGATACTTGGAGTCAGAATATTTGGGAGAAGTCACAAAACCTTTCTAAATTTGTTTCTTCATCTACAAAATAAAGGTACCAGTGTCTGATCTGTCTATATTACAAGCAATGAGTTAGAAGATGAAGTGCCACATAAATTCTAATTGTTATTATTTCACCCTTCAAAAGCTTAAAGGGAGTAACGTAATGCAGAAAAAATACTGGGTTTTCATTCCAGATACGATCTCCTCAGTAAAGATTATTTTTATGTATTTTGCATACGAAAATTAAAAGTGGTTATATTCCTAGCTTGAATATTGGATGAATACAGATGATTTGAATGCAAATAACTAAATAAACCAAGTAATTATGCCCCAAGTCATTTAAGATCTCAAATCATTTCCCCCTCAGAAAGAGCCACTCTCCACCCCACCCTCATTCTCCACTAAATGAATAATTGCTTTAACTCTGGCTTTACTTTTTTTTTTACTTTACTTACGCCAGCAGGCTGCAGCACAGAGAGGCAGACATTAGCACCAGACAAACCTGGCTTGAGTCTGTGTTCCACCACTCAGTGTGACCTCAGGCAAGTTACTTGGTTTTTCCAAACCTCTGTTTCCTAATTTTTAAAAGTGAAAATTTTAAAACTTATCTCACAGAATTTTTGTAAGAGTTATATAAGAGGCAGCAAGTGATAAGCTTTGCATGGTGCCTGGTTCATAGTAATCACTTGACACATGGCGTCCATTTATCATAATTACATTGTCATCATCATTATAATAATAATTATTATTTCATGACAGACCCAGGTCTTTACATGAGATGAAATAAGGTAGTTTACAAAAGCAAGATTTCACTGAATTATAGGAGACAAAGAAATTTTTGTGTCAATGGTCATCAAGATGATCTAAGTGTACTTCACACATTTTCAACAAAGCAGGCACAACCTGATTTGAGCATTTTTTTTTCTAGGATTTCTAAGTGACTTAAGACTAAATGATTTTTTTTACAACTGCTTGGTTAGAACTGTAAATTAAGAGAACACACCATTTGCTTAATTATCAAAATAAAACAAAAACCAAACCCATTGCTGGCAAGTCGATTTAGACTCATAGTGATACTACAGGACAGAGTAGAACTGCCCCATAGGGTTTCCAAGGATCGGGTGGTGGATTCAAATTGTCAACATTTTGGTTAGCAGCCAAGCTCCTAACTACTTTTGGCCTCTTCCTTGGTAGTGATAAATGTATCAGCTCCTGGGGAAGTGAACTTCCATGTTGGGTGTTGGTGGTTTTTCTATCCCATGAGACTTCTTTTTTTAGAACAGCCCTTCCCCCATTCCATGTAGTCCTGGTAGGGTTGTTAATTATCAGTCCCCATTCCAGCACCACCATAGTGGGCACATGACACAACCTGATCAATCCCTGAACTCCATCTCCCTGGCAGGAATGAGGACATGCTTTCAGTAGGGTCAATTAGAACCTTTTCGTGATTTGCTATATGGGCGCTGGGAGACAGAGCAAATTTTTGGGGGGGAAGGGGCAGGGAAGAACAAGTTTGGAGCTCCCATGACAGTAGTTCCCTTTCCCATCATGCAGACAGAGCATGCCTGTGAGTGAAGTTAACATATAGAGGAAACAGAGACAAGATAAGGACATGAAGAGACAGAAGCGCAATGATGTTTTTTGAGCTTGTGGAACAAGACACACCTAAACCTGGTCACGTACACACACTTACACACATGCATAATTAGTTTTATGGCCCAATATATTATCTTTTCTACTTAATCTACTTTAAGTTGAATTTCTATCACCTCTACCCAAAAAAAAAAAATTAATGTACTGATTGAATTGAACATTTTCCAGGATATTCATTGGCCTTCAAAAGACTCGTATTATTCCTGTACATATTGTTGCCCCATAGCACATTTCGGTCAAATGTTTGGAAGAAGGTCTGCACAAAGATAAGGGTAGAGTCTCTCATCACAACACTGCAGAAGTACGTAAATATTAATTAAACAGCAATAGAAAAAAAAATTCAAGTGGACTGTTATTTAACAATGACTCAGACACCATCAAAAGGAATATCACATTCTAATAAGCCTTCAAATTCATTTTTGAAAATGTATAATGAAAACATTCAGATGGAGATTTATATTATCCAGGAATGGTCCTTTTTCACTCCTTGAAGCTGTGTACTTGAAAAAGTAAACCCCAGCGGATCTCACAACCATTCTATTACAGAGGAATTAGGACTCTCAGAGAGCAGTGGGAATTGAATTAGACTTCAATACAGTTAAGTTATTGCTCAGAGGAGACTGATGTCTGTGATGCCTGACTGATTTGGATATAGGAATTTAACCATCTTTGCAATTACTTGTCCATACTGTCAAAATACTTCCTTTATTTGTTACTAGAAATGGAACCTATGGTTCTAAAAATAAATAAACAATACAGAAACTTATGGCGTAGAAAATAGAACCCTTTACCTTCTCCACATTTAGTCTCTATTCCCCAACGATAAACACTGGATTAACCACTTTCCTTAAATGCCGAATTACCTTAATTCAGTCGCAACAGAAAATTCTGTTTAGAATGTACCTCCAATTTGATAAATATAAAAGAGGTCTGAAAACCAGAGAAAAATTAAATATTACGTCAACAGGATACATACAGCAATAGCTAATAATTACATGTTCAAAGTGAATATAAGGTGATTTTACATATAGGCGGTTTTTCTGTGTCACTGAGGATAGTTTCTTGTGACAATAACATGTATCCGATTCAGAAATAGAGAGTGGACAGGAGTTCAGTTAATCTGTAGGGGAAGAACACTGAAGTATCAGTTCAGTGTTTGCAACATCAGCCTCTAAGGGAATCAGAAGGGTGAGTTCACTGACATAAGAACTAGGAGAAAAGCATAGTTAAGCATGATTGTCCACTCCTATAAAAAAGATGCTCAAACTATGCTGTGTGAGACAGCAGGAAAATGTAAAATAAGTTAAGGGAGACATAAACCCTACAGGCAGTTAAGTCGTCTGTTGAATTAGCGAAGCCTTATGAAGTGGTGGCAGCAGGAAAACAATTTGCTGAAACGTCTACTGAAGGAAGAGGCTCCAGCTCATTGGAACTTCACTTATGGAATTCTCGAACGAGTCCCAGAAAAACAGGAGTCTATGCGTCGTTACACACGCACAGACAATTTATGCACAAGAGTTGCCGCACTGACAGTCTCTGCTCACCAGTAGCCAATTTAGTTATCTCTCTTCATTCAGCCCATGCAAGATAAAGCTGTGCCACCCGAGCTGGGCGTTCCCATGTCCCATCTATGAAATGGCCGTGTGCCTCGTTTATACGAGTCTTTTCTGACAAGAAATGGAGCCCAGCTTCCAATCCCGAGCCTCCTACAACAGTAACATTGATACCATGCATCCTTGTATCTGTTCTCATTCATGTCAATTAATCCAGCTTTACTCTATGCCGCTGAATTTCAATGTAACACATTTTTTACATTCCACCGTATGGATCATAACAAATTATGGATAACATTGCAAAGGATGGGAATTCCAGAACACTTAGTTGTGCTCATGCGGACCCTGTACATAGACCAAGAGGCAGCCGTTCCAACAGAACAAGGGATACCATGTGGTTTAAAATCAGGAAAGGTGTGTGTCAGGATTGTATATTTTCACCATATTTATTCAATCTGTAGTCTGAGCAAATA
Source organism: Loxodonta africana (assembly GCF_030014295.1). Taxonomy (NCBI): domain Eukaryota; kingdom Metazoa; phylum Chordata; class Mammalia; order Proboscidea; family Elephantidae; genus Loxodonta; species Loxodonta africana. Next base: position 784,855 of record NC_087353.1, on the reverse strand, counting down.
ATCCAACAAGGTGGACTACATGAAGAAGAATGTGGTATCAAGATTGGAGAAAGAAACATTAACAACCTGCAATATGCAAATGACACCTTGCTTGCTGAAAGCAAAGAGGACATGAAGCACTTACTGATGAAGCTCAAAGGCTACAGCCCTCAGTATGGATTACACCTCAACATAAAGAAAAGAAAAACCCTCACAAGCAAACCAGAACGCAACATCGTGATAAATGGAGAAAAGTTTGAAGCAGTCAAGGATTTCATTTTACTTGAACTCATGTTCAACATCCATGGAAGCAGCAGTCAAAAAATCAAACAACTGATTGCATCGGGCAAATCTGCTGCAAAAGACCTCTTTAAAGTGTTAAAAAGCAAATATGCCAACTTGAGGACTAAGGTGTCCCTGACCCAAGCCATGGTATTTTCAATTGCCTCATATGCACGCAAAACCTGGAAAGCGAATAAGGAAAACCAAAGAATAATTGATTCCTTTGAAGCATGGTGTTGGCAAAGAATATTGAATACACCACGGACTGTCAGAAGAACCAACAAGTGTCTCTTGGAAGAAGTACAGCCAGAAACCTCCTTCGATCCGCAAATGGCGAGGCTTTGTCTCACATATTTTGGATACATTGTCAGGAGGGACCAATCCCTGGAGAAGGAAATCATGCTCGATAAAGCAGAGGGTCAGTGAAAAAAAGGAAGATCCTCAATGAGATGGTTGACACAGCGGCGATAACAACGGGCTCAGACACAGTAATGATTGTATGGATGGCGCAGGACCAGGCAGTGTTTTGTTCTGCTGTGCAAAGGGTCGCTATGAGTCAGAACTGACTCAATGTTTTTGTTGTTGTTAGGTTCAGTTGAGTCGATTCCAAATGAAACACTGCCCAGTCCTGAGCCATTCTCATAATTGTTGCTATGCTTGAAACCATTTTTGCAGCCACTGTGTCAATCCGTCTTATTGAGGGTCTTCCTCTTTTTCACTGACCTTCTACTTTACCAAGCATGATGTCCTTCCTTCTCCATGGACTGATCCCTCCTGACAACATGTCCAAAGTATTTGAGACACAGTCTCTCCACCCTTGCTTCTAAGGAGCATTCTGGTTGTACTTCTTCCAAGACAGATTTGTTCGTTCTTTTGGCAGTCCATGGTACATTCAATATTCTTTACCAGCATTACAGTTCAAAGGCATCAATTCTTCTTTGGTCTTCCTTATACATTGTCCAGCTTTTGAATGCATATAAGGCGGTTGAAAACAGGTGCTTTAGTCCTCAAGGTGACACCTTTGCTTTTCAACACTTTAAAGAGGTCCTTTGAAGCAGCTTTGCCCAATGCAATGCGTCCTTTGATTTCTTGACTGCAGCTTCCATGGGTATTGATTGTGGATCCAAGTAAAATGAAATCCTTGACAACCTCAATCTTTTCTCCATTTATCATGATGTTGCTTATTGGTCCAGATGTGAGGATTTTTGTTTTCTTTATGTTGAGGTGTAATCCATACTGAAGGCTGTGGTCTTTGATCTTCATCAGTAAGTGCTTCAAGTCGTCTTCACTTTCAGCAAACAGGGTTGTGTCATGGGCATAACACAGGTTGTTAATGATTCTTCCTCCAACCCCGATGCTGCATTCTTCTTCATATAGTCCAGCTTCTCACATTATTTGCTCAGCATGCAGATCAAATAGGTATGGTGAAGGATACAAGCCTGATGCATATCCTTCCTGACTTTAAACCATGCAGTATTCCCTTGTTCTGTTCAAGTGACTGCCTCTTGAACCATGTACAGATTCCCCATGAGCACAATTAAGTGTCCTGGAATTCCCATACTCTGCAAGGTTATCCATAATTTGTTATGATCCACACAGTTGAATGCCTTTGCATAGTCAATAAAACACAGGTAAACACCTTTCTGGTATTGTCTGCTTTCAGCCAGGATCCATCTGACATCAGCAATGATATCCCTTGTTCCACACCCTCTTCCAAATCTGGCTTGAATTTCTGGCAGTTCTCTGTCAATATACTGCTACAGCTACTTTTTAGTGATCTTCAGCAAAATTTTGCTTGCATGTGATATTAATGATATCGTTCAATGATTTCTGCATTAGGTTGGATAACATTTCTTTGGAATAGGCATAAATATGATGCGCTTCCATTCAGTTGGCCAGGTAGCTGTCTTCCAAATTTCTTGGCATAGACAAGCGAGCGCTTCCAGTGCTGAATCCATTCATTGAAACATCTCAATTGGTATTCCATCAATTCCTGGAGCCTAGTTTTTTGCCAATGACTTCAGTGCAGCTTGGACTTCTCCCTTCAATTCCTGATCATATGTTACCTACTGAAATGATTGAACATCGACCAATTCTATTTGGTATAATGACTCTGTGTATACCTTCCATCTTTTTTTGATGCTTCCTGCATCATTTAATATTTTCCCCATAGAATCCTTCAGTATTGCTGCTCAAGGCCTGAATTTTTTCTTCAGTTCTTTCAGCTCAAGAAATGCTGAGCATTTTCGTCCCTTTTGGTTTTCAACGTCCAGGTCTTTGCACGTGTTATCATAATACTTTACTTTGTCTTCTCAAGCCACCCTTTGAAATCTTCTGTTCAGCTCTTTTACTTAATTATTTTTTCCTTTTTCTTTAGCTACTCGACATTCAAGAGCAAGTTTCCGAGTTCCTTCTGACATCCATTTAGGTCTTTTCTTTCTCTCCTGTCTTTTTAATGACCTCTTCTTGTTTTCTTCGTGTATGATGTCCTTGATGTCATTCCACAACTCGTTTGGTCTTTGGTCATTAGTGTCCAGCATGTCAAAACTATGCTTGAGATGGTCTCTAAATTCAGGTGGGATATACTCAAGGTCATACTTTGGTTCTCATCAACTTGTTCTGATTTTCTTCAGTTTCAAGTTGAACTTGCATGTGAGTAATTGATGGTCTGATCTGCAGTTAGCCCCTGGCCTTGTTCTGACTGATGATATTGAGCTTTTCTATCATTTCTTTCCACAGATGTAGTCAATTTGATTCCTGTGTATTCCATTTGGGGATGTCTATGTGTGTGCTGCCATTTATGTTGGTGAAAAAAGGTGTTTGCAATGAGTCATGAGTTCTCTGGTATCAATTCTATCACCAAGGCCATATTTTCCAACTACCAATACTTCTTTATTTCCAACTTTCCCGTTCCAATCACCAGTAATTATCAATGCATCACGATTGCATGTTTCATCAGTTTCAGAATTGGACAATCATATGGTCTCCTATGCTGGAAATGACAGCTTGAAGAGGAATGGTGTTGTATTCTTTGTCAAAAAGAACATTTCAAGATCTAACCTGAAGTACAACGCTGTCAGTGATAGGAAAATATCCATACACCTACAAAGAAGACCAGTTAATACAACTATTATTCAAATTTACACACCAACCACTAAGGGCAAAGATGAAGGAACTGAAGATTTTTACCAACTTCTGCAGTCTGACTCAATGGCACCCAACAAAAACAACATATTTTTTAAATATGTCATGGCACCATAAATAGCAAGACAATTTCATCTTCACCATTTTTTCTGAATTGTGCTACCCAGAATTAAATGGTTCTTGTTGATCACATTATCTTTGAATCAGTGTGCCCATCTACTGATTGCCATAGGAAATTTAGAGAGACTTGAGTGTTTACTAAAGATACAATGTATGTGTGTCACTTAATGCCAAAAGAATATTAATTTCTTTCCTTCAAACATCAGAGACATTATCTGGAGAGTTATTTCAAAAAATATAAATGTGAAAGTGAAGTGGGCAGCTTAGCAAATTAAAATAAGCATTTATCTAATTGTAGGTACACCTTGACATTTCTGACATACCCTAAACCATATTGGCTATGCATGTTGCCACAACTGCTCCAAAAATAAAACAGGATCCACAATTGATTTCTAGTCAAATCTCCAATAAAAAAATATTTTCTTTCTTGCTTAGTTTTGGGCTCCTTTATCAGTTAAGCTTGCCCTATATTTTCTTCAGCAAGTAGATGCTATTTGTCTAGGAGGTCAGATGACAGACACTGCCTTGTTTCTTTCCTAAAATGCTTCTTGTTTGTTACTGTTGTTTGCTTTGTTTTGATTTTTAACTTTTGCACAGACAACTTGTGATATATTTCCTGACTGAGGAAAATCATTTATGAATCTGGAGAAAGTATTGACACTGAATTTTGGCAGAGGTTAAATAAACTGGCTGATAGATCACTGTTCATATAACAAAGACATATTTTTATGCTAACCAAAAACAGAAATAATCATCCTCCTCCTGGTTCATCTTGCTCTCACAGAATTGGATACAAGTAGAAAGGAAAATGAAAAGTTGTAGACAGCTGGGTTTAGAATAACTAAGATTCAAGTTTATGACACACAACTGGGTTTCTATACCTCCTTTACAATCATATTAAAATTATCCAATTCTATACTTTGTACTATATACTGTAATGATGGATTTGTTTCTGTGCTGGCTGTTGCTTATTTTAAGCATCAGCTATCTCTTCTAGAAGCTGTTAGGACCAGAGCCACAAAATTTAAATAGGTGGCGTCTATCTGCCATGACTGTAGGATTCTAGGAGACCTGTGTCACTGAAAATGGAGCCTTGCCTGAATTAGAGCTCAAACTCTGCCCACTAGAGTCACTAGCACTGAAGGGATAAGAGCCCAGATCTGGAGTCAAACCACTTAGGTTAAACTTTTATCTCTGTCTTGTACTAGTTGTTTGACCTTCCTCAAGTCATCGACACTTCTGAGTCAATTTTTCTCATCTATTAAATTGGACACAATAATATTTTGCCGGTTCTTGAAACTCACATAAGATAATGAAAGTGGAGTTAGTGTGTGAGAACAGTATCTTCTAAGGAGTCGATACGCATGAGTTGAGTTATATGGCTGCCATTGTTTTGGCTGAAGGTGAAAATTTTTACACAGTGAGTAAGCAAGCAGGGGAAGATGAAAGGTAGACGGGGGGATGGAGAAGAGAACTGAGAGTGTTGCCAGCCCAAAGCCTGGAAGGGCCACCAGTGCCACAAATCCAAGTTCCACCCAGGACCAGCCAGAAGACTGTGCTACATAATAATGATATAATCTCACAAGGGTGCAGACTTTTTCCAGAAGGCACACGTAAAATTAGCAAGGTCGGAGCACCTATCTCTAAAGATTTGCCGCAAAGGACATTCCTACAGATGTGAAGCAGAAGAATTGGAGCAAATTTGTATTTACATGTGAGACGACCCTGAAGACTCTTAGTTTTGTCAGCAGGTGAGACCAATGAGTCAGTGAAATTTAGATATTAAAAATCATACAATCTCATTTGTGCATACAAACTGGTAGGAAATGAAAGTTGCAATTATGCATACACTATTAGGCTGAAATTACACATAAGAAAAAATTTACATATTATCTTCTTTCTCTCCTCTCTCAAAAGTCTTCCTTTGGATGCCTGACCTGACAAAGAGGCCCAAGGCTGTCTGACTTGAAGCCTAGGCTCTCCGCCAGCCTGGCTGTCTCTGGGCCCAAGCCCCTGGTTCCAGAAGCAATAAACAGCCCTGCCACTGGTGACTGACATTTCTTCACATGTGGGTTTTTTGCATTGACTGCTAGGGAGGCAAAGAGTAGTTCAAACATTGAGTATGAAAACTAATATTCTTCACTGACTTCAGCTTAAGATTCCGAGTTTTAGAAAGTCATTTCCCTGCCTTTGAAGTTATCTCATTCCAAACAATAAAGGAGAATCCGCGCTGTTTTGTTAGGCAGAAACAAGCCTGGGCAGAGGCAGACAGGGTGGCTTTCCTTCCTGAACAAACGTGGTGACATTCCAGACTCTAAAAAACGGTGGATACTACAACTTTTTTTTTTTTTTTACTACAACTCCCTTTGCCCTCCCCCCAGGGCACCACAGATGTGACTAATAACGTGAGCGGCCACTCACAGCCATCTGCTGCACGCAAGGTGTCTATGTTGATCCCTTACGATGTCCCGGGTCATATTTAAGCGCTCTGTTGTTGTCCGGTGCTATCAAGTCGATCCTGACTCACAGAGACCCCATTTGGCAGAATGAAACCGCCCCATAGGGTTTTCCTGGTTGTGATCTTTAAGGGAGCAGATAGCCAGGTCTTTTCTCCCAGGGAGCTACTGGGTGGGTTCAAACTGCAGCCTTTCAGTTGGCAGCCATGCATTTAACCCTTGTATCACCAAGGCTACTTTTTTCAGTAATTCATGTTTATCAGTTCACTTAATCCTCACAACATTGCAAGGTATGTGGTATTGTTATGTCTATTTTACAGATGGAGAAACTGAGGTGCCAGCAATTTAGGTTCCAGAGCCCCTGTGCGATACAGCTGGAAGTTGGACAGTCCAACACCACAGCCCAAGCTGTCTCTGCCTTTTATCCCCTAATGTTCTCTCTAACCTCCCAACAAGCCCCTGTGGTACTTATCGTCTCCATCAGAGATGAGGAAACTGAGGCTCAGCATGGCTGATGGCATCTTCAAGGTCACACAGCTGGCTATTTCCTCCAAAGCCTTTCCCACACCCTACAGTCTGTTTTCAGACCTGGGTGGTCACACTGGGCAGAGGAAACAACATGCTGACCAGCCAATGAACAGATGTTTGGGTTTAAATTTTTTTTTTTTTTTAAATAAAAACACCTGTAAACCCCTGACTATAGTCCCTCCCCACACACACAACACCCTGCTAACTCAGAACTGGAACCACTCCAGAAGTTCACCTTTCAGCCAAAGATTAGACAGGCCTATAAAACAAACAATAGCACATGTGAAGAGCGTGCTTCTTTGTTCAGTCAAGTATATAAGACCAAATGGGTAACTCCTGCCCAATAGCAAAGAGGAGAGGGCAGGAAGGGACAGCAAAACTAGACGAATGGAGATGGAGAACCCGGGGTGGAAAGGGAAAGGGGGAGAGTACAGACACATTGGAGGGATTGCAACTAATGTCACAAAACAACTTGTGTATAAAATCTTGGAATGAAAAACTAATTTCGGCTATAAATTTTCACCCTAAACACAACAAAACTAAAAACAAACAAAAAAAGTCTTCCTTGGGCCCTGGGGCAAGTAGTCCCCAAGTGTCCCCAACACAGGGAAACTACTCCCCTCTGAAGCATCAGCCTAAACCAGACTTGGGGAGCATGTTGTGGAACATTCCTGACACATCTGCTCCCCACCTCAGCCGCCATCTGGGGCCAGGAGCCAAATACGTGCAGGCTAACTCCAAGATGTCCTACGATGGCTGGAAAAAGCAAACTCACCAAGTTCCCAGGAAATGTTGACGAGAGGGGAGCTTAAAAAGGAGACTTAGAGACATAAAACAGCCGTTATATTGGGATTCATGGCCGTGTATCCCAGATTATTCAGATTAACTCCATGCTTTGTGGTATTGAGGTTCAGAAAACACGGTTACTGTGTTCAAGGCGTGATAATTCATCGCCCGTGAAAACTGATTGTTTATGTCTTCACAACTTTTTCCACAAGAAAAGGCCACACTGTCTCAGCCCCAGAATAAAAATATCTTCCCTTCCCACAGCTATACACCGTGCTTTGTGATAATCTTAATCATTTCCCCCAAAAGTGCATTCAAGGTAATTCCATTGCCAGGGTTTATAAACCAAATTGGCTTGATCTGTGTGGTATCAAAGTCCTCTACGCTATCAATAAAATAATCCCAGGAAAATGGATGCCAAACTGAGTACATGCAAAGATAATAACGCCGGCTGGGCCCCATTTAGCTCTTGCCATTTCTAAGCTGCTATTATTTTTCATGGTTTTGGGCTTCCACTGCACAACGTTATAAGTTAATGCAGGTCTGAGGCTGGGTGTACATTTAGGGATCATGAGAGAGCACAGCAAGCATGAGACTAATGAGAAATTAGGTTAAACATTTACTACAAGGAAAAATTCATTCCGCTGTTGCTCAATATCACATTTATCAGCAGCAGTTCCATTAGCGGAAGAAAATTTTTGAGATATTAAACAGTTTCAGACCACATAAGAGAATCTTTAATCTTATTTGTCAGCGTGGAATGTGGTCAGTTAGCATCAGTTCAGCTGGGAGTGAACTGGTGCCATCTGGCCACAGAAATACCAGATTAATAAAACAAAGATTTTATTTTTTAAAAAATAGACAATAAGATCAGCCAATTTCATAAAGCAGAAAATATACAGCTAACAATTTGGTAATGAAAAATTGAACCAAACAAACCTTAGTACACAGAGGCGTATTTGAAAGGATCCATTCTGAAGCCATCTTTTTTATATTCAGATTCTTTACTGCCATGTTTAGCACTTCACTTTCAGTTAAATTTTTGAGAGTAGCAGCAATAGTCCATAGAAAACTAAAAAATAGGATAGGATTACTCCGTGAATATGCTGGGCCAGGTTGACCTGATTTTTAAAAAATTTTTACTTCTGGAAGCAAAGCTAAGCATCCTGGGAACAGGCTCAAGGCCGCAGTGTCACCCACGGCCACATCAGCTGATAGGCTTGCTATCACCCCCCAGCTGCCCCATGTAAATAGGAAAAGACAGGAAAGGGCACTGGCAAGTTACAGGCCCTACGGAAGGGAGTGGAAGTCACTGTGGAGGCGTGACATGGCAAGGTTTCCCTGTAGAAATTGAAAGTTATGTGAAAGACTCCTGAGTATCCATTCTATCCCAGATACTTTATTTTTGTGAGAGTTCTTTTTTTGTTTTGTTTAACCTTGAACTTTTGAAGCTTGATAACATGGGTAGAGTGATCTCTTTTGGGAGACACTAGTTTGTAACAGTGAAGAGCATGAACTCTGAGGTCAGACTAGTTTGAATCTCAGCTTTTCACTTACTACCTGTGTGACCATGAGCTGGTTACCTGACCTCTCTGTCTTAGTTACCTTATCTATAACATGCTATTTATAAAAATGTCTATTCCATAGGGTTGTTTTGAGCATTGAGCAACATATGGAAAGTGCTTAGCACAGAGCTTTGAAAGTAAGTGTTCAATAAACGTTAGCTGTTATTTTTAATACAGAAAGATTAGAAAAGACAAGCAAATGGAAGAAATTTTAAAAAGTACTTTTTATCTTGAAGATAACTCTTATTACACATTTTGAGGTATATACATTCTAATGCCTAAAACGTTGTGTGCCTTACCTTGTGGCTTAGAGAATCTAAGCAAAGAGGCAAAAAGCCCTGTTAAGAGGGCCACTTCATTCTCTTATTATTATGGGTCTGGTACCTACTGCCACAGCTGCAGTAAGGATTGGAGGAATTAGGAAGGCACGGAGTGGGTAGCGAGCCCTGGTGGCATAGTGGTTAAGAGTTACAGCTGCTAGCCAAAGGTTCGGCAGTTCAAAGCCACCAGCTGTTCATTGTAAATCCTACTGGGCAGTTCTACTCTGTCCTATAGGGTCACTATGAGTCAAAATTGACTCAACAGCAATGAGTTTTTGGTTTTAGAGTGGATGGAGACTTTTATTACCACAGCATTTTTTTCTTACAAAATTAAATACCATATACAGTGTTTGGGCAACTGTGTTTTCCACCTAACCACATACTGTAAATTTATTTGGGAATCCAGTTATACTTCTAAATCATCACTTTGTTTTTAAGTAATAGACTTTTTAGAACAATTTTAGATTTACAAGAAAACTAAGTGGAAAGAAAGTAAGTACACCGTTCTCCCATATTCCCTCCGCTCCCTGCACACGGTTTCTCCTATTGGCAACACCTTCCATTAGTGTGGCACATTTGTTACAATCAATGAGCCAATATTGATGCCTTATTATCAACTATAGTCCACAATTTAGGTGAGGGTCCACTCTGAGTGTCGTAAAATTCTACAGGCTTTGACAAATGTATGATGCCATGTATCCACAATTAGGGGTCATACAGAGCACCTGCACTACCCTAAAAATCCCTTGTGCCCCACCTACTGCTCTTCTCACTGTCCCTAAAGTTTTGCCTTTTCCGGAATGTTATATAGCTGAAATCATACTAAATCATTACCTTTAATCCCAGCATAATCCCTTTGTTTGGGGATACTATAATTTAGGTCTGTCTTAGATTGGGTTCCCCAGAAGCAGATCCTGACATAGGGAAGTGTTCTCTAGGAAACCAACCAGCAGCTGAGGAAGCAAGACAAGGAAAGGGAGGAAGCCAAGCAAGGGCATGATCTCAGCAGAGCCCCCCAGAGAGTAGCTCGAGATTGACCCTATGGGAATAAGTGATGCCTCAGAATCATCCCAAGCCAAGGTGAGGATACTTGGGTTTTCACACCCACCTGTTGGTTAAGAGCCACTCAAGGGCTCTTCCATCTGCAGGCAAAGCTGGCTACTAGGAAATGCATTTTTTTTTTTCTAGGAATTAATATTATTTGTGGTGTCTGGGTAAGTCCATTAAACCTATGGAATTCATTAGGTACCCGACATGGAACTCTTTATTAAGGTTTAACACAGTAGTGGGACTGTGCCTTGGTTCGCACTGGAGAGTTGAGGAAGCACAGAAAAACAGAACCAACGTTCCAGGCAACGGAACAACACAAACCCAATGTGGAAACGAGCAAAACTCCTTCACAGGACACTGAAGAGCTTCAGCTGTGGAGCCAACATCATGGCGTCGAGTTTAGCACTGACGATCCCACATCCTGGGAACCACCCCAGTACTGGGCAAGCTGGACTGTGGGTCACTGTTTCTAAAGACTAGCCACAGGATATACCTATGAGTCCTTCTAGCAGAAAAAAAGCCACTGAAGTGGCAGTGGGTAGCAGAAAAAAAGCCAGAGTGTTTATGAGCTACTGTGGGTAAAGCCTTTGGAAGAATTCTAAGTAGGTGTTGGTATTGACAGTATTCTGTGCAGGTTATGAACACAGGCCTTGAACCATCCTGCCTCTTCCACTTGTTATGGGACCTTGAACAATGGTTTAACCTCTTATCTTTGAAATGGGGACAGATGATAATGATAATAATAATAGCTGCCTTACAGGTTTTTTGTAAGGACTAAGTGAGCTAATGTGTATAGGTCATTTAGGGTAACTGTTGAAACACAAGGGGCACTGGGTTAGTGGTAACTCATTAAGAGCATGGAAAGCAAAGTAAGGATCTGGGTCAGAACCCCAACTCATCACTTAAAAGCTGAACAAGTTACTTAATCTCTTTAAGCCTCGGTTTCTTCAGCTGCAAAATGGGGATAATAATAGTACCTATTACAGAGTTGGAGAGTTGGAAACCCTGGTGGTGTGGTGGTTAAGTGCTACAGCTGCTAACTGAGAGGTTGGCAGTTCGAATCTACAGGTGCTCCTTGGAACCTCTGTGGGGCAGTTCTACTCTGTCCTATAGGGTCGGTATGAGTCAGAATCAACTCGTCAGCAGTGGGTAGTGGTAGTAGTAGTATTAGAGAGCTGAAGCCCTGGTAGTGCAGTGGTTAAGAGCTTGGCTACTAGCCAAAAGGTCAGAGTTTGACTCCACCAGCCGATCCTAGGAAACCATATGGGGCAGTTCTACTCTGTCCTATAGGGTCACTAGGAGTCAGAATCTACTCAAAGGTGATGGACTTGGTTTTGGGTTTTATTATAGAGTTGTTTTGAATATTAAATGAACTTACGTATGTAAACCACTGAGTATAGCTCCTGCTGCACCGGAAACTAATTTCATGTACACGGAAACTTCCTTATCTAGAGGAGACAGCTCGGACTTGGTTTTCTTTAAACGTCCTTTAGTTCCGTGATTCTGGTTTCTATTCTAATTCACATCCATCATGCATTAAGTTAGTGTTTTTGCCCCACCGACTACAATGAAAATGGCAAGATAAAAACCAGTGTTGTTTGGGTTATTGATCGAAAGTACTGAATGGGTGTTAAGTTCAATCAGTGACCATGAAGCCCAGGTCCCAGTCAAAGTTGAAATGGGGGTCACTGGGAAGTACCACGAGCCAGCCAGGAAGAGGTTCCAAGACCTACGTGAAAGCAGAAGCCTAGCAGGACATTCAGGGACTCACTTAGGTAAGGGAAGGGAAGTTTTGGGAAAAGTCCTGAGACAGTCAGGCTAATTTTGTGAGATAGCATTTCTTTCACCTGGGGCTATCATTAACAAGACAGGAGCCCCCTCTAACACAGCACATCTGAAAGGTTCTTCCTGTCAAATGCTTCCTTAATGGGCTGGATCACTAAAGCCTACTATGGTTTATAAACAAAAACTCTCAGCTCAAAACACCTGACTTACAAGCAACCTTTCAGATCATAAGCCATTTTAAATTGAAGACTATACAAATGTAAAAGCCAGTCCTCTTAGCTAAGATTCTAAAAGTCACTGTTTTATAGAGGTCAGAAACAAATTAAAAGCCAACATTTTTACATTTTCCATTTGTAGAGAAGATAGGCGAAATTACTTTAGACAACTTGGCTGTATACTACGCCAAAGGAAAAATGTATTCTTCAGTGTACTGTATTTCTCAAGGTTAAAGAAAAGACAAGGAGCTAAAAAATAACCTCTAATGATTTCTAAAAATATAGTGTGTGGTTCTTAGCTTCCATTAGGATACCACCTCTGATTTATGTATGTTATCTACTTAAATAATCTGGTTTGAATTTAGTACTGCAAATTAATTTTTAATTCACAAATATTAAATCCCTACTGAAGATTGTGAGTTTCGCTTCTAACCAGTAACGAGAAAAAAAAAAAAAAAAAATTGGGGGGGATGCTTAACAATTATATTAGCTATAGTTTTCATATCTCTTTCTCTTATCCTAGGGTTGCAAAATATAGTAGTTTGATAGAGGGACAAACATGACCTCTTTTGTATTTTCTGTAAAATAAAATTAAACTAGAATGTTGTTTATGTTCTCAGAATGACATATGGAGACAACGTCTCTCCCTACCTGAGCTGAGTATCTGTACACTTTGCAATGATCTCCATGAGATTGATGACAGAACAGTTTTTCCAAGTTTTCAAACTTCCTAATTTAATATTTGTGTAATGTTTCTTGTGCTATCACTAGCTTCAGAATGGAAAATGTTTAGAAATAAGATTATCATGAGAGAAGTCTAAGTTATTGGGGTAACTATATTCAATGTGATCAATTTTTTTTTTTTTTATATGGACAAAAGATAGTCATTCAATGAACAGGAAAAAAATTGTATGAACCAATCTGACATTTTGATTTTAAAATACTTAATTGTTCAAAATGTAAGAGGCATTATCACAATTTGGTAATGAGTACCCACAAAAACGTGGCAGATAGTAATCTACATTATAACCAGAAGTGAAGCACTATGAGGAAAAGCAAAAAAAAAAAAAAAAAAATCTCCATATTGATGTATGATTTTCAAAATATTATTATTTAAGGAAATCTTGGTAGATAATCTTTCAGTATTTGCAAATAATATACTTGGCATATCTGAGCAAAAAAGTGCTATCGGATCAGATTACGGTAACGTTAAAAAGAAGCCGGAATTCTCCCTGAGCTGTATATATTTGCAGGAAGGGAGCAACTACCCTAATTTGCACATTTCATTACTATCCTTTACTTTGTCTTCTCTAGTGGCCCTTTGAAACCTTCTGTTCAGCACTTTTACATCATCGTTTCTTCCATTCTTTTTAGCCACTCTACTTTCAAGAGCAACTTTCAGAGTCTCTTCTGACATCCATTTTGGTCTTCTCTTTCTTTCCCGTCTGTTTAACGACCTTCTGCTTTCTTCATGTGTGATGTCCTTGATGTCATACAGCAACTTATGTGATATTCAGTCTTTAGTGTTCAATGTGTCAAATCTATTCTTGAGATGAACTCAGGTGGAATATACTCAAGGTAGGACTTTGGCTTTCGTGGACTTGTTTTAATTTTCTTCAGCTTCAACTTGAACTTGCATATGAGCAATTAATGATCTGTTCTGCAGGCGGCCCCTGGCCTTGTTCTGACTGATGATATTGAGCTTCTCCATCATCTCTTTCCACAGATATTGCCTGTTTGATTCTTGTATACTCCATCTGGTGAGGTCCACCTGTATATTTGCCATTTATGTTGTTGAAAAAAGTATTTGCAATGAGTAAGTCATTGGTCTTACAAAATTCTATCATGCAATCTCTGGCATTGTTTCTATGTCCAAGGCTAAATTTTCCAACTACTTTGTGTCCGGCTTTCTCATTCAAATTGTCAGTAATTATCAATGCACCTTGATTACATGTTTGATCAATTTCAAACTTCAGAAGATAGTAAAAATCTTCAATTTCTTCATCTTTGGCATTAGCGGTTGGTGCCTAAATTTGAATCATAGTTGTATTAACTGGTCTTCCTTGTAGGCCTATGGATACTGTTGTATCACTGACAGCATTGTACTTCAGAACAGATCTTGAAATGTTCTTTTTTACAATGAATGTGACACCATTCCTCTTCAATTTGTTATTCCCAGCGCAGTAGTCCATATGATTGTCCAGAGTTAGAAAACCAAAAGGGAAGAACACTGTCAGCGTTTCTAAAGTTAAAGTGAAGAAAAATTCAAACCTCAAGTTGCAATATTGGAAGATTCTATGGGCAAAATATTGAACAACACAGAAAGCATCAAAAGAAGATGGAAAGAATACACAGAGTTACTGTACCAAAAAGATTCGGGTGATGTTCAACCATTTCCCATGAATCCGTTGCTGTCGAGTTGATTCTGATTGATAGTGACACTGTAGGACAGAGCAGAACTGCCCATAGGGTTTCCAAGGAGCAGCTGGTGTATTTAAACTGCCAACATTTTGGTAAGCAGTCAAACTATTAACCACTTCCCCACCAGGGCTCAACTGTTTCAGGAGGTAGCATATAAGGAACTGATGTTATTGAAGAAAGGTATCCAAGCTGCACTGAAGGCATTGGCATAAAACAGGGCTCCAGGAATTGACAGAATACCAACTGAGATGTTTCAACAAACGAGTGCAACTCTGGAAGCACTCACTTGTCTATGCCAAGAAATTTAGAAGATAGCTACCTGGCCAACTGACAGGAAAAGTTCTAAAGAAAGGTAATCCAACAGAATGCAGAAATTATCAGACTATATCATTAATATCACACACAAGTAAAATTTTGCTGAAGATAATTCAAAAATGGTTGCAGCAGTACATTAACAGGGAACTGGCCAAAATTCAAGCTGAATTCAGATAAGGACATGGAATGAGGGATTTAACTGCTGATATCAGACGGATTGTGGCTTGAAGCAGAGAATACCAGAAAGATGTTTACCTGTGTTTTATTGACGATGCAAAGGCGTTCAACTGTGTGAAGTATAACAAATAATGGCTAACACTGCAGAGAATGGGGGTTCCAGAACACTCAATTGTGCTCATGAGGAACCTGTACATAGACCAAGAGACAGTCATTTGAACAGAACAAGGAGCTGCTAAGTGGTTTAAAATTAGGAAAGGTGTGTGTCAGGATTGTATCCTTTCACCATACTTATTTTTTCTCTTTTATTCACCGTACGTAATCTGTATGCTGAGCAAATAGTCCAAGAAGCCGGGCGGTATGAAGAAGAATGCAGTGTCAGGATTGGAGGAAGACTTCTTAACAAACCGTGAATAGCAAATGACACAACCTTGCTTGCTGAAAGCGAAGAAGACTTCAAGTACTTACTGAAGAAAGTGAAAGACTACAGCCTTCAGTATGGATTACACTTCAACATAAAGAAAACAAAAATCCTCACAACTCGACCAATAAGTGACATCACCATAAAAGGAGAAAATATTGAAGATGTCAAGGATTTCACTTTACTAGGATCCACAGTCAGTGCTTACAGAAGTAGCAGTCAAGAAATCAAATGATGTATTGCGTTAGGCAAATCTGCTGCAAAAGATCTCTTTCAAGTGTTAAAAGCACAGATGCCACTTTGAGGACGAAGGTGCACATGAGCCAAGCCATGGTATTTTTCAATCGCCTCATATGCATGTGAAAGCTGAACAATGAATAAGGAAAACCAAAGAAGAATTGATGCCTTTGAATTACGGTATTGGAGAAGAGTATTGAATGCACCGTGGACTGCCAGAAGAATGAACAAATATGTCCTGGAAGAAGTATAGCCAGAATGCTGCTTAGAAGCAAGGATGGCAAGACTTTGTCTCAGGTACTTTGGACATGTTATGAGGATGGACCAATCCCTGGAGAAGGACATCATGCTTGGTAAAGTAGAGGATCAGTGAAAAATAGGAAGACCCTCAAGGAGATGGATTGACACAGGGCGGCAACAATGGGCTCAGACATAGCAGTGATTGTGAGAATGGCACAGGACCAGGCCATATTTTGTTCTGTTGTACATAGGATCACTATGGGTTGGAACTGACTCAACAGTACCTAACAACAACGACTACTAGCCTAATGTTTCATTATCTTGACAAAAAATAAAATATTATAATTACAAGTTATTGTCCATCTCTCATTTCTCTTCCTGGAATTACTCCATTCCCAACACCAGAACCACCACAACTAATTTTTCAGCTTCACCATTTCTATTTTCCTATTATTCCAGGCTGTGAGAAGGGTGTTACAAAAAAAAAAAAAAATGGTGAGACAACATTCAGAAAAAAAAAAAAACCCAGTGCTGTTGAGTCGATTCTGACTCATAGCAACCCTATAAGACAGAGTAGAACTGCCCCACATTCAGGAAGGTGTGCCCAAAGAGCCGGTGTGCCCTTAATAATAGAATGCTAAATCAGGAGGGATGTACCTTAAGGTTGTTAGCACCAGCTATTCTGAATCAGAATATGCATGGGCTCCCATACCAGTCCCTGGAGAAGGACATCATGCTTGGTAAAGTAGAGGGTCAGTGAAAAAGTGGAAGACCCTCAGTGAGATGAATTGACACAGTGGCTGCAATGATGGGCTCAAGTATAACAACAATTGTGAGGATGGCACAGGACTTGGCACTATTTCGTTCTGTTTTACATAGGGTCGCTATGAGTTGGAACTGACTCAACAGCACCTAACAACAACACCTCACACCCTATGTCTTAGTCATCTAGTACTGCTATAACAGAAATACCACAAGTGGATGGCTTTAACCAAGAGAAGTTTATTCTCTCACAGTCTAGTAGGTTACAAGTCCAAATGCAGGGCGTCAGCTCCAGGGGAAGGCTTTCTGTCTCTGTCGGCTCTGGAGGAAGGTCCTTGTCCTCAATCTTCCCCTGGCTGAGGAGTTTTTCAGGCACAGGGACCCCATATCCAAAGGATGTGCTCTGCTCCTGGTGCCGCTTTTTTGGTTGTATGAGTTCCCCAACTCTCTGCTGGCTTCTCTGTCCTTTTATCTCTTGAGAGATAAAAGGTGGCCCAGGCCACATCCCAGGGAAACTCCCTATACCTTTAATCAGGGAGCTGACCTGAGTAAGAGTGGTGTTACAATTCCACCCTAATCCTCTCAACATAAAATTACAATCACAAAATGGAGGACAACCACATAATACTGGGAATCATGGCCTAACCAAGTTGACACACATATTTTTGGGGGGACATAATTCAATCCATGACACCCTACCTGGTTTATAGTACTATCCACCAACATAGTTACCATCTGTCAACTCTACTCTTGTGTGGAGGCCTGGAAACCAAGGGAATAGTGACAATAAAATCTGTGGTAGGATAATGCCTCCACCCAAAGATGTCCACATTCTGATCCTAAAAACCCACCAATTGATCTTAAGAACCTGTAAATGTGTTGTCTTACTTGGAAAAAAGGGACTTTGCAAATGTGAGTAAATTAAGAACCTTGAGATGGGGAGGTACATGTTTGGAGTTTCCCTTAAACCAACCTCAGTTTCAATAATTTGCTAGAAAGACTCACAGAACTCACCGAAAGCTAATATATTTATGGTACAGAGAAAGGATACAAATTAGAGCCATCCAAAAGAAAAGATGCATAGGGCAGAGTCTAGGAAATTTCCTAATGTGAAGCTTCCGTTGTCCTCAAGATGTGTTACCCTGTGGGAATCCATATGTGACAACACATACAAAATATTGCCAATCAAGGAAGTTCCCTGAGATTCTGTGTCCAGAGTTTTTACTGGGCTTTTTGGTTGAACTCAATTTTCAATCATCCCCTCCTTGGAGGCTTGGCTGATACCATGTGCTCTGTTATAGTAGCAACAGAAAATGAACACAGCATTTGGGATCCAAAGAAATGGGGCAGGGTAGGAGTTCTCCACATATTAAACTTCACTTTACACTTGTTGTGTGCCATCGAGTCAATTCTGACTCATAGCAACCCAATGGGACAGAGTAGAACTGCCCCATGGGGATTCCTAGGCTGTAATCAGTTTACGCCACCAATGCCTAGAGGCCAGTAGATATGAAGGTCGGTGAACATCACTTGCTGTGGCTCCAGCACCCACCTGTCCTGTGCCTCAATGGGAAGCACTCAGACCTTGCTTGTACTAAGGATAGTGTTTTGTTTCTTTTGTAAACTAGTTAGTGTCCGACACATGACCATATAAAACAACATTAATCATGGCCAGCTGCCTCCTTCACTTATTTTCTTCAAAAAATATTTATTAAGCCTGAATTATGCACATGGACCTGTGCTCGGCAATGCAAGGGAGACAAAGATGGATACATCCTGATGTTCACTGCAAAGAACTTTAGGTTTCACAGGAGAGAAGAGTCATGAGTAAAACTAACCATATTGCCAGGTAGACAGTGATCAATGCTACTAAAAAAAAATAGGGAGGTGAATACTAAGAGTTTTAAACATTTAAGGAAATCAATATTAGTGTTAACTGCAGAGCACATGCCCAGTCAATGTATCAGCTTGAATTCTAGATGTAGGGGTCAAGGATGACTTGGAGAAGGAAGTGGAATCTGAGCTGGGTGCTAAAGAACGGAAGGATTACTTAATAATGAAAAAGAGAGAGAAAACAGATTCTCCCCAAGAGCCTCCGGAAGAAGCACAGCCAACACTGCCAACACCCTCATTTTAGCCCTGTGAGCAGTACGCGACTAAAGGCACAGAATCAGAAAAGAAGAGAAGAGCATGGGGCGTGTACAAGAAATGCACACTAGATTTTAAAGTCTGCGAGAGCAGGGATTGTTGTCTGGTTTGTTCATTGTTCTATCCTTCTAAGCTCTCAAGAAATATTAATGGAAGGAAGAAAAAAGAAAGGAAGGAAAGGGAAGGAAGGAGGAAGGGAGGGAGAGAGAAAGAAGGAGAGAGGAGATAAAGTTCAGATGAGGATGTTAGGTAGAAATTGCAAAACCATTAAGGCTCTGGAAATACTACAGAAAATATGTGCTCCTCAGAAGAGCATGCTGTTCAATGCCTGTTTGAGAATCTGCCTCTAGATGTATGTGCCTGACTGCATAGAAGCACAGCCAACAATTATGGAGATACGTGCCAGACGCTAAGTCCTTATTAACATGTATTAACTCATTGAGTCCTCTCCCCTCCCAAATTCCGTGGAATATTCTTATCATCCTTATTGTGGGATAATAAACCGATGCACAGGAAGCTTAAGTAACTTCTCCAAGGTCATCCAAGTATCATATGGCAGAGCAGGAATTTGATAACACAGGCTCTTTGACTTCAGTTAGTCATTACCCTATAGGACAGGTATCTCTCTTATCTCTGATCATCCTGTCCCTGATGACTGCTTGTCTGAGTGCTTCTGCATAGCACTTCCAGGTACTTTACTTCTTCCTCTTTGTTTCTCTTTTTCCCTTGGAGAAAGTTATTTCCATATCTGGGAACAGATTTCTCTAAAATATATACGCCCCCACCCCATCTTTCAGCCTGGTACTAGGACTGTCCATTCCTCTAAATTGTCGTTTTGAGCAGTCAGCCCAGGTTGAGACTGGACACTTGGGTGCTCAGACTGTTACTGAACAAAATATTGAGATCTCTCAATTAATCAAAAATGCAAATTAAATTAGTTCCCTTATTTTGTCCATTCAATGGACAATTTTTTAAATAACACCAAAGTTAATAAATGCGTAGGAAATTAATTATGTCATATACTGCTAGAGGGACTCTGAATTAGTGACCATATGTGAGGAAACAATTTGTCAATAGGCCACAAAACTGTTGGCAACATTCATATTCTTTGACCCAGTATATCTAATTCTAAAAATTTATCCTAAGAAAATAAGTAAAGGTGTATAGAAAGTTTCCTATACTAGAATGACGATCATCTCATTTTTATAAGTGCAAAAAATTAAAACAAATCTAAATTTTCAACAATAAGAGTTAAAGAAATGATACAACTCCATATAAAAGAACACGAGCCATTTTCAAAAATATGGCCTGCGAAAGTGTTCAAAAGTCATTTTAAGTAAAAAATAAATATCCAGAAAAAAAGAAGAAAAAACATTGTCATCGAGTCGATTCCCACTCATACTGACCCTGAAGGACAGAGTAGAACTGCCCCATAGGGTTTCCAAGGAGCACATTGTAGATTCAAATTACTGACCTTTTGGTTAGCAGCCATAGCTCTTAACCACTGTGCAACCAGGGTTTCCTAAATATCCAGAGTAGTACAAATAATAACCCAATTTTGAATTTAAGAAAATGTGCATGCACACTGATTTTTAACAAAATTTTACTTACATATTTACATGTATGTAATATTTTGCTAACATACTTACAGAGAGAGGTAGGCAGAGAGACAAAAACAGAGAAAGAGACACACAGAGAGCAAAAACGTGTGGAAATTCCTATGTGTTTTTGGTAGTCATTTCAAGCACCGTACCTAGCACATGGTAGAGGGTCAATGTTAGCTGAGTGTTAAATGTCGGACGGTTTTAAGGTTTCCTTTATTTATTGTTTTGTATTATTTTCTTTTTTTCTCTATATTCTACTAAGAATATGGTTTCTTTATAATCAGAAAATTAAATGATTATAAAAATTTATCCGGACATGCATATAAATGTCTTAATGTTCATCTCTGCTTGCTTCTTTCCTGTGCAAACATGAGTGCTTTTAGAAAGAGCCTCTGCTGACGTTGAAATGACTCCATCTCCGAGGGCACCGGCTTTAGTAATCATGAGAAAATAAAAGGAAAACGCTAAGTGCCAGAGCCTGATCTTCCTTCTCATCCCTGTAAGCTGCTTTTCCTTTGATGTAAGTCACAGCTGTGCACTTGGATCAGCCCAGAGAAGTACAGGGCAAGCAGGCCCTTATGCCCTTTCTTCTTCTCTTCATCCTGTGGCGCCAAGGTTGTCGCATTCCCAGGAGAGGATGTCACAGCCTTGGGGGATATGGAGGGACTGCAACACTGGAGTCAAACATACTTGTAAGATACACAGATAGCTTGAAAGCTGAGACCATAATCCGATCAGGCTTCCCAGGATATATATTTTCATTCTCAGCATTGCTCATAAACTGTTTCCACTTTTCTCAGTATTTCATTCCTAAGAGCTTACATTACAGAGGCCCAATAAAATACATGTAGAGGACTGGAGAGTCTTCCTCACAGATACTCCCTTCAAAAAAAGGAGGGTTGTTGTATTGATGTTAGCTGATGAGGAGTCGGCCCCCAATTCAGGGACCCCACACACAACAGAAAGAAATGCTTCCCAGTCCTGCACCATCCCCGTGATCAGTTGTTGATCAGACCATTGTGATTCACAGGGTATTCACCAGCTGATTCTCAGAAGTAGATTGTCAGACCTTTCTTCCAAAAGGAGGATAAACCAAATAAAAAAAAATCTGTTGCTGAGTTGATTCTGACTCATAGTGACCCTACAGAACAGAGTAGAACTGCCCCATAGGGTTTCCAAGGAGCAGCTGGTGGGTTTGAACTGCCAACCTTTTGGTTAACAGCTGAGCTCTTAACCACTGAACCACCAGGGCTCCCCAAAAGGAGGATCCAAAAAAAAACCAAACCCCGTGCCGTCGAGTCAATTCCGACTCATAACGACCCTATAAAACAGAGTAGACCTGCCCCATAGGGTTTCCAAGGAGCTGCTGACCTTGAGGTTAGCAGCCATAGCGCTTACCCACTGCACCAACCAGGGCTCCCCAAAAGGTGAATAGGGTAAATAAACCTCATATTGGAACAATCTTCCAATTTAGCATAGCCAGCCTGACTAGAGCTTTCACCTCCTCGTTGTCACTGAGGGTGCTTTTATTTCTCTACCTTCTCTAAGCAAAACTCACAACAGCCAAGGGATTTATGAGCATTCATGATGCAATATAAAGCATACAGATCAGATAAATATTCTTGTCTGAAGCAGACTCAGTGTGCTGTGCCTTTAAAGCCAGGGGAAGCATACCCATGAAAGGCAGGCTCCATCTTTCCAAGGTATTTCATCTGGTTCTTCCAAACACACTTTCTAAATTCCCATGTTTCCTGTTCTTAGAAAACCCTGTAGACCTCAATCTAGACTGTTGCAAACTAAAATCTCTCCACATACTCTGTATGCCTTTTGCTTATCTTTTCTTCTGACGTAACTCAGTCCCTGATCTGCTTTTGCTTTGGTGACCGTTCACACCTCATTAGTCTAACTTCACCATGCCCTATTTTCTGTTGGCCATTTCCTCTTCCTCTGACATTTCATTTTGCATGAAACAGGATAAACAAATGATACAGAAATAAAGACTAAATTTCTAGGAACCAATTTCTATGCTGTTGCATATAATTTTCCTTTTCTTTCATATTTCCTATCTACCATCAGATGATATTCTCATGTCTGTGACTTATTTGGATCCAAATACGCTGCAGTAACATCTAGTAAGTGGAGAGCTTAAACAGCAAAGATCCTGGCTGCCCCCTTTGTAACGTCCCACATCAAGTAATGCAGAAAAGCAGTATAGCCTTGAAACAACAATCTGATAGTCTTATCTGAAGACGAGAGGTCAGAGGAAAAGGACCCCTACAATGATGACTACAGAAGATTTTACGTACAATTTCAGTGTTTCAAGGACTTTCCAGTGCTGACATTTTTGGGTTTTTTTTTTTTTTTTTGTCTTCAAAATTTACGTGTATGTGTACACTCTTTTTTGGGGAAACCTTGGTGCCATAGTGGTTAAGTGCTACGGCTGCTAACCAAAGGGTCAGCAGTTCGAATCTACCAGGCACTCCTTGGAAACTCTGTGGGGTGGTTCTACTCTGTCCTATAGGGTTGCTATGAGTTGGAATCGACTCGATGGCACTAGATTTGGGGTGTGTGTGTGTGTGTGTGTGTTCTTTTTGTTTGTTTCTTGCTCTTTGGTAGCCATAGTAATAACTGGGTAGGTTTTCATTAAGGTCAGCAGGACATAGGGTCATGCATTTTAATTGTACTAAAAATATGTACAGATTATAACAGTGATAAAATGCAGACATGAAAATTTAGACATTCAGGGCATGAAACGTAGGTAAAACTAGAGTTAAATGAAACATGTTAACTTAAAAGTAATATTTGTGATTTTGTTCATTCAGTCAACAAATGCATATTGAATATCTTCTGTACGTAACCAAAAATAAATGTGCCATTTCTAAGTCTGAGAGATTGCACATCATACATAAAAGCTAATCTTAATAACTTAATTAGAAAACCCTCCTGATCGTCTTAATCAGCATCATGTTACTTAGGCAAAAAAGGAGGGGTGGGGACTGAAAGGGTATTTAACTAACACTCCAATCCTGTAGAATCCTTGCCTTTCAAGGAATCAAATACATATGTGAATTATAATATTCAATAGTGTACTTTATAATTTTCCCTCAATGGAAAATTTCATCACAGCCTTATGTATACTAATCTATACTCCTCGGCTGAATTACACCTCTCCAGAATTCCGATGCTACTTATTATGGATGAGAAACCGCAATGGTGCATAACATTTAAATACTATTCCTCAAGTCTTACAGCCGATAGATTCAAAAAAAAAAACCCATACAATGCATGTAATAAACTACAGATTCAATGAGATAGCTCAGGTATAAGACGAAGCATAATAAAAATTCATTACCTGATATAATAGTTTTCCCTGAGGTGTCTGCAAGTTCTAAAGGGCAGGTTTGCACATAATTAAATATGGAGGAGTCTAAAGATTCTACATTCCTCCCCCTCTCCTTCACCTCCTGCATCTCTTCTCCAACTTTCTACTCTTTGAATAGCATTATGTCATAAAAACAACCACCTATTCCCATTGAATTATTTTATCTACAGCGTAACGAAGAAAGACAAATATGGAAAAAGAAGTGTAATACTAAAGAATGTGCACCTCAGTAGACACACTTGGAAAGGCCGAAACACTGAGAATGAATAAATAGCTTTCTAGAGTCTGAATTATTCAGTAAGACTCAGAGCATGTTTCTGGGTCACAGTGGTAATAACCTTTATCTAGCATTTATTTCAACTGCCTCCACCCATTGGTTTAGCCAAGATACTCCACAAATCTCCCTCCCAGTATCATCACTAGGGGGGTGCAGGGGAGTGCAGACCCAGCGGGTGACATTGTCAAAGGATGTGACACCAAAATGTGCAGTGTTTCAACAGAGATTTATTATTTTTTATAAAATTATACCTGTGGTTAGTTACGTTGTTGTTGTTGTTAGGTGCTGTTGAGTTGGTTACAAGTCATAGCAACCCTATGTACAACAGAAGGAAACACTGCCCGGTACTGCAGCATTCTCACCATCATTGTTATGCTTGAGCCCACTGTTGCAGCCACTGTGTCAATCCATCTCGTTGAGGGTCCTCCTCTTTTTCCTTGACCTTCTACTTTACCAAGCCTGATGTCCTTCTCCAGGGACTGGCCCTCCTGATAACATGTCCAAAGTATGTAAGAGGAAATTTCACCATCTTTGCTTCTAATGAGCATTCTGGCTGTACTTCTTCCAGGACAGATTTGTTCGTTCTTCTGGCAGTCTGTGGTATATTCAATATTCTTCACCAAAACCATAATTCAAAGGCATCAGTTCTTCTTTGGTCTTCCTGATTCACTGTCCAGCTTTCGCATGCATATGATGTGATTGAAAACATCATGGCTTGGGTAAGGCATACTTTGGCCCTTAAAGTGACATCTTTGCTTTTTAACACTGTAAAGAAACCTTTTGCAGCAGATTTGCCTAATGCAATATGTCATTTGATTTCTTGACTGCTGCTTCCATGGGCATTGATTGTGGATCCAAGTAAAATGAAATCCTTGATAATGTCAATCTTTTCTCCATTTATCATGAAGTTGCTTATTGGTCCAGTTGTTAGTTATAACAATGACAAAAAAATTTGTAAGGCCCAGCTTACATGTATCCATATACCTACGAGGCTAAAACCTATGCCAATTTACTTTTTGAACCTTCTCATGTGCTCTAGTCAGCGGGATCGTTATTACCCAATTACAGTGATGCTGCAAATCAGGAGGTTTCATCTGCACCTGCTACAAGCACGTGCTGTTGTTTTCGTTACTGCTGGTGTTTTTATAGTCCGTTGATTTTGTCAAATT
This sequence comes from Loxodonta africana, assembly GCF_030014295.1. Classification (NCBI taxonomy): domain Eukaryota; kingdom Metazoa; phylum Chordata; class Mammalia; order Proboscidea; family Elephantidae; genus Loxodonta; species Loxodonta africana. The sequence continues at coordinate 759,472 of NC_087353.1, read as the reverse complement.
TTCTGGTGTTTTAGCTACACTGTTCTGGTAATTAGCATGGGGAATGGTGGCGCCATGAGCTACCGCCATGGGTGACACCATCCCTAGTGATGCCACTGCTCCCTCCCCTTATCACTGCTCTCAAGGCATGTTTTCTGGACTGTCCTCTAGCACAGCCTTACCTCTTGCTCACCTGTTTCCTCTGATGTTGTGTGTATTCACTGCCCCTCCCTTGATGTTTTTGACTGTGATTCCAGGCACAAAGTTCTTCCTTAGATCTCCACTTCAGCGATCCTTTGTTTTGTGCCATTCCATTCCCAGGCCTATTCTGAAGCTCCAGAGATTTCAAGTCAAACTGCCTGTAAGGAAAAGTGGGCAGCTATAAAAAAAACTAAAACTTTTTTTTTTTTTTTTAAAGCTATAAGCAGGCATGAAATCATACATATAAGAATTCTTCAGATTTTCTAGACCAATAGTATTAAATTGGGCTTCCATGGAGTCTTGGAGTTAAATTCGTGTGCTCGAGGGCACCGAAAAATGTATTTTGATCTCTATCTCACATGATAATATTGCAGACCTGAAATTAAAAGATGAAATAGTAAACCTTTTAGAAGAAAACTTAGGAGACTCTCCTTGTCCTTGAGATAGAAAGCTGTCTTAAACAAGACACAAAAAAGTGTAAAAAGAAAAAAAAAATTTAAAAACTATGTTATACTACTATTCATTAAAATTAAGAATTTCTGTTCATCCAAAGATACCATTTAGAGAGTTAAAAGGCAAGACAGAAGGTGGGAAAGTATGTCTGCAATAAATGCATCCAACGAAGAACTCTTATGCAGAAGATACATAGATATAGATATTTAAGTATAGGTATATACCTCTTACGAGTCAGTAAGAAAAAGGCAGACGGCCCAATGAAAAAATGGCAAATTATTTGAACAGTGTGTTACAAAACCAGTTATCCAAATGGCAAATAAATACCACATTGTGATGCCACTACCCACCACCAAAAAACCAAAACCATTGCCCTTAAGTCCAATTCATAGTGACCCTATAGGACAGAGTAGAACTGCCCCATAGGGTTTCCAAGGAGCAGCTGGTGGATGCAAACTGCTGACCTTTTGGTTAGCAGTGGGAGCTCTTAACTACTGCTCCACCCACCACGAGGAAGACTAAAGTGTACATTTGTATATCCCGTGACCTAGTTATTCAACTTCTCTGTATACACCCAACAGATGGGCAGGTAAATTTGTATCAAAAGACTTCTATAAGAATATTGACAGCAGCACTTTCCATATTAACCAAAAAGCTGGAAATAACTCAGATGCCTGTCAACAGCAGAATGAATCAATTGTGGTATATTCATAAAATGGAATATTACAAAACAATGAGAATAAGATGAACTGCAACCACGATCTCACAGACATAATGTTGAGCAAAAAAAGTCAACATAAAAAGAGTGCCTACCATGTAATCGTATGTATAAAAAATTCAAAAGTAAGGAAAATGTATCCATGACATTAGAAGTTAAGAGTGAGGCTATCTTTGGGGAAGGGTAGCTACTGACAGCAAGAGGGCTTAAGGGAATTTCCGGGATTCTGGAAGTATTCTTTTTCTTGATCTAGTCATGGAGTCTATGGGTATTCATTTTATGAAAACACATTGATCTGTACATTTATGATTTGTGCACTTTTTTGTAAACATGTCATATTTGAAATGTTTACAAAAAGTAACAAATTATAGAAAAATATAGGGCAATAAAAGATATGTTACTAGGGAAAAAAAGACAACAGAAAACTTTTCTAAATTCAAGTCTGATTACTACTATTGCTTCCCTTAGACCCTCTAGGGCTGTCATTCTGTCATGTAGCAGTTACAACCACAAAATAAAAGGGAATTAATTTGCATACAAAGAGTAGGGAAGGTTGGTGAAGCAATGCGTGTTGATTCTGCTGATAGATGCTGACAGGTGAGTTAAAGTATTTCTTGGTAACTCTATTCTACTTGTTTTAATAGGGAACCAAGACAACATTAAAAATTTAGGGATAGAGAGGCGGAGCCAAGATGGCAGACTAGGCAGACGCTACCTCGGATCCCTCTTACAACAAAGACACGGAAAAAGAAGTGAATCGATCACATACATAACAATCTACGAACCCTGAACAACAAACACAGATTTAGAGACGGAGAACGAACTAATACGGGGAAGCAGCGATTGTTTCCAGAGCCTGGAGCCAGCGTACCAGTCAGGTACGGCACAAGCACAGAGAGCTGCTCCACCCCCCTGAACCAACCCCGGGAAGGGGACCAGCCGGTTCCGCGGGCGGCGTGGGACGCAGCCGGTAGGAGAAGTCCCCGGGAGGCAGTGACTGGTCTTGGAGCAGGAAGAGCAGCGTCCCAGCCGGAGAACTGTCCCGCCGGGATTTGGACTGGACGCAGGTACGGCATAAACACGGAGAGCTGCTCCACCCCCCTGAACTAACCCCGGGAAGGGGCCCAGCTGGGTCGCATGGACGGCATGGGACGCAGCCGATAGGAGAAGTCCCCAGGAGGCAGCGACTGGTATTGGAGCGGGGAGATCAGCGTCCCAGCCGGGACACTCGGTCACGGCACAAGCACGGGGAGCTGCTCCACCCACCTGAACTAACCCTGGGAGGGGGTCCAACCGGTTCTCGGAGGCGGCACGGCAACGCGGCTGGAGGGACGAGAAGTCCCCGGGAGGCAGCAACTGATTTTGGAGTCGAGAGTGCACCGTCCCAGCAGGGGAGCCTTGACGCTGGGCATGGGGCTGGAAGAGGAGGATCTGACCGTGACTCCAGCGGGCCAGACCCCCCGGCGGCAATCTCCACACAGCCAGCACACATAGGCGACGCGCCCGCGGGAATCTCAGATATAATAGTCATTCCAAGCAAGACAAGCAACTCTGGCTATATTCTGAGGTGCTACTCTCCTATCTCTCTCTTCCCTCCCCCACCCTCCCCAGGTGGCTTCATTAACATCCGAATAGCCTGAGCCAGAGGGAGAACTCTGATAGGGATCTGACTGCATTCTTTTTTTAGCGGATTTTCTGGAAAAACTAGTTTCCCAGTGAGGGCTCGGAGACAACAATCCATATCAAACCACTTAAAGAAGCAGACCATGACAGCTTCTCCAACCCCCCAAACAAAAGAATCAAAATCTTTCCCAAATGAAGATACAACCCTGGAATTATCAGATACAGAATATAAAAAACTAATTTACAGAATGCTTAATGATATCACAAATGAAATTAGGATAACTGCAGGAAAAGCCAAGGAACACATCGATAAAACTGTTGAAGAACTCAAAAAAATTATTCAAGAACATAGTGGAAAAATTAATAAGTTGCAAGAATCCATAGAGAGACAACATGTAGAAATCCAAAAGATTAACAATAAAATTACAGAATTAGACAACGCAATAGGAAGTCAGAGGAGCAGACTCGAGCAATTAGAATGCAGACTGGGACATCTGGAGGACCAGGGAATCAACACCAACATAGCTGAAAAAAAATCAGATAAAAGAATTAAAAAAAAATGAAGAAACCCTAAGAATTATGTGGGACTCTATCAGGAAGGATAACCTGCAGGTGATTGGAGTCCCAGAACAGGGAGGGGAGACAGAAAACACAGAGAAAATAGTTGAAGAACTCCTAACAGAAAACTTCCCTGACATCATGAAAAACGAAAGGATATCTATCCAAGATGCTCATCGAACCCCATTTAAGTTTGATCCAAAAAGAAAAACACCAAGACATATTATCATCAAACTCGCCAAAACCAAAGATAAACAGAAAATTTTAAAAGCAGCCAGGGAGAAAAGAAAGGTTTCCTTCAAGGGAGAATCAATAAGAATATGTTCTGACTACTCAGCAGAAACCATGCAGGCAAGAAGGGAATGGGATGACATATACAGAACACTGAAGGAGAAAAACTGCCAGCCAAGGATCACATATCCAGCAAAACTCTCTCTGAAATATGAAGGCGAAATTAAGATATTTACAGACAAACACAAGTTTAGAGAATTTACAAAAACCAAACCAAAGCTACAAGAAATACTAAAGGATATTGTTTGGTCAGAAAACCAATAATATCAGATATCAGCACAACACAAGGTCACAAAACAGAACGTCCTGATATCACCTCAAATAGGGAAATCACAAAAACAAACAAATTAAGATTACTTAAAAAAAAAATACACATAACAGGGAATCATGGAAGTCAATAGGTAAAAGATCACAATAATCAAAAAGAGGGACTAAATACAGGAGGCACTGAGCTGCCAGATGGAGAGTGATACAAGGTGATATAGAACAATACAAGTTACGTTTTTACTTAGAAAAATAGGGGTAAATAATAAGGTAACCACAAAAAGGTATAACAACTCTATAACTCAAGATAAAAGCCAAGAAAAACGTAACGACTCAACTAACATAAAGTCAAACACTATGAAAATGAGGATCTCACAATTTATTAAGAAAAACGCCTCAGCACAAAAAAGTATGTGGAAAAATGAAATTGTCAAACAACACACATAAAATGGCATCAAAACGACAGCACTAAAAACTTATTTATCTATAATTACCCTGAATGTAAATGGACTAAATGCACCAATAAAGAGACAGAGAGTCACAGACTGGATAAAGAAACACGATCCATCTATATGCTGCCTACAAGAGACACACCTTAGACTTAGAGACACAAACAAACTAAAACTCAAAGGATGGAAAAAAGTATATCAAGCAAACAATAAGCAAAAAAGAAGAGGAGTAGCAATATTAATTTCTGACAAAATAGACTTTAGACTTAAATCCACCACAAAGGATAAAGAAGGACACTACATAATGATAAAAGGGACAATTGATCAGGAAGACATAACCATATTAAATATATATGCACCCAATGACAGGGCTGCAAGATACATAAATCAAATTTTAACAGAATTGAAAAGTGAGATAGATACCTCCACAATTATAGTAGGAGACTTCAACACACCACTTTCGGAGAAGGACAGGACATCCAGTAAGAAGCTCAATAGAGACACGGAATATCTAATTACAACAATCAACCAACTTGACCTCATTGACTTATACAGAACTCTCCACCCAACTGCTGCAAAATATACTTTTTTTTCTAGCGCACATGGAACATTCTCTAGAATAGACCACATATTAGGTCATAAAACAAACCTTTGCAGAGTCCAAAACATCGAAATATTACAAAGCATCTTCTCAGACCACAAGGCAATAAAACTAGAGATCAATAACAGAAAAACTAGGGAAAAGAAATCAAATACTTGGAAAATGAACAATACCCTCCTGAAAAAAGACTGGGTTATAGAAGACATCAAGGAGGGAATAAGGAAATTCATAGAAAGCAACGAGAATGAAAATACTTCCTATCAAAACCTCTGGGACACAGCAAAAGCAGTGCTCAGAGGCCAATTTATATCAATAAATGCACACATACAAAAAGAAGAAAGAGCCAAAATCAGAGAACTGTCCCTACAACTTGAACAAATAGAAAGTGAGCAACAAAAGAATCCATCAGGCACCAGAAGAAAACAAATAATAAAAATTAGAGCTGAACTAAATGAATTAGAGAACAGAAAAACAATTGAAAGAATTAACAAAGCCAAAAGCTGGTTCTTTGAAAAAATTAACAAAATTGATAAACCATTGGCTAGACTGACTAAAGAAATACACGAAAGGAAACAAATAACCCGAATAAGAAACGAGAAGGACCACATCACAACAGAACCAAATGAAATTAAAAGAATCATTTCAGATTATTATGAAAAATTGTACTCTAACAAATTTGCAAACCTAGGAGAAATGGGTGAATTCCTGGAAAAACACTACCTACCTAAACTAACACATTCAGAAGTAGAACAACTAAATAGACCCATAACAAAAAAAGAGATTGAAACGGTAATCAAAAAACTCCCAACAAAAAAAAGCCCTGGCCCGGACGGCTTCACTGCAGAGTTCTACCAAACTTTCAGAGAAGAGTTAACACCACTAATTCTGAAGGTATTCCAAAGCATAGAAAATGACGGAATACTACCCAACTCATTCTATGAAGCCACCAACTCCCTGATACCAAAACCAGGTAAAGACATTACAAAAAAAGAAAATTATAGACCTATATCCCTCATGAACATAGATGCAAAAATCCTCAACAAAATTCTAGCCAATAGAATCCAACAACACATCAAAAAAAATAATTCACCCTGATCAAGTGGGATTTATACCAGGTATGCAAGGCTGGTTTAATATCAGAAAAACCATTAATGTAATCCATCACATAAATAAAACAAAAGACAAAAACCACATGATCTTATCAATTGATGCAGAAAAGGCATTTGACAAAGTCCAACACCCATTTATGATAAAAACTCTTACCAAAATAGGAATTGAAGGAAAATTCCTCAACATAATAAAGGGCATCTATGCAAAGCCAACAGCCAATATCACTCTAAATGGAGAGAACCTGAAAGCATTTCCCTTGAGAACGGGAACCAGACAAGGATGCCCTTTATCACCGCTCTTACTCAACATCGTGCTGGAAGTCCTAGCCAGGGCAATTAGGCTAGACAAAGAAATAAAAGGCATCCGGATTGGCAAGGAAGAAGTAAAGTTATCACTATTTGCAGATGACATGATTATATACACAGAAAACCCTAAGGAATCCTCCAGAAAACTACTGAAACTAATAGAAGAGTTCGGCAGAGTCTCAGGTTATAAAATAAACATACAAAAATCACTTGGATTCCTCTACATCAACAAAAAGAACACCGAAGAGGAAATAACCAAATCAATACCATTCACAGTAGCCCCCAAGAAGATAAGATACTTAGGAATAAATCTTACCAAGGATATAAAAGACCTATACAAAGAAAACTACAAAGCTCTACTACAAGAAATTCAAAAGGACATACTTAAGTGGAAAAACATACCCTGCTCATGGATAGGAAGGCTTAACATAGTAAAAATGTCTATTCTACCAAAAGCCATCTATACATTTAATGCACTTCCGATCCAAATTCCAATGTCATATTTTAAGGGGATAGAGAAACAAATCACCAATTTCATATGGAAGAGAAAGAAGCCCCGGATAAGCAAAGCACTACTGAAAAAGAAGAAGAAAGTGGGAGGCCTCACTTTGCCTGACTTCAGAACCTATTATACAGCCACAGTAGTCAAAACAGCCTGGTACTGGTACAACAACAGGCACATAGACCAATGGAACAGAATTGAGAACCCAGACATAGATCCATCCACGTATGAGCAGCTGATATTTGACAAAGGACCAGTGTCAATTAATTGGGGAGAAGATAGCCTTTTTAACAAATGGTGCTGGCATAACTGGATATCCATTTGCAAAAAAAATGAAACAGGACCCATACCTCACACCATGCACAAAAACTAACTCCAAGTGGATCAAAGACGTAAACATAAAAGACTAAAACGATAAAGATCATGGAAGAAAAAATTGGGACAACCCTAGGAGCCCTAATACAAGGTATAAACAGAATACAAAACATTACCAAAAATGATGAAGAGAAACCCGATAACTGGGAGCTCCTAAAAATCAAACACCTATGCTCATCTAAAGACTTCTCCAAAAGAGTAAAAAGACCACCTACAGATTGGGAAAGAATTTTCAGCTATGACATCTCCGACCAGCGCCTGATCTCTAAAATCTACATGATTCTGTCAAAACTCAACCACAAAAAGACAAGCAACCCAATCAAGAAGCGGGCAAAGGATATGAACACACATTTCACTAAAGAAGATATTCAGGCAGCCAACAGATACATGAGAAAATGCTCTCGATCATTAGCCATTAGAGAAATGCAAATTAAAACTACGATGAGATTTCATCTCACACCAGCAAAGCTGGCATTAATCCAAAAAACACAAAATAATAAATGTTGGAGAGGCTGCGAAGAGATTGGAACTCTTATACACTGCTGGTGGGAATTTAAAATGGTACAACCACTTTGGAAATCTATCTGGCGTTATCTTAAACAGTTAGAAATAGAACTACCATACAACCCAGAAATCCCACTCCTCGGAATATACCCTAGAGATACAAGAGCCTTCATACAAACAGATATATGCACACCCATGTTTATTGCAGCTCTGTTTACAATAGCAAAAAGTTGGAAGCAACCAAGGGGTCCATCAACGGATGAATGGGTAAATAAATTGTGGTATATTCACACAATGGAATACTACGCATCGATGAAGAACAGTGACGAATCTCTGAAACATTTCATAACATGGAGGAACCTGGAAGGCATTATGCTGAGCGAAATTAGTCAGAGGCAAAAGGACAAATATTGTATAAGACCACTATTATAAAATCTTGAGAAATAGTAAACCTGAGAAGAACACATACTTTTGTGGTTACGAGGTGGGGAGGGAGGGAGGGTAGGAGAGGGTTTTTTATTGATTAATCAGTAGATAAGAACTGCTTTAGGTGAAGGGAAAGACAACACTCAATACATGGAAGGTCAGCTCAATTGGACTGGACCAAAAGCAAAGAAGTTTCTGGGATAAAATGAATGCTTCAAAGGTCAATGGAGCAAGCGCAGGGGTCTGGTGAACATGGTTTGCGGGGACTTCTAAGTCAATTGGCAAAATAATTCCATTATGAAATCATTCTGCATCCCACTTTGAAATGTGGCGTCTGGGGTCTTAAATGCTAACAAGCGGCCATCTAAGATGCATCAATTGGTCTCATCCCGCCTGGAGCAAAGGAAAATGAAGAACACCAAGGCCACACGACAACTAAGAGCCCAAGAGACAGAAAGGGCCACATGAACCAGAGACCTACATCATCCTGAGACCAGAAGAACTAGTTGGTGCCCGGCCACAATCGATGACTGCCCTGACAGGGAGCACAGCAGAGGACCCCTGAGGGAGCAGGAGATCAGTGGGATACAGACCCCAAATTCTCATAAAAAGACCAAACTTAATGGTCTGACTGAGACTAGAGGAATCCCGGCGGCCATGCTCCCCAGACCTTCTGTTGGCACAGGACAGGAACCATCCCCGAAGACAACTCATCAGACATGAAAGGGACTGGTCAGCGGGTGGGAGAGAGACGCTGATGAAGAGTGAGCTAATTATATCAGGTGGACACTTGAGATTGTGTTGGCAACTCTTGTCTGGAGGGGGGATGGGAGGATAGAGAGAGAGGGAAGCCGGCAAAATTGTCAAGAAAGGAGAGACTGAAAGGGCTGACTCAAGAGGGGGAGAGCAAGTGGGAGTAGGGAGTGAGATGTATGTAAACTTATATGTGACAGACTGATTGGATTTGTAAACGTTCACTTGAAGCTTAATAAATGTTATAAAAAAAAAAAATTTAGGGATAAATATTCCTGGAGATACAAAAACGTTCAATTGACTTATTTTAAAAGATACTCAAAAATCACCTAATTGTTTTATCCCAACTAGTGCAAAGAGTGGAAATATCTCTGGTCTTCTCATTTCAGGGAGTCTAGTTCATCCTCTGGGGGCCTGGTGGTGCAGTGGTTAAGAGCTTGGTTGCTAATCAAAAGGTCTGCCTTTTAAATCCACCAGCTGCTCCTTAGAAACCCTATGGGGCAGTTGTACTCTGTCCTACAGGGTCACTACGAATCAGAATCAACCCCATGGCAACAGGTGTTTTTGATTTTGTCTTTTGGTCTTAGTTCATCCTGTATCTAAAGGGAGAACAGGTTAAAAAAAAAAAAGGGAGAACAGGTTAGGTACCAAAAACTCAGAGGGGCCTTGAGGAGATATACCGAGCCTGCAAGACACCTTTATTAATTCCCTCAGCCCTTTGGAAAATCAGACATTAATGGAGATGCAAACAACCATTCTAATTCAGAGACCTGCCACATTTTAAATTTGAGGTTCTTTATGATAGATTAAAGAGAGCCACAAATTCTTTGACGGTCCTTCCATCCAAAGGTAGGGTTGATGTCCCTTCCCTGGAATCTGTGTGGGCTCTATGACTGCCTGACCTATATAACATAACATAGCAGGAATAAAACTCTGCTAGTTCCCCTGCTCAGGCCTTGAAAAACTGACTCGTTCCTCTCCCTGTCTCTTGGACTGCTGCACGCCCTGAGGCTACCATGCTGGAGAGACCACAGGTAGGCATTCTAGTTGGGAGTGCCAGATGAGCCTTGCCTTCCAGCTATCCCAGCCAGTGCTCTAGACATATGAATAAAGGCACTTTGGACCCTCCAGACTAGGCCCTCCATCAGATGCAAAAGGAGCTTCAGTCAATACCAGCTTTAGCCAAAGAATCATCTGGATGTGCTAAGCCCAAATACCTGATCCATAAAATCCTTAGCTATAATAAGGCGGTTGTTTTAAGTCACTAAGTTTTAGGGTAGCTTGTTACACAATAATAGACAACTAGGACAATCTTGGCTTGAAGACATCAGAAAAACCCTGCAGCTTTACTATGCAATCTCCCACTAAACAAGTGAAATCAGATTTTTTTAATGCCTGATAAGGCTTCATCTCAGCAGCAAGACAAAGCCCCCCAATGGCAAGACCATGAAATGTCTGGTCAGTTCCAGGCAGATTGGAAGGAACATCCAGTCTCCTACAAGTGCTGCTTGTAGCTCTCAGGCCACAAGCAGCACTTTTGAATTTTGGCCCAGCATTCCCGAATTCATTCACTCATTTAACGGAATTTTGTCAGGCACATGTTGTGGGTCAAACATTGTTCTAAACACTAGGGAGACCAAGATGAATAAGTCCACTGTCTGCCTTCACTATCCTTGCTCTCCCAGTTCTGGCCAGTGCATCAGCTGCTTATTATTCTAGTTCCTCCTCTTCCAACCCCTGGCTCCTATTCCAGAATCTTAAGACATCAAAGATGTGGTGTTTTGCTGCAGGCCAGGATACTCTGTGAATTCTCCCAATATATTTGAGTGTAGTCCTAAAGTCACAGGAAAGAGCCACTTAGCCTACAAAATGAAGATATAGCCAGATACTGTGTGAAACTAACATTTTCTAATAAATTTCTTTTGGTCCATTTTGATTGTATGATTACTAGAAATTATGTAGTATAAGTTTTAGAACTCAAAAGTGAGGCAGAAAAAAACTCATTGTTACTTCGTAGTCTAAGAGAACACAATGAATTCGTGGGGAAAACTGAGCAAAATACAAATAGCTTAGGAAAACATCCTGACTTTTTGTAAGAGAACATACTGAATCAATTATTTCTAATGGGGTTTGACTGCTTGTCCAGTTTGGAGTGATCCTTTTATCATGTTTAGATTTGTTTTAATGCAGAAGGAAGGCCAACGAAGGCTTGTTCTAGGTGAACTAGGGAATGCAGAACAAGCTGGTCATGAAACAATGTCTACACTGCCTGGTTCCTGGGTGGTGCAAATGTTTAATGTGCCCAGTTACTAACTGAAAGGTTGGAGGTTTAAGTCCACCCAGAGGCACTTTGGAAGAAAGGCTTGGAGATCTATTTCCAAAAAATCGTTCATTGAAAACCCTGTGGAGCACAGTTCTACTCTGACACAGATGGGGCTGCCATCAGTTGGAGTCGACTCAACGGCAGTTGGATAGTCCTGGGCCAGGGAGCCTCTCGAAACCTCAGTTACTTCATATGTGAAAAAGAGCATTGATAGTGTCTATATCAGAGGGTTGTTGTGAGGATCAGATATGGCAATTTGTAGAAAATGCGTAAATAGAGATGGAATCATAATATGACTTAGCTTTTGGAAATTTTACCTTTATCGTTATCTGTCATGTTTTCCTTAGAGAAGTAGCCCTATTTTCTTAACCGCAACAATCTGCACTATAAGCAGAACGACCAGTGGGTGACTGGGAGTTCCATTAAGAATCATTTAGAAATTACTTGATCAAGTCATATATTCTACTACTGGAATGTCCCATTAGGTCTGCAGCAAAATTAAACCTATTTATGGAACAAGAACAAAGGTTTTTTACTCAGTCTTCAAGGCCTCCCCCTTTGGGGAAACCAAGAAAAAAGGCAAAGATGATTCTGACTCTTAGAAATGGGTGATTTTGTTATTAAAAATAAAACTATTGAACTTTATAGAAGGGACACAGGGAAGTGGAGTCTTAGTTCCTAAAAGATTATTTAAAAAAAAAAAGAACCTCTGCAATTAGGTGGCACTATGATTCACAAAGAAAATCTTTAGTAAATATTTGTATATTTAAGGATTTTCTACATTAAGAAAAAACTGTCAGATTCTGAAGAGAGAATGGGGAAGAAGTTTGGGGACGTAAAACCATAAAATTCAGTATGCATTACACCTCAACACAAAGAAAACAAAAATCCTCACAACTGGACCAATGAGCAACATCATGATAAACGGAGAAAAGACTGACGTCAAGGATTTCATTTTACTTGGATCCACAATCAACAGCCACGGAAGCGGCAATCAAGAAATCAAAAGACACTTTGCATTGGCTAAATCTGCTGCAAAGGACCTCTTTAAAGTGTTGAAGAGCAAAGATGTCACCTTGAAGACTAAGGTGCGCCTGACCCAAGCCGTGGTATTTTCAATCACATCATATGCATGTGAATGCTGGACAATGAATAAGGAAGACAGAAGAAGAATTGATGCCTTTGAATTGTGGTGTTGGCGAAGAATATTGAGTACACCATTGACTGCCAAAAAAACGAATAAATTTGTCTTAGAAGTACAATCAGAATGCTCCTTAGAAGCAAGGATGGGGAGACTAGGTCTTACATACTTTGGACATGTCGTCAGGAGGGATCAGTCCCTGGAGAAGGACATCATGCCTGGCAGAGTACAGGGTCAGAGGAAAAGGGGAAGACCCTCAACCAGGTGGATTGACACAGTGGCTGCAACAATGAGCTCAAGCATAACAACGATTGTAAAGATGGCTCAGGACTGGGCAGTGTTTTGTTCTGTTGTGCATAGGGTTGCTATGAGTCGGAACTGACTCAATGGCACCTAACAACAATAACACAATCAACACCCATTGAAGCAGCAGTCAAGAAATCAAACAAAGTATTGCATTGGACAAATCTACTGCAAAAGACCTCTTTAAAATGTTAAAAAGCAAAGATGTCACTTCAAGGACTAAGGTGTACCTGACCCAGGCCATGGTGTTCAATCATCTCATATACACGGGAAAGCTGGGCAATGAATAAGGAAGACCGAAGAAAAATTGACCCCTTTAACTTATGGTGTTGGCAAAGAATATTGACTATACCATAGACTGCCAAAAGATCAAACAAGTCTGTCTTGGAAGAAGTACAGCCAGAATGTTCCTTAGAAGCGAGGATGGTGAGACTTCATTTCACTTACTTTAGACATGTTACTAGAAGGGATCAGTCCCTGGAGAAGGACATCATGCTTGGTAAAGTATAGGGTCAGTGAAAAGAAGAAGACCCTCAAGGAAATGTATTTACACAGTGGCTTTTACAATGGGCTCAAGTGTAACAACCATTATGAGGATGGCGCAGAACTGGACAGCGTTTTGTTCTGTTGTACTTAGGGTCACTATGAGCCGGAACCACTCATTGGCACCTAACAACAGTAACAATAAGTCTCTGAGGTTTTAGGTCTGATTATAGCTCCCTTGAGGTGCCAACCCTTTGAGCGTTTCCTAGGATATACCTTTCTTTGTTGCCCTTGTTTTGTGTCTTTTTTTTTTTAAACATAAACTCACTCCCACCCTACCCCATATTTCAAGTAATAGAGTGTTTTTATAGAAATGTAAATGCATCTAAAGTACTCCTGATAAACTTTTGTTCCAATCAAAAATGAAGATATTAGTGGTCTATGCTTCAATTTGTGATAAAGCCCTCCAAGTTTCTCTTTTGGCCTAAGGGAATTTCAGACGGTAAAAAATTAAACTTACAGCCCTCTTTCTTCCTTCACTCTATTTGCAGTAAGAATTCCATACCTTGTTGCCATCTACTCAATTCTGTCTCATAGCAACCTTATAGGACAGGGTAGAGCTGCCCCATAGGGTTTTCTAGACTGTAATCATTAGGGAAGCAGACTGCCACATCTTTTTCCCACAGAGCAGCTGGTGGATTTGAACCGCTAACTTTTCAGTTAGCAGCTGAGCACTTAAACACTGCGCCACCAGCATTCCTTAAAAACTACCGTAAGTCCCTGCAAAATTCCCAGTGCAAGTGGAAAGAAGGACAATGAGAAGAATAATAGGAAAAGAGTAGGGGGAGGAACAGAAAACAAAAAGAAAATGACTAGAAGGTTGAACCATTTACCTCTACTGAAAATCTCTAAAACCTTTCTTTTCAATGGAGCTTTATTGGGCATCTAGAATGTTCAGATGTGTGTTAACCCATTGCCGTCGAGTCAATTCTGACTCGTGGTGATCCCATGTGTTGCAGAGTAGAGCTGCGCTCCATAGGGTTTTCTTGGCTGTAAGCTTTACAGAAGCAGATCGCCAGACCTCTTGCGGCACTGCTGGGTGGGTTCGAACCATCAACTTTTAGGTTAGTAGTCAAGTGAAAACTCTTTGCACTACCCAGGGACCTCCAGATGTGTGTTAAGCCCTGGGAAAACAAATATGAGTGAGACACAGTCTCTGGGTATACGCTCTTGCAGTTTGGGGAAGAAATGGTCTTTGCGTCTCGGCAATCAGCAGCCTCATCTCTGCTCATTTGCACACATCTGTTTTTAATCAAAGAGCTGGCTTTTTCTGAGTCTACCTGAAAAAGGTCAGGAGGAGAAATAGCCTCCGTTTAAATATTGAATACATTGGGCAGGGAGGGATAAGCTTAATTGGTGTTGCAATATCAGTATTTCAAATTTTTGCCACTAAATGTTTATAAAGATTTTAGATTTCTAGTGACAGATATTCTTTAACAAAGTACATTATAATGAATACTTCGAAATGGTTCCTATCTCTTTTCCCAAATTAATGTTTACCTTGATTCACGCCTATATCAATGCAGAAATTTTTCTCCAGCACAGTCCTGAACACCACAACTTGCCTCAAACAAGAATTCTTGTTTTTGTCAGCTCAAGTCATTAGGGGAAAATGTGTCTTTTTATTTAGCTTCTCAGGTGCTAATCAATTGCTAATTATCTCTAACTATATCGACCTTCTCCCACTGTCTTTGCCATATAGATTAATGAGTGACATTATAAGGAGCACAATTTCTTGCATTGAAAGGAATGGATTCATGCATTATTCACTCCACATAAATACGTGCACTTTTATTGGGACTTTCAAAGATCTCAGAAAGGGGCACTGATGAGAAATACAACCTGACAAAGACAAGAACTGGGACAGGAAAATTATATACAATTGCAATGGTGAAAAATAGACCAATCTGTGCAGAAATGAAGCTGCTGGAAAGGAAGTAAGAACATGGGGAAAGACAAAACAAATAAATATCCCCAACTGTGTGTGAGGACTCATGATGTGCGCCAGGGTCTTGAACTCCTGAATCAAGTCAGGCATCATGTGTGCAGTCACCTGTGTTAGACTCCCAGTGGGTATAGGCACAAGGAACACATTTAGGCAAATAAAAACTCTGTTACTGTCTTCGCATTGGTCCTATATGCTCTGGTTTCCTACCCTTTGAACTGTCAAGCCAGCTTAGGCATCAAAAAATACTTTTGCCTGAACTAGAACAAGGATAAATGGAAAGAGATGGCCTCCTTTCTCCTGGACTCCCCTTTGTTTTCTACTTGGGCACCTAAGGAAGGCTAAGAAAGGTAGAGGTCTCATTTCAAATAGGAATAAGCCTTGGCCCATTTTGTGTCATAAAGAAGAGAGGGAATGAGAGGAAATCCAAAATGAAAATCCAAACAGAAGAGTCCAAAGGAGCACACTATCCTTTCACCTTTGGCTCTTCCTTCAGCACCTCAGCCCGTAGTGCTCTTGACGGCATGTTGTGTACCTGTAGCTCAGGAGTGGAGTTAAAGGGCAGGGCAGGGGTCTCGAGTTCTCTCTAAATTTCTCTCTTTCAAACCTTTATTAAGCAGCAGAACTATTTTTCAAATAAAGCTTTATGAAAGCTGTAATAAATAGAAAAAAGCATCATTCGATTAGTATTATATGAGTAATTTTCAATTTCAAACTTTCACATTTACTTATTATAATGTAATTAGTGACATTGAAAAGTTAACCCACCCTCATTCATTGCTGGTGGGAATGTTAAATGGTACATCCATTGTGAAAAACAGTTTGGTGGTTCCTCAAAATGTTGACCACAGAATTATTATATGACTCAGTAATCCCAGCCCTAACTATATACCCAGAAGAAGTGAAGGCAGGAATGCAAACAGAAACTTGTCTGCTAATATTCATTGCAGCACTTTTCACAATAGACAAAAGGTGGAAACAACCCAAACATCCATCAGTAGAAGAACAGATAAACAAAATGTGGTTCACACATGGGATGTTCACACATGGAACGTTACGCAGCCATAAAAGTAAATGAAGTCCTGATGCCACAACACGCGTGAACCTTGAAAACGTCACGCTGAGCAAAATAAGTCGCAGAAGGACAAATAGTATATGATCTCACATATGAAATATGCAAATATGTGTAGACACCGAAGATTATTAATGGTTACCAGGGGTATGATGGGGAGAAATGGGGAGTTTTGTTTGGGGGTCATTGAGTTTATCTTAACGGTGGTGGAATATTTTGAAAAGGATAGTGAAAACGGTGACACAACATGAAAAATGTAACCAATGTCATTCAGTTGTAAATGTGGAAGTTGTGTTTTGGTGAGCATATTCTCACCACAGTGGAAAAAAAAAAAAAGTTAACACGTTAGTGGTTTCTATTGTGACAATACTTAGTATATAAGTTTGTGCAAGTTATTAAAGGTTAAATGAATTCTGTAAATAATATTCGGAGTCATTTTGACCCGAAGTGGGGATTCCCTACCTCTAAGGTAAATTAGCATATTCAAGATTTTGATCTTTTTGGTGGCATATTTAAGAATAAATGTAATAAATAAATAAATATTAGAAGAAATGCTTATTGACTTTTTTTCAGTGAAATTAGTTCCAAATATTTGTAGGATGACTGAAAACACCCTGTAGAATAGGGTTTGAAAGCTCAACCCCTAAGCTAATAGGTAATGAAGATTTGAGTCCTGAGTGAAGTAGGGAATAAGAATGTGACCCCTGCATAAACTGGGAAATCCTCAAATGGCTGAACCCTTAATGAAGGGTTCAGTCAGAAGAAATTCACCCACTGGCACAGAAATACCACAATGAATTTGTCTCTCCTTGAGTTCTGGTTTTAAAAAAAGTCTCCAATGAGAAATTGAAAAGCAGGGTTTATATCTAACTAGAGCAGAGATCAGTAAGCTATGGCCCATGTGCCAAATATAGCTCAACTTTTTTCTTCTTGTAAATAAAATTTTATTGGAAAACTATCATGCTCATTTGTTTACACATTATCTATGTTTGCTTTCATATACAATGGCAAAGTTGAGAAGTTGCAAAAAAGTCTATGTGGCCTGCAAAGCCCAAAATATTTATTATCTGACCCTTTAC
Source organism: Loxodonta africana (assembly GCF_030014295.1). Lineage (NCBI taxonomy): Eukaryota > Metazoa > Chordata > Mammalia > Proboscidea > Elephantidae > Loxodonta > Loxodonta africana. The sequence goes on along the minus strand of NC_087353.1, from coordinate 741,954 downwards.
AGATAAAGGCTGGCAACTCCTTAACTAAAATATAGGGCCCTGTCATGGATTGAGCTATGTCCCCTAAAAAATGTGGATATCAATTTGGCTGGGCCATGATTCCCAGTATTGTGTGGTTGTCCTCTATTTTGTGATTTTAATTTTATGTTAAAGAGGATTAGGGTGGGATTGTAACACCCTTACTAAGGTCACATCACTGATCCAATGTAAAGGGAGTTTCCCTGGGGTGTGGCCTGCATCACCTTTTATCTTACAAGAGATAAAAGGAAAGGGAAGCAAGCAGAGAGTTGGGGACCTCATACCACCAAGAAAACTGCACCGGGAACAGAGTGAGCCCCTTGGACCTGGGGTTCCTGAGCCTGAGAAGCTCCTCGACCACAGGAAGATTGAGGACAAGGACCTTCCTCTAGAGCCAACAGAGGGAGAAAACCTTCTCCTGGAGCCAACACCCTGAATTTGGACTTTTAGCCTACTTTACTGTGAGAGAATAAATTTCTGTTTGTTAAAGCCATCCACTTGTGGCATTTCTGCTACGGCAGCACTAGATGACTACGACAGGCCCTGATTTACTCTGCATAGGTTATTCAGGAATACCCAAATGAGAAATCAGTACACAAAAACTGGCGATTTGCTAAAACACAGTGACAAGGAAAGGTTGAAGGCACGTTGTTGTTAGTTGCTGTCTAGTTGATTCTGACTTGTGGGAACTCCACGTGCTGCAAAGTTGCACTGCACCACAGGGTTCTCTTGGCTATAATGTCAACGAAAGCAGATTGCCAGGCCTTTTCTTCCGTGGTACTTTTGGGAGGGTTTGAACCGCCAACCTTTAAGTTAGTAGTCAAGTGCAAAACATTTGTGCCACCTCAAAACCCATTGCCATCAAGTCAGTTCTGACTCATAGCGACCCTATAGGACAGAGTAGAACTGCCCCATAGAATTTCCGAGGCTGTAATCTTTACAGAAGCTGACTGCCACGTCTTTCTCCCTCGGAGCAGCTGGTGGGTTCAAACGGCCACTTTTCTTTAGCAGCACCTAAAAAAAAAAAAAAATTCTCGGGACCTATAAAATGACATAAACATCTCAGGAAAACACTAAGGAAAAAGCTTTAAGGCAAAAAGCAATAGTAGAGTTAAAGGGAATCATATAAGTAGGGAAGGATCCATTTACCAGGAAGAATATCACAACTTGTGTGAACTTGTGTGACCTTAACAATATAGCCTCAAAACATATGCTAGAAGTTCTGAAAAAATTACAGGGGAAAATGGGTCAAATTCACAGTCATAATATACCTCTCTCAGCAAATGATAGTAGAAAAAAAAATTAAGAGTCTGTAGAAAATGTAAACAAAACAATAAAGAAGCACATTATAATGAGCATATGTAGAATCTCGGACCCAGTAAGTAGAAAATACATTTTCTTTTTAAAAACACATGGAACGTTTACAAAAACTGATTGCACACTAAATTCTACAGAAATTCTCAACAAATATAATTGAATCAATATCATACTGGCCATGTTCTTTGGCCATTAAAACAATAAAATTACAAGTAAATATTAAAAAAGTACAACAAAAAGAAAGCCGCATATTTAAAACTTAACAGCATTCTCAACATCAGTACAAACAAGACTTTGTGAGTCAGTATTTTTCCCCTTGTCCTCCTGGAAGCCATTAAAAATCAATAAGGAGAACAAAAACCATCTTGCAAACTCCATTTTTTTTTTTTTTTTCAGTGAAAGTAGGAGGCAAATATAAATAACCCACAGACAACAAATTATGCACAAAGGCTGCCAAAAGTCACTGATTTGGGGCAAAAGCCACTCACGAGGAACCAAAGAAAAGAGAGCATAGAGATGGTTAATCTCAAAAGGCATCAGCAAAAAAAAAAAAGCTTCCTGAGGTTGAGAGATTAGCTAAAGGCAAATATTGTACCCCAGCTTGCTACAATGGGTATGGAAAGGGGAGAGCAAGGTTCCCAGCAGAGGCTCTCCTAGGATCCCGTTAGGTTCAGGTAAGCAGAGGAGGCAGGCACTGCACGGATGAGACATATCTGCTGGGAGCGGTCTGTCTCTGTGGCAGCCAGAATTCGTCTTTCAGGTACAAAAACTACAAACAGTTAAAACATACAAGAACTCGGGGAACAATGCTCCCGTGAGTCTTCCTGAGTGCATTAATAAAGGCTGAACCTCAGCCAACCAAGTCAGGGAAATAACAGCAAAAGGAATGGCTGTGACCTTTGAACATAAAACTAAGACTTAAGCAAACACAAGGATTAGGGCGACTGGCTATCACACGTATGTTATAGGTCCCGACAATGTAAAGAGGATTCAATTAACAGGAACGTGGCAGGGAAGAGAGAGACAGCTTGGAAATTAGAGTAAGTTCACTGAATGACTAAGCCAAAATATCAGGGAGTTTTAAAAAATACAATTTAAAGCTAATAAAGTAATTAAAGTATAAACATACATCATAGTACTAAGACAAAACTATGAATAATAATAGTAATAAACATAAATTAAGTGGTAGAGGAGTGGGATTGGGGAGAAAAAGGAAACAGGCTAATTTCACCATTGTTCACAGATGAGCGTTGGTAAGTATTATTTAAGGAAACAGAGTCCCGAGAATAAAAATATCAACTTCTCTAATTACCAGAAGAACTAAAGAAAGAAATAAAGCAATCAGGCCACCCAGTTTTAGAAAAAAGAAAACAAAATATTAATCCATATACAACCAAGATCAAATGCCACTTGCACAAGATCAAATGACACAGATGTTAATAAATGTAAAAGGACTAACCTCACCTATTACTAAAAAAAGATTTTCAGATTGGGTCTCTCTCAAAGCAAAACCAAGAAAAATATAATACCCCGCCAAAAAAGGGAGGAGCAAAGTTATGTCAAGAAAATGCTGTGCAGGACCCTCAGTTCTAGCTAGGGTCAGACAAGGGCGAATTCCAACAACGATCACTATTAATATCAATAAATGTTTTTCTTAGCGCCTACTCTACTTCATACTGCGATGGCAGCTTGACATCTATTTCACAGGGAAATCAGTTTTTTTAAAAAGCAGTTCTGATGTAGAGTGATAGGTGCTATGTTAGGGAAAAGTACAAGAAGACACATTGAAACGATGACTAAGAAGATTTGCCCAGACTTTATCCAGTGTAGATGGACCACACTGAACCTGGCCCACGGCCCATCCTCCTGAACCTGTTTCATCGAGTGGATTCGGACTCGTGGGGGCCTCGTGTGTGTCAGGGTAGAACTATGCTCCACAGAGCTTTCGTTAGCTGGTTTTTCTGAAGTCCTCGCCAGGACTTCTAAGGCGCCTCTGGATAGATTTGAGTCTCCAACCTTTCTGTTAGCAGCTGAGCTCATTAACCATTTGCATCACCCAGGGACCCCAAAAGAGTGGTTATATTGAGCAAGGGGACCAAACCAAGTTATATTTTCAAGCGTCTGTGTGTACATGAGACGCTAGCTTAAAATTTGGGTTTTTGATATATGAGCTTGATGTTTTCTCCAAAAGGAATACGCAAAATCTTTTCTCCCTTAAGCTGCAGTAGGAAATCTCGTTAATAATGTTACTTGGGTTATTGCAGAATGCACATTAATGACCTAGAAAGAGCAGCTCCTCACAGCAGCTTCTTCTCTATTCAACAGTAAGGAGGCCCTTCCTTTGTTAGCGCTCCTATGCACTGGGGAACAGTGGGGCCATGGAACCTGTTTTCAACATTATTACGCCAACCCCATAGAGAGCAACAAGAGGCTGAAAACAAGTGTGGAGTCCTAGTTTCCTTCTTTATTTAATACGAGTGTCACTAACACATGGGCTCCCTGGGTGGCGCAAATGATTAACGCACTTAGCTGCTAACAAAAAGGTTGGAGGCTCAAGCCTTCCCAGAGGCCCCTCAAAAGAAAGGCCAGGCAACATACTTCTGAAAAATCACCCTTGTAAACCCTATGGAGTACATTTCTACTCTGATACACATGGGGTCACCATGAGTTGGAATCAACTTAACAGCCACTGGTCCTGGTAATATCAGATATGGTCCAGAAAGAAGAATATTTTTCTACCATTGTCGTACCTTCTGCCATTTCTGGCGGAAGAAAACTTGGCACATCACAGAAAGACTTCGTGATCTGCTCACTATTACATGAGTATTTATGGGCAAAGTTCTTGGTATAATGGTATTTGTGAATTTGGGGATTCAGAAAGGTCTCTGAAATTTGCCTCTCAAAAGTCAGGAACATCTTATATGCTGGGCAACATTCTTATTAGTGACTAGGGCCTGTCTTGTTATTTAAACCATCTCACTTGGATACGTCACACCTTCCCTTCTTGGTTGCATCTTCCCTTCTTGGTACTAATGCCCAGTGCAGATGAGTGTTAGGTAGTATCTTAGTCAACTAGTGCTGCTGTAACAGAAATGCCACAAGTGGTTGGCTTTAGCAAACAGAAGTTTATTCTCTCACAGTTTTGGAGGCTAGAAGTCCAAGTTCAGGCCACCCAGCTCCAGGGGAAGGCTTTCTCTCTCTGTCAGTTCCTAGAAGGTCCTTGTCATCAATCTTCCCGCGGTCTAGGAGCTTCTCAGAATAGAGACCTCAGGTCCAAATGGTACACTCTGCTCCTGGGGCTTATTTCTTGGTGGTATGAGGTCTTCCTGTCTTTCTGCTAGCTTCTATCTTTTAAATCTCAAAAGAGATTGACTCAAAATACAACCTAATCCTGTAGATTGAGTCCTGCCTCATTAATATAACTGCCTTTAATCTTGCCTCATTAAGATCATGGTGGTGGTGGTGCTGTCAGGTGCCGTCGAGTAGGTTCCAACTCATAGTGACCCTATGCACAACAGAACGAAACACTGCCCAGTCCTGTGCCATCCTTACAATCATTGTTACACTTGAGCTCATTGTTGCAGCTACTGTGTCAATCCACCTTGTTGAGGGTCTTCCTCTTTTCTGCCGCCCCTGTACTCTGCCAAGCATGATGTCCTTCTCCAGGGACTGATCCCTCCTGACAACATGTCCAAAGTATGTAACACGCAGTCTCGCCATCCTTGCTTCTAAGGAGCATTCTGGTTGTACTTCTTCCAAGACAGATTTGTTCGTTCTTTTGGCAGTCAATGGTATATTCAATATTCTTTGCCAACACCACAATTCAAAGGCATCAATTCTTCTTCGGTCTTCCTTATTCATTGTCCAACTTTCACATGCATATGAGGTGATTGAAAATACCATGGCTTGGGTCAGGTGCACCTTTTGCTTTTCAGCACTTTAAAGAGGTCCTTTGCAGCAGATTTGCGCAATGCAATGCGTTGTTTGATATCTTGACTGCTGCTTCCATGGCTGTTGATTGTGGATCCAAGTAAAATAACATCCTTGACAACTTCAATCTTTTCTCCGTTTATCATGATGTTGCTCATTTGTCCAGTTGTGAGGATTTTTGTTTTCTTTATGTTGAGGTGCAATCCATACTGAAGGCTGTGGTCTTTGATCTTCGTTAGTAAGTGCTTCAAGTCTTTTTCACTTTCAGCAATCAAAGTTGTGTCGTCTGCATAACACAGGTTGTTAACGAGTCTTCCTCCAATCCTGATGCCCCATTCTTCTTCATGTAGTCCAGCTTCCTGGATTATTCACTCAGCATACAGATTGAATAGGTATAGAGGTTAGAATTTACAACACATCACAAAATAATGGACAATCACACAATACTGGGAATCATGATCTAGTGAAGTTGATACACATTTTGGGGGAACACAATTCAATCCATAGCATGTAGTCAGGTGTTAAGCACAATTTTATATTTCTATTTCCCTGAATTTCAGCACAAACAAACCACAGCACGAACACATGCTTTCTCTAAGTCTAAGGTACCAAGCAAACAGAGGACTCCAGAAAAAGGTACATAGCCAAAGGTGGGGTGGGGGAAGGGGATAAGTAAATTGTATAAGACTTTATAAAAGTCTTAGGAAGTATTGACAAAAACGAAATTTCCAAACGTGAAAGAAAACCCAAATATCTACAACTGAGAGATGTTATAGATAACCTGAAGAAAAGATTTTAAGTAACATTTAAAGGGTTTTCTCTCCTAAATAAAGTAGCGATATGTGTTCAATGTTATAAAACAATAAACACAGGAAAATATCCTGCCCAAAATGACTTTTAATCCCAGCTTTAGAGAAAAGATTGTTAACTTTTCAGTATATGTATCTTTTAATTTTTTAAGTATGTTTATGAATATGTGTGATTACATACACAAGTATTTTTTTACAGATGTGTGACTATAAACCACATATTGTTGTTGGTTGCTTTTTTTACTCAGCAATTTTTTTCCATTAAAGTAACAGTACCCTTTAACATTATTTTAATGAATGCATAATATCCCAGCCCATATATTTAGAAAAGTAGCACCATAATTTATTTAAGAAATCGCCTATTACTAAACATTTATATTATTGCTAGTGTTTCACTTTATAAGCAAGGCTATGATAAATATACTTGCACATACGTCTTTATGCAATTTTGTAATTATTTCCTTAGGATATATCTATAGAATTAGAACTACCGTGTCGATTACTGCACCGTCTTTTTTTTCAACCTTTTATTTTAAAAAAAGGCCAAACCTACAGAGTTATAAAAATAGCACAATGAATACCCCTATACCTTTTACCGAGATTCACCAATTTTTAATATTTTACTGTATTTACTTTTCTCTCATTTCCCTGCCCTCTCTCCTCCTTCTTTCTCTCTATCTCTCTCTCTGTGTCTCTCTCTCACTTCACTCCTAAATACTTTAGCATGTTTTTCCTCCATAACCACAAAAAATTATGAAACTCTGGGAAATTAATATTGAAACCACACTATTATCTAGTATGCCAACCACATTCAAATTTTCTCAATTGTTCCAAAAATATACTTTATATATTTTTTCTATCCATGACCTAACCAAGGATCATGCATTGCAAGGACTGTGTCATGTTTCTTCAGCCTCCTTTAACCTAGATCTCTTATCCCATGGAATTGATCATGGAATTGATATTTTTCTGGCCAGTTTTGCAAAAGAGACCCCAATCTAGATTTGTTGTGTGTTTGCTCATGGATCAATTCAGGTTAAACCTTTTTAGGCAGCAGTATTTTTTTTTTATTTAATAGGTGATGTAGTGGTGGAGCAGTGGTTAAAGCGATCGACTGCTAACGGAGAGGTCGGCGGTTTGAAATCACCAGTGGTCCTGCAGGAGAAAGATGTGCCAGTCTCCTTCTGCAAAGATTTGCAGCCTGGAAACCCTGTGGGGTCGCTACGAGTCAGAATCAGCTCTATGGCAGTGAGTTGTGTTTGTTTGTTTTGGTTGTGTCCTCAGGTATCATGTCAGGAGACACGTGATGTCAGTTTCTTTCATTACGGTGAATGCTAAGTTTAATCATTTGGTTAAGGTGTTGACTGCCAGATTTTTCCACTGTAAAGTTATCTTTTTCCCTTTACAATTAAAAAATAATCTGTGAATTGATAAGCATTTTTTAAGACTTTTGTTGCATGTTGCCAAGTTCCCCTCCAGAAAGACTGACCCATTCTACATTCCTGAGTGATAAGTAGGAGCTGGACAAGCCATTCATTGGGAAACTATGTGGAACAATTGGTCGGAAGCTTTAGGTGTATCTAAAAAATAAGTTCACAGGATTTGTTTAAGGAATATGCACTTCTATTTCCGTACCAAGAAAACCAGGAGCTACAAGTGGTCCATTCTCTCTAGCTTTCTCCATCCAAGAGAGTAATGCTTGTGTGTGGTGCCGGGAAGGGTGGGGGAGAAGTGTCCTTTCCTAGAATATAAGAGCTTGCTAAATAAAAGAAGCCTGGGATGCTGTAATTCGAGCCTAAGGCTAATAAAATATGTGCCTGCCTGACACATCCTCTAATAACCATATGTCTTCAGCTTTTGAATCTTCTTGTTTTCCTGGCTCTTCTGCTCCTGCCATCAACATTTTTAATGGTTTCCATTTTTCTTCCTCTGTTTGCTTGTCATGTGATCCCTGGCTTTGTCTCTCTGATCTCTGCTTGTCCTTTTAACTTTGGCATCTCACTGTTAACCTCTGGTTCATCTCCTACTCACTGTCAGTGCTCACTTGCATTGCACTCCTAGCCCTGTATTTGCCCCAGCAGGTAGCTGTTCCTCTCCTCCCTGGGTCTGACCTCCACGGTCAAAAGACGCTGGCCCAGGACACTGAGGCTAAATTGAGCCCAGCAAATATTCTCAATACACATTATGAAGTGAATGACAGGAAACAAAATACGGTAGAAAGGCATTAGTTTTCTAAAACTTGGCCTAATTTCCCCTCTGATCCAACAGAAAATAGGACCAAAAAAAATTCTTTTTTGGTTGTCAGCTAAATTACGTGTATAATTAGAACTCAAAAATCTCATTAGTGCTCTCTCTGTCGGCTGGTGATAGAGTTTGATTTGTCTATAATGGATTCATAATTTTCTCTATCCCATTCTACTCCTATGTCAGGTAATGTACTCACAGCTCCTCCTCCCCTCCACACCCCTTAATTTCTGCTTATTTTCCCCTACTCAAGCTAATGATCCTAACTAACTTCCACTTCTGAACCCTGGATTTGCTGTGTTATTGTGTTGTTGTGTGCCGTGGAATCGATTCCAACTCTTAGCGCCTCCATAGGACAGAGTAGAACTGTCCCACAAGGTTTCCTAGAATGTAATCTTTACTGGAGCAGATCGCCAGGTCTTTTCTCCCACGGAGCCACTTGTAGGTTTGAACCGCCAGCCAACTTTTTGGTTAGCAGCAGAGCTCTTAACCAGGGACTTATCACACCCTATCCATTTCCCTTCATGAAGTAGGGTCAACTCAATACCAAACTCCCATTCTGTGCTGGGGTCTCTGATTCACTGTGACTGGCCCTGTTAGCTGGGTCCCTGATCCCTACTGTCCAGTTAAAATCCGTCCTTTCTATAGACTTCCAGTTTGCTGACCCTCTGCACAGCCTCTGATTCAGAACACATATTTCTCTAATCTGGTTGGCCTGTTCTGATATGAATGTTTGTGAGTGCTCTAGCAATGTCTGACTAGCCCATGTCAAGTGGTTAATCTGATAGCATAATTTTCAATTATAAAAATAGTAAGCCAAATATATTTGGCCCATTTTCTCATACCCGTGATGCATTAAACCAGTAGTTGGCAAATTTCTTCTATAAAGAATGTCTTAGTCATCTAGTGCTGCTATAACAGAAATACCACAAGTGGATGGCTTTAACAAAGAGAAATTTATTCTCTCAGTCTAGTAGACTACAAGCCCAAATTCACGGCACTGGCTCCAGGGGAAAGCCTTCTCTCTCTGTCGGATTCAAAGGAAGGTCCTTGTCATCAGTCTTCCCTTGGTCTGGGAGCATCTCAGCACAGGAACCTCAGGTCCAAAGGACACGTTCTGCTCTCAGTGCTGTTTTCTTGGTGGTGTGAGGTCCCATGTCTCTCTGCTCACTTCTCTCTTTTATGTCTCAAAAGAGATCACCTTAAGACACTATCTAATCTAGATCCCATCAATATAACTGCCACTAATCCATCTCATTACATCATAGTGATAGGATTTACAACACATAGGAAATTATAACAGATGACAAAATGGTAGACAATCATACAATACTGGGAATTACAACCTCGCCAAGTTGACAGATATTTTGGGGGAACACAATTCAATCCCTGACAAAGAGTCAGACAGTAAATATTTTAGACTTGCTGGTCAAAAGTCAAAATCAAGGATATTTTGTAGATAGTTATGTCACAAGAAAGAAAACAAATTTTTCATTGATAAAAATCAAAATATAATAATAATAACTGAGTATAATTTCTGTAATACAAATTTACTACTGAGAAGAATAGAATTCTTTTGTGGGGAGAAGACAACATTTCACTTAATTGGGATTCTAAGTTAGTGCCCCCTATCGTCAAAATCAATTGCAAATATTCATCTGTTAGTGCTTCTCTGTAATGAGATTTGATGTATTTCATCTCTGAAAATGTCTTTTCACACAGGTAGTAACTGCCAAATACTGATATAAATCCATGAACACATGATTTTAACTGAAGATATTCATCACTTGGCATTTTTAGGATCCTGTCAGATTCTTGATAGTTTTAGCTTGTTGCTATATTGCAGATAATTATTCCCAGTTGAGGGTTGGTGGAAGCTCCATCAGTTGTACAGTTAAATTGATTTTTGAAATATGGAAATTTCTCTTGCACTTGCATCAAAGTCAGAAAAATGCTTCTGGAACTGAAGTTTGAACTTAGAAAATATATCTGCTGCAAAATTGTGTGAGGATTAAGATCTCACCTCTTGCTTTAACTTTTGAAGGCACAGGAAGTATATAAAGCAGCTTGGTATTATTTATGATTCAAACATTATTTGTTGTCTAAATGACTTTAAAGCAATGTAAGTTTCACATATAGGCACTGTTTTGCCTTATAATTTTAGGTAGAACTTATTTTTAAAAAACAAACATTAAGTCTTTAACAAAAGCTAATTCACAAACCCACTCAGAGTTCCATAATAGTGGTTAAAAATAGTTCTTCTCATTCAGAAAAGATTTAATCTTGACCATGAGCTCAAAAAATTACAATAAAACTTTACCACTGCTGAGACATCAAACTACTGTATGGTAGAACAAAGCAGGGTATTCACTTTCTATTTCTGACAACATTTTACGGACTCACAATGATTAAGTCTAAGAACACAAATAAAATTCACCACAGACACTACTGTTTCAGTAACATATGATATATTGAAATATTTTCCACATTGTACCTGATGATGAGTAATAATGTAAATAATCATAAGCTTTATACCTTTTGCATTTTCACAAGATTTGTGAATTTGCCCAGCTAAGACTTTTTCCACTCTACACAGAATTTACCAACATCAGTCATAGCACATCTTAGCAGATTCCACTTCAGGTCATACTTAGTGTTTTCTCTAAGTTTTTTAACACATTCTCAACTGTGTTTGTTTCATGCAGACTATTCAATAGGCTAATCCTTCAGCCATTTCAGGCTCAGATTAGACTCCTCAGACAGTAACTAATCAGAATTGGTAACATCTGTCAACTTATGAAAAGCCAGAGAAAACCACATGATATCATTTGCTTTGTTTTTTAATTGATTATTGATATTGCTCCCAGTTTCTTCAGCTCTTAGAGCAATTGTTCTCACCAAAATGCTGTCTTAAACAAATTTGTTTTCTCTGGAAATATTTATTTAGCTGCTGCAATCAAGTATGATTTAATTAACTCACCATCAGTAAGCATATTTCTTGGGTTGCACAACAAATGAGCCAGTTGGAAACTTACTTTAGTTGAGGCCTTGTTTTCATTTTTTACTTTTGTGAAGAAATTCTGCTGTAATGAAATATTCTGTTTTAAATTTTCTGTCTTTTTGACCATAGCTTTCCTTAGAAATATTTTCACGAGTGCTTATTCTGGTAATACTGATGGATATTGGGTTGTTTCTTCTTCTTTTTGGTACAGTAATAATAACTGCATAATAATTACAATGCTTTGCCACCTAATTCAATAACAATATAACTGACACTCCACTATGCCTTAGAAGTGTGAGATTCAAAGTTTCCTTTTCCTTCTTTTTTTGGTTTTGACATGATGAGTAGCCACTAAGTAATAAAAATTAATAAAATATTGTGTTACGGCAATACACTCACTGTTGAGTTATAATTGAGTTCACTGTCATCTGTAGTGTGTTCAGTAGCAGTGCAAAGCAATGAGAGGAGCACATATGGCCTGTCATAGCTACTCAGCTCCACTGGTGTAGCCCAAAAGAAGCCATAGACAATATGTAAAAAAATGAGCATGTCTGTCTTCCAATAAACTTTTTTAAATGTAGTCTGAAATTTGAAGTCCATATAATTTCCATGTGTCAAAAAATATTCTTCTTTTTTTTTTAACCACTTAAAACTGTAAAAACCATTCTTAGCACCAAAGTAAGTTAGCCCACAAGCTGTAATTTACGGTAAATTACTCTGTATTAAAATGAAGAGTAATGAAAAATTAAAAAGGATATAATACCTGCTGACATTATATGTTTGTGCAAGTGGGTTTTTGATCGTTGCTCTGATAAAAAGCAAGTACCGCATGAAAATCGGTATGGAGTAGGAAGTGAGGGCGATGATGTCCAATCTGATTCCAGTGTTTGAGAAATTGCGCAGTAACCAAAAAGACCACACGGCCCATTGCTAAGTAATTGTGGTTATTTAAAAATGAAATAAAAATAATATCTTCCAATTTATATGAATTTTTTAAATGGTTACTACATTTGTAGGATACAAATATATTTGAATTAAACACCACCACTTAATAAAGAGAACAATTAGACATATTTTTGGATGTAGGGTTACCATGAAAAAATTACTGAGAAACTAAGGAAGCCATAAACCTAGCAGATTTGGCTACATCTGATCTAGACTATGACTTAAGACCAGCTCCGTCAGGAATGGGTAGAGCCTCCTTGAGGAAATCCAGCATTCGCCCACTCACCCATACAAACCAACATTCACAGCCAAGAAGGAGTGACGAAGGATCTCTGAGCCTAGAACTCTTCTTTCTTAACTACCTGGAAGCTACAGGAAAAAAAAAAAAAATTATGAGAAATAGAAATAAACTATAGAAAGGGATTGATAGAATAAAAAGAAAAAACGGAAAAATGAAGATAGGGAAGCCAATATTTTGATGCCGTTGTATTTTTTCTTTTACCTTTCCCTAGATTCTGCTGCCTTTTACACATTGTGTATCCCAATCACTTCTAATCTCCAACTTTTTTGTTGATTTGCTTAGGCTGTTACAGTGGAATTTGGTTTTATTGAATTCTCAGCATGAAAACAGTTCTAGCTGAAAGCAAAATTGTGTGTAAAAGTATCTCTTCCTTCTAGGCTAGTGATATGAGCAACCTTCATGATCGAGCCTAATCCTTTGCCAGTGGGTGGGCTACTGGAAGTAAATTATGGAAAGGACATCCACACTCCTTGTGCAGTTGTTCACAGTGTCTAAACATACCCACAGCTACAGAGCAGCAAAGACTGAGAGAAAAATAGGGCACAGCCATAGGAGAACTCACCCACTTCTGTTTTTGTTCAGAGTTCCTTGCTCTTTTGGACCCATATGCAATCTGGAGTGTCAGCGAGTACTGGGAACCTCCATCTCCTGCCAGTACCTGAATGTACTTCATACTTCAGACAAGTCAAGTGATCCCAGAATGCAGCATGCCAATTTCTCTGCGTAGAATAGCCATTTCTGAGGTCTATCTGATGAAAATTTAATCTTATTCCAAGACCAAGTACAGGGGCTCCTTGACCTGCTTAAGCCAAATAAATTATTTCTTCTTTAATGTGACTGCTGAAACTAATGCTGCATACCTTCAGTTTTTTATTAATCACCGTACATTGCAATTGTCTGCTTACATTCCTATCTCCTCTATCAGGATCTGACTTTTTTGAAGACAGGGCTTCTGTCTCTTGTCTTTGCTTCACAATTGCTTAGAACAGTTACTGACACATAAGAGACACTCAATGAGTATCTGCTGATTGAATAAGTGAATAATTGAGTGCTATCAGCTGCTTCCTGAAGCCCTGTACTGTAGAGTAAATCTTAAAAGATAGTCAACTCTCCGATGCTATAATAATAATTACGGGTAAATTTTATACAGCAGTTCAGAGTTTGCAATACACTTTCATACACATTAATCTACTTAGTCCTTACAATAACCCTAGGCAAAATGAAGGTATTATTATGGACATACTAGCATAACAATTATTAATTAATAAATATGGAACTTGAACCTAGCCTTAGTGAAGAAAGGTCCACAGTTCTTCCCACAGAATAATATTTGCTCTGTCAAACCAACAGTATCATGCTAGTAGGCTCATCTTCCTACCTTAAGTCTGAGTTGTATACAGCAGTATTTTAGTTAGAGCTCCTTGGTTATAAGCAACAGAAACTGACTCAGACTAACCTAAGCAGAGGGGATTTATGATAAGAGTGTTAGGAGTTCATAAAACCTATAAGAAGCTAAAGAAACAGGCCACCAAGAGAAGCTAGAATATAGAACCACAGCAACCACCTCATAGTACAAATACGCCTAACAGGACACCCAAACTTGGGTGAGTCCATTTCAGTTGTCTCTTTCATCTTTGAGCTATTTTTTCACTATTCAGCGTTCTGGGAGATGATCTAAGAGTTCACGCATAGGTCACATGGCATATGACAGGCATTTGACTCTATGGATCATAACAAATTATGGATAACGTTGCAAAGTATGGGAATTCCAGAACACTTGTTTGTGCTCATGAGGAACCTGTACATAGATCAAGAGGCGGTTGTTTGGACAGAACTAGGGAATACTGTGTGTTTAAAGTTGGGAAAGGTATGCATTGGGGTTGTATTCTTACACCATACCTATTCAATCTGTGTGCTGAGCAAATAACCTGAGAAGCTGGGCTGTATGAAGAAGAAGGAGGCATCTGGATGGGTGGAAGACTCATTAACAACCTGCGTTATGCAGATGAAACAACCGAGCTTGCTGAAAGTGAAGAGGACTTGAAGCACTCACTGATGAAGATCAAAGACCACAGCCTTCGGTATGGGTTGCACCTCAAAAAGAAAACAAAGATCCTCACAACTGTACCAGTAAGCAACATCATGATAAATGGAGAAAAGATTGAAATTGTCAAGGAATTCATTTTGCTCAAATCCACAATCAACACTCAAGGAAGCAGCCGTGAAGAAATCAAAAGACACATCATTTTGGGCAAATCTGCTGCAAAACACCCCTTTAAAGTGTTGAAAAGCAAAGATGTCACCTTGAAGGCTAAGGTGCACCTGACCCAAGCCATACTATTTTCACTCTCCTCATATGCACGTGAAAACTGGACAATGAATAAGAAAAACTGAAGAATTGTCATCTTCGAATTATGTTATTGGTGAAGAATATTGAATATTATCATCAACTGCCAAAAGAACGAATAAATCTGTCTTGCAAGAAGTACAATCAAAATGCTCCTTAGAAGCAAGGATGGCGAGACTACATCTTACATACTTTGGACATGTTGTCAGGAGGGATCAGTCCCTAGAGAAGAACATCATGCTTGATAAAGTACAGGGTCAACTAAAAAGAGGAAGGCTCTCAACGAGATAGATTGACACAGTGGCTGCAACAATAACAACAATTGTGGGCATGGCACAGGACCGGGCAGTGTTTGTTCTGTTGTACATAGGGTGGCTATGAGTCAAAACCGAGTCGACAGCACCTAACAACAACAATGAACAACAGGTCACGTGATCCTCTCCACTGTGCGTGGTGGGGAGAGAAAGGATCTGGCCACTTCGGCTTCAGTACTGGAGAAAGGCACCTAGACATACCGTCCTCCCATGATTGAAAAAAAATGTGGAATGAGTAATTCCCCAAAAGGAAATTTGAGTGTGTATGGAAACGGGGAATACATTCTAGAAATACATACATACATACATGCAACACTCAGGGTTAATATTATTTATTTGGAGAATTTTACATTGAAAAGAAAGAGAAAGAGGAATATGTTTATGCTGACTATTTTCCAAAATGGAATTATCATAATAATCATAACAACAAAAACCAACATAGTCATCTATATTTAAAAGTCAAAAAAAAAAAAGATGCTTCTCAATCAAGGGTAACGGTTGCACAACATGATTAACGTAACTGATGTTACAAAGCTGTACATCTGAAAAAGGTTGACTTGTAAAACATTGTGTTGTATACATTTTTACAACAACAACAACAAAAAGGAGCAGCTGCTGATGTTGCTTATGTACAACCAAACAACTCATGGGGTTTGTTTTCTTGGTTAAGAGGTTTAGGGTAATGATTTCATGGGACATTCAAGTCAATAGGCCTAATATTGTTTTTAGTGTTTCTATTGAACCTCTTAGTTTGTTGTGTAGTGCTGGATTCTTAAAAGCTTTCAGGTAGCCATCCAAGGTACAATTGGTCTCTATCTGCCTGGAGCAGCAGAGGAGGAAGGGGAGTCAAGAACTGGAGGAGGAACTGGAATATGCGTCTAATTACCTCCAGGAACAACTGCCTCCTTTGCCGTGAGAACAGAACTGGATGGTGCCCGGCCAGCATTACTGAACATTTTGGTCAAAGATTCTATAGAAGAATCCTGATCAAAAGGGGGAAAAAAATTGGAACAAAATTTCAAATTCTTAAGGAACCCAGGCTTCATGGAGTCGTTGAGGCTGTATGACCCATCAAAACAATTAAGTTTATTATTAATTAAGTTTAGCTTAATTAGTAAAAAATGCTTGCCTTGAACATTGTGCTCTTTTAAAGAATTTTCTTTATGTGATCAAATTGACAACAGATACTCGAAAGATTAGGTAAGAAACTTAGGGGTCAGTGAGCTTCTGTTAATGGGGCAGAAACAACCAGAAAAAGGAGTGTGAGAATGGTTACATAACTTGAAGAATGCAATCAGTGTCACTGAGTTATACATGCAAAAATGTTGAAATGGTGTATATTTGGCTGTGTATATTTTCACTAAGAAAATGAAATAAAATTATATATGTATATAGATACAGATATTAAATGCTTCTTATAATTCCCATATAGATGTCAAGATTTGGAGAATTTCTGGCTACTGTGCCATGGAAGCCTAATTACATTTCTTTCTTTTAACTGTGTCTATCCTCCCATTACATGGCAAGTTTGGAGGCTTTTTTGTCTAAGAATCTTTCCTAAGTTTATAATATTCTCTTTAATAAGTGAAACTTTGTAAGTTTTATTTGCTTGGCATTGGCACGGTTGTCTTCAGAATGTCAAGACACTTTAGAGCTTAAGTTTCTTCCTCCCCCTGCCTGAAAAGCATAAGGCAACCCCAGTTTTGCACTACCCAGAATTGAAGTCCCAAACCCAATTGAAATCATGATTAATTCTCCATTTCTCTTGTACCTGTAACCTATTTGTAACCTTCAGTAATTTCTAATTTGAGACTTTTTTTTTTCCTTTTTTGAAACATTGTGTTTATGTTGTTGAATGCTACTTGCCAAGACTGTTTGGCTACTGCAAATGAGTGAGCTCTGGGTATTGCTTAAGTTTCTATTATCAGTGAAATTTCAGGAAAAAAAAAATCAATAATTAGCAATTCCTTTTTCTTTCCAAAATATTGAAGAAAAGAAAAACATATGATCAGCTGCTACTATGCCAGTCAGTACGCAGCGGTTAGAAGCTTAACCCGGTCACTTCATTTTTTTTGTGTTTTAATCAGGCATCTGCACTGGCTTCAGCCTAAGGTCAGCTGGACTGATTGCCCTGGGACTTGTCAAATTCCCGTACTCTTGGTCATTTAGTTCCAGAAACTTTGGAAGGCAGATTTAGGAGGCGGACTGCTGTCCCTAAAGTCTAAACCACACCCTACCGTCCTCCCTGAGAAAGGGGAGACTGAGCAGGAGACAGGCTGTCTGGAGTTTAAAAAGGGCTGCTGCAGATATTTCAACACTCATAAAATATGTATAAAGCACCTACTGTACGTTAGGCTTTGGGTTGAAAAATACAAAATTGCCACTCTGTAGGTCAAAAACAGTCAAATATCAATGATTTCATACGTTTTGGCCTCAAATAAAGCCGTCTAGGCTCTGAGGATCCATCAGAGAGCAAGGCAGATGAGGTCCTTGCCCTTATGGCAGAGAGAATAGGCATCAAACATTGTTACATTATTCATTCTTCAATTACATCGTGTGCCTCGCCACGAGAGCAGGTAACTGAGGAAACTTGGTCGGGGCCGTGGGACAGCTTCTCTGTGGAAATGATATGGAAGCTTAGCTCTCAAGGATTAGCACAAGTTGCTGAGCTCGCGGGGTGGGGGGCCAATCGAGCTGGGGGACTGCCCCCAGGAGGGCTGCAGGAGGTGTGCAGTAACTGGAGATCATTGCATAAGGTCAGCTGTGAGGCAGCAGCCCTCAAGTAAAACTCCAGATAAAACTTCACCAAATTTTGAATATTTTACATTGGTTTTTATCTCCAGAAACAATAAAAATGCTGTGGTTGATGGAACGACCAAGTAGAATTAGGTACGACGTGGGTGGCTTTGCATGGCACTAAAACGTCTTGTGGAATTCTTCCAGAGTTTACAGATGGAGATTTGGGTCCCCTCTGATTTGGGAATTTTACCATCTACAGATTAGATCATCGTGGTATTTCAAGTGAAATGAACAGAACAGGAGGAAGCCAAAATCAATCCTTCTAACAAGATTCACTATGCTGCTTCTAAGCTTCTGCTTTTAATCAAATGCGTCTGGTGCTATTTTTCCCTCAGATGAATTAATTTACTATGTCCTTGTTTTAAACATTTCCCTTACTGCTCAGCTCTCTCATCTCTGAAATCGTGCCTTTATGCTTTGTTTGCCCTTACCAAGGAAGTTACCTAAAATGGGCCACTTTGCACAATTTTTTACGTACTTTTTCCAAAACCCAGGTTCATTTTGGGGGGTCTAAAGCTTCTCTTCTCTAGGAAGATGATACAGCATAGTGGCTAAAAAACAAAACAAACAGATAAACCAAAAACTGGGCTCTGGAATCAGCCGTTTTGGTTCTGGTTCCCACTGCTGTGTTGTGCGACTTTGTACAAGACGTGATCTCTCAAAGCCACAATTTTTTTTTAAATTTATAAAAGGAAGGTAATAACAAAAAAATCTATGTAATAGATTTTTTATGAGCAGTAGATGCAGTGGTGCACACGTTCACAGACTGTGCTAGCTGCACGGTAATCCTTTACTCCTACATATTAAGGTGCTACACCTCTTCATGCTTTTCTGGATAATATAATAATAACTACCTTTCTTGAGCTCTAGAGAAAATTTGCATGCATCATCTCAACATTTTAAGTCCCACAAAGTTGATCTTATTTTTATCAGTTTTATAGATAAAGCATAGTGCAGTTTTTTAAAAGTACAGTTTTCAGAGCTGATGGACTCCAATTCCATGCTGATGCTATAATTTACTAGTTGTGAGGCCTTGGGCAAGTTGTTTAACCTCACTGGGCTTTAGTCTTCTCATCTGAAAAATGGGCTATACTAATAAGTTCATATGTACGGCCTTTGTGAGAACTGAATGTGGCAATCACACTGCCCAGTTCCCAGTGCACAGTATCAGCCAATCTTAGCTATTTTTATTATTTTATCAAGGAAACTGAGTCTCAGAAAGAATAAGTAACTTGCCAAAGGTAACAGAGCTGGTAAGTGACAAAGCCAAGATCCAAAGGCAAGTCTAACTCCAAAGTATGTTCTTTCCAGGATACCACAAGCTGAAGTAAGTAAACTTGACCCCTTTCATTCTAAACACTGAAAAGCTCTTCTACTTGCCCCTTTCTGCTAAGTTGGCAAATAGATTATGATCATCAAGCTTCCATATTCACTGTAATTACTAGCTGCCTTTTATTCTCTCAAGAGTGGTTACTTAAACCTTCCAGAGTCATCTATCTTAACTCCAGTCCTGTGAACTAAGGTGCTGGATAAGAGACAAGGAGCGCCCTAGCCATGGGGATAAAACACATAAGGCCAAGAACGGGCTGACCTTACTCAGAGTCCAGTGTCTTAATAAAAGTTACAGAAATACAATGTGAAAAGTAAGCATTATCTTCCAAACAGGGCCTTCCTGCCAATTACTGTTTTTACAAATTAATTGAAGTAAAGACAGGTCAACGTTGAACACTTTCATGTTATCATTAGTTATTTATTTCAAATATACATTTGTAGGCAGGTTATGTGCTCATCATCAAGGTACCCTAAAATGTAAAGGTTAAAATCTACTTTCCCTAATAAAATTAGGCGAGAAGACTTTTAATAAATGACTCCAGTCATTTGTAAAAAGAATTAGCTGCCCTAAGTGATTATTTATAGTCACTGAAAGATGTTACTTATTATTTAAGAAAGCTAAAACTCATTGTGCCTAGTGTGAAGAAGAGTGCAGTATCAGGTGATGAGGCGTTAGACTAATTTATGAACCAGCCACCACACTAGGTACTTTCATATGCCTTCTTTCATTGATAATATTTCCACAACAATTTGGGGAGATACCTACTTCCTAAAAACTGATGTGAGAAAATCGAAGTACAAGAAAGTTATGTAACTTGCCCAAGGGCACAGAACTGAAAATTTTAAATAAAAAACTGACTCTAAATCCCATGATCCTTCAATAAGAAAGTAAGAATTTTCAATGTCTCCAATACTTTTCAGAGAAAAGGATGTTCTCAGTAGTGGGTTCGAGTTCCCTTAGTGGGTAAATCTCTATAGCAAAATTGAAGTTTTCAGGGTATCATAACTTGGAAGATGCTGGCCATTAAGGCCACTGACTGCTCAGATTCTTTGAGTATCAACAAACTTCTGCATTAATATAGACACGCCTTTTCTGGAGGAGGAAGATGCCAACTTATGCTTTCATGTTTATTATCAAATGGTCATTCTACTTTTCTTACCACCTTCTTCCTAGCTTGATCACCATAAGTCATTCTCCTGACTTTATGGGTACCCAAGCAAAAGAATATTTCTGGGTCTCTGAAAGCTTTATATGACATCTTTCTCTCATCACTCTGCAGCACTTTTCTGTTCTGTAATTAAACAATTCCAACATCACATTTGTCTAGGTTAATCTCTAGAAAATATATGCAAGTATGTTCAGTTAATTAGTGTAAAGTCAGATCCCCTAATGCTTGAGCAACACTTATACTTTCAACTCTTCCATAAAAAATTCCACTAATGTTTACCAAGCACCTATGTGCTCAGATACTATACTCAATGCTAAGGGTCACAGATGAATTAGAGGCAATCCCCACCCTTAGGGAGAGCATAGTCTAACACAGAAGCTCACAATTTCTCACGATAAAATTAGGAGTTGTCTCAAAAAAACCCAGGGAGATCAGGTTTGTTGTAGAAGAGAATATAGAGAGACACAGAGTTCAATAGCCCTAACACAATCAACCTCTGCCACTGGGAGCAAACACAGAACCCCATGTCAAGGGAAGTGGAGAGCTACCTTGTTACTGACAAGTGGGATAGAAATCTAGGTTCCCCACTTGGCTTCTGTTGATACCCCAAGGTAGAAGGGCCTCCCAGTTACTGCTGCGTGACAGCGGGAGGTCCAGCTCCCCACTAGGCCTTCATTCATACCACCCTGGCACCATGATGTTCCTCAGGCCACAAGGCCCTTAGCAGGTCTCCATTCTCTCCACCCTTCAGTCTACTTATGTTTGTTTTATATATAACGTCCAGGGTTTTTAGTTGTAGCTTAGCAGGAGAGATAGGGAAAAGTACTTCTATTTCATCTCCCAGAAACCCCATGTCAAAACAAAACTCAACCTACCCTTTGGGACTCAGCTTGACCAGGGTTATAGTTAGGTCAAACATAGTCTCACCTGCAGTGAAGATGGCCCCAGGGGTACTTCCTTTCCTGCCCCCCATCGTGGCCTGTGATGGTGCATCAAAACCACATACCATAACTATCCAGTTCCTGGAAAGTTGAGGAACTGGGAATTGAACGAGAAAATAACCATTCATCTCTAGATTTAATTCTCTTCTCTCCAATTACCAGAATAATAAGCCATATGCTGTGCTATATTCCTGGATAATAACCAGCAGGGAGGAAATGAGCACGTTTATGAATTATCCTGTTCTTCATTTTGAAAGTCCCAAGTGTTATTTTAAGTAATATCTTTGCCAAAATAATCATTTCCCAGCACTGATGTTTCATTTTGAAAATAATCTTAGAAAGTGTCTTTTTATATTACAAGTACATCTTTATGTTTTTAAATCTACTTTTAACCTACAAAGGTTGATTCTGTAATGGTCACTGGCTTACAATGATCAGCATCAGCTAGCTTAAAAAAGGCACTTGCCTGTCTGTATGCAGTGAAAATAGAAAGGTAGTTGTTGCCAAGTCCTACGTGGATAGTCAATGTCTGTTTACATATGTCAAATAATAGTTGTGGCATAAAATTAAGCAAATTCATATGTATTGCTGAAAAAGATATCTTTGAAGTAGAGCTGAATGCTAAATTCTGGTAAACACAAGAAAATTCTCATGAATGAAAAAATGTTAGAAATCATAAGCTAAGCAGAAAACTTGGATTTAGCCTTTATTCTTCCATAATTTTTGCATATTCTAGTTCACTTTCCATGAACTCCTGAATTATACCATTTTTGCAATTCAACTTTCTTAATGTGAAAAACACTGAGAGCTTGCTTATTGCTTGAGAAGCACCCAAGCATACTTTCTTTTCCCTACAACCTAAAAACGCCCACAAATGCAAAGCGAGAAATGATTCTTAGCCAATAGCAAGGACTAAACCATCAAGCAGACACAGTGGACATACTCAAAATGTGAGTCATGGGCGGGAGGGGGCAGGGGAGGGAAGGTTCCAGCAAAAGAAGAGAAAGGAAACCAGTTCTGAGATTTTTTGTGTGTGTGGAATCTTAACAAGACTAACGTCTCTAATTTTGAGTCTTATGGCTTTGAGAAGGCAACCAAAAAAATGGAAATCCTCCACTCCCACACCCCCATTAAAAATAACACCATCTTTATCTGAGGTCAGCTTCGCGATGTGTTTCATCTCCCCGCCCCCGCCCCCCCCCGCCACCCTCAAACTGGGTATTATTTTCTTCCATTAGCCTGTGAACTCCTTGAGATCAGAAATTATATCTGTCCTCCACAGAGCCGGACACTGTCTGGCACATAGAAAATGCTCAATGAATTGTCAACAAATTAATTAATTAAATATGAACAAGTAAAAGAATAAAACTATCCCTCTGCTCTCACAGCCTCAACCCGATCCCCTAGTTTAAGCATGCTGAGAACAAATTTTCCACCGATTACTCTGTGTATTCTCACAGCAACTAGAATAGATTGGGCACCATCGGGTCGGTTCCAACTCATAGTGACCCTGTGCACAACAGAATGAAACACTGCCTAGTCCTATGCCATTATCACAATCATTGCTATGCTTGAACACATTGTTGTAGCCACTGTGTTGATCTATCTCGTTGAGGGTCTTCCTCTTTTTTGATGACCCTCTACTCTACCAAGCGTGATGTCCTTCTCCAGGGACTGATCCCTCCTGACAGCATGTCCAAAGAACATAAGATGCAGTCTTGCCATCCTTGCTTCTAAGGAGCATTCTGGCTGTACTTCATCCAAGACAGATTTGTTCATTCTCTTGGCAGTCCATGGTATATTCGATATTCTTCGCCAACACCACAATTCAAAGCCATCAATCCTTCAGTCTTCCTCATTCGCTACCCAGCTTTTACATGCGTATGAGGTGATTGAAAACACCAGGCCTTGTGTCAGGTGCACCTTAGTCGTCAAGGTGACATCCTTGTTTTTCAACACTTTAAAAAGATCTCTTGCAGCCGATTTGCCCAATGCAATGTGTCTTTTGATTTCTTGACTGCTGCTTCCATGGGTGTTGATTGTGGATCCAAGTAAAGTGAAATCATTGACAAGCTCAATCTCCTGTCTGTTTAAGATGCTGTTGCTTACTGGCGCAGTTGTGAGGGTTTTTGTTTTCTTTACACTGAGGCGTAATCCTACTGAAGGCTGTGGTCTTTGATCTTCATTAGCAAATGCTTCAAGTTCTCTTCACTTTCAGGAACCAAGGCTGTGTCCTCTGCATATTGCAGGTTGTTAATGAGTCTTCTTGCAATCCTGTCCCCTCTTTCTTCTTCATATAGTCCAGATTCTCAGATTATTTGCTCAGCAAACAGATTGAATATGATTGATTATGTTATCCATAATTTGTTATGATCCACACAGTCAAATGCCTTTGCAGTCAATAAAACACAGGTAAACACCTTTCTGGTATTCTCTACTTTCAGCCAGAATCCATCTGACATCACCAACAATATCCCTGGTTCCACATCCTCTTCTAAATTCAGCTTGAATTTCTGGCAGTTTCCTGTCAATATACTGCTGCAGCAGCTTTTGAATGATCTTCAGCAAAATTTTGCTTGCATGTGATATTAGTGATATTGTTCAATAATTTCCACATTCTGTTGGATCACCTTCCTTGGGAATTGGCATGGATCTCTTCCAGTCAGTTGGCAAGGTAGCTGTCTTCCAAATTTCTTGGCACAGAAAAGTGAGCACGTCCAGCGCTGCATTTGTTTGTTGAAACATCTCAGTTGGTGTTCGGTCAGATCCTGGAGCCTTGTTTTTCGACAATGCCTTCAGTGCAGCTTGGACTTCTTCCTTTAGTACCATCGGTTCCTGATCATATATTACCTCCTGAAATGGTTGAACTTTGACCGATTCTTTTTGGTGTAGTGACTCTGTGTATTCCTTCCACCTTCTTTTGATGCTTCCTGTGTCGTTTAATATTTTCCCCATAGAATCCTTCCCTATTGCAACTCGAGGATTGAATTTTTTCTTCAGTTCTTTCAGCTTGAGAAACGTTGAGTGTGTTCTTCCCTTTTGGTTTTCTACCTCCAGGTCTCTGCAAATGTCATCATAATACTTTATTCTGTCTTCTCGATTCACCCTTTGAAATTTTCTGCTCAGCTCTTTTATTTCCTCATTTCTTCCATTCATTTTAACTGCTCTATGTTCAAGAGCAAGTTTCAGAGCCTCTTCTGACATCCATTTTGGTCTTTTCTTTGTTTCCTGCCTTTCTAATGACCTCTTGCTTTCTTCATGTATGATGTCCTTGATGTCATTTCACAATTCATCTGGTTTTAGATCATTAGTGTTTAATGATTCAAATCTATTCTTGATATGGTCTCTAAATTCAGGTGGAATGTACACAAGGTCATATTTTGGCTCTGGTGGACTTGTTTTAATTTTCTTCAGCTTCAATTTGAACTTGCATATTAGCAATTGATAGTCTATTCCTCAGTTGGCCCCTGACCTTCTTCTGACTGAAGATATTGAGCTTTTTCATCATCTCATTCCATTGATGTAATCGATTAAAAAAAAAATCGATTAGATTCCTGTATATTCTTTCTGGTGAGCTCCATGTGTATAGTTGCCAATTATGTTGTTGAAAAAAGGTATTTGCAAGGAAGAAGTCATTGTTCTTGCAAAATTCTACCATGCAATCTCTGGCATTGTTTGTATCACCGTAACCTACTTATCACAAACTGATTTCTCTAAGACAAATGTTATACACTTAAGCACAAGTGTAACACATATCATTCCCTGATGACATTTGGATTTACTAACTGCTTTATATGGCTGCAGCAATATATCAGCAGGGAACTGCCAGAAATTCAAGCAGGATTCAGAAGAGGACATGGAACGAGGGATATCATTGCTGATGTCAGATGGATTGTGGTTGAAAACAGAGAATACCAGAAAGGTTCTACGCAAAGGCATTGGACTGTCGATCATAATAAGTTCTGGATAGCGTTGTAAGGAACGGGAATTACAGAACACTTAATTTTGCTCATGAGGAACGTGTACATAGATAAAGAGGCAGTCGTTCAAACAGAACAAGGGGATACTGAGTGGTTTAAAGTCAGGAAAGGTGTGTGTTAGGGTTGTATCCTTTCACCATACCTATTCAATCTGTATGCTGAGCAAATAATCCAAGAAGCTGTACTACATGAAGAAGAATATGGCATCAGGGTTGAAGGAAGTCTCATTAACAACCTGCGATATGCAGAGGAAACAACTTTGCTTGCTGAAAGTGAAGAGGACTTGAAGCACTTATTAATGAAGATCAAAGACCACAGCCTTCAGTATGGATTATACCTCAACATAAAGAAAACAAAAATCCTCACAACTGGACCAATAAGCAACATCATGATAAACAGAGAAAAGATTGAAGTTGTCAAAGATTTCATCTTGCTTGAATCCACAATCAACATCTATGGAAACAGCAATTAAAAAATCAAAAGACACATTGCATTGGGCATATCTGCCGTAAAAGACCTCTTTAAAGTGTTGAAAAGCAAAGATGTCACCTTGAAGACTAAGGTGCACCTGACCCAAGCCATGGCGTCCTCAATCACCTCATATGCATATGAAAGCTGGACGTTAAATAAGGAAGACCAAAGAAGAATCAATGCCTTTGAATTGTGGTGTTAGAGAAGGATATCGAATATACCATGGACTTCCAAAAGGGCGAACAAATCTGTCTTGGAAGAAGTACAACTAGAGTGTTCCTTAGAAGCAAGGATGGTGAGACTACAACTCGCATGCTTTGAACACGTTATCAGGAGGGATCAGGCCGTGGAGAAAGACATCATGTTTGGTAGAGTAAAGGGTTACTGAAAAAGAGGAAGACCCTCAAAGAGATGAATTGGCACAGTGGCTGCAACAATGGGCTTAAGCATAACAACAATTGTGAGGATGGTGCAGGGCCGGGTAGTGTTTCATTTTGTTGTATATAGGGTCGCTTTGGGTTGGAATTGACTCAATGGTACCTAACAACAACAACTGCCTTAAGACCAAAAAGTTAGTTGCAATAAATTTACTCCAGTCTCTGCAAGAAGTCTTCACGGGAGCCATGTTAGCTCTACCCTAAAAAAAAAAAGAGACCCATTGCCATCGAATCGATTAGCTCTACTTGGACTTTAAGTGAAACAGAGCACTTTACCTATGGATAAGCTAATCCTGTTACAGATACCATTATGCCTCCTAGATTTTTTTTCACTAATTTTGAATTAATAAGGGAAAATACCTGCTTCATTCAGGAGCAAGAGAAAATCCTATAGAACACAAACAGGACATTCTCTCAGCAACTGGTACTAAATACACTTGAGGAAACTTTGTCCATATGTGAGTGTGTATGTGGGTGTGGGCGCACACATGCATGAGCGCACACACACAATCATCACTTACATCCCTCCACCATCGTCTCCAAGAAAAAACATGGACTTGACTAAACTTGGTCCCACAAACTGTTTCACCCACCCCTTCCCAGTAAAGCTAGAGTCAGTGGCAGCACCTAAGGGTGTCAGAGGAAGGCAGAGGTAGTCGTTCCATAATCTCCGTCAGCCACCAAGTCAATCCAATAAGGGCATAACAACAACACTTAATAGGTCAGTTAAGACTCTCAGTTTTAGGTGGTACGAATAAAAACATCTTTGTATTTGCTCTCTTTATAGTCATCTTTATTACACAATCTAAGTAAAACACACACACTAACGGAACAGAATGCAAAAGTGTGCTTGCTATACAAATGCAGCTTTTAGGCAAATTTTTTTTTCCTTAATGGGTTTTATTATGCCCATTGACTTAGATGTCCCCTGAAACCATGGTTCCCAAGCCCCTGCCCCTGCTACGCTGGCTGGCCTTTGAAGCATTCAGTTTATTCAGGAAACTTCTTTGCATTTGGTTTAGTCCAGTTGTGATTTGGGCAAATTTTTCTCCCCTTTCCTCAGCTGCTTCTGGCCAGGTTGCTCCCTTCACCCCTCCCAAGCCCCAGTTACAGCTGCTCAGGGCTGGGGGTAGGCACAGCGATCATGACAAGCCAGAGACAAATCTAAAGCCATACTTAGCGCTTGGTAGAAATGGCTGGTAAAGTAGAAGGTCAGCAAAAAAGAAGACCCTCAACGAAATGGATTGGCACAGTGGCTGCAACAATGGGCTCAGACATAGCAAAAATTGTGAGGATGGCACAGGACCAGGCAGTGTTTTGTTCTGTTGTACATAGCGTCGCTATGAGTCAGAACCAACTCGATGGCACCTAACAACAATAGGAACAGGCTGACAATGGAAACTAGGCTGGTTTGAAAGGCAAGTGACTCCTGACTGGGGGTGATGAGCTGGAAGAATTATGCCCCATCAAGGGACTGGAGAGTCCCATAAAGCCAAAAATCTTGGGCAGTTGAAGGAAGAAATGAGAGGCTGAGAGGCTTGCTCAGACAGGAAAATGCCTGAGCTCAAGACCACCGAGGGCAATGTTGAATAGTATATATACCTCACAACTAGGAAAGTTGAGTATACAAAGTAAAGAGGATGATGAGGCATTTCTCTGCTGAGTGTTCGGGGTGGAGAAGAAGTGAAGGCCATCAGGACTGAGGAGGCCATCAGAACTGCAAACACAGGACTTCCGAGGTTCACCCGCTGGGATGCTGCAAATTCTGAAGACAGAGCCCAGAGTTAAACAGAAGGCTGTCATCTAAAAACTAAAAAACAAAAACTTCAAACAATTTTATAAACACTTTTCTAGGGAGGAAACTATTAATATTTGCATATTTTATTCTAATCTCCAAAATATTTCCTAGTCACGCTACTTTGTGCAGAAGAGAAAGACCTTGATGAGCATAACCGGAAGAAAAGCTGAAGACAATTGTTCATAAAAAAAAAAAAATAAGATTGGATGAGTATACAGAAATTTTTTAGTTCTACATAAACCAAATAACAATAAATCTACCATATGAGTAACATATTCTGTGCATAAAATATTTTTTCAAGTAATACCAAGTAATACTAACGATATTTTCAAGAAAAACGAGTCATTTATTAGGGAATTCATTTTGATCAAATTATTGAAAACAGAGTATCTGAAACAGAGAAAATTAGTTTCATCCCTTTGTTCCCAATAAAGAATATAGTTTGAGCAATAATAGTTCCTTCTCATTAATGAATTTTAAAAATATTTTGCCTCTGTTTTCTTACTTTGAACTCTAGAGGGCACCAGACCTCTCAAGTTCAAAGTATGTAAATAGACTCACAACAGTGGAGGGGAAAAAGCCTCTCTCTGTACCCACCCATTGCCAGTGAGTTGATTCTGACTTACAGTGACCCTATAGGACAGAGCTGAACTGCCTCATAGGGTTTCCAAGGCTGTAATGTGTACAGAAGCAGGCTGCCACATCTTTCTCCTGCAGAACGGCTGGTGGCTTCTGACCGCCGACGATTAGCAGCCAAGCACTTAACCACTGCGCCACTTCCCTCTCTGTACTCACTGTTAAATATCGTCCATTATCCATAATTAAGGGAGTATTGAGGACCTTTTCCTCCAACCTGCAGCACATGCAACTTGACCTTGTTCTTCTCACACCTGGGTTGACTTGTTCTCGACCTGCAAAGTCAGCTTTGCCTCTGGTTCTGGGATGTAATTTGTCGATAGGCAGATTTGTCAACTCTAGACTAATTCTGTGAGACATCAATACACAATTATCCCAAGCTCTGTAGCCATGGCCTTGACTTCACTTCTGCCACACAGTTATTTCCAGTTCATAGTCCCCACCAAGTACCAAGAATGACCTGTGCTGCCATCCACTCCCAAAACCACACACTAATTTGTTATCATTAGAGGTTTCTCTGGGTGGCCACAAACAGTTACGTGATTGGCTACTAGTCAAAAGATTGGCTGTTCAAACTCACCCATAGGCACCTCAGAAAACAGGCCTGTCAACCAGCTTTAAAGACCACAGCCTTGAAAACTCTATGGGGCAGTTCTACTCTGTACCCGCGGGGTTGCCATGAGTTGGAATTGACTCGACAGCAACTAGATATGTACCCACCTCTGAAATTACAATTTCAGAAAATTCATTCTGAGAAGCCTACCTCCCGCTCACTGGCCCACTGATGCCACAGTGGCAGTTCAAGCTCACTGCAAACTCCAACCCACTGAGACCTCCACTCCCTCCGTCACTCTCTCCAGCCTCACTGCAAACTCCCACCCACTGAGGCTTCCATTCCTTCTATCACTCTCTCCAACCTCACTGCAAACATCAACCTACTGAGATCTCCATTCCCTCCTTCACTCTCTCCAACCTCACTGCAACCTCCCACCCACTGAGGCTTCCATTCCTTCTGTCACTCTCTCCAACCTCACTGCAAACATCAACCTACTGAGATCTCCATTCCCTCCTTCACTCTCTCCAACCTCACTGCAACCTCCCACCCACTGAGGCTTCCATTCCTTCCCTCACTCTTTCCAACCTTACTACAACCTCCAATCCACTGAGACCTCCATTTCCCCTGTCACTCTCTCCAACCTCACTGCAAACGTCAGCCCACTGAGACCTCCACTCCCTCCATCACTCTCTCCAGCCTCACTACAACCTCCCACCCACTGAGGCTTCCATTCCTTCCCTCACTCTTTCCAACCTTACTACAACCTCCAATCCACTGAGACCTCCATTTCCCCTGTCACTCTCTCCAACCTCACTGCAAACGTCAACCCACTGAGACCTCCACTCCCTCCATCACTCTCTCCAGCCTCACTACAACCTCCCACCCACTGAAGCTTCCATTCCTTCTATCACTCTCTCCAACCTTACTACAACCTCCAACCCACTGAGACCTCCATTTCCCCTGTCACTCTCTCCAACCTCACTGCAAACGTCAACCCACTGAGACCTCCACTCCCTCCATCACTCTCTCCAGCCTCACTACAACCTCCCACCCACTGAGGCTTCCATTCCTTCTATCACTCTCTCCAACCTTACTACAACCTCCAACCCACTGAGACCTCCATTTCCCCTGTCACTCTCTCCAACCTCACTGCAAACGTCAACCCACTGAGACCTCCACTCCCTCCATCACTCTCTCCAGCCTCACTACAACCTCCCACCCACTGAGGCTTCCATTCCTTCCCTCACTCTTTCCAACCTTACTACAACCTCCAATCCACTGAGACCTCCATTTCCCCTGTCACTCTCTCCAACCTCACTGCAAACTCCAACCCACTGAGATCTCCACTCCCTCCGTCACTCTCTCCAACCTCACTGCAACCTCCCACCCACTGAGGCTTCCATTCCTTCTGTCACTCTCTCCAACCTCACTGCAAACTCCAACCCACTGAGACCTCCACTCCCTCCGTCACTCTCTCCAACCTCACTGCAACCTCCCACCCACTGAGGCTTCCATTCCTTCTGTCACTCTCTCCAACCTCACTGCAAACATCAACCTACTGAGATCTCCATTCCCTCCTTCACTCTCTCCAACCTCACTGCAACCTCCCACCCACTGAGGCTTCCATTCCTTCTGTCACTCTCTCCAACCTCACTGCAAACATCAACCTACTGAGATCTCCATTCCCTCCTTCACTCTCACCAACCTCACTGCAACCTCCCACCCACTGAGGCTTCCATTCCTTCTGTCACTCTCTCCAACCTCACTGCAAACATCAACCTACTGAGATCTCCATTCCCTCCTTCACTCTCTCCAACCTCACTGCAACCTCCCACCCACTGAGGCTTCCATTCCTTCCCTCACTCTTTCCAACCTTACTACAACCTCCAATCCACTGAGACCTCCATTTCCCCTGTCACTCTCTCCAACCTCACTGCAAACGTCAACCCACTGAGACCTCCACTCCCTCCATCACTCTCTCCAGCCTCACTACAACCTCCAACCCACTGAGACTTCCATTCCTTCTGTCACTCTCTCCAACCTCACTGCAAACTCCAACCCACTGAGACCTCCACTCCCTCCGTCACTCTCTCCAACCTCACTGCAACCTCCCACCCACTGAGGCTTCCATTCCTTCTGTCACTCTCTCCAACCTCACTGCAAACTCCAACCCACTGAGACCTCCACTCCCTCCGTCACTCTCTCCAACCTCACTGCAACCTCCCACCCACTGAGGCTTCCATTCCTTCTGTCACTCTCTCCAACCTCACTGCAAACATCAACCTACTGAGATCTCCATTCCCTCCTTCACTCTCTCCAACCTCACTGCAACCTCCCACCCACTGAGGCTTCCATTCCTTCTGTCACTCTCTCCAACCTCACTGCAAACATCAACCTACTGAGATCTCCATTCCCTCCTTCACTCTCACCAACCTCACTGCAACCTCCCACCCACTGAGGCTTCCATTCCTTCTGTCACTCTCTCCAACCTCACTGCAAACATCAACCTACTGAGACCTCCATTCCCTCCTTCACTCTCTCCAACCTCACTGCAACCTCCCACCCACTGAGGCTTCCATTCCTTCCCTCACTCTTTCCAACCTTACTACAACCTCCAATCCACTGAGACCTCCATTTCCCCTGTCACTCTCTCCAACCTCACTGCAAACGTCAACCCACTGAGACCTCCACTCCCTCCATCACTCTCTCCAACCTCACTACAACCTCCAACCCACTGAGACTTCCATTCCCTCCGTCACTCTCTCCCTCATCACTTCACATTATGCGTTAACTCCCATGGGGTCTATAACTTCAACCACTCTCCTGCCAATGTTGCAAACAGATTCCCTTTCCCTGAAAGGCTCACCTTTTTGACTGGAAACTTCTACTCATCTTACAGATTTCACAAGAGTTTCTATTGATTAGGTTCACATACTCTGCCCTCTGTTCTGTGGAAGAGAAGACACAGCTCGTGATTCTTCTCACCACACAATCTGCTTGCTTTTTCTTCCTTGGGGTGGAAGTCAGTTACCTACCACATGTTTACAACATATTGAAGAGATGGAGCTCATAATTAGAGGATGATAGCTCTACATAGGAAACAGCTTGGTCTATATCTCTTCATGGAGTCTCTGGGAGGTGCAAACGGTTAAGGCACTTGGCTACTAACCAAAATATTGGAGGTTCAGGTCCACCCAGAAGTGCCTCAGAAGACAGGCCTGGCAACCTATATTCAAAAACTCAGCCACTGAAAACCCTACGGAGCACATTGCTGCTCTGACATACCTGGGGTCACTATAAATCAGAGTCAACTTGATGGCAGCTGGTTTTTAATATATATTCACCATTTTAATGAAATTATAAATAACGTTAGTTCCCTTCCCAAAAGCAAGAAATGCAATAATTTAAGGTTAACTAAAACAGTCGGCATGATTCTTTCTAGTTATACAAAAGTGACAAATGAACAGACATAAGCTAGGTGGACTCACCTATTAAGTCCACTCAGAAAGAATAGAATTCCTCTCTGTCAACAGCTCTGAGTAAAGAGAAAGAGAGAGAGAGACTTCGCAATGTCTTTCCTTTACCTGCAAAGCTCTGGTAAAAACTGTGGAAAAGAAGTCACTATTTTGTAGCCAGTGGCTGTGTGACTGTGCAGTCAAGCTGAACTACAGGTTTCACAAATAAATTACAACAGCCCTGTCGTGGAACGCCCAAGAAATGTTCTGCTTTGTACAACTCTTGCATCAGACTGTGAGGCCCTGGAGAAGCCAAACGATAAAGAGAATCTGTGGGAGATGTAACTGAAAGGTTGGCAGATCGAACCCACCTAGTGGCTCCTCGAAGGAAAGGTCTGGCCATCAGCTTTCATAAAGATCACAGCCAAGAAAACCCTACAGGGCAGGTCTACCCTATAACACATGGAGTCGTTATGAGTCGGAATCAACTCGAAAGCACCTAGCAACAATATTGTGTGCTAATTCTCAGAATTCTCTGATTCTCCAAAAAGAAAAAAAAATCCTTTGTTAAATAATATTAGTCCCATTTATAGGATTTAGAGACTCGTAAAATTTGAATTAATTGGCCAGGACCAACAGGACCACACTACCAGTAACTGACAGAGTTTTTTGTTTTTTTTTTTCTGTCCCCCGGTGCTCAGTCCCCACTGTGAAAGAAGGCCTCACGTGTCTGCCATTCTTCAAGAATCATTAAGCTAAAAGAAACTCCTAGGAAATGAATTAGTCCAGGAACATCCAGACCACTGCAGAGAGACAGACACTTCACCCGTCTCCTAATATGTGTGTTTATGTAAATGGCAGTAAACAAGCCTGGTTTACTACAGTATCTTCAGTGTGAGCTTCACTTGACTTTGTATACTGAATTTTAACCTTTGTCTTGAAGTACACGAAATTTAGATACAAAAGTCAAAGCAGTAGAGAAAAGCATGAGTTATGAGAAGGGAAAAACCAGTAAATAAGACCTTGCCAGACTCTCAGGGGGATGAAAAACAGAAAGAGCAAGAATTCTTTAGATCCTGGGGAGGTGCTAATGAGAAAGGTGATAATGATAATGACAAAGATATTATGGCAATGATGAAGCAATTGAAAGTTGAACTAGACAACTTCTAAGTTTTCTTCCCACTCAACAACCTATGAACCTATTACACCAAAGGGGGAAACAGTGGATGAGAGAGGCGCTTACAGTGAGTCTTCAGCGAGCCCACCACTCTCATATCTCCTTCCTGGATTCGGGAGGCCAAGCTGAGTCTCTGGGTCCTTCCCTCAGGACAAGGAGCTAGCTAAGACCACTTCCTGATACTTTATGGAGTAGAAAGTCGATGGAGGTAATTGCTGTGTCCAAAAGGAGGAAAAGTATGGGCCCAGTTAGATCCAGATTACCAGTACCAGTTGTCATTGAGTCAATTCCCAAGCTTTTGGAGGGCTTTGAGACACTTTACAGAAATGTCTACAACATAATAGCAACAACTGTAAGTCGAGCTGAGATTCAAGCTAAGTGTTTTGATTCCAACTTCGATTTTTTTTTCTTTTTACTAGACTGCCATGCTGTACAGAATATGACGCCACAGACTCAGTTGGTCAATAAATATTTGTTAAGAAATTACCATGTTCCAGCATCATGCCAGGAGAGGATACAGCAGTGAGGAGAACAGCCCTTCACCCTTAAAGAGCGTGTGTTCTAAAAGAAAGATGCAGAAAATAAGCACACGGTGGACTGATTGATGAAGAACTAGGAAAAAATAGAGAAAAATTTCAGGCACTGATAAATTGGCTGAAGAAGATAGAATAAGGTAATGTGGAAAAGGAATGACAAGCAGAGGCTGTCACCTCCTTTTGAGGTGACGTTTCGGTTGAGATCAGAGTGATAAAGGGAACAGAAAGTACAGAGGTCCTGCAATGGGACTCAGCATTGCACGTTTAAGATACAGAAAGAAGCCTAGAACGGTGTTGTAAACAAGGGAAAAACAGAGGTGACGTTGGGGAGGAAACGGGACCTCACAGGCCGTAGTAAAGCCTTTGAACTTTATTCTAAGTGTAATGAGGACTTTAAGCAGGGTGAAGATGATGTGATTTATCCTGTGGGAAGGTCACTGCTGGCTGCCCTGCAGAGGGTGAGCTACGAAGAAGCATGAAGAAGGCAGGGAGATCGCACAGGAGGCGGTGGGAGCAGCCAGCTGAGGGGGGATGAAGTTGTGGGCTGAATTTTACCAGTGGAGACGTTGAGGAACGCTCAGAGTCTGCATACATTTAAAGTCGCGCTATCAAGCTGTATCGTTGGATTAGATGTGGAGAGAACAGAAAGAGGAATCAGGGCTATCGCCTAAGTATTTGGATAGTGCTACTCTCTGCTAAAAGAAGACTAATTAAATGGAACTGAATTTAGAAAAGAGAAATTAAAACAGATCAGGGTTTTTTTTAATCACATTAAGTTTTAGATACTTTAGATATAGAAAAAAATCTATATTATATTTATTAAATTTATATTCATGTTTATATTTAAACATAATTCTGAGTACACAATTTGATACGTAACTGGGGAACTTAGGCACAGTAGAGATGTAAACTTGAGAGTCATCAACTAATAGACGGTATTTGAGGCCAGGAGAGGGGATGAAACTACCTAGGACGAGAGTAAAGATAATCTAATTTCTTACATTTGGGGAAGAAAAACCAAATTTTTATGTAAGACAGCCATGAACATATTATGAAAGAGAGTTCAAAATTTTTAGAATAAATTTTGGCTGTCAACAGCCACTTCTTACTAGAAAGTCTGATTATCAATGTAGTGTTAGCATTTATTGGTTGTATACTATATGCCCCAAACAATGCTAAGGAATCCTTATGTATTATCTCCTAAGGAGATAGATACCATTACTATCACCTTTTCACAGGTCAGAAAACTGAGGGTTAGAGACATTAAGTAACGTGTACAACACAGGTAGCATCAGAGCTGAGTCTTATAACATTAAATTTGGTGAAATTTAATGACTACCCTGTACTTCTCTCAAAATAACGATAATTTACATTCATTACTCATATTCCGTATAAGACGCACCATCTTAAGATCTTAAGAGGCATCGTTGTTTTATGTACGCCTAAGAAAGAAAAAATTGACGCCAATTGAACGGTGACACAATTATCAGTTGGAATATTTATATATAGTTCTTGGAAGAACTCATTTAGACTTAAAGATTCATTTCATGTCTTATTTTTTTACACAGAAAAAGTGAAAATATAAGTAAATATACAGCTAAAATTTTTTCTAAAATGTTTTCACATTTGAATCCAACTATTCTGAAACACTTTTTTGTCTCAGAGACATCAGTGTCCACATTTTTTTTCTCCCAAATCATCCTTTGTACCTTTTAAAATATTAGTGACGGAGCATTTCTTAAAAGATCCCATAATTTAACTAAAAGCTATGGTTGCTGAGCTTTGAAGCCTGCTTTGCAGTGTGGGTCATGGTCTACTTTTGTTCTGCTTTGGGAATGTCGCTGAACGCATCTGCCTCACCACGGCCTCTGCCTTGTCTCCACAACCGTTTTGCTTCTAGGAATTAAGAAAGAGGACCAGGTGGGGCTACGGAATTTTCTTTCCAGCGAATGTTGGTGCTGCTCTCCCGACTCAGGCAGTGACACCCGTTATGTGACTGCCACCTGGCCCTCGGAGATGGTAAGACCGCGTCACTAGAAGAATATGTCCCCATTTCGGAGACTTGAAATGTGAAATACACGTGCACCCAGTGCTTAAGGAAGAACAATAGGAAGGACTAAAAGTGGCATTGATGTCCTTTTTGGTCTTCCGGATTTCCAGTATCACAAACTCTAGTCTTTTATAAAAGCTGTTAAGATATCATCTTTACCATTATTCTAATTACCTGCACTTTCTAGTTTTTTTTTTTAATTAAGCTTGGATGATTTGTGTAACGTTTTTGAGCAACATTGTGTGTTTGAGTGTTTCCTGATTTCACTTAGGTTAATGTCCCGAAGTCTCTGTCACTGGGACATCGTCTACAGAGGGACCACACTGAAGAGGCTGAAATATGTGCTTGTCAGACACTTTCACACAACGATAACCCTAACTGTAACATGCAAACTGTTGTCAAGTGACTGGCTGTCTTGCACATGTTTTGGGTAAAAGGTGCTGATTTTAGGGCTATTTTATAAAGAAACTCCTGCTCCAGGCTCTAAGCGCCTTCCGTCCTTGGGGTTTCTCAAGGCAGAGCAGCACCATCTGGTGGTAAAAACCAGAACTGCCGGCGTCCTTTTTCCGTTTTACTGTTGGTCTTGGCAAAGCTTCCAGGGACTAAATTGATCGGTCCTCGGTCCTGTTTTTCTTTCATTGAGAGGACAATTATAAAATCAAACTTCTATTTTGTTAGAGGCACAACTTTTGTAAGAGATTAAAAAAGTGTCAAAGCCTCAAAACTCTCTTAAGTAGTGATTACACGCATCTGGTATTTTCTGTAAAAGTTCAAAATAACTTTGCAATCCTTTTTATAAATTATTTGAATTATGTTGGTAAAATCGGACACAACTTGCCTAAAGATAGATGTGTTTTAATAATGAAAGAGTTGCTCCTTTTATAAAATTACATTACAGAGTGTGACTCTTAGTCCATCATTCGCTTCTCCATATTATTTTATAGATTCCTGATGCCATGTAAACCCTGTCACTGTTTATTGCCTTCCTTTTTTTTTTTTTTTTTTTACTTATCCTGGAGCCCTAGTAGCGCAGCGGTTAAGAGCTTGGCTGCTAACCAAAGGTCGACAGTTCAAATTCACAAGCCGCTCCTTGGAAACCCCATGGGGCAGTTCTACTCTGTCCTGTAGGGTTGTTGGGAGTCAGAATTGGCACGATGGCAATGGCTCTCTCATTACCTGTCCTAGGGTGGGGGCAG
Organism: Loxodonta africana; assembly: GCF_030014295.1. NCBI lineage: Eukaryota > Metazoa > Chordata > Mammalia > Proboscidea > Elephantidae > Loxodonta > Loxodonta africana. The sequence goes on along the minus strand of NC_087353.1, from coordinate 704,195 downwards.
TCCTGGTTCAGTGGTAGAATTCTCATCTTCGATGAGGAGACCTGGGTTCAATTTCCGGACAAGGTACCTCGTACACAGTCACCACCCATCTGTCCGTGGAAGCTTGCCTGTTGTTATGATGTCAGACAGGTTCAGCGAAGCTTCCAGGCTGAGAAGAAGCCCTAGTGGTACAGTGGTTAAGTGCTTGGATGCTAGCTAAGAGGTTGGTGGTTTGAATCCACCAGCTGCTGTACGGGAGAAAGATGTGGCCGTCTGCTTCTGTAAAGGTTACAGCCTTGGAAACCCTACGGGGCAGTTCTACTCTGTCCTGTAGGATCACTACGAGTTGAAGTTGACTAGACAGCAATGGGTTTGGTTTTTGATTTGGTTTCCAGACTTAGACAGACTAGGAAGAAAGGCCTGGCAATCTCCTTCCAAAAATCAGCCAGTGAAGGCCCTATCGATCACAGTGGTCTGATTTGTAACCGATCATGAGACTACGGCAGGTCTGGGTAGTGTTTTGTTCTGTTGTGAATGAGATCGCTGAGTTGGGACTGATGCTGTGACAGCCAACAACAATATTTATCACTTAAGTCAATTTTTGGAAATTCCTAACTGGGTAGGTTTTATGAAGAAAATATATTAATCTGTTTTTGAGAGAGACATATCCTGGAAGTATTACAGCTGGCATTTCTGGAATAATTTCTAAGATGTGACAAATAAATTCTATAATATTTTAAGCTACTTTGTTTGAAGTTATATACCACTTGCCAAGATTATCGGCTTTATTTTGGTCTTCAGGCTTCTAATTATTTTGGATTCTTAGCCACAATTTTATACTTTCATTATTTTCCTGCCTTGTTCCCACAACGAGCAGCAGGAATAGACTATGGATTTTATTTAGCATTCTACTTGCTTAAGGTCTCTGTCTACTGTCATTTCTGTTTTCAGAGTTGACTGATATTTGTGGAGTATCTTATGCCAGCCGAGGACCGTGTTCCCTGCACACCTGCCATGTTCTACTGTAATTACTTCTTACCGACATCTCTCCCTGGGTTATGACCTGGAAGTCACTAAACCGAAGGGAGTGTTTAAAAAGAAAAAAAATCAGTTAGAACTTGGAAATAAGGCAAAAAGGTGAGTGACAAATCCTTTCCTTGTCATATGGGGGTGAGGATCCACAAAAATGCTCTAACGGTTTCCTACGGATTAAATTCCCAGACTTGGGAAAGATACATGTTAACTTGTAGATTTTTTTCCGGTGGAGATGAAAATTCCTGTCCAGTGGAAAAGAAAACCCCAAAGGTTACAGTTGTGATGCCCTGTAGAACCTTCAGCAGCTCCTCACCAGTCCCGTCATTTTGCCCTGACATTCCTTATTGAATTGCCTATAAACACCTAACTATTCAAATGGCCTTTGAACTGGTCTTAATATCTTACTGATTCTTTTGGTAATAAATAAGTTGAATAAAACCTCTGGCATGTGTAATTTTTATACTTGCATGATTTTACCTTTTGAAAACTATACTTCCATCTTTGTAACCTGAACTTAACACTGTATGTGACATACATGATGCAGGTTTTAATGAGTGTTTATCTCATGCTTACCTCTGAGGGAGCTACTGGTGCCATCCAGCTGTCACTATCGCTGCCAGGGCTGCAACGCAGAACAAACAAGCAAGTAGAATTGCAGTGCTCCATTTCTGAATATGAGTATATATGTACGCACACACACACATATATATACATGCACACACTTATATACATACGCGCATATACATACACACATATACATATATACACAAATACACACACATATATACACATACACACACATATATATACTTACATGCACATATATACATACACAAATATATACATATACACATATATGCACATACACACACATATATACAGATATATGCACACACATATACATACATACACACACATATACATATATATATAATTTGAAGCCTAGTGGTGCTGTGGTGAAGCACTTGGCTGCTAACTGAAAGATCAGCGGTTCAAACCCACGAGCTCCTCTGCAGGAGAGAGGAGTGGCAGTCTGACTGCATAAAAATTTACAGCCTTGGAAACCCTATAGGGCAGCTCTACTCTGTCCTATGGGATCACTGTGAATCAGGTTCCACTGAAAGGTCACAACAGCAACAATGATAACATATATTCTGCATCATATATGTATGGTCCATGGTCAAGGGTTTGCCCCACTAGCCAGGCGTTATTAGTCTGTTTTTATGTTCGTGTATTAGGTTCCCTGGCCCCCCCATGCGTCTGTCAGTTTGTCGTGCTGTGGTGGCTTGTGTTGCTGTGATGCTAGAAGCTACGTCACTGGTATTTCAATGCCAGCAGGGTCACCCATGGCAGACAGGCTTCAGTGGAGCTTCCAGACTAAGACAGGCTAGAAAGAAGGACATGGCAGTCTACTTCTGGAAAAACTGGCCGGTGAAAATCTTAGGAACAGTAGCAGAACACTGCCTGATACAGTGCCAGAAGCAGAGCCCCCCGGTTGAAAGGCACTCAGAATATGACTGGGGAAGCACTGCCTCCTCAGCGCAGACTGTGAGGATGGCGCAGGACCCGGCAGTGTTTCATTCTGCGTACACAGGGCTGCTGTGAGCTGCAACTGACTAGACAGCACCTAACGGGAACATTAATTTTTTTGTTGCTACTGTAACAACTATCAGCAAACCTAGGGCCTTAAAAAGACGTTAATTTATTATCTTATAGTTTTGGAGGGCAGAAGTTTCACTGAGCTAAAATTAAGGTGTCAGCAAGGCTGCATTCCTTCTGGAGGTTCTGGGGAGACTCTCTTGCCGTTCCCAAAGCTGCAATAGGCATTTTAGGGGCATCGATATTCTGCCTGGGACAGTCCTTATCCTCGTATATCTTAAAAATGCATATAGAAAACATTTTAAAAAGAGTAACAGTTTTACCCTCCATAGGGGTTATATTCTCTGAAATTTCCAAAATAATGTAGTTCATACATATACTGGATAATTTACCAAATTCTATTGAGGGGCTAATTGCTGGCTTCTGCTCTTAGCGACATTGTACATCTCTCCATTCAAATTTTCTTTGATTTCATTGATTTAGTATAACATAATTATTTAGGCTATAATAGATAAAATCAAATCCTGGCTATACCATGAAATCTTGGACAAATTGTCTAACCTCTTTGGCTCTGCTCTTATTACCTGTTTAAACAGTGATAATAATGCCTGTAGTATGAGTTTGTTGAGAAGTTAAATGAGATAATTAACACAATGTGTTTACCAGGGTTACAGGCACACACTCGGTATATTTACTGAGTATATCAGGCAGAGTGCTGGAGGCATTCCACAACATGTACACAGAGCCTCACAACAAAGACTGGAAGACTTATTAGTTCTAAGCATTTAAGAAAATCTCTGTCTAGTCATCAGCCAGCCGAGACAGTAATTGAGTAGAGATTTCAGTGGACAAACAAAACAAAGAATACAGGCTTCACAGATTTAGTTCAGAAAATTAACTAAGCAAACAAACAACAATGACTACGACAAGGAAGAACAACAGAAAATCCTGGGAAGGGGACAGAATCTAATACCCAGAGTACCCATGTTACATTATTTAAAATATCTAGGTCTCAACAAAAAATTATGAAACATGCAAAGAAACAAGAAAGCATAGCCCATACATAGGATAAAAGAATCCTGAAGAAAACTACAAGTTGGATTTATTATACAAAGACTTTAAATCAGCTATTTTAATTACATACAAAGAACTAAACTATGGCTAAATAGCTAAAGGAAAGTTTGAGAACATCATCTCACCAAATAGAGAATATCAATAAAGAAACAGGTATTAGAAAAAGGATATCATAAAAAGAAATTCAGGAGTTAAAAAGTACAATAACAAGAATGAAAAATGCACGAGAAAAGTTCAACAGCATGTTTGAACAAACAGAAGAAAGAATCAGCAAACTTGAAGATGAGTTGATTGAGATTATTCAGCTTGAAGAAAGAAAAAAAAAATGAAGAAAAATAAATGGAGCCTCAAAGGCCTATGGGACACCATCAAGCATATCAATATACACATAACGGGAGGCCCAGAAGGAGAGGAGAGAGAGAAAGGGGGAGAAAAAAATATTTGAAGAAATAATGGCTGAAAACTTGGCAAGTTTGATGAAAAACCTTAACCTACACATCTGGTAGCTCGATGAACTCTATGTAAGATAAACGTAAAGAGATCGATACCTAGGAACATCAAAATCGAATAGTTGAAAGCCAAAGAGAAAATCTTTCAAGCAGCAAGACAGAAGCAATTCATCATGTACAAAAGATCCTCTACAAGGTTAAGACTCAAATTTATTATCTGAAACTATAGTGGCCAGAGGCAGTAGGATGACATATTCAAGTTCCTGAAAGAAAAAATCTGTCAAGCAAAAATTCTGTATCTGGCAAAATAATCCTTCAAAAATGAAAGAGAAATTAAGACATTCCCAGATAAACAAAAAGGTGAAGAATTCATTGTTAGCAGACCTGCCCTACAAATACTCACAGGATCTATTTTGTCTGAAATAAAAGGACACCAGATAGTAACTCTAATCCATGTGGAGAAATAAAGAAAACTGGTAAAGACAACTACTGCTACAGACGCGTACCCAACGTTATCAAGGACAGTGGAAGCTGCACTGGTGGACTCTTACTGAACTATCGAAATAACGTTTCATTAACTGAGTCCCAGGTATTTAAAGGACAAAAAAAAAACCAAACCCAAAGCCGTCGAGTCGATTCTGACTCACAGCGACCCTAGAGGACAGGGTAGAACCGCCCCATAGAGTTTCTAAGGAACACCTAGTGGATTCGAACTGCTGACCCTCTGGTTAGCAGCTGTAGCACTTAATCACCACGCCACAAGGGTTTCCATTTAAAGGACAGCCTGCTTCATATATATGATGGATATTGTGAACAAAAATGGTTATTGCTTTGGTAACCTGCCCATTACTATTTTCCTTTCGTCTGTGATCTTAGAGTATCTATTTCTTCTCCTGTACCACAAGATTAAAAAAAAAAAGAAAAAAAAAAACAATATTAGGATGTGAAATATTCCGCTGATACCCAGTCTTCATTATAACAACACAAAAACCAGATTTGGGGAGACAGTTTGTTAGCAGCCAGCAGGGACTAGACTCATTTCTTTACTGAACTTAGCCCTTAAGACCCACATCAACCACTTTGCTGAGTACAACTGATCCTGCAATATTAAAAAAAAAAAAAAAAAAAGTACACGTTTCTAAATACTTGGAGTTGCGTAAGTTTTCAGGCTGAGAGAAGGGTCCTACCATATCAAGTAGTTTTGGAATCCTCACATCATTGTCTGATCCAAAATTACAGGAACTCCAACATCCACTTCTAGACCGTGTTCAACACAAGTTTTCTGCCTGTAATTTAATCAACCACTCCAGGTGGTCCTTGGATTGCAGAAAGCAAAGTCTGTGTTGTCTCTGGACGGAATAGTCTCAGGAGCTAATTAGCCTGAACTTTTAAAGTCTGCTCTAGTGCTTCTCTCATTAATTTTATAGTCAGAAAGATCTTTTTGAATATATACTTTATTAAAACCAATAAAATTTTGCTGCCCTAATTTCCCAAATAGAATTCTTAAAGGATTGATATTGAAGTATAATCATGCAAGTAATTTCTTTTCTAGAAAATATAAATAAAAATACTAAGAAATGAAGTTAAAAATAAAAGGATAAAAATTTAGAGGCCTATAAAACATAACAGAAACTGTTGAGTACTTCTATTTCAAAAGAGAAAACAGGGACTGCCATGAATCTTACAGACACATCAAACAAACGTTTCGGGGAAGAACTCCATCCATAGTGTTTTTAAAAAGCATTTTTATATAACTTTTTGATCCAGACTTTGTATGAAAAGTCACATAAAAATTTAAATGGGAGCATAGATAACACTTTCTTAAATAATTTAAAGGTAGTGTTTTCATTTTCCCTCAATTTTTTTCTTTCAAATCTTTCTATTTTCTACCACTTTTTATTTGGCCATTTTCAACTTCTTCGGACTGTGAAATTGAATACCGCTCTCTGAGGTGTCATATTTATACTTCTCTTATCTAGTAAACTTATATCTCCTTTTTCCTACTACATTGTTAAGGAGTAAAGAGGCCAAGTGGCAGTAACTGGATAAGAAAAAGAGTATCAAAATATAAGAATGGCATTTGTATTTACCTCTAATAATAACTTTCAGTTTCACATATTACCCAGATCCTTTACAGCATGTAGAGAATACATCTTTTTTAAAAAATATTTTAAAATATGATGTGAGAGAAAAAATTGACATATAAGTGTTTATAATGTCTCTTTGTCTCTGAACTTCTACGGAGACTCTGTCTTTGTCACTCATTTCCCCAGTTTTGTTGGTTAGATTGGGAATTACTGGAAAGGAAGAGGAAACTTGATTTTCACAAAGCAGGATGAGAGTTACTTAAGGAAAGAGAAAGAATGGATCTAGCAGATGAGAGAAGAGGGGTGAAATAAACAAAACTGAGATTTACAGAGCTGTTTTGAGGCATTTTGAAAGATAAAAGGAGGGAGACAGCACAGCTGGAATGCCTGGAAAACTTGAGAGGTGAAGAGAATGCTGTTCTCTCTGGGATTTTCTAAGACATGGCAGTAAAGACTCAATCTTTTTGGAAGTTCCAAGTGTTTTTCTAGATGTGGCGCATGCTTAGTCTGGATCATAAGACAACTCAGAATTTCCTGAATTAAAGAATTTCCCTTAGTTCTGTCTGCTGTGCTTCCAGTTGCATTAGGTACCTAGATGTGATTTTAAGCTAAAGTAAAACACCTGGATGTAGCTTTAAGCTAAAACGATCACTACATTGTTGATTGCTTTTTGTGAACAACTGAATAGTTATGGTAACTTAGTCTGTTCCTAGTACATATGGTGGACTTGGTCTCGAGATCAACCATCCCGTAGAAAATGCAGCATGAAATACAAGCAAAACTGTGAAGGGCTGAAAAGTGCTAAGAAATTATCAGGCAAAAATCTATGTAAGCAGTAACACTGAACCTTCTTTTGCCTTGGGGTCGTGTACCTAATCTAGTCATTGAGCCTCACGTTTCATGGCCTTGCTCAAGGTTGCTGTTGTTGTTGTTGTTGTTGTGTGCTGTCTAGTCAATTCCAACTCATAGTTACCATACAGGCCAGAGAAGTACAGCCCCATGGGGTTTCCAAGACTGTAATCTTTATGGAAGCAAAGTGCCACATCTTTCTCCGTGGAGCAGCTGGTAGGTTCAAACTGCTGACCTTTCGTTAGCAGCTGAGTGTTTAACTGCTGTGCCACCAGGACTCCTTTGCTCAAGGTTACCCTGTTGCCATTAAGTCCATTCCAACTCATGTTGCTGTTGTTGTTAGGTGCCGTCAAGTTGTCTCCGACTCATAGCAACCCTATGCACAACAGAACAAAACACCACCCAGTCCTGCGCCATCCTCACAATTGTTGATATGCTTGAGCTCGTGGTTGCTACTACTATGTCAATCCTCCTTGTTGAGGCTCTTCCTCTTTTCTGCTGACCCTATACTCTACCAAGCAGGATGTCCTTCTCCAGGTCTCCCCATCCTTGCTTCTAAGGAGCATTCTGGTTGTACTTCTTCCAAGACAGATTTGTTCGTTCTCTGGCAGCCCATGGTATATTCAATATTCTTCACCAACACCACAATTCAAAGGCGTCAATTCTTCTTCGGTCTTCCTTATTCATTGTCCAGCTTTCACATGCATATGATGTGATTGAAAATACCATGGCTTGGGTCAGGCGCACCTTAGTCTTCAAGGTGACATCTTTGCTTTTCAACACATTAAAAAGGTCCTTTGCAGCAGATTTGCCCAATACAACGCATCGTTTGATTTCTAGATTGCTGCTTCCATGGCTGTTGATTGTGGATCTAAGTAAAAAGAAATCCTTGATAACTTCAATCTTTTCTCCGTTTATCATGATGTTGCTCATTGGTCCAGTTGTGAGAATTTTTGTGTTCTTTATGTTGAGGTGCAATCCAGATGAGCTGTGGAATGACATCAAGGACATCATGCATGAAGAAAGCAAGAGGTCATTGAAAAGACAGGAAAGGAAGAAAAGACCAAGATGGATATCAGAGGAGACTCTAAAACTTGCTCTCGAACATTGAGCAGCTAAAGCAAAAGGAAGAATTGATGAAGTAAAAGAACTGAACAGAAGATTTCAAAGGGTGTCTTGAGAAGACAAAGTAAAGTATTATAATGTCATGTGCAAAGAGCTGGAGATGGAAAACCAAAAGGGAAGAACATGCTTGGCGTTTCTCAAGCTGAAAGAACTGAAGATAAAATTCCAGCCTCAAGTCGCAATAGTGAAGGATTCTATGGGGAAAATATTAAACGACACAGGAAGCATCAGAAGAAGATGGAAGGAATACACAGTCATTACATCAAAAAGAGTTAGTCGATGTTCAACCATTTCAAAAGGTGGCATATGATCAGGAACTGATGGTACTGAAGGAAGAAGTCCAAGCTACTCTGAAGGCATTGGTGAAAAACAAGGCTCCAGGAATTGATGGAATATCAACTGAGATGTTTCAACAAGCAGATGCAGCACTTGAAGTGCTCACTTGTCTACGCCAAAAAATATAGAAGACAGCTTCCTGGCCAACTGACTGGAAGAGATCCATATTTATTTCTATTCCTGAGAAAGGTGATCCAACCGAATGTGGAATTAATATACAAAGAGTGAATTATTGATATATGCAAAGCAAAAACTGACAGATTATTGAGAGAAATCACAGCAGAAAAATTTAATTTATCTGCATCAGAGATCAATAGTTTACGCAGACCAAAAGTGAGAATATTCTTACTTTAAACAACATAATCGATGACCTTGACTTCATAGAGAATGTACCTTATTTTCAAAAAAGAAAAGAAAGCTGGGCAATGAATAAGGAAGATCAAAGAAGAATGGACACCTTTGAATTACGGTGTTGGTGAAAAATATTGAATATGCCATGGACTGCCAAAAGAACAAACAAATCTTTCTTGTACAGTCAGAATCTCCCTAGAAGCGAGAATGGGGAGACTTCATCTCACATACTTCGGACATGTTATCAGGAGAGACCAGGCCCTGGAGAAGGGCATCAGGCTTGGTAAAGTACAGGGTCAGCGAAAAAGAGGAAGACCCTCAACAAAATGGATTGACACAGTGGTTACAACAACTGGCTCAAGCATAGCGACGATCATAAGGGTGGGAAGGACTGGGCTGTGTTTCATTCTGTTGTACATAGAGTTGCTATAAGTCAGAACCAACTTGATGGCGCCTAACAACAACACCACCACCTTATTTTATGGTATTAATTAAACACCTAAGAAAGTCTCAAAAAATAATACTGTATGTTGTTTGATGGATACATAACATTGTTCAACTGCCTTTTATCACACAATATAAAACGTTGTTTTATGTCATTTTACTTAATTCGTTTTCACTACTGCGTCATGTTACATTACGTGTAAGCTATTTCACACCCTCCCACACCGTTCCAGCACCCTCAGGATCAACCAGGCATACTCTCTTAATTCCTACTGGTATGTGTTAATCAGGTCCTGCAGCCTCTTAGATGTATCATTATTTTTCCGGTTGGGTCAAGTTAATAGTCTGGTGGTGAGGAAAGAAAAAAAAAAAAAAAGAGGAAAGAAGGTGGCAGCAAATTCTGAGAGGGGAAAACATTGATCTGTGAGGCATCTGCTTCATTTGAAGTCTCAGCCAAGTCCTCAAGTAAGATGTCACAAGGAGCACTATCTTCTCACAAGTGAGAGTGGACCACTTTTGCAGGTTGTTGGGAGAGGCGGTCTGCCATGGGCCCTGAACCCCCCTGCAATGCCAAGTATTACGGCCCTGGCTTTTCTTTACCCAGATCATTTCTCTTAGTTGTGCTTGTAGTAATCAACTTTGAGGGCTGAGGTAATATCTCCTTCCAGACAATGAGCAGGTTTTCTTCTGCTTACTATAAAAGCAGTGAATTCCCCAGCGTGGTGTTCCTTTCCTATAATTCAACCCACTGCATGTACACGCATCCATCACGGACGTGCTGCATTACCCTGTAGGAGCCAGAGGGCTCGGGGAACTGATGCAAACCAACGTGAAGCTCTGGCTACACTTTTTTTAAAAAAAATATTTTCTTGTGTTTTAGGTGAAAGTTTACACAGCAAATTGGCTTCCCGTTTAACAACTTTTATACAAGTTGTTCTGTGACATTGTTTCCAATTTTCACAATGTGTCAGCATTCTCATTATTTCCATTCTATTTGTTCTGTTCCCATAATCTATCTTCCCTTGCTCTCTTTACCGTCTCCTCTTTGCTTTTGGGTAAGTGTTGACCATTTGGCCTCAGATAGTTGATTGTTTAAGGAAGCACAGTACTCATGAGTGATATTGTTTATTTTATAAGCCAATCTATTATTTCGCTGAAAGGTGACCTCTAGGAGTAGCTTCACTTCCAAGTTCAAAGTGTATCTTAGGGCAATAGTCTCAGGGGTTCCTCTAGTCTCTATTAGTCCACCAAATCGGGCCTTTTTTAGGAATTTGAATTTTGTCCTACATTTTTCTCCCATTCTATCTAGGACCTTCTATTGAGTCCCTGGTCAGAATAGTCAGTATTAGTAGCCAGGCACCATCTAGTTCTTCTGGTCGAAACCTAGAAGAGGCCACGGTTCATGTGGGTTATTAGCCCCGTGAAGTGGTTTCTTCTTCATATCTTTGGTTTCCTTCACTTTCTTTTGCGCTAGATAAGTAGAAGCCAAAAGTTTTATCTTAGATGGATGCTCACAAGCTTTTAAGACTCCCAGATGCTGCTCACCATACTAGGACATTATCTTTATGAACTATGTTATGCCAGTTGACCAAGTTGTTCCATGAGACTATGGTCTTTATCTCAGGTTGTTGTCTTATATCATTGGTTTTCTATCTGAAAGACTCTCTTTAATATTTCTCATAAGGCTGGTCTGGTTTTTACAGATTCCCTTAGTTTCTGTTTATCTGGCTATGTCCTAGTTTTGCCCTCATTTTTGAAAGACAGTTTTGCTGAATATATGATTCTTCGCTGGCAATTCATTTTCTTCAGGATTTTGTATATGTCATCCCATTGCCTTCTTGCCTGCCTGGTTTCTGATGAGAAATCAGCTCTTAATCTTATTGATGCCACTTTTTGAGGGATATTTTAAGTGATATTTTGCTTTCCAAAATTTCAAAATTTTCTTCATCTTTGGTTTTGGAAAGTTTGATTATGGTATGTCTTGGTGAATTTCTTCTGGGATCTACCCTGTATGGGGTTCATTAAACCTCTTGGATGGAAACCTTCACATCTTTCATATTTGGAAATTTTTCTCCCAGTGTATCCTCAAAAAGTCTCTCTGTACTTTTTATCCCTCCTCTTCTGGAATTCCAATCATTCGTATATTACTCCTCTTGATGGTATCCCACATAACTCTTAGGATTTATTCATTTTTCTTTCATCTTTTTTCTGATTGTTCCTCAAACAAATTGGTATCAAGGAATTTGTCCTATATTTCACTGATTCTTCCATTGATTCAATTTTACTTCTGTGTCCTTCCACCTAAGAGATGGAAGTTATCCATTAAGTATCTATTCCCTCACATTTTATTGTTAAGATTCTGGGTTTCTAGTCATTGCTTTTGTATGGTTTCTATTTGTCTATCGAGTTTATCATTTTGTTCTTTTATTGTTTTCCTGAATTCTTCTAGGTTTTTTCTGTGTTTTCCTTAATCTCTTTGAGGAGGTTAAGTATAAATCTTAAATTCCTTATTGGGTAGTTCTATCAGTTCCTCCTCAGGAGGGTTTTCTGTCCCTTTATTTTGCTCACTTGCTTGAGTCACTTCATCCTGTTTCTTCATCCCAGCCCACCCAGTGCCCTTGAGTAGAAATACAATTTGTTGTCGTCTGCTGGCTCTGAAGCACTAAAATGCTTATTTATTTATATATTTCTTTATTGGCTGTTTGTTTTTTTTGTTTTGTCCTGATTTTGTTTTGCTTTGATCAGAAGCTTTGTGTCTTCTCTTTCTCTTTAGGATGTCTCTCTTCCTTTGTATTATTTTAATTCTTCTGTGGTACTGCTGTATGTATGATTTGGTGGTGATTTTCCTCTCTCTAGTGTGTATATGGTGGGTCACACTCACACGTGAGTCTTCTGTCATTAGGCTCATATGTCTTCCCTTTCAGGATTGAGTGGAGGTGCGAGAGCAGGTCTTTTCCCTGATGTAAGGCAGCAAGTGTTGCGTGGGCAGGGTCTCTCCACGTCTTGTGGGACCATGTGGTCCTCCTGGGTTGGTGCTAGCAGTTAGTGCCTCCACAGGAGAGCAGGGAAGGATATCTCCATAGCCACTGGGAGGCAGTGCTACCCAAATGGATGGGATAGGCCCTCTTTGGATGTACAAATTGGCATTTCAGTAGGTTGTGGGAGATCAAAGGGTCTCAGAGTATGTGCAGTCAGCCTGTAGGAAGGGTCTGGGTGTGAGGATGTGTGACGTTGCAGCCAGGAAGTCGTTGGGTGAGGACGCTGGGATCTCCTGTTTGTCAGTGGGCAGGGGTGCAGATGGTGCCTGTCGGGGTGTGCCAGGCGACTGTTGGTGAAGTGATATGCCTGACTGTCCAGTCACCAGGTGGGGGTGCAAGGAGCACTCCTGCTGGTCCCCTGGTTATGGGATGGTGAGTGTGCTCCTCTGGTCACCAGGCGGCGGGGTGAGTGGGAGGTGCGCTACTGGTCATGTGACATGGGAGTGCTTGGTGCCAGTCACTGGGCAGGCGGGCTGGGTGTGGACACTTCCAGTCACACAGCGTGGGAGTGCACAATGCCAGTCGCCAGGCACACAAGACAGGAGCATGTGCCGTTGTTCACTGGGCAAGTGGGTGAGGGGTGCACATAGGAGTGCACACTGCTGGTCACCAGGCAGGCGGTGTGGGAGCATGTACCCCTGGCCACTGGTTAGGCGGGGGGAAGGAGCACACTCAGCCAGTTACTAGGTGTGAGTGGTGGGTCACTCCCCATAGGCTGCAGCTGGTGATCAGGGCTTGGCCTGATGAAATATGATAGGCCCGGGACTGCCTGGAGTCTGGCTGGGTGGGGTACCTCTGGTTGCTGCTCTATGGATCCGCTATTTTTGGGGTACTTCCTGTGCAAATGGTCAGGCACCGCTGCTGGTGATTAGTCCCGTGCCTAGTTCCTGGCTCCTTCCCTGCTCTGTGGTCACCAGGATCCTTGGAGCTCTTGCCTATCTCCTTGCACTTTTCCCCCTTAGATCCAGTTCATGTCCTGCTCGTCTTGCTTCACTCTAGGTTTGTCTACACAGTATCTCTGTCTCCTACTGAGAATTCTGTGAAGTTGTCTTCCTCTGCCCTTCACCCAGAAACTCTGCTTGCTTTGTCTAAAGATGGCCCCACTGTGCTGGACCAGCTGGCAGGGCACCTACAATCCACAAATCTTCCTATTCACTGTTTTCATTCAGTCTCTCCTTCCACTCGGTGTTAGGTCTAACTCTTCACCCTTCTGATGCCCAGGGTTCTGAGGTTGTCATCTGTATACATTTCACTTGGTTTCTCAAGTCTTTTTTGTAAGGAAAAACTATGGTGTGTTTTACTAAGCTGCCATCTTGGACCGACCCCTGGCTACTCTTTTTGCCATGAGTAATTTCTCTGACCCAAGATTCCTGCATCTTCTGCCAGCATCCATGAAATAATACAGGCTAATTTGTTAGTTTGCAAGCAGGATAAAGCGTCAGACCCTGCACAGCTCTTGACACAGGCCCAGAGGGTACATCTACCCAGACACTGCTATCCCAAGTTTCAGATCTCAATCTTTTTCTATCAGATACTTACACCTTTATATAGTCCCCTTCCACTGAATTTAAACTGGCCCTATGAATAACTGTTCACCAATAAAGTATGGTAGAAGTGACATGTGACTTCTGAAACTAGGTCATAAGACACCTTGCAGCTTCTAGCTAGGTTTCTTAGGGCACTTGCTCTGTGGGATCACACTGCATTGAAGAAGTCCCAAACTATCCACTAGTCTGGTCAACTCACAAAAGCATCAGATATATTAACAAATTGTTACTTTAAGTCACTGAGATAGGTGTGGAAATCCCAGTGGTGTGGTGGTAAAGAGATACAGCTGCTGACCAAAAGGTCAACAGTTCGAATCCACCAGGCACTTCTTGGAAACTCTATGGGGCAGTTCTACTCTGTCCTATAGGTTCACTGTGAGTTGGAATCCACTCGATGGCGAAGGGTTAACAGCAGATAGGTGTGGTTTGTTACACAGCAATAGATAGTAGGAGCTGGGAATGAGGGAAGCAGGATCAGGAAAATAGCTAAGGAAGAATGTACAGATGAAGCCTGACTTGAGCCTAATTCCACAGGGAGCTCTTGAGTGAAAATTGCTCAGTCATTTTGGGTCCTGCTTCGAAACAAGGGAGCAGGGCTTTTCCAGTCCATCTTCCGTACCCAGAGGTGCGTGCAGAAGGTGGTATAACTCCTAATAAGAACTTCAACTGCACAAGGGTAATCCTCTGGAGAAGATTGCAGAAGATAGCCAGTAGCCACTACACCTGTAGTATCAGGCACACCAACCAAAATAGTAAAGGGGAACTGAGAAGTCACCAACAACATCTGCTACATCTGTCCTTGGACATTTAAATGAAGCGACAGGTAATGTTCATCTCCATTTCCATCCTGACATCATCCTGTTTCCAAGCACCATAAACCATTGTCTGTGTCATTCAAACAACATCTAACTCATCTCCTCAGCTGTACTCCTATCCCCTTCCGATCCACTCTCCATACAGCATCCAGATGATCTTTTGTCCTGAGTGTAATCGGGGCGTTCAGATTAAAACCTTCCTCTGGCTTCCCATCATCCTTAGAACAAAGCCTCAGCTCATTACCTGCCTCACAAAAAGCCACGTGAATGGCCCCATGAAGCTCTTCCTCTTCAACCTATACCACTCTCCCTCAAGACACTGGCCTTCTTGTACGTTCTAATCCTCCAGGTAGGCTTTTTATGGGCTCAGAACCTTGAAGTATGCTGTTTCTCTCCCTGGAGAATTTTTCCCCCAGATTTTCTTGCGTGTCTACATAAGTGCATGAATAAACAAAAGTATTTTTACTCTGGAGCCAAATGTAAAAACTGTCTTAGGAGGCAAGAATAATTGCAATCAGTTTCGGGTACTAGAATAAAAATTATTTCCACAAATAAACAGAGGCGATATTTTAAATATTTAAAATACGGCATAGGTAACAACCAGTCAGAATAGACATAAGCTGAGGCTTGGAGCAGAGAGTGCTGTGGGGCCCGGCTGGGCCAGGTTCTAAACCTTTAGTTGAAGGATTGAGAAGCAAGTTGGAATCCAGGGGATGGCTGGGGCAACAAACCCTAGGGCAGTTTAAGACAGCAGCTATTTCCCAGTATTTTAACAACAAGTATAGCTGTACCAATGTGTCCTGGTTTGAATACAGGCCATAGACAGAGAATTTTTTACACAGTCAAGATCATAGTACATATAATTCGATGCATTTTTTTTTTTTTCAGTTTAACAGTAAATTGTGAGCCTTTTCCTATGGTGGACACTCTCTATGTTTACCCATTTGCTTCCAAAAAAGATTCAGACCACAGAAAATTCTTCTGAACAAGCCTGCTTCATAATAGCATATTCTCCCTTTCATGAAGATAGAAATTGTGTCTGTTCAGATGACTGCTATGTTGCTAAATCCTTCCACAATGCCTGGATCATGGGGAAAAAAGAAAAAAAAACATTGCCATTGAGTCAATTCTGACTCATAGTGACCCTATAGGACAGAGTAGAACTGCCCCATAGAGTTTCCAAGGAGCGCCTGGTGGATGCAAACTGCCGACCTTTTGGCTAGCAGCCATAGCTGTTAACTACTACAACACCAGCGTTTCCACCTGGATCATAAAACCAAAAACCAAACCCAGTGCCGTCGAGTCAATTCTGACTCACAGCGACCCTATAGGACAGAGTAGAACTGCCCCGTAGAGTTTCCAAGGAGCGCCCGGTGGATTCGAACTGCTGACCCTTTTGTTAGCAGCCATAGCTCTTAACCACTACTCCACCAGGGTTTCCCACCTGGATCATAGGAGGTGGTAAATATCTGTTGAATAAATAAAAGAAGTATATACCAAGTGCAGTAAAGAACAGCATGAACAAGAAGCTAACTTAGGTTTCATAGTTAATACTTGAGTTACTGAAAAACAACAACAAAAAAAGTTAGCACTTAGAATGGAACCAATTCCCTGACAATCTATCACTTTTTATCTGTCAAGCACACAAAAGGGTGATAGTTCCAGATTTTCTGAGTTTTTCATACATCCTAGTAGGCATCCACCATCCATCTCTCAGTTGTTCATGCTGTTGTGTCTTGCACGTTGCTGTGATACTGGAAGCTATGCCACCAGTATTGCTAATATCACAAGGGTCATCCATGGTGGACAGGTTTCACTGGAACTTCCAGCCTAAGACAGACTAGGAAGAAAGGCTTGGTGATCCACTTCCAAAAATTAGCCATTGGGTCATAACATTGTCTTAAGTAGCCTGCTTTGGACACATCGTGAAGAAGGATCGATGGCTAGAGGAGAACATCATGTTTGGTGAAGTAAAGGGTCAGCAAGGGCATGGGAGATCCTTGGCAAAATGGACTGGCACAATAACAGCAACAATGCACTTGATCGTGAAGATGACACAAGACCAGGCAATGTTTAGTTCTGTGGTATACAAAGTCACCAAGAATCTGAGTCGACTTGTCAACAGCTATCTATCGATTTATCTATCTGTAGATCCGTCCATCCGTCCATCCGTCCATCCGTTCATCATCTATATACCCACCTATCCATCTATCTAGTAGGAATAAAGATGAGTTATATATTTCTTGGCACTTAAGTTAAATGGCTGGAGCCGTGATGCCACACTGGTTAAGAGTTCAGCTGCTAACCAAAGGTTGGCAGTTCAAATCCATCAGCCACTCCTTGGAAACTCTATGGGGAAGTTATACTCTGTCCTATAGTGTCACTATGAGTCAGAGTCTACTAGAAGGCAACAGGTAAGTTAAATGGATGTTGTTGTTGTCAGGAGGGGTTGAGTCAGTTCCTACTCACAGCGACCTCATGTACAACAGAATGAAACACTGACCAGTCCTGCGCTATCCTCACAATCGCTGTTATGCTTGAGACAATTGTTGCAGCCACTGCGTCAACCCATCTCACTGGGGGTCTTCCTCTTTTTCACTGACTATCTACCAAGCATGATGTCCTTCTCCAGGGAATGGTCTCTCCTAATAATATGTCCAAAGTACACAAAATGAAATCTCCTCACCCTTGCTTCTAAGGAGCACTCTGGCTATACTTCTTATAAGACAGAATTGTTCATTCTTCTGGTGGTCCATGACATATTCAATATTCTTCACCAACATGATAATTCAAAGATACCAACTCTTCTTCAGTCTTCCCTATTCATTGTCCAGCTTTAGCATGAGTATGAGGTGATTGAAAATACCACGGCTTGAATCAGGCACACCCTAGTCCTCAAAGTGACATCTGTGCTTTTTAACACTTTAAAGAGGTCTTTTGCAGAAGATTTGCCCAATGCAATACACTGCTTTATTTCTTGACTGCTACTTTTTTTACTTCCATGGGTGTTGTTTGTGCAGCCAAGTAAAATGAAATTCTTGACAATGTCAGTATTTTCTCCATTTATCATGAAAATGCTTACTGGTCCAGTTGTGAGGACTTTTGTCTTCTTTATGTTGAGGCGTAATCCATACCGAAGGCTGTATTCTTTGATCTTCATCATTAAGTGCCTCAAGTCCTCTTCACTTTCAGTAAGCAAGGTTGTGTCATGTGCATAATATAGGTTGTTAATGA
Source organism: Loxodonta africana (assembly GCF_030014295.1). NCBI lineage: Eukaryota > Metazoa > Chordata > Mammalia > Proboscidea > Elephantidae > Loxodonta > Loxodonta africana. The sequence continues at coordinate 686,233 of NC_087353.1, read as the reverse complement.
GTCTTCCACCAATCCTTACGCTGTATTCTTCCTCATATAGTCCAGCTTCTCGGCTCATTTGCTTGGCATACAGATTGAATAAGTATGGTGAAAGGATACAACTCTGTCACACACCTTTCCTGACTTTAAACCACGCAATATCCTTTCGTTCTGTTCAAATGACGGCCTCTTGGTCTAACTACAGGTTCCTCATGAGTGCAATTAAGTGTTCTGGAATTCCCGTTCTTTGCAATGTTATCCATAATTTGTCATGATCCACACAGTTGAATGCCTTTGCATACTCAATAAAAACAGGTAAAACTCTGCTTTCAGCCCTTTGACATCAGTAATGATATCCCTTGTTCCACACCTTCTTCTGAATCCAGCTTGAATTTCTGGCAGTTCCCTGTCAATGTACTCTTGCAGCTGTTTTGCATTATCTTCAGCAAAGTTTTACTTGTGTGTGATATTTAGGATATTGTTTGATAATTTCCGCATTCTGTTGGATCATCTTTCTTCGGAATGGGCACAAATACAGATCCATTTGAGTCAGTGGCCGGGCAGCTGTCTTCCAACTTTCTTGGCATAAACGAGTGAGCACTTCCAGCACTGCATCTGTTTGCTGAAACATCTCAACAGGTTGTCTGTCAATTCCTGGAGCCTTGTTTTTCGCCAATGCCTTCAGTACAGCTTGGACTTCAGTTAAGTGGGTAGTCAGAATAAGAACTTCCCTTGTAAGAAATCTTCATCTTATTTGAATTTGTATTTGAATTCTGGCCCTCATTAGGATAAAAAAGTTACTACCTCTGTTTTTTCAGTTTACCATTAAGTTACATTCTATTGCTTTAAAACACTACCTAGATTCAAAACCAAAATAATTTATTACTTTTCTTGCAAATAGTTTCAGTTCTTTTGTTCTTCGTGCCCTTTGTTTTGGACTTCCTCTTCAGTCATTCACTTGTCTTCCTTCATATACTCATGATTTTTAAATGTTTTTTGATAGACAATCCTATAAGGCAAACAGTAACACACATAGTTCAGTCATGTATGTGAGACTAAATGGGCACACCAGCCCAGAAGCGAAAACGAGAAGGCAGAAAAGGACAGGAAAACCGGTTGAATGGAAACAGGGAACCCGAGCTTGAGAAGGGGAGAATGATGACACATCAAGGGGTTGGCAACCAACGTCATAAAACAATTTGTGCATTAATTGTTTAATGAGAAACTCATTTGCTTTGTAAACCTTTGCCTAAAGAACAATTAAAAAATGGATAAAATGACAAAAAAAAGTTTTTTTGATGTTTGTGAGTTACAAACATGTCAATTATTCTACATCACAAATAATATTTTAAAACACATAAATCTTTTTTTTTTAAAGTTTGAGAGGAGGGTATTTTGCTATTATTACTCAAGAGAAATGTCATAATAACTTTCAGTATTAAGAATTAAAGACCTGTATTTTCACTAGAAAATAATAAAGTTTCCTGTTAGATTTAATTTATACTAGTTGAGTTTCTCTACTCTTACTTTTTGGTTTTACAAAAACAGCATAATAAAAAATGCAATTGAGTGATCTGTGACTTGCCTTTGAAATTCATGAACTCCAAGGAAACTCAGATCACTTCTGCCCTACCTACATGTTTATATGGTGCTGTTGAGGATGGAAGAGTCTACAGGCAAACTTCAGACTCTAGGGTACTGGATTTTCCTCCTAAAGCACTGCACCTTTTATCTGACTTGTTTGCCAGGACTCCTCAGAGGTTTCCACGTCTTGATTCCTGTCCAAATGTTGTCAGGTTGTTAGCAAGAAACCTCTGAAAAGCTGCCACCTGCTGAGCTGAAGTGTGTCTCGCAAAGGTCAATATTTTATGCTTTCCCTTTGCCCTGAGTGTGTTTAAAAGGGCTTTCTTGTACATATCCGTTTTACTGAGAGTTTTGTTAGAGAAGAATGGCTTTCATCTTTTATCTTTCTGTGGAGAATAAAAATGAAGCAGCAGAGAAACTGTTTTAGGCTTTGCTGGATCTTTTCTTCAGATCAAATTATTTTATTAATAATGCTAAATAGAAATACAACGGTAAGAAAATCAATAAACAAAGTATTCATGCAAAAGTCAGGTTTCTTTAAACACATGAAAATGAAAATTTCTTAATTTTTATGAACTTTGCCCTAATCAGGAAACCCTGGTGGCATAGCAGTTAAGTATTACGGCTGCTAACCAAAAGATCGGCAGTTCAGATCCGCCAGGCACTCCTCAGAAATCTATGGGGCAGTTCTACTCGTCCTACAGGGTCGCTATGAGTTGAAATCGACTCAGTGGCAGTGGGTTTTTTTTTTTTTTTTTTTTTTTTTTTGCCCTAATCATGAGATTTACGGTCCTTAGGCTTGGTAGATGATTCTCCTTGGAGTATGAAGAGGCAGTGAGGGAAAGGAGAAGAGGCAGTGAGGGAAAGGAGAAGAGGCTCATTACCGTGTGCTTAGAGCCTAACACAATTCCCAGCACACAGAAGGCACTCAGTAAACATCTGCTGAATGAATGTGGAACGAGAACACAGATGAAATGGACTTGACGTCAAGAGGCCTGAGATCTAGAAATGATACTAATGTAAGTGGCTCTGTGCTTTCGAGTGGTTTACCTTATTTCTCTAATCTATAAAGCAAATACATTGAATTGGATGGTAACATCATTTAAAATAGTTTTTAATTTAAAATATCTGCCATAATATCATATTATTCTGTTTGGTGTTTTCTTGTATCAGGATTGGCCTTTTTCCATATGCTGGTGCTCTGACAAGCCTTTTTTCTTTTTTTTTTTTTAAATAAGGTTTTTTGTCACAGCTCTTAAACAGCCCTTAATATAGTACTAGATCAAAAACCATTAGTCTTGAGACTATATTCTGGACAGAGTAAATATCTTTCCAACGTTTATGTGAGGAGTAAAAACCTTAAAACACAATATTTTTTATCAGTATTTTTCTAGGCATTAAATATTTATACTAAATTAATCCCACAAATAATGGAAAAGATTTTTAAATTATATACCTGGCACTTCTTTTCAGTTGATAGGATAAGATATATAAAATGATTCATTTGATTTCTTGCTTGTTTGCATATTCTTGGACGCATTATTTTCAATTACCATGTGCATAACCAGTTGGTTAGAACTGCTCTGAGCACAGCAAGGCCACGACTTCAGTTACTGCTAGTATTCTACTCATAAAGGAGCCCTGATGGTGCAGTGGTTAAGCACACGGCTGTTAACTGAAAGGTCAGCTGTTTGAACTCACCAGCCACTCCACAGGAGAAAGAGGTAGCAGTCTCCTTCAGTGAATATTTACAGCCTTGGAATCCCTATAGGGTCGGTGTGAGTTGGAATCTACTTCATGGCAGTGGGTTTGGTTTTGGGGGGCTGGAATTCCATTCATAAAGGGTCATGGTGGTATAGTGGTTAAGACCTTGGCAGCTAATCGAAAGGTCAGCAGTTGGAAGCCACAAGTCACTTCACAGAGAAAGACATGGCAGTCGGCTTCCAAAAAGACTACCAAACCCGTTGCCAAGCTGATTTTGACTCATACCGACCCTATAGGACAGAGTAGAACTGCCCCATAGGGTTTCCAAGGCTGTAAATCTTCACAGAAGCAGACCGGCACATCTTTCTTCCCGAGGAGCAGCTGGTGGGTTTGAACCACTGACCTTTCAGTTAACAGCCAAACGCTTAACCTCTGCGCCATCAAGACTTCTTCCCATAAAGATTACAGCCTAGGAAACCCTGTGGGGCAGTTCTACTCTGTCCTATAGGGTCACCGTGAGTCAATGTTTTTTGTTTTGTTTTGTTTTTTACTTATTTATTTTATGGTTTTTATTCTGCTTATAGCCTGAGAAGTTAGGACCATCAGGGCTAATGGTTTAGCCCAACCAGACATTTTCTGAAGGTAATTTTTTTTTTTCTTTTGAAAGAATTTCAGACTTACAGAAAAAGGGCAAAAATAGTACAAAGAATTCCAATAAACCATCCACCGGCATTACCCAAATGTTAATGTTGCACTATATTTGCTTTAACATTTTTGTTGTGTGCTGATGAGTTGGTTCTGACTCACAGAGTTCCTATATGAGGAAACTCTGCCTCACAGAGTTTCCTAGGCTGTAGTCTTTACAGGAGCCAATTGCCGGGTCTTTTCTCCGCAGAGCTGCTTGTTAGCAGTTGGACACTTAACCATTGCACTGCCAGGGCTCGTAGGGCTTTGTTATCACTCTGTGTGTGAGTGTGTGTGTGTGTGTGTGTGTGTGTGTGTGTGTGTGTGTGTTTTCCAAGGCTTTCAACCAGTCCATTCCAGTTCAAAACCCTGCTGAGGATTAGCATTTCCACTCCGGGTATACTGGATCAGAATCTACATTTTAACAAGATATCCAGGTAATTCTTTGGCAGCAGGGGTTCAAACCAGAATTAACCACTTGGAACTCTGCTTTTGCCCCTGAAATATTTAAGAGGAATTTGCAGACACGATTTGGCTGCTAACCGAAAGGTCAGTGGTTGGAAACCGCCAGTTGCTCTGTGGGGGAAAGATGTGGCAGTCTGCTTTCATAAAGATTACCAAACCCAAAACCAAACTCTTTACTCCTAAATACTCAGTGTGTATTTCCTAAACACAAGGGCATTCTCTTAAATTACCACAATGCAATGACGAAAATCAGGGAATTACCATTTATATAATACTGTGAGTCAGAACCCACTCGATGGCACCTAACAACAACAACGACAGCATTGTCTAAACTAGAGTCCCTGGATGGTGCAAACGGTTAGTGCACTCGGCTGCCAACCAGGCAGCCAGAGGTTCAACTCCATGTGCAAGCGCCTGGGAAAAATAGCCTGGTGATCTGCTTCCAAAACTCAGCCATTGAAAACCCTATGGAACACAGTTCTATTCTGACACACATGGGGTTGCTATGTATTTGCTAACCCTTACCCTTGGTGATAGAAATGATGCCAGAGATTGCATGATAGAATTTTGCAAGACCAATGACTTCTTCATTACAAACATCTTTTTTCAATAACATGAATGTTTACTATACACATAGACTTTGCCAGAACCAAATCGACTACATCTGTGGAAAAAGGCGATAGAAAAGCTCAATATCTTCAGTCAGAACAAGGCCAGGGGCTGACTGTGGAACAGACCATCAAGTTCAAGTTGAAGGTGAAGAATATTAAAACAAGTCCACAAAAGCCAAAGTATGGCCTTGAGTATATCCCACCTGAATTTAGAGACCATCTCAAGAATAGATTTGATGTGTTGAATGCTAAAGACTGAAGACCAGACAAGTTGCAGAATGACATAAAGGACACCATACATGAAGAAAGCAAGAGGTCATTAAACAGAGAGAAGAGAACAAAATGGATGTCAGAAGAGACTCCGAAACTTGATACTGAATGTTGAATACCTAAAGCAAAAGAAAGAAATGATGAAGTAAAAGAACTGAGCAGAAGATTTCAAAGGGTGGCTCGAGATGACAAAGTATTATAATGACAGGTGCAAAGACCTGGAGTTAGAAAACCAAAAGAGAAGAACACTATTCGCATTTCTCAAGCTGAAAGAACTGAAGAAAAAATTCAAGCCTCAAGTTGCAATAGTGAAGGATTCTATGTGCAAAATACTGAATGATTCAGGAAATATCAAAAGAAGATGGAAGGAATACACCGAGTCACTGTACCAAAAAGAATAGGTCGACGTTCAACCATTTCAGGAGGTAGCATATGATTAAGAACTGATGGTACTAAAGGAAGAATTCCAAGCTGCACTGAAGACATTGGCAAAAAACAAGGCTCCAGGAATTAAGATTGAGATATTTCAACAAATGGATGCAGTGCTGGAAGTGCTCACTCGTTTATGCCAAGAAATTTGGAACACAGCTACCTGGCCAATGACAAGAAGAGATCCATATTTATGCCTATCCCAAAGAAAGGTGATCCAACAGAATGCGGAAATTATGGAACAACATCATGAATACCACATGCAAGCAAAATTTTGCTGCAAATCATTCAAAAGCTCTCGTAGCAGTACATCGACAGGGAATTGCCAGAAGTTCAAACTGGATTCAGAAGAGGATGTGGAATGAGGGATATCATTGCTGATGTCAGATGGATCTTTGCTGAAAGCAGAAAATACGAAAAGCATGTTTACCTGTGTTTTATTGACTACGCAAAGGCATTTGACTGTGTGGATCATAACCAATTATGGATAACATTGCAAAGAATGGGAATTCCAGGACACTTAATTGTGCTCATGAGAAACCTGTATTTGGACAAAGAGGCAGGCATTCCAACAGAACAAAGGGATGCTGTGTGGTCTAAAATCAAAAAAAGTGTGTGCCAGGGTTGTATCCTTTCACCATACTTATCCAATCTGTACGCTGAGCAAATAATCCAAGAAACTGGACGATATGAAGAAGAATGGGGCATCAGGATTGGAGAAAGACTCATAAGCAACCTTTGATATGCAAATGACACAACCTTACTTGCTGAAAGTGAAGAGGACTTGAAGCTCTTACTGATGAACTTCAAAGACTACAGCCTTCGGTGTGGATTGCTCCTGTACATAAAGAAAACAAAAACAACCAGACCAATAAGCAACATCATGATAACTGGAGAAAATATTGAAGTTGTCAAGGATTTTATTTTACTTGGGTCCACAATCAACACAGATGGAAGCAGCAATCAAGAAATCAAAAGATGCGTTGCACTGGGCAAATCTCCTGCAAAAGATCTCTTTAAAAGTGTTAAAAAGCAAACATGTCTTGTTAAGGACTAAGTTGCGCCTGATCCAAGCCATGGTGTTTTCAGTCACCTCATATGCATGCCAGAGCTGGGTAACGAATAAGGAAGACCACAGAAGAATTGACACCTTTGAATTATGATGTTGGTGAAGAATATTGAATATACCATGGACTGCCAGAATAATGAACAAGTCTGTCTTGGAAGAAGTACAGCCAGAATGGTCCTTAGAAGTAAGGATGGCAAGGAGGATCAGTCCCTGGAGAACGTCATGCTTGGTAAAGTAGAGGATCAGCAAAAAAGAGGAAGACACTCAATAAGATAGACTGACACAATGGCTCCAACAAAGGGCTCAAGCATAACAACTGTGAGGATGGAACAGGACAGGGCAGTATTTTGTCCTGTTGTACATAGAGCTACTATGAATAGGAGCCGATCTGAAGGCACCCAACAACAATAACCCAGGTGAAGAAAAAATTAACTAGAGCTTAATATTTATTTAGTATTCTTATTATTTTTACGTTGTGCTAAAAAATAAATTAGTAATAATAAATTCCTGTTCTCTTGAGTGTTTCCATAAGAAATGGGTGATTTCATTTAATTATTAATAAATTTGGGTTTAAATCTAACTTTTTTTTATTAACTTTCATTGAGCTTCAAGTGAACATTTACAAATCAAGTCAGACTGTCACATATACGTTTATATACACCTTACTCCATACTCCCATTTGCTCTCCCCCTAATGAGTCAGCCCTTCCAGTCTCTCCTTTCATGACAATTTTGCCAGCTTCCGACTCTCTCTATCCTCCCATCCCCCCTCCAGACAGGAGATGCCAACATAGTCTCAAGTGTCCACCTGATATAATTAGCTCACTCTTCATCAGCATCTCTCTCCTACTCACTGTCCAGTCCCTTTCATGTCTGATGAGTTGTCTTCAGGAATGGTTCCTGTCCTGGGCCAACAGAAGGTTTGGGGACCATGACCACCGGGATTCCTCTAGTCTCAGTCAGACCATTAAGGATGGTCTGTTTGTGAGAATTTGGGGTCTGCATCCCACTGATCTTCTGCTCACTCAGGGGTTCTCTGTTGTGCTCCCTGTCAGGGCAGCCATCGATTGTGGCCGGGCACCAACTAGTTCTTCTGGTCTCAGGATGATGTAGGTCTCTGGTTCATGTGGCCCTTTCTGACTCTTGGGCTCTTAGTTATCGTGTGACCTTGGTGTTCTTCATTCTCCTTTGATCCAGGTGGGTTGAGACCAATTGATGCATCTTAGATGGCCGCTTGTTAGCATTTAAGACACCAGATGCCACATTTCAAAGTGGGATGCAGAATTTTTTTTTTTTTAATAACTTTTATTAAGCTTCAAGTGAACGTTTACAAATCCAATCAGTCTGTCACATATAAGTTTACATACATCTCACTCCCTACTCCCACTTGCTCTCCCCCTCTTGAGTCAGCCCTTTCAGTCTCTCCTTTCTTGACAATTTTGCCGGCTTCCCTCTCTCTCTATCCTCCCATCCCCCCTCCAGACAAGAGTTGCCAACACAATCTCAAGTGTCCACCTGATATAATTAGCTCACTCTTCATCAGCGTCTCTCTCCCACCCGCTGACCAGTCCCTTTCATGTCTGATGAGTTGTCTTCGGGGATGGTTCCTGTCCTGTGTCAACTGAAGGTCTGGGGAGCATGGCCGCCGGGATTCCTCCAGTCTCAGTCAGACCATTAAGTTTGGTCTTTTTATGAGAATTTGGGGTCTGTATCCCACTGATCTCCTGCTCCCTCAGGGGTCCTCTGCTGTGCTCCCTGTCAGGGCAGTCATCGATTGTGGCCGGGCACCAACTAGTTCTTCTGGTCTCAGGATGATGTAGGTCTCTGGTTCATGTGGCCCTTTCTGTCTCTTGGGCTCTTAGTTGTCGTGTGGCCTTGGTGTTCTTCATTTTCCTTTGCTCCAGGTGGGTTGAGACCAATTGCTGCATCTTAGATGGCCGCTTGTTAGCATTTAAGACCCCAGACGCCACATTTCAAAGTGGGATGCAGAATGATTTCATAATAGAATTATTTTGCCAATTGACTTAGAAGTCCCTGCAAACCGTGTTCCCCAGACCCCCGCTGACCTTTGAAACATTCATTTTATCCCGGAAACTTCTCTGCTTTTGGTCCAGTCCAATTGAGCTGACCTCCCATGTATTGAGTGTTGTCTTTCCCTTCACCTAAAGCAGTTCTTATCTACTGATTAATCAATAAAAAACCCTCTCCCACCCTCCCTCCCTCCCCCCCTCGTAAACACAAAAGTATGTGTTCTTCTCAGGTTTACTATTTCTCAAGATCTTATAATAGTGGTCTTATACAATATTTGTCCTTTTGCCTCTGACTCATTTCACTCAGCATAATGCCTTCCAGGTTCCTCCATGTGATGAAATGTTTCAGAGATTCGTCTCTGTTCTTTATCGATGCGTAGTATTCCATTGTGTGAATATATCACAATTTATTTACCCATTCATCCGTTGATGGACACCGTGGTTGCTTCCAACTTTTTGCTATTGTAAACAGAGCTGCAATAAACATGGGTGTGCATGTATCTGTTTGTATGAAGGCTCTTGTATCTCTAGGGTATATTCCTAGGAGTGGGATTTCTGGGTTGTATGGTAGTTCTATTTCTAACTGTTTAAGATAACGCCAGATAGATTTCCAAAGTGGTTGTACCATTTTACATTCCCACCAGCAGTGTATGAGAGTTCCAATCTCTCCGCAGCCTCTCCAACATTTATTATTTTGTGTTTTTTGGATTAATGCCAGCCTTGCTGGTGTGAGATGGAATCTCATCGTAGTTTTAATTTGCATTTCTCTAATGGCTAATGATCGAGAGCATTTTCTCATGTATCTGTTGGCTGCCTGAATATCTTCTTTAGTGAAACGTGTGTTCATATCCTTTGCCCACTTCTTGATTGGGTTGTTTGTCTTTTTGTGGTTGAGTTTTGACAGAATCATGTAGATTTTAGAGATCAGGCGCTGGTCGGAGATGTCATAGCTGAAAATTCTTTCCCAGTCTGTAGGTGGTCTTTTTACTCTTTTGGAGAAGTCTTTAGATGAGCATAGGTGTTTGATTTTTAGGAGCTCCCAGTTATCGGGTTTCTCTTCATCATTTTTGGTAATGTTTTGTATTCTGTTTATACCTTGTATTAGGGCTCCTAGGGTTGTCCCAATTTTTTCTTCCATGATCTTTATCGTTTTAGTCTTTATGTTTAGGTCTTTGATCCACTTGGAGTTAGTTTTTGTGCATGGTGTGAGGTATGGGTCCTGTTTCATTTTTTTGCAAATGGATATCCAGTTATGCCAGCACCATTTGTTAAAAAGGCTATCTTTTCCCCAGTTAATTGACACTGGTCCTTTGTCAAATATCAGCTGCTCATACGTGGATGGATCTATGTCTGGGTTCTCAATTCTGTTCCATTGGTCTATGTGTCTGTTGTTGTACCAATACCAGGCTGTTTTGACTACTGTGGCTGTATAATAGGTTCTGAAGTCAGGTAAGGTGAGGCCTCCCACTTTCTTCTTCTTTTTCAGTAGTGCTTTGCTTATCCGGGGCTTCTTTCTCTTCCATATGAAATTGGTGATTTGTTTCTCTATCCCCTTAAAATATGACATTGGAATTTGGATCAGAAGTGCGTTAAATGTATAGATGGCTTTTGGTAGAATAGACATTTTCACTATGTTAAGTCTTCCTATCCATGAGCAGGGTATGTTTTTCCACTTAAGTATGTCCTTTTGAATTTCTTGTAGTAGAGCTTTGTAGTTTTCTTTGTATAGGTCTTTTACATCCTTGGTAAGATTTATTCCTAAGTATCTTATCTTCTTGGGGGCTACTGTGAATGGTATTGATTTGGTTATTTCCTCTTCGGTGTTCTTTTTGTTGATGTAGAGGAATCCAAGTGATTTTTGTATGTTTATCTTATAACCTGAGACTCTGCCAAACTCTTCTATTAGTTTCAGTAGTTTTCTGGAGGATTCCTTAGGGTTTTCTGTGTATATAATCATGTCATCTGCAAATAGTGATAACTTTACTTCTTCCTTGCCAATCCGGATACCTTTTACAGAATGTTTTCATAATAGAATTATTTTGCCAATTGACTTAGAAGTCCCCTTAAACCATGGTCTCCAAACCCCTGCCCTTGCTCCGCTGACCTTTGAAGCATTCAGTTTATTCCGGAAACTTCTTTGCTTTTGGTCCAGTCCAGTTGAGCTGACCTTCCATGTATTGAGTATTGTCCTTCCCTTCACCTAAAGCAGTTCTTATCTATAAATCTAACTTTTTATGTGCATACTCCTGCTTGTATATTTTTTGGGGGGGGGATGGATTATTTTTTATTGTTCCAATTTTTCCCACTATTATTTTGTTAGTTCCACAATAATTTTTCTTAAGTGACTACCCTAATTATTACAAAATACATCCTTGACTTACCAAACTGTAATATAAATGAGTACTTTTACTACTTCTGTACAATGAAAGGATCTTAGAGCAATTTAACTACTTAAGCCCCCTGACTGATATACTCTTGTTATTACAATATACTTACAGTATTTTAACCCCCATGTTATTGTTTTATATGATCAATATTTGTCATAAATAATATTGTTAGTTTATACAGATAATATTCATTTAGATTTACCATATTTTAAAACTTTAATACTTTATGTTATTTTTTATTCATTTTTGTATCTCCAAGCTTCCCTTATGAAAAATGAAAACTACAGATCCAAGTCTATTATGAATATAGATGCAAAATTCTAAACAAAATATTTGGGAAACAAATCCAACAATATAATAAAGGGATAACACATCATGACCAAATAGGGCTATTCCTAGAAATGAAGAGTTGTATCATTCAAAAATCGATCAATGTAACTCACTACTTAACAAACCAGAAAAAGAAAAACCATGTGATCTTCACAATAGAACCAGAAAAGCATTTGATAAAATCAAACATTCATTCCTGGAAAAAAAAAAAATTTTTTTTTTTTTTTTTTTCAGGAAAATAGAAATAGTAACAAACTTCCTCAGCCTGATAAAGGACAACCGGGAAAAGCCTGGTTGCAAGACTAAGCACTTTCTCTTTAAGGCCAGGAACAACAAGGACAACTGCTCCTGCCACTGGTACTCAGCATTGTACTGGACCAGGATTTCTCAGCCTCGGCACTACCGACGTTCTGGGCTGGATAATTCTTTCACATGGGGCCGGGGGGAAGGGCGGGGTGGGGGGGGTGGGGGAGCCGTCCTGTGCAATGTTGAATGTTTAGCAGCATCCCTGGCTTCTACCCACTAAGTGCCAGTAGCAACTCCTCTCTCCACTTGTGACAAGCAAAACTGTCCTCAGACATTGCGAAAATGTCACCTGAAACAAAATTGCCCCTTGATTGAGAACCACTGTACTAGAGATTCTAGCCTGCACAATCAGGCAAGAAAATGAAATAAAAGGCATTCAGATTGTAAAGGAAGAAGCAAAGCTGTCTTTATTTGTAGACAACATGATTACCTTTAGAAAATCACATGGAATGTACAAAAGAAGCTAGTAGAACTAACAAGTGAATTTAGCAAGGTTGCAGGATATAAGATCTATACACAAAAATCAATTGTGTTTCTATATATTAGTGGCAGTCAGATATTAAAATAAAAATATCATTTATGTCATCAAAATATGAAATACTTGTGTATAAATCTGATAGGAGTTGTAAAAGATCCATACTCTAAAACTGTAACACACTGCTGAGGGAAATTTAAAAAGACCTGAATAAACGTTAATGGATCAGAAGACTCAATGTTGTTAAGATATCAATTTTCCCAAAATTGGTCTATAAAGTCAACACAATCCCAATCAACATCCCAGCAGACTTTTTACAGAAAGTGACGAGCTGATTCTAAGATTAGCATGGAAATTCAAATGATCTAGAATACATTAAACAACTTAAAAAAGAAGAACAGGTTAACACTACCTGATTCTGTAACTTATTTATAAAGCTACAGTAATCAAAATAGTGTAGTATTGGTGTAAAGATAGACAAATAGATCAATGGAACAGAGGAGGAAGTCCAGAAATAAACCCACATGCATATGGACAACTGTTTTTTGACAGAAGGGCAAAGGCAATGCAGTGGAGAAAAAAATAGCCTTTTCAACAAATACTGTGGGAACATTTGATATCCATATGCAAAAAACAAACAAACAAAAAAGGAACTTTGATCCATATTTTGCACCATATACAAAATTTAACTCAAAATAGATTCTAGACCTAAATGTAAAACCTAAAATTACAAAACTTCTAGAAAAAATCATCAGAGAAAATATTTGTGACCTTGGAGCAGAATAATCTATCAAATTCTGAACTTTTTGCACTGTCTTGACCAAAAGCTATTGGTTTGATATACTTCATTATCTCTTTGTTTAATTCTAAATTCTCTTAAGAGTTGCAATGCTACATAACCAGCGAGGACAGACGCTGGGATTTGGGGGGCTGCGTGTTCTCCAGGTGATTCTTCAGAACCTCGGTGGATTCACTGAACCTTCTAAACAGTTAGTGTCACAGGGGATGGATGAATAAAGAAAGACTTCAGTAAATGGTAGCTGACACTATTTGTTCAATTACCACCTGACTTGAATAAATATACCCTGACCCTGAATTTAGTAAATAGAACATGGGTTCCAGTTCCAGTCAACTGCATTGGTTACTAGCTGTGTCACCTTGGACGAATCAGGTAACCTTCTCTGAGCCTGATTACTCCTGACTAGGTGGGGCAATACTGCTTACCGTTTCTATCTTACAGGGTTGTTTGAGAATCCAATGACATAAAGTATAAAATAATGTAAGAGAAAGGTTAAGCCGTGAAAGGCTTAGAGGAGGAGAAAGAGTCCACTGTTACCATGCCCAGGCTATGATAATAAATACCTCAGAGTTTTAGTGAGAATCTAAGGGGAAAAGGTAAACATGTAAACGCTTTTTAAGTTGTAATAAAAACAATGCCCACTCATAAGTAGGATTAAGTTAAATAACACCAAAAACCCACGATAATGCTCAGTAAACGGTAGTCGATATTTATGCTATTATGAATCCCCCTTTATAGGAAAATAAAATTTGGAGAGTTTCAATAACTCATCAATATCTCATAGTTAGTGGCTGATTCAAGGTTCCAAACCAGGTCCAGTCTGATTGCAAAAAAGAGTCTGAACTACTAACCACTCGGTTATAGGAAGTCTCATGAGCTTTTTTTTTTTTAATTTTTATTGTGCTTTAAGTGAAAGTTTACAAATCAAGTCAGTCTCTCACATAAAAACTTATATACACCTTGCTACACACTCCCAATTACTCTCTCCCTAATGAGACAGCCCACTCTCTCCCTCCACTCTCTCTTTTTGTGTCCATTTTGCCAGCTTCTAACCCCCTCTACCCTCCCATCTACCCTCCAGGCAGGAGATGGCAACATAGTCTCAAGTGTCCACCTGATCCAAGAAGCTCATCCCTCACCAGCATCGTTTTCTATCCCACTGTCCAGCCCGATCCCTGTCTGAAGAGTTGGCTTTGGGAATAGTTCCTGTCCTGGGGCAACAGAAGGTCTGGGGGCCATGACCACTGGGGTCCTTCTAGTCTCAGTCAGACCATTAAGTCCGGTCTTTTTACGAGAATTTAGGGTCTGCATCCCACTGCTCTCCTGCTCCTTCAGGGGTTCTCTGTTGTATTCTCTGTCAGGATAGTCATCGGTTGTAGCCAGGCACCATCTAGCTCTTCTGGTCTCAGGATGATGTAGTCTCTGGTTTATGTGGCCCTTTCTGTCTCTTGGGCTCATAATTGCCTTGTGTCTTTGGTGTTCTTCATTCTCCTTTGCTCCAGGTGGGTTAATACCAATTGATACATCTTAGATGGCCACTTGTTAGCGTTTAAGACCCCAGACGCCACTCTCTAAAGTGGGATGCAGAATGTTTTCTTAACAGGTTTTATTATGCCAATTGACTTAGATGTCCCCTGAAACCATGGTCCCCAAACCCCTGCCACTGCTACACTGGCCTTTGAAGCATTCAGTTTATTCAGGGAACTTCTTTGCTTTTGGTTTAGTCCAGTTGTGCTGACCTCGCCTGTATTGTGTGTTGTCTTTCCCATCACCTAAAGTAGTTCCTATCTACTATCTAATTAATGAATACCACTCTCCCACCCTCCCTCCCTCCCCGCTCTCGTAACCATCAAAGAATATTTTCTTCTCTATTGAAACTATTTCTCCAGTTCTTATAATAGTGGTCTTATACAAGGTTTGTCCTTTTGCAAGTAATTTCATTCAGCATAATGTCTTCCAGATTCCTCCATGTTAAGAAATGTTTCAGAGATTCCTCACTGTTATTTATCAATGCGTAGTATTCCATTGTGTGAATATACCATAATTTATTTATCTATTCACCCATTGATGGGCACCTTGGTTGCTTCCATCTTTTTGCTATTGTAACAATACTGCAATGAAGATGGGTGTGCATATATTTGTTCTTGTAAAGGGTCTTATTTCTCCAGGATATATTCGAAGGAGCGGGATTGCTGGATCATATGGTAGTTCTATTTCTAGCTTTTTAAGGAAGTGCCAAATCAATTTCCAAAGTGGATTTACCATTTAACATTCCCACCAGCAGTGTATAAGTGTTCCAATCTCCCCACAGCCTTTCCAACATTTATTATTTTGTGTTTTTTGAATTAATGCCAGCCTTGTTGGAGATGAAATCTCATTGTGGTTTTGATTTGCATTTCTCTAATGGCTAATTATCGTGAGCATTTCCTCATGTTATCTGTTAGCTACCTGAATGTCTTCCTTAGTGAAGTATCTGTTCATATCTTTTGCCCATTTTTTAATTGGGTAATTTGTCTTTCTGTAGTTGAGTTTTTGCAGTAGCATGTAGATTTTAGAGATCAGACGCTGATCAGAAATGTCAGAGCTAAAAACTTTTTCCCAGTCTTCAGGTAATTTTTTTTACCCTTTTGGTGAAGTCTTTGGATGAGCACAGGTGTTTGATTTTTAGGAGCTCCCAGTTATCTAGTTTCTCTTCTGCATTTTTAGTAAATGTTTTCTATACTGTTTATGCAATGTATTAGGGCTCCTAACATTGTCGCTATTTTTTCTTCCATGATCTTTATCGTTTTAGATTTTATATTTAGGTCTTTGATCCATTTTGAGCTTGTTTTTGTGCACGGAGTGAGGTATGGGTCTTGTTTCATTTTTTTGCTGATGGATATCCAGTTATGCCAGCACCATTTGTTAAAAAGACTGTCCTTTCCCCATTTAACTGTTTTGAGGACTTTGTCAAATACCAACTGCTCGTATGTGGATGGATTTATGTCTGGATTCTCAACTCTGTTCCATTGGTCTATGTATCTGTTGTTATACCAGTACCAGGCTGTTTTGACAACTGTGGCAGTATAATAGGTTCTAAAATCAGGTAGACTAAGGCCTCCCACTTTGTTCCCCTTTTTCAGTAATGCTGTACTTATCTGGGGCCACTTTCCCTTCCACATGAAGTTGGTGATTTGTTTCTCCATCTCATTAAAAAATGTCGTTGGAATTTGGACTGGAATTGCATTAAATGTATAGCTCACTTTTGGTAGAATAAAAAAAAAAAAATAGACATTTTTATAATGTTAAGTCTTCCTATCCATGAGCAAGGTATGTTTTTCCACTTATGTAGGTCTCTTCCGGTTTCTTGTGGAAGTGTCTTGTAGTTTTCTTTGTATAAGTCTTTTACATCTCTGCTAAGATTTATTCCTAAGTATTTTATCTTCTTGGGGACTATTGTAAATGGTATTGATTTGGTGATTTCCTCTTCAATATTCTTTTTTGTTGGAGTAGAGGAATCCAACTGATTTTTGTATGTTTATCTTGTATCCCGATACTCTGCTAAACTCTTCTGTTAGTTTCAGTAGTTTTCTTGAGGATGCCTTAGGGTTTTCTGTGTATAAGATCATGTCATCTGCAAATAGAGATAATTTAACTTCTCCTTGCCAATCTGGATGCCGTTTATTTCTTTATCTAGCCTAATTGCTCTGGCTAGGACTTCCAGCACAATGTTGAATAAGAGTGGTGATAAAGCACATCCTTGTCTGGTTCCATACAAACAGAAGGAAAATTCCTCAACATAATAAAGGGCATTTATACAAAGCCAATAGCCATCATTATGCTAAATGGAGAGAGTCTGAAAACATTCCCGAATGTTTTTCAGACTCTCTCCATTTAGCATAATCGGGAACCAGATCTCAAGGGGAATGTTTTCAGACTCTCTCCATTTAGCATAATGATGGCTATTGGCTTTGTATAAATGCCCTTTATTATGTTGAGGAATTTTCCTTCTGTTTGTATTTTGCTGAGAAGTCTTATCATGAATGGGTGTTAAACTTTGTCAAATGCCTTTTCTGCATCAATTGATAAAATCATGTGATTTTTGTCTTTTGTTTTATTTGCATGATGGGTTACGTTAATTGTTTTTCTAATGTTGAACCATCCCTGCATAACTGGTATGAATCCCACTTGGTCATGGTGAATTATTTTTTTGATATGTCGTTGAATGCTATTGGCTAGAATTTTGTTGAGGATTTTTTAATCTACGTTCATGAGGGATATAGGTCTGTAATTTTTGTGTGTGTGTGTGTGGTGTCTTTACCTGGGTTTGGTATCAGGGATATGCTGGCTTCATAGAATAAGTTTGGGAGTATTTCATCCTTTTCTATGCTCTGAAATACCTTTCGTAGTAGTGGTGTTAACTCTTCTTTGAAAGTTTAGTAGAACTCTGCAGTGAAGCTGTCTGGACCAGGGCTTTTCTTTTTTTGGGAGTTTTTTGATTACCTTTCCAATCTCCTCTTATGTTATGGATCTATTTAGTTGTTCTACTTCTGATTGTGTTAGTTTACGTAGGTAGTGTGTTTCTAGGAATTCATCCACTTCTAGGTTTTCAAACTTATTAAAGTATGATTTTTCGTAGTAATCTGATTATGATTCTTCTAATTTCAGTTGGGTCTGTTGTAATATTGCCCATCTCATTTCTTATTTGGGTTATTTGCTTCCTCTCCTGTTTTTTGTCTGTTTGGCCAATGGTTTATCAATTTTGTTGATTTTTTTCAAAGAATCAGCTTTATGTCTTGTTAATTCTTTCAATTGTTTTTCTGTTTTCTATTTCATTTAGTTCTGCTCTCATTTTTATTATGTTTTTTTTTCTGGTGCCTGGGGGTTTCTTTAGTTGTTCTCTTTCTATTTGTTCAAGTGGTAGGGATAATTCTTTGATTTTGGCCCTTTCTTCTTTTCGTATGTGTGCACTTATTGATATAAATTGACCTCTTAACACTGCTTTCGCTGTGTTGCAAAGGTTCTAATAGGAAGTGTTTTCATTCTCATTGAATTCTATGAACTTCTTTATTCCATCCTTAATGTCTTCTATAATCCAGTCTTTTTTAAGCAGAGTATTGTTCAGTTTCCAAGTGTTTGATTTCTTTTCCCTGCTTTTTCTGTTATTAATTTCCACTTTTATGGCCTTATGGCCAGAGAAGATTCTTTGTAATATTTCAATGTTTTGGATTCTGCTAAGGCTTGCTTTATGACCTAATATGTGGTCTATCCTAGAGAATGTTCCATGTGCACTAGAAAAGAAAGTATACTTGGCTGCTGTTGGGTGGAGTGGTCTGTATATACCTACGAGGTCAAGTTGGTTTACTGTGGGATTTAGATCTTCTGTGTCTTTACTGAGCTTCTGTCTGGATGTCCTGTCCTTCACTGAAAGTGGTGTGTTGAAGTCTCCTACTATTATGTGGAGCTGTCTATCTCACTTTTCAATACGGATAGAGTTAGTTTTATGTATCTTGCAGCCCTGTCATTGGGTACATAAATATTTAATATGGTTATATCTTCTTGGTATATTGTCCCCGTAATCATTACATAGTATCCATATACAGTTTTGAGAGCTTATGAGGTGATCATGGTCTGTTTCTTTATGTGACTTGATATTGACTGTTGTCTCTGAGCCATCTATAAGTTATTGTATTAGTTTATTTTACGTTTGCTTCCTGTGTTGTAACTTCTTGCTTTGTTTTGTTTTGATATGCCCAGATGGGTTGCTTGAGTGAGCTAGCTTGATTATTTTCGCCTTTGGAGCTCTGGTGTCCTGTCCCCAGCTGGCTAGAGATATTATCAGGTAGTCCTGATAACATGGACAGTGTAGGAGTCCATTCAGTTTTCTTGTATGAATTCAGCTCAGGTGTCCTGGTAGCTGATCATCAAGTGTGTGGTACAGGCTCTGTCCTACAGTCTTAGAGGGGCAGGGGTGATCAGTGTACGTACTGGTATGTGATTGCAGCAGGGGGTCATGCTCTGAACAAGGCAGGGGGCTGAGAACTGACCCCCAAACATCTCTGAGGAAAGCATGTCCCTGTTCCCTAGAGCATACAGGTAGATAGGTTCTGCAGATGGACCATGGGCACCCAATGTTTTTGGTTATAAGGACTGGGCAGTACCAGCTATCCTTAGACCCCTTTCACAGGTGGCCGGGTGACCTGTGTGGAGCTACCAGTCCTTAGGCCCCTGATATGGGTAGGTGAGGACCCTGTTTAATAGGCAACGTGAAACATCAAACACCCACCTCTCTGCTGCACAGCTGAAACGGTTGGAGTCTGCCAACAAGGGCCTATTCTCCTGAAGTAGGCCCACACATGACCATGCAGAGGGGAAAGGTACTCAAAGTCCATGTACCATTTATGCATGGACAGAAGCCGCTTCTGTCCTGAGGGCCCCCCCCAACCCATTAATGGAGCTGGCAAATTATCTTTTCCCCCAATTGCAAATTTATTCATTTTCCAAGGCCAGGAGGATGGCTTTAGGTGCTCAACAGTGCCTGTCTCAGGCCCAGGGCGTCAGCCACTGAAGCTGGCTTGGGAATGGGGGGGGGAGGGGCGGGGGCGCCTGGTAAAATATACACAAGTACTTAGCTTTTGCTGAGAGAGCCGTTCTTCTCTGGTTCTGGAGGTGTGAGTGGGCTGTGTGGCTGGCTGCTTCTCCCTGAGCAAACTGTGGCCGAATGCTAGTACCAGCCCGCTGTGGCCGCCTCTTTGGAAATGGTACCTGAGGGCTCCCGCAATTCAGGTCCGGTAACTCCTCTCCACTTCTGAACGGCCTCTTCCTTCCCCTGCGCCTCAGTTTGTTTTCTAAGCTTGCCTTTGATGCTCAGGGCTCCCAGCTTGTCACAAATATACTCGTTTCACTTGTTTTTTGGGGTCTTTCTTGTAAAGAGGGCTGGAAGGAAGTGTCTGTCTATTCCGCCATCTTGGCTCCACCTCTTCCAGGTTTTTTTTTTTAAATGCACTTTACTTTTTAGAGTAGTTTTAGGTTTATAGAAAAATTGTGCAGAAAGTACAGAGAGTTCCTATACAGTCCCCCCTCCACACATACACGATTTCTCCTATTTTTAAGATGTTGCATTTTTGTGCTACATGTGTTACAATTGATAAACAAATATTGATATATTATTATTAACTAAAGTCCATAGTTTACATGAGAATTCACTCTCTGTATTGTACCCTTCTATGGGTTTTGACAATGCATAATCTCACGTATCCACCATTACCAAAAAAATTTAAAAAAAACAAACCTGTTGCCATCACGTAGATTACAACTCCTAGCAACCCTATAGGGCAGAGTAGAACTGCCCCAAAGGGTTTCCAAGGAGCAGCTGGTGGATTCAAACTGCAACCTTTTGGCTAGCAGCCAGAGCTCTTAACTACTGCACCACTACGGCTCCAATTCCTTTATTACATTATCCTACAAAATAGTTTCACTTCCCTTAAAATTCCCTGTACTTCACCTATTTATCTCTCCCCTCCCCTGCCCTGATTCTCTGACAACCACTGTCTTTTACTGTGTCTATAATTTTGCCTTTTCCAGAATGTCATATAGTTGGAGTCATACAGCATGTAGCCTTTTCAGACTGGTCCCATTAACCTTTTTTCTTTTTAACATTTTATTGTGGTTTAGGTGATAGTTTGCAGAGCAAATTAGTTTTCCATTCAACGATTTATACACAGCTTATTTCATGACATCGATTGCTAGCCACTCAATGGGTCAGCACTTCCCTCACTTCCTCCCTGGGTTCCTTATTTTCATTCGCCCAGCTTTCCTGCCCTTTCCTGCCTTCTTAAACTTTGCCTTCGGAAAAATAGTGCCCTTTTGTCCTCGTATAGATGGTTGTTCTGGGGAGCACGTTCCTCACGGGCATTGCTGTTCGCTTTATAGGCCTGTCCATTGTCCATTGTTTGGCTGAAAGGTGTCTCTGAGAGTGGTTTCAGTTTCAGGTTTGAAGGGGATTGTCTAAGGGCCATAATTTCAGGGGTTCCACCAATCTCTATCAGACTGGTAAGTCTGGACTTTTTTATGAGTTTTAATTTTGCTGTACATTTTTCTCCCACTCTGACCAGTACCTTCTACTGTGATTCCAGTCAGAGCGGTTGGTAGTGGTAACTGGGCACCACGTGGAGTTTCTGGTCTCAGGCTAGTGGAGGCTGTGGGTCGTGTGGTCCATTAGTCTTTGGGACTAATTGTTTCCGTGGGTCTTTGTTTTCTTCACTCTTCTTTCCTCTGGATGGGAAGAGACCAACACAGTTGTATCTTATATGGCCACTTACAAGCTTTTAAGACCCCAGTCGCTACTCACCATAGTAGGATGTGGAGCATTGTCTTTATGAACTATGTTATGCTAATTGATCTAGTGGTCTCCTGACACTACGGTCCTAAGTCTTCAAGCCCAGCTAAGAAGTTTTCATAACTGTGCCCCTGCATGCTCCATTATATAGATGGATATATTTGGAGCACATACAAATATGTATGTAGTAATATCCATTGCCAAACTTACATATGCTTGTGGATGTACTCCCATACACCATCTCACACTTGTTTAGCTTACATATTAACCTATGTAACCACTCATAATTTATCGTTATTACTGTTATCGCAGGATGGTATATGCAGTAGTATTTACCTTTGTTGCCTTTCACTCTCGTGTACCTCTCAGTGTCTTCCTTTGCCTTGGTCACGTTGTGCTGACTTCTCTCATATTCTGTATTGTCTTTCCCTTCACCAATGTTAACACTTGCCTACTATCTAGTCAGTGACTTTTCCCTCCCTCACTCTTCTGTCCCTGGTAACCATCAAAGAACGTTTCTCTCTGTGTGTAAACATTTTCTTAAATTTTTATAATAGTGGTCTCATACAATATTGGTCTCTTTGTGATTGACATATTTCACTCAGTATAATGTCCTCCTTAGTCATCCATGTTGTGAGATGTTTTGTGAATTCATCATTATTCTTTAGTGTTGCATAGTGTGTGTCTACCACAGTTTGTTTATCCGTGCATCCACTGAAGGGCATGTAGGTTGTTATCTTTTTACTGTTGTGAATAAGCTGCAAAGAACGTAAGTGTGCATATGCCTATTGTGTCACGACTCTAATTTCTCCAGGATATGTACCTACGAGTAAGATTGCTAGGTCATATGGCATTTCTATTTCTAGCTTTTTAAGGAAGTGCCATACCATTTTCCACAATGGTTGTACCATTTTACATTCCCACCAGCAGTGTATGAGAGTTTCAATCTCCCCAGAATTCGTTTTCTGTTTTCTGATCTGTACTGTTATTGTCGGGGTGAGGTGGTATCTCATTGCAGTTTTGATTTGCATCTCTCTAATGGCTAATGATTGTGAGCATCTCTTCATATGTTTGTTGGCCGCCTGAATGTCTTCTTTGGTGAAGTATATGTTCATGTCCTTTGCCCATTTTTAAACTGGATTGTTTGTCTTTTTGTTGTTGAGTAGTTGAAGTTTTCTATAAATTTTTGAGATTAGTCTCTTGTCAGATATGTCATTGCCGACATTTTTTTCTCAGTTCGTAGGTTTTCTTTTTACTCTTTTTGAGAAGTCTTTGGGTGCACAAAAGTATTTGATTTTTAGGAGGTTGCAGTTGTCTAGTTTATCTTCTGCTATCTGTGCATTATTGGTTATGTTGGACAGTCCATTTATGACATAGATTAGGGCCCTTTGCTTTGTCCCTGTTTTTTCTTCTGTGATCTTTATAATTTTAGGTTTTACACTGAGGACTTTGATCCATCTCTAGTTAGTTTTTGTATATAGTTGAGGTATGGATCTTGTTTCATTTTTCTGCAAATAGATATCCAGTTTTGCCAGCAACATTTGTTAAAGAGACTATCTCTTCCCTGTTTTATGGTTTTGATCTTCTGTCAAAGATCGACTGTCCATAGGTGGATGAACTTACTTCTGGGTTCTTAATTCTGTTCCATTGGTCTATGTGTCTGTGGTTGTACCGGCACCAGGCTGTTTTGACTACCATGGCTGTATAGTAGGTTTTGAGATAGGGAAGTGTGAGGCCCCCTACTTTATAATGCTTTGCATGTCAGGGGCCTCTTTCCTTTCCATGTAAAGTTGGAGATGAGTTTTTCCATCTCATTAAAGAAAATTCTTGGGATTTGGATCAGGATTGCTTTATGTCTATAGATTGCTTTGGGTAGTATTGACATTTTCATAATGTTAAGTCTTTCTATCCATGAGCATGGCATGTTTTTCCATTTATGTAGGTCTCTTTTGGTTTTGTAGTTTTCTTTGTATACATCTCTTACGTCCTTAGTTAGGTTTATTCCTAAGTATTGTATCTTTTGGGGAGTTCCTGTAAATGGTATTGTTCTCCTGATTTCCCTTTTGGAGTTCTCTTTGTTCCTGTAGAGGAATTACACTGATTTTTGTATGCTGGTCTTGTACCCTGCCACTTTGCTGAATCCTTCTACCAGTTCCGGTAGCTTTCTTGTGTGGTATGTCTGGGATTTTCTATGCACCGGATCCTAACTTCTGCAAATAGGGGTAGTTTTACTTCTTCTTTACCGATTCATATGCCTTTGATTTCCCTGTCTTGTCCTCTTGTTCCAGGTAGGATTTCCAGTAGGGTACTGAATAAGAGTGGTGATAATGGACATCTTATCTGGTTCCTGTTCTCGAGGACCGCTTTCAGCTGCCCTCCATTGAGAAAAATGTTGGTTGTTCATTCTGTATAAATGCCCTTTATGTTCCCGTTAACTCTGAACGATGCTGCTCATTAAGCTTAGGAATGGTCTATGTTCTCCAGGTGTGAACACAAAGATGGGATTGAAAGTATTGATGAAACTTTTTATAGATTTGTTCATTCTGCATCGATTCTTTAACTGGCTCTTGTTTCAGGGATATTAAACAGAGAACCTTTATAAATTCGCAGGCAAGGTTTCCCCACTGCAAGACTCATCCCAGAAAAACAGCTGAGCTGAGGAGATGCCTCACCTGGCTCTCAGCCCCAGCGCGGGGGCGTGGCTCGGGACGCGGGGGCGTGGCCCAGGACGCGGAGGGCGTGGCCAAACACAGCCGACCAACGGGACGGGGAGTAGGCGGGGCTCCGTGTGGCGGGAAGTTTGAAACGCGCGCGCCTCGGGATCAGCTGAAGAGCGGCGACTGCAGAGCCCTAGCCCGGCTGTGCTCGCTCCCGGTCTGGCGAGCGGCAGAAGCGGCGGCCGCCGGCGCGGGCTGGGTCCCCGCGGGGAGCGGGCGGTCCGGGTGGGGAGGAAGGACGGGAGCTGTGGGGCCCGTGTCGGGGACGCGAGGACCCTGGGGCGCGGCTCCGAGCCCGCGGCGGCCAGCCGGAGCCCCTCAGGCGGCTCGGCCGAGCGCGGGGAGAGGGGCCTGCTGCAGGGCGCCTTCGCCCGGAGTGCGCCCCGGACCCGCCCGAAGCCTGAGGCCCGCGAGGTGCCCGTTACGAGGCGGAAACACTAAGCAAAATCCCACTTTGCGGTTCCTTCCAGAGCTGCAAGGCTGCCCGTATCGTCCCGACCCCTCGGCTGGCTGAGGCGCTGAAGAGGTTTAACTCGGGTGTCGACGGGATCGGCGTCCCGCAGCTCCACAGAAGGCAGGGGGGAGCCTTGCGCAGCGCGCTGCTGGCCCGACGTAGGGTGGCAGGAAAGGCCCTCACCCTCCCGCCGGCCTGTAGGTGTTCGCTGCTCTTCCGCCCTCGGCTACTGCGAAAACGTGGACAGAGGATCAGTGCGGAGCCTGGACGGGAGGCAGGCGCGCGCTCTGCGCATGATCAGTGGCCGCCCCGGCTCCGCTTGGCTCCGCCGGCTCCGGGGTCCACCGCGCGCCCCGAAACGTGGGCTTGTCCCCGGCGGGCTGATGGCGGCCCCGGGGGCGTCGGGTGGTCCCGTGCTGAAAGGTAAGACGGTTTCCTGCCCGCGCGGCGTCACCCATCACGTTGGGAGGGCTCGGGGCACTGGGGAGCGAGCGGAGGGTCGCACCGGAAGTGCTTGCCGTGCGGGGCGTGAGGTCAGCCCCGGGCTCTGGGTCCGGGGGCTCTGGGTCGGGGGGCTCTGGGTCGGGGGGCTCTGGGTCCGGGGGCTCTGGGTCGGGGGGCTCTGGGAGGGGACCCTTGGGCGCTGGGGGTACAGCTTCCTGCTCACCGAGGGCCCCTGGTCTCTGAGGGGGACAGCTTCCCGCTCACCGAGGGCCCCTGGTCTCTGGGGGGGACAGCTTCCCGCTCACCGAGGGCTCCTGGTCTCTGGGGGGGACAGCTTCCCGCTCACCGAGGGCCCCTGGTCTCTGGGGGGGACAGCTTCCCGCTCACCGGGGGCCCCTGGTCTCTGGGGGGGACAGCTTCCCGCTCACCGGGGGCCCCTGGTCTCTGGGGGGACAGCTTCCCGCTCACCGGGGACCCCTGGGCGCTGGGGGTGCAGCTTCCCGCTCACCGGGGACCCCTGGGCGCTGGGGGTGCAGCTTTCCGCTCACCGGGGACCCCTGGGCGCTGGGGGGGACAGCTTCCCGCTCACCGAGGACCCCTGGGCGCTGGGGGACAGCTTCCCGCTCACCGGGGACCCCTGGGCGCTGGAGGTGCAGCTTCTCGCTCACCGGGGACCCCTGGGCGCTGGGGGGACAGCTTCCCGCTCACCGGGGACCCCTGGGCGCTGGGGGGGACAGCTACCCGCTCACCGAGGACCCCGGGGCGCTGGGGGGACAGCTTCCCGCTCACCGGGGACCCCTGGGCGCTGGGGGGACAGCTTCCTGCCACTGCTTGGGTTGCCGGAGCCCTTTCCGGTTGGCACGTGCGGCGTGTGGACGAGCGGAACGGGTCTGGGGACCCCCGGAGGTGGGGCGCCAGCCTGCGCCCACGGCTGCAGCGGCCCCTTCCCGGGAGCCTGGACCCCCGCCGTCAGGACCCGCAGCTTCGGGTTTCTAGGAGCAGGTGTCCCTTGGGGTTGGAAGCGACCTGTCTAGTTATAAACAATTGCCCAGTTGTTCTGTCCTTAAGGGCACCTCTGGGGACTGGGTGGTGCTGGCGGGCTTTGGAGAGTTGACAGTCAGCATTATGGCTTGGGAAAGGTGGCAGGGTAGAAATGGGCCGATTTTGAGGTCCTTATTTCAATGGTCCAGTGAATTAGGGACATAGGGTGATAGTGGAATTCACAAGAGAAATATCAACTCTTATATGTGTGTGTTTATCGTTGTAATTACGGTACCTACCTTTTACTGAGTGATTGTCGTGCACTAGGGCAGGGTACTAAACTCTTGAGTTATATTTTATTTTTAACCGCCCCAGCATAGAGTTGGGAGGCTTTTCCCCGTGTCACATAGCTAGTAAATACAGGATTTGAACACCTGAGCCCGCTTGCTTCATCAGTATGTTATCCTGCTTCCCCAGGCTCTGGTTCCATCTCTGGTCACATGGAGGGGCAGAGGAGGAGCTGAACAGTGACACGTGTCTTTTAGGGTTTCAGAGTTATGGACAGGGCTTATTGGTAATAAGTCCGTATTAAGGTCCTGGAGTAGTACAAAGATCTTATAGCCAAAATAAAAAAAAAAACCAGCAGAGGTTTTACATAAATTCTCTAATTTGCCCTTGCCCAATTCAAATGATTTTATGAATTTAGCCTAGATAGTTGTGATTTATAAGGTCCTTTGGAATATTGACTTTTGACTATTTTTTCTAATGTTAGTATTTTGTTAAGTTAATCTGAATTTCCTTTTGCTTCACTCAATTACAAATGACATACTTGGCCAATGCTTCCAAAACATCAGATTTTGAAAAGGAGATGTTGCCTTAGTTACCTCGTGTTGCTGTAACAAAAACACCACAGGTGGGTGGCTTTAACAAGCAGAAATTTATTTTGAAAAGTTTAGGAGGCTGGAAGTCCAAATTCAGGCAGCTACCTCTAGGAGAAGGCTTTCTTTTTTGTCGGCTCTGGGGGAAGGTCCTTGTCTCTTCTCAGCTTCTGGATGACAGCTTGGTTCCTTGAAGACCTTCATGTGGTATCCTAACTTGCCCCATCTCTACTCTCTTAATCTGCTCTTTTTGTGTCTCAAAAGATTGACTCAGAGCACACCCTACACTAATGCTGCCTCATTAATGTAACAAAATCCATTCCCAAATGGGATTATAACCAGGAGTATAGGAGTTAAGATTTACAACACATGTTTTGGGGGGACACAGTTCAATCCATAACAGATGTCCATTAGAGCCAAATGGAAGCCCCGGATGGTCTGTTAGAATAGGAGTTTACAAACTGTGGCCTCTTCTCCCAGGCCACTTCTAACCTGCAGCCTGTTTTTGTAGGCTGCACAAGCTAAGAATTTTTTGTTAAACATTTGTAAATGGTTGGAAAAAATCAAAAGAAGAGTAATGACAAATGAAAAGAATATAAAATTAAAATTTCAGTGCCATAAAGTTTTATTGAACACAGCAGTGGTCACTCATTAATGCTACGACAGCAAAGTTGAATGGTTGTGACAGAGACCATATGGCCTGCAAATCCTGTATTTACTGTCTAACTTTTTACAGGGAAGCTTTGACTACTGTACTGGAAGAGTTAAGCCTAGCTCAGGAATTTGGGAAGGGCATTAGAGTGTTAACAATGTAAACTGTGACAAGTGTGATTAATGGTGATGGGTGATGAATGTTTCCAATTGAGTAGGCTTTTAATGGAAGAAGTTTTAAATTTGCTTTTTAATGTAAATAGAATGAGAGAAAGATCTTCAAATCTTTGGGTGAGGGATGCTGTAAGTACACACATGTATTTCATTTTAATATTTTGCCTTTTTTCCTCAGATGTAGTGGCATATGTTGACGTGTGGTCATCCAACGGAACAGAAAATTATTCAAAGACTTTTACAAACCAGCTTGTAGATATGGGGGCAAAGGTAATAAATTCATTTTAACTTCGATAACATATAATAGTTCTCAGATATAATAAGATACATTTGCATTTTCTTATTTTGGAATTATCACTTAGGATGTGAAGGACAAAGAAGGCACTGGATAAGTGGTTGGAGGAAAAAAAAAGAACCAAGGCATTAAGAAATTACGACAGTAGGACTTATAGAGCAGTTAGTTTTGTAGGCACTGTGAGAGGAGGAGGATATAGGCTGAAAGTCTGGATTCTGACTTGGTCGCTTAGGTACGTGGTGCTGTTAAAATGAAGGATACAGGAAAAGGAACAGGTGTTTAAGGGAAGCGTTATGAATTGGGGCATATTTGAAATACCTGATATATATTTGTCTGTACAAATCTGGAAGGTGAGATAGTCAAGGCTAGAGATAAAGATTTGGGGTCAGGAGTTTACGGTAGATGAAGCCATGGGTGTGAATCATGCCCCACAGGGGTGATGTTTAGACAAAGAAGGCTGAAGGTGAATTCTATTCAGTACTTAAAGGGCAAATGAAAGGGGAGGAGGGAACTCAGGGACAAAGATAAAGAATGGCAGGAGAATCTGGGAAATAAGTCTCTGTGAGTCAGAGGGAGAATTCCATTGACAGATGGAATTTTAAAACACTGCAGAGTGTTTGTGAAAGATAAGATTGGCAGATAAACTTTAGATTTGACACCTATAAGGTCACTGCTGACCTTGTAGTTCACTTATTGTCCACTGCTGTGTTTGGAGAAATGATAAGTGGAAATGCGGGGTCTTATAGGAACAGTTCTAGTAGCTATGAACAAAGTGTGTTTGTTTATGGCAAGAGGTAATTTCATTTTTTTATATGAATATTCACTTGTCTCAGCACCATTTATTGAAAAGACTATCCTTTAACGAAGTTCTGCTATTCTGTCTTTGCCATGAATCAGGTTTCCAGTGTTTCAGACTGTTTGGGACTCTATTCCGTTTCATTAATCAGTTATTCTGTTCTCATGATAAAGCCATTTTGTTTTAATTGTTGTTGTCAGTTGCTGTCGGGTTCCCTGTGTCTCCTGGTGACCTCGTGTATGTATAGCATTGCCTGGCCCTGTGCCGTCTTCTTGATTTTTGGTATGTTTGAGTCCCTTATTTTGGCTGTTGTGTCAGTCCGTCTCTTTGAGGGTTTCTCGTGTTTTCACAACCCTTTACTTTACCAAACATTGTATCCTTTCCAAGCAATTGGTCTCGCCTGATGACGCGCCCAAGGAAACCAACCCGAAGTCTTGGCATCCTGGCTTCTAAGGAGCATTCCGGTTGTATTTTTTCTAAGACTGATTTGTTCGTTCCCTGGCAGTCCAGGTATATTCGGCGTTCATGCAATACCTCATTTGATTTCTTGACTGCTGTTTCCGTGGACACTGATTTTGATTCAAGTAGAATGAAATCACTGACAACTTCAATTTCTTCATTTATCATGATGTGGTTTGTCAGTCCCTTTGGGAGAGTTTTCATTTTCTTCACGTTCGGGCACAATCCATAGGGAAGGCTGCTGTCTTTGACCTTCATAAGTAAATCCTCACGTCATCTTTATTTCTGTGAAGCGAGGTTGTGTCATCTGCATATCGTAGGTTATTAATGAATCTTCTTCCAATCCTGATGCTGTGTTCTTCTTCATACAGTACAGTTTCTCAGATTATTTTCAGCACACAGATTGAATAAGAAAGGTGAGGGATACAACCCTGCCCCACACCTTTTCCAGTTATATGTTAATTACTCTTTAAATTAAATCTTAGTAAGTCTTCCAATTTGTTTTTCAGAGTGTCTTGGCTGTTCTTACTCTTTCGCTTTTCTAGATGCATTTTAGAATCAGTCTGTGAATTTACACCAGAAAACTTTTTGGAATTTTGATTGGGATTGGATTGAAACAATGAATCAGCATGGAGAGAACTTGACATTTTTATAGCATTGGCTCTTCCAGGCCATGAACATGATATGTTGGTTTAAGTTTAATTTTTTTTCTGTAATGTTTTATTGTTTTCTCTGATCATATTTATTGCTATTGTAAATGGCATCTTTAAAATTTTATTTTTTACAGTTGCTGGTATATAATTTTTGTATATTGACCTTATGTCTAGCAAACTTGCCACATTCATTTATAAATTCTAAGTTTATTTTTCTGTATATACAATTGAGTCATACGTGCATAAGAATAGTTTTGTTTTTTTTTTTTTCCTAATCCTCACACTTTTAGTTGGTGAAGCTGTACTGGCTGGGACCAGTGTTGAATGGAGTGGAGATATCTGCACCCTTATCTTGTTCAGTCTCAAAGGGAAAACCTTTACTGGTCACCTAACGGGTTTGTAGTTACCAACGTCCAGCTACTAATTTGCTAAGAGTTTTCATCATGAATGAACTTGAATTTTGTCATGTGTTTTCTGCATCAATTGTGATGATCATTTTGTTTTTTCTCTTTTATTTTGATAATATGGTGAGTCGTAATGACTGACTTTTTTTAATGTTTTAACTTTGTAGTCCTAGAGTAAACACAAGTGGTGGGATGCAGTTTGTTTAGGCTTTTTCCATATATTTCCAGGAGTAAGTTTTCTTTCATGTAATGCCGTTATGTGGTTTTAGCATTAATGATATGCTGCTTCATAAAATGAGTGGCAGAGTATTTTTTTTTTTTTTTTTAATTCTCTGTGCTTGGTTTAATTTTGCCCTTCAATGTATGGTATACTTTTGTTTATTCCAGAAACAGAACAAAACAAATACAAAAAACATGGAAAACTAGTCCTGGAATTTTGTCTGTAGGAAGATTTTGTTGTTGCTTTTAATTACAGACTGTCTTAGTCATCTAGAGCTGCTACAACAGAAATACGACAAGTGAGTGGCTTTAA